>NC_132914.1:45518168-46174835 GCF_047675955.1 Chlorocebus sabaeus | reverse complement strand
GGATAATTTTACTCATTTTTTATCAGAAATGATTAAATGCTCAGTTTCCTGTACTGTAAGTTCAAAAGTGATCAATTATCTTTTAATTCTCATCTCTATCTAAGGTTTTACAAGGAACTAATATGGTAAGATTGGGATGTTGAAGTAGCTGGTATTTATGTGAAGGCCTCTTAGAAACTCCAAGTAAATGTCTGTATTCTATGAAAGTTCACTACAATTTGCTGTGGGTATCTTATGGGCATTACCGGCTTCTGCACATATATACCCTTCAACTGTAAAGTGAAACCTGGCATTTTTACGTTTGTGAATTGAAATCAACATTTTCATGTTTGTGAAAGGCCATACTTCTGCTTTCAAGTCTGTAAAAATCACTGAGAATTGGGGATTAAACACCCTTAAAACAAACAGGACCTGTGATAGCTTCAAATAAGTGGGTGTCGGGAAGGGGCGCTGATGTGCACAGACCCGAGAAACTCTGAGAATATGAGACTGCACAAACGACAGAACAAGGTGGGAGGGAGCGTGTTGATCCTTCACCGTCAATCAACAAGCCACTCAAGGAAAGAGAAATAAATGTGCTCCTTCCTGAGGCCTTCCCCCACTTCCCACCTCTTGCCATGCTGTCGAAAATGATTCCTCTGTCCTCACCTGGTCCCACAGGGTTTCAGTGATGGTTACCTGTCTTTCCTGTAGAAATAAGGAACAAATGTTGGAAACAATATCCCAACTCTCCAGAGACTGAAGTGACACATTATGAAACATTATGAAGACAAGGTATTTCTTGGAATTGAGCTGGACACCCAAAATCATCCCATTTCTCAGGCAGCCAAAAGTCTCCTGCAGCCCTGCTGAATCATTTCATCCCATATATCCTGCTTCGCTCTGGATCTAGCTGGTGTGTGACAGGTCCAAAGAGACCCATTTGTTTACCACCTTGTCAATGCCTGTACAGCCTGCCTGCCCCTGGAGTCAACTGGTGAAGCAGTGGCATTGGAGATATTACTGGTGTGGTAGACAATGACCCACTCTACCAGCCAGTCAAGAGCACCCCGTCCCTTCTCAGGCAGCTTTTTTTTTTTCCCCTCCTGTCTACAACCTCTTCTCCTCCCCTCTCCCTAGGAATTAGAAGGCCCAGAGGATCCAGAGAATTTGCATACCTTACCCACCTGTGATCTCATTGTCCCTTCTGTGGATGTGCTACAAAGAAAGAATCATGTAAACCTGATGAGGAGCAGAGAACGTGGGCTAAAGGCTTCTCCTAACTGTATCCTATCACTCTGAGCAGGAATTCTTGAAGTTTCTATACTAAAAATCTAGGAAGGATAGCCAGGGTCCTGCCTCTCATGTCCCTTATGGGAGGTGTGGGGACAGGTGGGAACCTTGCCTCGTCTTCCAAATATCTTGGAAGCCCTTTGAGAACTCTAAAGCATAGAACATTGGAAGTGAAGGTGATGGTCACTGTCATTAAACCTTGTCATTTTCCTGCCTGCCTAATTTATGTCTACTCTCCACCCTTCACCCCACCTAACCTGTCAAACTTCCCAGGTTCTCTTTGGAAAGTATACTCAATTAGCAAACTGCTTCCTTTTTTATCCCCCAAAAAAGTCTTCTTTTCCTTCATGACTTCTGATGGGGTGGTAATGGGGATGGAAGGCTGAGGAAGTGGAAAGATTTTGCTTATTCTTGGCAGCACAACTGAAGCTTTTATTCCTAAATACTACCTCATTCCTAAATCAGTGCCAAAGTCACCTAGGAGAGGATGTATACAGATATACAGGTAACTGGAAGAAAGAAGAAGGGTGAAAGTGAGTGAAACCCGGGTAACCAGTCTGCTCTACCATGCTTGCCGATCCTGAGCAAACAGCCTCATCTCCTGGCTGTGCGGTTCCTGCTAGTACAGTTCGTGCCATTAAAAAAAGCAATAAGTTTTTCCAAACAGGAGTAGGGAGGCCAGTAATCACAGGGAGTCTGGGGACCCAGAATAGAGTGAAAACTGGGCTCTAGATGACACTGAAGCTCAAGACCAGCTTGGGCAACATAGTGAGACTTCGTCTCTACAAACACAACACAACACAACAAAACAAAACCAACAACAAACAAACAAAAGAGCAGCAGCAACAACAACAAAAAAACCCAGCCAGGCATGGTGGCAGGCACTTGTGGTCCTAGGTTACTCAGGAGGCTGAGACAGGAGGATTGCTTGAGCCCAGGAGTTCGAGGCTGCAGTGAGCCATGATTGCACTACTGCACTCTAGCCTCAGCAACAGAGCAAGCCCTTGTTGCTAAAAAAAATAAATAAAATAAAGAAAAGATAAAAAGACACTGAGCCTACAGATTTCCAGTTAAAAGGAGACTGTTGATGAACATTGATAGCAATGACATCATATCAGATGGCTCAGGCACACAGTTCTGCCAGCTGGAGTGTTATTTCTCCATAGAACCCGGCAGAGCTACTACTTATTGCAAATCCAAGCCATGCCCCTAATTCTGAAAACATCCTTTTAATTTATTTAATGATACATATTAATCGTACATATTTAGGAGGCACATGTGATAGTTTGATAATGCATACAATATGTAATGATCAAATCAAGAGTATTTAGGATATCCATCACCTCAAACATTGATCAGTTCTTTGTGCTGGAAACATTTCCACTCTTCTCAGCTAACTATTTTTGAAATACATAATAAATTATTGTTAATTATAGTCACCCTACTATGCCATTGAACCTCAACCCTAAGCCTGTTTCCTCACCTATAAAACAAGAGGAGTAATCTTTCTCTCAAGGATTTGGGGGATGATTATATGAAAGCACTTGTAACTGTTAAGTGTTTTCAAACGTTATTGTTGTGTGTTATTTTTACTGTGTCCTGTCCACTTTCACCATCAAAAAGCATATGTTCATCAGCAGAAAGGCCAGGGCTCTGGTGTGGTTTATGTGTTTTCTCATATGGAAGTCTAGGAGACTCCAACATCTACTCATTATTTTTTCCTCAAGGTCCTGCAGCTGTCTGGAAGAGAATTCATACTCTTAGATAGAGCAGATTCCCAACTTCCTCCAGACTCAGGCTTCTCAATTCCTTGCTGGCTCTCAGGCTTGAGGTCCAGTTAACCATTCCGAGCACTTTCATAAGATAGGCAGCTTAGAAATTTATAAGTCATTTTTCACTTTCTCTTCCCAAATTTCTACAAACTCTTTTTGTTTTGCTATTGTTGCCCAGGCTGGAGTGCAGTGGCGCAATCCTGGTTCACTGCAACCTCCGCCTGCAGGGTTCAAGCGATTCTCCTGCCTCAGTCTCCCAAATAGATGGGATTACATGCATGCACCAGCACGCCCAGCTAATTGTTTGTATTTTTAGTAGAGATGGGGTTTCTCCATGTTGGTCAGGCTTGTCTCGAACTCCCAACCTCAGGTGATCTGCCCGCCTTGGCCTCCCGAAGAGCTGGGATTACAGGCATGAATCACCACGCCCATTCCCAAATTTCTACAAACTCTTATCTCAAAACATCTGCTGCAAGTTCAAAGGCTCAAGCCAAGTTCTGATTCCTTTATGAAGCTTTCCTGATCCACAAGTTCACAGTAAACCCTCCTTCTTTTCTGACTTCATGAATACCATCACCTGGGTCTCATATTTAGCCTCAAGCAGCAGATTCTAGCCCTCTTTTGAACCCTAGACCAAGGGAAGCTTGATTTTGGGTGGTTGGCCTTGATTCACACTATAGAGGATTCAAAGGACTTAGGCAAAGTCAATCCTGGAATAAATAAATGTCCCTAGTTTGTGTACCCCACCGACTCCTAGAGGAATTGCAGTTGATGCCTGATTTCTAAATTAGAATGACAAAGATTTGCTATTGTCTCTTTCGTCAAGGAGATGGAGAAGAGGGAGGACACATTAAAGTCCCCATCTTATCCAGCCAGGAAGCAAGTGAAGCCAAATGAAGAGCGATAGGAGGAGACAGGAGACCCTGGTTCTTCTCCCATGGATTATAGTAATCTAAGGACGTTTGAGGGTCATCATTAGCCCCATTACCTTCTCTGCTGCTTGGAGGTCATTTCTGCCTTTGGTTCTTGATCCTGGCAGGGATGCTGTGCCATTTGTTCTCAGACAGAAACCAAGGACTCTGGAGCTGAAGATGGAGATAGCTCCAGGCCCTGGAGAGGCATAAATGAATATGGGGAGAAGGCAGGCACATGGTGAGAAGAAAAGTGTTTATTCACTGGAGAACTACCAGGACAGATATCTCAGCAGTTAATGAAGCATTTGTGTTTTGGATGGGTGAGTGTGCATGTGCATGTGTGTGCTTGCATATGTGTGCATGTATGTGTGTACATATGTGTAAAGAAAGATGAGAGTAAGAGGAGGGTAAGAGGAAGGAAGTATTTGGCCCGGGTAAAATCTTCCTATAGTCTTTGTCAGTAACAACAGAAATTGCAGTGAGGAAGTAGATGAAAAAAAAGAGAGAATCTACGTGAAAAATAACAGTTAGCTGAGATTGGGGATGGGGCATTGGCCAAAGGGTCTTTGAGTTCAGGCAAGGACAGGAAATAGAGTAGAGTGAATGCAAGATTGGTAAATACCCCACCCCCTCCCACCTTAGTCAGAATTTTCATGGTTAACTAAGGGTAGAGTTTCAGGATGGAGGGCCATCAGCTCTAGCCTTCAAGTGCTTTGTAGAGAAGAAGGGCTCATAGGCAGTGACCCAGACAGGAGACAAATCCTCCTTTGAGACATTTCCCTTCCACTTTTCCCACTCCCACCCTTCTTGACCTCCAAGCCCCAGTCAAGAACCAGATCAATTAAGCCTAGAAACTTACCCTGCTTGGTTCCCCAAATTACACTTTGCCCCACTCCTTCCCCCCTAGACTTTTTCCTCTTTGAGCCCCATCTCACAACAGCCTCCTGTTTCCATATCAACCTTGCCCTTTTCAACACTTTGTGACTTCAGCTGTGACCTCACAGACAGACAACTGGCTCTCCCTCCCAGCTGCACACTAGGCTCCATTCAATCCAAATGATAATGGTAAAATGGTGGGATAATGTTGTGGGATTTTAATTTTAGTTTCTGGGAATTTTTGCTTCTTCATTGCCTTCCACCCATTGCATTGGAAATCCATTGATTCTGAGACATGAAAGGAATGAGGCCAGAAGAACCCAGTTTTTAGTTTGAATTTCAAAATCAGGTCTGAGAAATCTGGCTTTCAATTTCAAGAGGTAGGTCCTTTAGAGAGAAATGGTTTTGTTGTGAATTCTCAAAGTCTTTGACTTAGAAGATCACCAAAGATTTGTGGATGATCATGGATTTAAAACCTTAGAGGGGATGAAAACAGGTTTTCTGAAGAAAGTATAGGGTGTTAATACGGAGGCAGGAAGTGAATATTAGGGAAGAGGCGTTAGGTGTAGATGTGCAACTCTGGGACCTGCTTCTTTTTGGTGATGGTGCATATAAAATACCCTGATATGTCTAGAAATCTAAGAACAGAAAGAACCAAGGGCCAGCTTCTCCCTTGAAACTAGACCCCTGGAGGAGCAGCCTCAGAGAGAGCACTGTGCCTACATGGGGAGGTCGTGGTGAAGTGGGAATTGTGGTATATCGTGTTTAGGCAGACAGGACCTGAGATAGTACCTTTCAGGTCCCACAGCCTGCCCAGGCGATGGTGGGAAAACTCCTCATGCAGAAATGCAGAGTGGAGAAGGAGAGGACTGAAATCTAAAGAGGACTCACAAATCACGCAACCTGTGACAAAATGTCAGGCTATGTACAACAGATGGAAGTGTCAACGTTGGCTCGGCCCCCCACCTGTCTTCAGCAGGATTTAAGGGAAAGGCACACTGTCCCATCCCTTGTTTTGATTTTAGAGCTCCAGGTGCTGCTAGTGAGACCACCATGGACCCTCTCTGCACACCACCTTCTTACTATCATGAAGTGCTTCAAATTAGACTCTGAATAGAGGTTACTCTCTCCCACCCTTTAAGAGACCAGAAGGGCCATTCCCATCATAATCTACCTTTTTGTTTACCTCAGTTTCTATAAGGAGTCTAAGCTCCTCCCTTTATCATCTCACATCACAGGAACTTTTACCCTTTTATGGCCAGATGTATCTCATAATCCAACTCAATTCCTACCTCTCTCAAACCACCCCAAGTCTTTTGCTATCCAAAATATTTTTTTTAAAAAAAATTCCATTTTTATTTTGGATTCAGAGGATATACATTTAGGTTTGTTACAAGGATATATTGCATGGTGCTGAGGTTTGGCCTTCAGCACCAAAGGCCAAACTTTGGGATCCTGTCATCCAGATAGTTAACATAGTACCCAACAGGAAGCTTTTCATCCTTTGCCCCCTCCCTCCCTTCTTTTGGAATCTATTGTTCCCATCTTTATGTCTGTGTGAGTGTAGCTTCCACTTACAGGTGAGAACATGTGGTATTTGGTTTTCTGTTTCTGTGTTAGCTTGCTGGGATAATGTCCTCCATCTACATCCACGTTGTTAGAAAGAATATAATTTCATTATTTTTTATGGTTGCATAGTATTTCATGGTGTATTCCATGAAGAGAAATGTACCACACTTTATCCCATCCATGATTGATGGGCACCTGGGTTGATTCCATGTCTTTGCTATTGTGAATAGTGCTGCGATGATCATACAAGTACATGTGTCTTTTTGTTAGAATGATTTATTTTCCTTTGGGTACATCCAAAGTAATGAGATTGATGGGTCAAATGGAAGTTCTATTTTTAGTTCTTTGAGAAATCTTCAAACTGGTTTCTATAGGGGCTGAACTAATTTGCATCCCCACCAGCAGTGGATAAGCCAGCATTTGTTATCTTTTAACTTAATAATGGCCATTCTGACTGGTGTGAGATGAGATGTCTCATTGTGGTTTTGATTTGTATTTCTCTGATAATTAGTGATGTTGCACATTTTTCTCATATGTTTGTTGGCTTAATTAAAGAGCTTTTGCACAGCAGAAATTCTCAACAGAGGAAATAGATAACCTATAGAATGGGAGAAAATATTTGCAAACTGTGCATCTGACAAAGGACTAATATCCAGAATCTATAAGGAACTTAAACAAATAAACAAGAAAAAACCAAACAACTCAATTAAAAATTGGACAAAGGACATGAACAGACACTTCTTAAAAGTAATTTTTTTGTGTGAAATAATTCGTTTTATACATTCCTGAGTTTCAATCATACATTCTTTTTACAATACAACAAACAAAACAATGAAAGATATTCAAAACAAGGTTCCAAGGTTGGGCCAACTTGATTGATTGGGTATTTGTGTTTTTAGTAACTTTACAGCTTTTTAAAATGAAGCTTTTAATGAAGATATACCACTGAGTCTTGCTTTAAAACCAAAGTATCCAAACTTAGTATCACATTTTAAATATATATATATATATAAAAAAATAAGAAAAGCTATTCTATCAGGTAACAAAAATGAAGCTTCCCCCTCACCTAGCAGTTCATCTGGAATGCATCTTGAAAAGATCAGTGGCCTGTTGGACTTAAAGAAGCCATGCCCCAAAAAATTGTATGAAAAAATTTATTGAAATGTATCAATGACAAACAGACATAAAACTCAAAGTGTGGCTCATCTGAGGGGCAGGAGAAAAACTGGTACAGATGTTCTTTTATACAGATGAAACATGGGTTCACAAATTACACATCACTTACAAAGCAACCAGAGAGGGACACGAAAGCAAACCTGTACATTCACTAGGAATTTGCAGTCATTTCAGATTTCCACTAGGTAAGAAAATAAAATTTTGTGTCATTTTTTCCGTGCTCGGGTGTATGAAAAAAAAAAAAAAAAGCCCGGCTGATGTGTAGCAACGTCTCCAGCACTTAGGTCTGTAAAAATGTTCTAAGTGCAGAAGTATATGTGGAAGAATTCTCTCGCCATTTTTGTAAAACAAAGCGTTCTAATATTTTACAGAACAAGATAGGACAGTTTTTTTTTTCTTTTAAAGAAGTTGAAGTTTGAGGGTTTCTTCTCTTTTAATTATTACCAAATCCATTTTCCTTGCAACTCACAAGCCTGCCGTTTTCAGCTGTCTGGCTCTTAAGCTCTCAGGAGTAACATGTGAGTCCTCTTTGTAGAGCGAAGCCCACCACCATCTGTGAAGGGGGAAAATGGATGAGAGATGGGGAATGTTGCCAAACCAGTGCCAAAATACGCCTTTTGGTTGCTATTTACAAACCAGGGTGTTGGATGCCTCTAGCAGGCCCGAGAAAAGCAGGTATCATGTGAATCAAAGCAAAAGATATGGCTGGTGCTCAGCCCCTCCTGGGCGTTGAGTAACCAAACTGAGACCAGGCGCGGCCTTCCACCCAACCCAAGAGACTTGGGAAATACCAGGAAACGTAAGAGAACTCCAAACCATCTTCTTTGAGAGCCAGGAACAAATGCTTAGTGTGTACTTAGCTATTGCATTTCCATGGACAAAAACCGGACACAAAGAAAAAGTAGGGGGAAAAAATAAAGAGTGGCAGTAAAAATGGTATTTTATTCCACCCCCTTCCGCCCTTCCTCTCCCCACAACCCCCAGTACGCTTTTCCTCTCTAGTTTCCACAGCAACGTTACAATCAGGAAAAAAATAAGTCTCGGGGGCAGGATTGGAGCGGGGGAGGGGATATGGGTAAAAACAGTCAAATCACAAGAGGAATTTTTCAAAATAGGTTATTCCACTTAGTCATCATCTTCTCCCTCATCTTCAGTTTCTCGTTTTCGCTTCTGACCCCCTTCTTCACCAAGCTCTTCTTCATCTTCCTCGTCATCTACCTCTCCATCCTTATAACCTTCATCTTCTCCTCCACTCACGTCCCCCTCTTCACCTTCCTCCTCCTCACCTTCCTCCTCCTCCTCGTCCTCCTAGTCTTCCATTATCTGAGCATCTTCATCATACTCCTCCTCATCCTCATCCTCCTCCTCGTCATCCAGGCACTCCACGTAACCCTCAGCATCCGAGTTAGAGGCCTCCTTGTCGTCCAGGTCATAGCCGTCGAGATATGAGTTGCGGGAGGAGCTTGAACACCTTTTCTCAGTAGTCGTTCAGGTTGGTTACCTCGCAATTGAAAAGGTCTAAGCTCTTGAGGTTTTCTAACTTTTTCAGGGGCTTTATTGTGCTGAGGTCTTTAATTTTGTTGCCACTTAAATTTAGATGCGTGAGGTTTGGACACTTTTCTGCCAATACTTCTAGGCCCCCTGAGACTCTGTTACCGCTTAGTTCAAGCTTCTTAAATTTGTTTAACTGTGGCAAGTTTGCAATTGAGGTGAGGCCTACGTTGATTGTACTTAAGAATTCCAGTTCTTCAAATTCATCTGTGAGGCCTTCCAATTTGCCTTCATTCGACCGACTGTTGTCCAGGACAAGTTCTTTCACATCAGAGGGCGTCCTGTTCCGCAGCTCTGAATGAATCCGTTTGCCCATCTCCATCTCTCGCCCTCGCTCTCTGCAGAGGCTCCCGCTCTGGCAGAACTCAATCATTAAACACCGAACCCACTACCGCACGTCTGAAAGCTCAACCAGCTCCGCTCGGTTCTCCAAAAGTAAATTCTTAATTCCACCCACCCCCAAAATCTATTATCTCCCATCACATTAAATTGTGCTATCATTCACCCAGTTGCTCCAAAACCTTAGAATAATGACTACTTCCTTTATTTTTCTATTTTACATCAGATAGATGTATTGGCTGTACCTTTACAGCGTTTCCTAAATCTGATCACTTCTCATCATCTCTAGGCCATGCCATACTATATATCTCAAGGACTATTGCCAAAGCCTCCTAACTAGCTCATTCTTATCTTCCTGCGGTAGCCAGAATGCTCATTTTAAAATGCAGAAAACCCTAAAGACTCTGACAAAAGGTTACTAGAACTGAAAAACAGTTTTAGTAAGGTTTCAGGATACAAAATCAATATACAAAACTAGTGGCATTTCTAAACATCAATAGTATTCAAGCTGAGAGTTAAATTAAGAACACAACCCCATTTGCAATAGCCACAAAGAAAATGAAATACCTAGGAATACAGCTAACCAAGGAGCGGTGAAAGATTTCTACAAGGAGAACTACAGACCACTGCTCAAAGAAACCAGAGATGCACAAATAAGTGGAAAAACATCCCATGTTCATGAATTGTAAGATCAATATTATTAAAATGGCCATATTCCCCAAAGCGACTTACAGATTCAACACTATTTCTATCAAATTACTGATGTCATCCTTCACAGAATTAGAAAAAAAACTACTCTGAATTCATATGGAACCAAAAAATAGCCTGAATAGCAAAAGTAACCCAAGCAAAAAGAACAAAGCCGGAGACATCACACTACCTGACTTCAAACTATACTATAAAGCTATAGTAACCAAAACAGCATGGTATCAGCACAAAAACAGACACATAGACAAATGGAACAGAATAGAAAATTCTGAAATAAAGCCTTACACTTAAAACCATCTGATCTTTGACAAGACCAACAAAAACAAGCAATCGGGAAAGGATTCTCTAGTCAATAAATGGTGCTGGGATAGCTGGCTAACCATATGCAGAAGAATGAAACCAGACCCTTACCTTTCACCATATACAAAAACCAACTGAAGATGGATTAAAGTTTTAAATGCAAGACTTCAACCTATAAAAATTCTAGAAAATATACCCCAAAGAAAGGAAATCAGTATATAGAAGAGATATCTACATTCCTATGTTGGTTCCAGCACTGTTTACTAAGATTTGGAAGCAATCTAATTATATGTCAACAGACGGATGGATAAAGAAAATGTGGTACATATACACAATGGAGTACCATTCAGCCATAAAAGTAATGAGATTCAGTCATTTGCAACAACATGAATTGAACTGGAGATTATTATGTTAAGTGAAATCAGCCAGGCACAGAAAGACAAACATTGCATTTTCTCACTTATTAGTGGTATCTAAAAATCAAAACAACAGAACTCATGGAGGAGAGGCTGGGAAATATAGTGGGGGCTGTTGGGGGAGATGAGGATGATTAATGGGTACAAAAATTAAAAGAATGAATAAGACCTACTATTTGATAGCACAACAGGGTGACTATAATAAAAATAACTTAATTGTACATTTTTAAATAATTTAAAGAGTGTAATTGCATTATTTGTAATTTAAAAGATAAATGCTTGTGGGGATGGATACCCCATTATCCATGGTGTGCTTATTTCACATTGCATACCTGTATCAAAACATCTCATGTATGCCATAAGTATATATATCTAATATACACCCACAACATTTTAAAAAATTAAAAAAGTATAAATAAACATAAAAAATGAAAACAAATTCTAGAAGAAAACTTAGTAGATGCCCTTGTTGACATCAACCTTGGCAAAGAATTTTTGGCTAAGTCCCCAAAAGCAATTGCAACAAAAACAAAAAAAATGGACTAGTGGGACCTAATTAAATTAAAGAGATTCTGCACAGCCAAAGAAACCATCAGTAAACAGACTTCCTACAGAAAGGGAGAAAATATTTGCAAACTATGCATCTGACAAAGGTCTAATATCAGGACTCTACAAGGAACTTAAATGAACAAGCAAAAAGCTACTCCATGAAAAATGGGCAAAGGACATGAACAGACACTTCTTGAAAGAACACACACAAGTAAACACAGGAAAAAATGCTCATCAGATCAAAACCACAATGAGATACTGTCTCACACCAGTCAGAATGGCTATTAACAAAAAGTTAAAAAATAACAGATGCTGGTGAGGCTGCGGAGAAAAGAGAACACTTCTACATTGTTGGTGGGAATGTAAATTAGTTCAGCCACTGTGGAAAGCAGTTTGGAGATTTCTCAAAGAACTTAAAACAGAAATACCGTTTGATCCAGCAGTTCTATTACTGGGTGTCTATCCAAAGGAAAATAAATCATTCTACCAAAAAGAAACACGCATGCATGTGTTCATCACTGCACTATTCAGAATAGTAAAGACATGGAATCAACCTAGGTGCTCATCAATGGCAGACTGGATAAAGAAAATGTGGTACGTATACACCATGGAATTGCATGTAGCCATAAAAATGAATAAAGTCATGTCCTTTGCAGCAACATGGATGGAGATGGAGACCATAATCCTAAGGAAATTAATGCAGGAACAGAAAACCAAATACTGCATGTTCTTACCTGTGGGAGCGAAACATTGGGCACTCATGAACATAAACATGGGAAGGACAGACGTTGGGGACTACTAGTGTGGGAAAAGACAGAGGGGAGTGTGTACCGGAAAACTACCTATTGGGTACTAAGCTCACTATCTGAATGCAATATACCCATGTAACAAACCTGCACATGTACCCCTGTATCTAAAATAAAAGTTGAAAAAAAGTGACTACTTTGATATTAATATAACCACAACAGCTTTATTGTTGTTGTAATTAGTGTTTGCGTATCTTTTCTGGTCCTTGTACTTTCACTCCATCTGTATCTTTATACATAAAATATGTCTCTTATAAAATCAATAAATAAACAAACAAATACATAAAACACATACAGATCACATCACAGCCTTCCTCAAAACCCTGCGTTCCCTCTGCATCATGCTTAGGACAAAACACACATGGACTTCCATGTCCAGGCCTACTCCTGGACATCATTACTGCCCACTCCACCAGTCCATTCTGCTTTAGTCACACTGGCTTCCTTTCCCTCAGGTGTGCCAGATGTGCACTTCTGTCTCAAGGTTTTGGCTCCCTCACTCAAATGACATGTCCTCAGAGAGATCCTTTTATATCCCCTCTCTAAAGCAGCAGCTACCACCACGTGCCCTTTACTCTGATTTGTATTTTTTAAATCCCCACTTGACATTATAAATATCCAATAATTTTGTCTGTCTGTTTCATCTAATGGAATGTAAGCTTCATGAGGGCTTTTGTCTTAATCATTATTGATTGTATTTACAGTACCAAGAACTATATTTGAAAAATAGAACGAACTCAAATGTATGTAGAATAAATGAGCCAACGAACACTACATAGTGACATTTCCTGTGGGTGGGAAGGCATTGCATTATTATCCAGGCCAGTGATGAGGATACTAGGGCATCCTGCAGAGGAGAGGCACCCCTCTGCTGCCATGATATCATCCAAAATAGCTAAGTTGTTACATGGCCCCCCAAAACAAAGAGTTAAATTTAGACTATATTTTCAAGAGCTTTATTGAGGTATAATTGACATACAATAAACGACACATACTTGATAAGTTTGGGCACGTATATATACCCATGAAATTATCAACAAAAACAAGATAATGAAGATATCCATGAATTCAAAATTTCCTTAGACCCTTTGGTAATCTGTCATCTTAGTCCTCTCTGCCATTCTGACCCTCCCATCCTGAAGCAACCATGGATATACCTTCTCTTATTGTATTAATAGAATGTTATACATTCTCTAGAATTTTATTTAAATAAAATTATACAGTGTGTACTTTTTACGGTATGGGTTCTTTCATTTCGAATAATTCTTTTGGGATTTCTGTTATTATGTACAACATTCATGTCATTCATGTTCACTGCTGAGTAGTATTCCATCATGTGGTGTATTCATTTCATAGGGCTGCCATAACAAATTACCACAAAATTGGTGGCTTTAACAGCAAAAATATATTCCCTCACAGTTCTGGAGGCCAGAAGTCTGAAATCAAGGTGTCAACAGGGTTGGTTTTTTCTAAAGGCTTTCAGGGAGAATGGTTCCAAGCCTCTCTTTTAGCTTTTAGTGGCTGCAGGCAATCCATGTAGTTCCTTTGCTTGTAAATGCCTCATTTCAGTCTCTGCCTCTGTCTTTCCATCACCTTCTCTTCTGATGTGTCTTTTCCCTTCTCTTCTAAAGACTCTTGTCATTAGACTTAGGTCCCATCCTAATCTAGGATGATCTTATCTTGACATCCTTAACTTAGTGATATTTGCAAAGACCATTTTTGCAAATAAAGTCACATTTACAGGTTCTGAGTGAACATCTGTTGGGGAGGGGTAGCATTCACATCACTACATGTAGCTATACTACCATTTGTTTTTCCATTTACCTGTTGATGGGCAGTTTGGTTATTTTCAGTTTGGGGCTATTACAAATAAAGTGGTTATGAACATCCATTCACAAATTTTGTATGGACGTATGCTTTGTTTCTTTTGGGTAAATAGGAGTGGAATGGCTGGGACATATGGTAGGGGTTGTATACTTAAAAAATTAATAAACTATCAAACTGTTTTCCAAAGTTGCAGTACCATTTTACATTCCTACTATCAGTGTATGAGATTTCCAGTTGCTCTATATTTTTACCAGAATTTGGTATGGCCATTATTTCTAATTTTAAATATCCTAATAGGTGTGTAATGTTGTCTCATAGTTTTAATTTGCATTTCCCTAATAACTAATTGTGTTAAGCATATTTTCGTTTGTAAACCATATATATATATATATATATATTTTAAGGCAGTATTTCGCTCTTGTTGCCTAGATTGGAGTGCAATGGCTTGATCTCGGCTCACTGCAAACTTCGCCTCCCTGGTTCAAGCGATTCTCCTGCCTCAGCCTCCTTACCACCATGCCCGGGTAATTTTTGTATTTTGAGTAGAGCTGGGTTTCACCATGTGGGCCAGGATGGTCTCGAACTCCCAACCTCAGTTGATCCATCCGCCTCGGCCTCCCAAAGTGTTGGAATTACAGGCATGAGCCACTGCATCCAGTTGCAATCCATACATCTTTGATGAAATGTCTGAACAAACATTTTACCCATTTTATAATTGAGTTTCTTGTTTTATAATAATAGATTAAGTTTTGGGTGTTTGTTTATTCTGCATTCAATTCCTTAATCATATATGTGAATTGCAATTGTTTCTGCCAGTATGTTTTTTAGGAAGAGGAAAATCTTTAATTTTGATAAGGCTCAATGTATCAATTTTTCTTTTTAGAAATCTTTGCCTATCCCAAGGTCACAAAGTATTTTTCTAAGGTTTTCTTCTAGAAGTTTTATAATTTCAGATTTTTTAGACTTTACCTTTAGTTCTATGATTCATTTTGAATTAATTTTTGAAGTGGTGTGAAACATATCATAGAAGTTCTCCCTTGTTGATATTCAATTATTCCAGCACATTTTTTTAAAAGACAATCTCTTCTCCCCAACTGCCTATGTACTTTTGTTGAAAAACAATTGACCATATATTCATGAGTCTATTTCTAGATTTTCTATCTGTTCCATTTGTCTATTTTTCTGTCTTTATATCAATACTGCATTGTCTTAGTTGTTATAGCTTTATAATGTCTTGAAGTCAGGCAGTGTAAGACCTTTGACTTTGTTCTGTTTCAAATTGTATTGGCTATTCTAGATAATTTACATTTCTATGGGAATTTTAGAATCTTCTTGTCATTTTCTACATAAAGACCTGCTGGGATTTTGATTACAATTGTAATGAATCTGTAAATCAAATTGGGGGGCACTGACAGCTTAACATTTTAATATTGAGCTCTTTTGTGAATTAATGTATATCTCTATTTAGCTCTTTTTAAAAAGTAACTTTTAAGTTCGGGGTACATGTGTAGGTCTGTTATGTAGATAAACTTGTGTCATGGGAGGTTTGCTGTACAGATTGTTTCATCACCCAGGTATTAAGCCTAGTACCCATTAATTATTTTCCCTGATCCTCTCCCTCCTCCCACCCTTCACCCTCTGTTAGGCCCCAGTATGCGGTGTTCCCCTCTATGTGTGCATGTGTTCTCACCATTTGGCTCCCACTTGTAAGTGAGAACATGTGGAATTTGGTTTTCTGTTCCTGTGTTAGTTTGCTAAGGATAATGGCTTCCAGTTGCATTTATGTTACTGCAAAGGACATGATCTCATTCTTTTATTATGACTGCATAGTATTCCATGGTGTGTATGTATCCAGTCTATCATTGATGGGTGTTTAGGTTGATTTCATGTTTTTGTTATTTTGAATAGTGATGCAATGAACGTATGCATGCATATGTCTTTACACTAGAACAATTTATATTCCTTTGGTTATATACCCAGTAATGAGATTGCTAAGTTGAATGGTATTTCTGTTTTTAGGTCTTTGAGTAATCTCCACACCATCTTCCACAGTGGTTGAATGAATTTACACTCCCACCAATAGTGGATAAGCATTCCTTTTTCTCTGCAACCTTGCCAGCATCAGTTATTTTTTGACTTTTTAATAACAGTCATTCTGTCTGGTATGAGATGGTATCTCATTGTGGTTTTAATTCACATTTCTGTAATGATCAGTGATGTTGAGCTTTTTTTCATGTAATTCTTGACTGCATGTATGTCTTCTTTTGAGACGTGTCTGTTCATGTCCCTTGCCTACTTTTTAATGGGATTGTTTGTTTTCTTGTAAATTTGTTTAAGTTCCTTACAGATGCTGCCTTAGATGTTTGTCAGATGCATAGTTTGCAAATATTTTCTCCCATTCTGTCAGTAGTCTGTTTACTCTGTTGATAGTTTCTTTTGCTGTGCAGAAGCTCTTCAGTTTAATTAGATCCCATTTGTCAATTTTTGCTTTGATTTCAATTACTTTTGGGATTTTTGTCATGAAATCATTGCCTGGTTCCTATGTCCAGAATGGTATTGTGTAGGTTGTAATAGAAGGCTTTTATAGTTTTGGGTTTTACATTTAAGTCTTTAATACATCTTGAGGTAATTTTTGTATGTGTAAGGAAGGGGTTCAGTTTCAATCTTCTGCATATGACTAGCCAGTTATCCCAGCACCATTATTGAATAGGGAGTCTTTTCCTCATTGCTTGTTTTTATCAGCTTTGTTGAAGATCAGATAGTTGTAGGTGTGTGGCCTTAGTTTTGAGTTCTCTATTCTGTTCCATTGGTCTATGTGTCTGTTTTTGTACCAGTACCAAGTTGCTTTGGTTACTATATCCCTGTAGTATAGTTTGAAATTGGGTAATGTGATGCCTCCAACTTTATTCTTTTTGCTTTGAATTGCCCTGGCTATATGGGCTCTTTTTTGGTTCCACATAAATTTTTAAACCATTTTTTTCTATTCTGTGAAGAATATCATTGGAAGTTTAATAGGAATAGCAATGAATCTGTAAATTACTTTGGGCAGTATGGCCATTTTAGCAATATTGATTCTTCCTATCCATGAGCATGGAATGTTTTTCCATTCGTTTGTGTCATCTCTATGTCTTTGAGCAGTATTTTGTAATTCACATTGTAGAGATCTTTCACTTCCCTGGTTAGCTGTATTCCTAGGTATTTTATTCTTTTTGTGGCAATTTTAAATGGGATTGTGTTCCTCGTTTGGCTCTCAGGTTGGCTGTTATTGGTGTATAGAAATGCTACTGATTTTTGCACATTGATTTTGTATTCTGAAATGTTGCTGAAATTATCAGCTGAAAGAGCTTTTGGGCCAAGACTATATAGGGTTTTCTAAATATAGGATTATGTCATCTGCAAACAAAGATCGTTTGACTTCCTCTCTACCTATTTGGATGCCCTTTATTTCTTTCTCTTGCCTGACTGCTCTTGTCAGGACTTCCAATACTATGTTGAATAGGAGTGGTGAGAGAGGGTATCCTTGTGCCAGTTTTCAAGGGGAATGCTTCTAGCTTTTGGCTATTTAGTATGATGTTAGCTGTGGGTTTGTTATAGATGGCTCTTATTATTTTGAGGTATGTTCCTTCAATACCTAGTTTGTTGAGAGTTTTAAACATGAAACAGGATTGAATTTTATAAAGAAAGTCTTTTCTGCATCTATTGAGATAATCATGTGCTTTTTGTCTTTAGTTCTGTTTACCTGATGAATCACATTTGTTGATTTGTATATGTTGAACCAACCTTGTATCTCAGGGATGAAGTCTACTTGATCATGGTGGATAAGCTTTTTGATATGCTGCTGGATTAGGTTTACCAGTTATTTTGCTGAGGATTTTTGTATTGATGTTCATCAAGGATATTGGCCTGAAGTTTTCTTTTTTTTGTAGTGTGTCCTCCAGGTTTTGGTATCAGGATGATGCTGGCTTTATGGAATGATTGGAGAGGAGTCCCTCCTCCTCAATTTTTTGGAATAGTTTTTTTGGTACCAGCTCTTCTTTGAATCTCTGGTAGAATTCAGCTGTGATTCAACCTGGTCCTGGGCTTTTTAAAGTTGGTAGGCTATCTATTACTGACTCGATTTTGGAGCTCATTATTGGTCTGTTCAGGGATTCAATTTCTTCCTGGTTCAGTCTTGGGAGGGTGTATGGGTCCAGGAATTTATCCATTTCTTCTATATTTTCTAGTTTATGTGCATAAAGGTATTCATAATATTCTCTGATGGTTATTTATTTCTGTGGGGTCAGTGGTAATATCCCCCTTAGCTTCTTTAAGCTGTATTTCATAATTTTCAATGTACAATCTTGTACGTCTTTTGTTAGATTTATACCTAAGCATTTAATATTTCTTGATGCTATTGTAAATTGTATTTTTCCCCTTTAATTTTAAGTTTTAGTTGTTCCTAGTATTTGAATATCTACATCTAGTTTGTATGTTGAATTTTCTATTCTGTAACCTTGCTAAACTCATTATATTAGTTCTGCTGGAAGTTGTTTTATGAATATTCTACATAGATGATCATATTGTCTATGAATAAGCACAGTTTTAATTTTTCTTTTCCAGTCTGGAAGCCTTTTGTCTCTTTTATTGTCCTAATCGTACTGGCTAGAATCTATAATACAGTGTTTAATAGAAGTGGTGAGAGCAGATTTCTTTCCTTGTTCCAAATCCTAAAGAGACTGCTTTTGGTCTTTTACTATTAAGTATGATGTTAACTGTAGATTTTTTTGTAGATCTCCTTTGTCAAGTTGAACCAGTCTCCTTATATTCCCAGTTTGCTGAAATTTGCTCATTGGGAATATTATAGATTTTATATTTTGTCAAATGTTTTTTCTGTACATATTGAGATTAAGATTTTTTCTTCTTTATTCTGTTAATATGATATATAATATTAATTTTTGAATGTTAAACCAATCTTGCATTCTTAGAGTAAACCTCACTTAGTTATAATGTATTATCTTCTTTATATATTATGAAATTTGCTTGATAAAATTTTATTAAAATTTTTTCATCTATGTTTATGAATGATATTGCTCTCTGTTTTTTCTTGTGATGTCATAGTCTGATTTTTGGCATCATAATAATCTTGGCATCACAAAATTAATTGAGAAGTATTCCTTTCTCCTAATATTCCAGAAGTTGTTGTTTATTGTTTATTATTTATTATTTAAATATGGAAGTCATTAGTAAAGCCATATGGGCCTGAATTTTTCTTTATGGGTTTTAACTAGAAATTATTTCTTTAATTTAGTTATTTAATAGGGTTATTCAAGTTATCTATTTCTTCTTGAGTGAGCTTTAGTAGTTTGTATCTTTTAAGAAATATGTCAATTTCTTATCCATTTTCAAATTTATTAAAATAAATATTTTCTCAAAATTCCCTTATTAGTCTTTTCATACCTATACAATTCGTGGTAAAGTCACCTTTCTCATTCTTGACACTGGAAATGTTGTGTCTCCTTTCTCTCTCTCTCCATCTCTCTCCCTCGGTCTCTTTTTTCTGATCAGTCTGCTTAGAGGTTTATCAGTTTTATTCATCTGAAAGAATCGGCTTTTGATTTCATTAATTTCTCTTTGTTTTTCTATTCCAATGATATCTGTTATAATTTTTGTTTTGTTTTGTTTTGTTTTTTTGAGACAGAGTCTTGCTCTGTCGCCCAGGCTGGAGTGCAGTGGCCGGATCTCAGCTCACTGCAAGCTCCACCTCCCGGATTCACGCCATTCTCCTGCCTCAGCCTCCCAAGTAGCTGGGACTACAGGCATCCGCCACCTCACCCGGCTAGTTTTTTTTGTTGTTGTTGTATTTTTTAGTAGAGATGGGGTTTCATTGTGTTAGCCAGGATGGTCTCGATCTCCTGATCTCGTGATCCACCCGTCTCGGCCTCCCAAAGTGCTGGGATTACAGGCTTGAGTCACCGCGCCCGGCCTGTTATAATTTTTATATTTCTTATTTCTTCTGCTTACTTTGGTTTATTGGATCTTACTTTGCTAGCTTCTTACAGTAGAAGCACTGACCTTTTTAATTTAGGCCTTTAATTTCTTATGCAGACATTTAATCCTACACATTTCCCTCTAAACTGGTGGGAAATTTGTGGGACTTAGCTGCATCCCACAAGTTTTAAAATATTGTTTCCATTTGTATCTAGTTCAAAATGCCTTCTAATTTTCCTTTTGGATTTCTTCTTTGACCTTTAAATTATTGAGATGTATGTTAGTTTCCAAATTTTGAAGATTTTTCCAGATATCTTTTTGCCAATGATTTATAATTTAATTGCTTAATAATCAGATAAAGTACTTTTATGACTTGAATTTAAAAAATTTTATTGAGACATGGTTTACAGCCCAGAATGTGGTGTCTCTTGGAAAATATTCCATGTATACTTGAAAAGAATGTGTATTATGCTGTTGCTGCGTAGAACATTACATAAATTTCAGTTATGTCAAGTTGATTCATAGTGTTTTTCATGTCTTCTATTCACTTACTGAATTTTGGTCTACTTGTATCAATTATTGAGGGGGTATTTAAATCTGCAACTAAAATTATGCATTCATCTATTTCTCCTTAGTTCTCTGTCTTTGTGACATATATTTTGTCAGATGCACAGATGTTCTTTTTATGAATTGACCCTTTTATCATTATGAGATGAACTTCTTTAGCCCTGGTAATTTTCTTTGCTCCTGAATCTACTTCCTCTGATATTAATAAAGTCACTCCAACTTTATTTTGATTAGTGTCAGCACGGAATATCTTTTTCATACTTTTCTTTTGACATCTTTGTGGTATTATATTTAAAGTGGGTTTCTTATGAGGCAGCATACAGTTAGGTTTCTTTCTTTTTAAAAAATCAAATCTTGTTATCTCTGTTCTCTAATTGAGATATTTAGTTGACATTTGGGTTTTTGACTCTCATTTCACTCTTGGTTTTCTATTTGTCTAAGCTGTTCTTTGTTCCCTTGTTCCTGTTTTTCCTGCGTCTTTGTGTGAGTATTTTTGTGATACCATTTGATCTCCTTTGTTGGGTTATTAGGTATAACTACTTTTGTGTTACTTTAGAGGCTGCTTTATGGTTTATAGTTTATATCTTTGACTTATTAGAGTCTACCTTCAAGTGACATGTATTACTTTATTTATAATGTAAAAATATTACAACAATATGCTTCCATTTATCCCAACAGCCTTTGTGCTATTATTGTCGTCATATGGCATAAACCCCAAAATATATTATTATTTTCTCTTTAAATAGTCAATTATCATTAAAATAAAAATATTTTTAAAGGAATACCAAGTCTTTTGTAATTGCCTTTATAAGTATCATGTGTGGGGCTCTTCACTTCTTTGTGTAGATCCGGATTTCCATCTGGTGTCATTTTCCTTCTTCCTGAAGGACTCTCCCTAAGATTTCTTACAGTGTAGATTTCCAGCTAATAAATTTCTTCCGTGTTTATATGTCTCCCAAAGCCTTATTTCTAAAGTTTCATTTTACTAAATGTAAATATTTACATTATTTCACCTTCCTTTATAGTTTTGTTTGGACATCTCTTCATTTTTTAGTATAATGAGTGTTTCAAAACTGGAAATGACTTGGGTTTCTATAACAATCAGAAGAGACTGTATGACCTCCAAAATCAACTCCCTGGGTAGGAAAGAATAAACTTTGTAGGCCTAGGTTTTTCATACTCTGCATATTCCAAAGAAAGGCTTGTCTTCAGGATTGGTCCTTGGATTGCTCCTTAAAGATAACTCCTAAACCCTTGGAACATTCTGCCGGATAAGAGTGTTTTTGCACATCTGAGGCTTTGGGCCATGCTGTACCAGTTTGACCACACAAGTTTATCTTTATGGTGAATGCCTCTTTTTGATCTGGAGGGGACTTGAGTCTGAGTAACTGAGGTCATTCATATGCACATGCCTATGGGACTGACCTCCAATAAAAAGTCTAGACCTCAAGGCTTAGGTGAGCTTCCCTGTTTGGTAGTATTTTACATGTTGCCACACATCACTGCCGGGAGAATTCAGAGTACTCCTGTGTGAGTCTGCTGGACAAGGACACCTGGAAACTTGCACCTGGTTTCTCCTGGATTTTGCTAGATGTGCCCTTTCCCTTTGCTCATTTCAATTTGTACCCTTTCCTTGTAATAAACCGCAACTGTAATTACGATGGTTTCTGAGTCATGTGAATCTTTCTAGAGAATAACTGAGCCTGAGAATGGTCTTGGGAATCCCTGACACAACCTTTAAACTCCAGTGACCTAAAATCGGAACAGTTTATTTTTTTACTCACATGACGTGTGCTCTCTAGATGGGCTTGGAGGAAGGGCTTTGCTCTGTGTCATCCTCACCCAGGTAACCAGGCCGAGGGAGCTTCCTCCTTCATGCTTCAGCTATTGTTGAGATACGGAAAAAGAAACATGATGAATCATGCACTGTTTTAAAAACTTTTGCCTTGAACATCACCACCACTCACTTTCCATTGGCCCAAACTGGATATTTAGCTACACTGACCTTGAGGCAGCTGAGAAGTTCTATCTCACCATGTGCTCAGATAGAGGACTGGAATATTGGTGAAAGCATTCCTGATGACCTCAGCACCTACAAGCTCCAAAAGTCCTGGCTTGAGTCTTCTACCACTGAGATAGCAGGACCTATCAAGCAGAGGAAAACGGTTATGGGAAGGATGAGGGAGAGCTAGGAAAGTGCAATTTCATAATATTTAAGCCAGTAAAGAAATCAAAGGAGAAAGGGGTAGTTACGATTTATCAAGAAGATTTTGGTGCAGAAAAAGTGTATGATTCCTGAAGAGGAGGACAGATGGACGCCAGCTTACAGGAGGAAGTGAGGTTCAAAAAAGGAACTGATGGGTAGGAAAGGATGTCAGCATGCTCGGACATCCGCTTGAAAAACTGGACGGCAAAGATGGGCGGCAAAGATGAGAGAAAATATTTGATAAGTTCTATTAAAATGCTTAAAATCTCTGAAAACCTAAATAAAATAGTTACGTTTCAATGAAGACTAGAGGCCCATGACTGCTCATGCATGCTTAAGTGTTTCAGTCTTCCCAAAATAAGAAGTGAGGTACCATCAGGATGAGGTATGAGTGTGGTTTAAAAAAAAAAAGAACAATCAAGGTATCCTCTGTGGAGCAGGTGTCAGGAACAAAACAATAATGACTAGAGATCACGATGTTGATGGTAACACTAGTATTTTGAAAACATTTATTAAGCACCAATGTCTTGAACACTAAGATACAAGTTGGGAATAAAATAACTGGAGGAGACTGGTTGCTGTCCTTGAGAAGCTTCTTTGCAGTTAACAGTAACGTTTGGGTGAGCCATGCAGTAAATGACTATGTGAATCCGGTATGGAGGTCAACAGAGTGGTGGTTGTTATAACAATACAGCAGTAGAAAGGTGATGTGAACAGTTACGGGAAAGAGGAGCCTATTCTGTCCACACCCCAACAATAAAATTCCATGTATGTTTAACTCAAATATTGAGTTATGTGTTTTCAATGCATATAGCTCAGAGTTTTGACTGTTCAGATCCCTCTCCTGTACCAGTCAACAAATATTCTCTAAATCCAGAATATTCTCCCTGCTAGCTGCTGAGCAGTGGCAGTGAATGAGGCCAAGGGCAGTTTGTGCATTTAATTGACTCCAGCAGACCAGGCTGGAGCTCACTAGGAAAGCCTCAAGGGCACCTGCCTCCTTTTCCGCATTTCTGATATTTCTGCTGAGAGGAAGCTGAAAACAAGGTGGGCGTCTGGCTAGTTTCTTCAAAAGTCTGTAGGTGAGGGAAGTAAAGCACAGGCCATCCTTGCCTTCAGCAATTGTTTCAGGGCTGGGACACGGGGGACCTGCCTCAGCAAACTCCTGTCAACTAAGCTTTCTGTGATCTGTCAGAGGAGGGAGAAGCTGCTGGGGCCTGAAGAGACAAGAGCTGACTTGCAGTAAGGAGACCCTGGAATACCAGAACAGGCAGAACATCACTCCCCAGTCATCCTGTTCTCTGGCTAATGATGCTCAATGGGCTCACAGCTGCTTCTCCCATGCGACACAATTTCAGTGTCATTGTGGAGGTAGAGAATGCCACACGGAACGAAGAGCCAAAGTCAAGGAGGCAGCAGACTGGAGAGGCTCACAGCTTCTGGGCACCGAAGCCAACTTCCCTGTCCCACTAGAGACAGGCTTGGAGGGGCCAAACACCATCAGAACAGTTGTCCCTGGCTGAAGCCCGGGACTACAGTAAGTCCACTTTGGGAGGCTGAGGCAGGCAGATCACGAGGTCAGGAGTTCAAGACCAGCCTGACCAACATGGTGAAACTCCGTCTCTACTAAAAATACAAAAATTAGCCAGGCGTGGTGGCAGGCGCCTGTAATCCCAGCTACTCAGGAGGCTGAGGCAGGAGCATCACTTGAACCCAGGAGGAGGAGGTTGCAGTGAGCTGAGATCAAGACATTGCTCTCCAGCCTGGGCCACAGAGCAAAACTCTGTCTCAACAAAGAAACAAAGAAACAAACAAAACTGCTTGTTGCATTCATCTGGCACCAAGCTTATGGCTCATTCTTCTGAGTTCTGGCTTGGGGCCCTACAGTCACCTCTCACCCTACACCACCCCCAGCTGGGTCTGATTCCATTTAATTTCATAGTCTATGGATTGGCCACAATGTGCTGGGAACATACTATACAGAGACCACATATTAATAGGGGAGACAGACACAACTAACTACACACTAAACTTAATACATGATTTAACAGCTACAAAGTATCTAGAAACCACCAAGAAAGGAAAGATTTTAACAGTAGGATCACATCTAAATATTCAGCATCGTATGAAAGATTCTTTGCAGACTGGTCCTCATAATGATGATAATATACTTTCCTTGATTTGAAGATGCACACTTTTCATACTTTGGTGTTTCTGAGATTCAGCTGCATCTTACAATTGATGTGTGCATTTAATGTGGTTTATTCTGCTTGCCAAAAAAGAAAAGAGCTGACAATTAACAGATAGCTCAGTTTTTTTTTCAACTGATGGCAACCTAGACAGAGGGAAATATATTAATAATAACACAGCACTAATGGGCTAGACAATATGCTAAATGTTATGTGAACATCTCATTTAATCCTCACAACCAACCTAACATAGAGAACGATTGTCAAAGCCATTTTCCAGGCAAAGAAACAAAGAGAAATAGCTTTCCCAAGGTCACGGCAGGTGAGGAGCAGAGTTTGGATTCAAATTCAGCCCTGTTTGGGTCCAGAGTCCATGATCTTAACCTCAAATGCTACCTGTTCACATCTCTCTTCCTTTACTAAACTGGTTCCTCTGCTGGGAAGACTTCTACCACTCCTTGTTCTAAGACTTGCTTTCTAGATAAGGCAGGGTCAAATGGTATCTTACCTGTAACTGTTTCCCTGACCACTTGATACAGCTTGAATTTTTCCTCCTCTGAACTCCCACAGCAATCGTATCACACTGGTAGAGTATAACTTACTACAGTGCATTAGAGCTGTCAGTATAACTTTATTCCTCATTACAGTGTCAGTGTCTTAAAGGCAGAGACTCTCTCCTACTCATGTTTATATACCCAGGGCCCAGTACAGTGCCTGGAAAACAACTGTTGTTGGCTGAGCTGCTTAAAAAATGTGTTTTCCCTACTTGGTTGAGATATAGAGAAAGCTTTACAGACTTTTAAATGATCATTTATTGAGTGCAAACTACTGACATAATATTGGCTAAGAGCTTTATATGCTCTTATACTTTTTGTGAGAAATGAGAAAATCAGTGTAAAACACTTAAAATAGCATATGGCACATGGTAAGGACTCAATCACATTATTATTTTTATTATTATCACTATTTAACCATTGTGAAAATTCACTGAGTAGTTATTATGATTGTCAGTATTCTATAAATAAGGCAACTGAGAAATAGAAGACGAAGTAACGTATTCACTGTCGAACAGACAATGAATGACAGATTTTGATCATTTATGTGTATGTATCAAATCTTACCTCATGGGTACATTTTTCATAATTTTACACAGTGCAGGAGAGATCTGTGCCTGTTCTCTAGACTTCCAGTGCCTGTTAGCTCTTCTGTACAATCATGCTCGAGCTGCTCACTGATCTTTAGGTGCTGCTGAACTCCAGGTTTTCTTGTTATTTAAATCTTTTGTTCAGCCTCTCTGCTCCCAAACCTGGGAGATCTGAAAGAAAAACCTGGCTGACTACGGTTGTGTCTCTGTCCAATACTGCTGTTCTGCTGACATTTCTCTGAGATCTATAACAATTCTGTCTGCGTTCCAAGCCATGGCTTTGGTGAGCTGCTTAAAATTGGCAATCAGATCTCTGATTTGACCATAAAGACACATGCATGCATATGTTCATCGCAGCACTTTTCACAATAGCAAAGACAAGGAATCAACCTAGATGCCCATTAACAGTAGACTGGGTAAAGAAAATGTGGTATATACACACCATAGAATACTACGCTACCATAAAAAGAATGAAATCACAGATTTTGGAGCAACATGGATGCAGCTGGTGGCCATTATCCTAAACGAATTAATATAGGAACAGAAAACCAAATCCTGCATGTTCTCATTTATAAGTGGGAGGTAAACATTCACTACATGGGGACAAAAAGAGGAGAGCAATAGACATCGGGGCCTAGTTGAGGTTGGAGGATGGGATTGAGAAACTGCTTGTCTGGTCCTATGCTCACTACCTGGATGACGAAGTCATTTGTACACCAAACTCCAGTGACATGCGATTTACCTACGTAACAAACCTGCACAGGTACCCTCTGAACCTAAAAGTTGGAAGGAAAGACAAACCCAAAAAGAAGCCCCTGTGATTTGAAGAAACTTGCAATAGTCAAAACTTGACATTCTAAAGCTGAGCCACAAGGAAGCAGTAGTGTCCTAGCCATAAGATCTGAAGATGCTGGCATATTTATTCTAATGTCTTCCCTAGACTTACAACCTTGAGCTTTGCATATTTCATTTACTAAGTTACTATAGTTACCCAACAGTACTTTTAAAATATGATATCTGGAATTTACTTTGCAAAGAAATAATTTCAATCTTAAAAAGAAAGTCAAAGTATAATTTTGCATTTTTCTTTTAACACTTATTTTATTCTAAATAACTTTCCTTTTAGGTGCATTAAAGAAAAAAGGAAAGAGATAGAGAAGAAGGGGCAGGAGGACAGAAAGTAGGCCACAGGCTTTGTTCTTAGCAATCAGACCTGCTCAGGCGAACCCCACATTAGGCCTTCCTAATCTGCCTGCAGTTTGTGATGGTCTTCATCTTGTCTCTATGTCAGGCAAAAATGACTATGCAACCTGTTCAATCTGATTAATCAAATTAAAGAACTGTCTTGGCCTGGTGCGGTGGCTCACGCCTGTAATCCCAGCACTTTGGGAGGCCGAGGCGGGCAGATCACAACGTCAAGAGATCAAGACCATCATGGCTATCATGGTGAAACCCTGTCTCTAGTAAAAATACAAAAAAAATTTAGCTGGGTGTGGTGGTGCATGCCTGTAGTCCCAGCTACTCAGGAGGCTGAGGCAGGAGAATCACTTGAACCCGGGAGGCAGAGGTTGCAGTGAACCAAGATTGCACCACTGTACTCCAGCCTGGTAACGGAGCGAGACTCTATCTCAAAAAAAAAAAAAAAAAAAAAAAAAAAAAAAAAAAAAAAAAAGAGAACTGTCTTGATTTTGCTTCCTGTAATTTAGAGTCCCTGATTTATTTTCAACAATAACAGGAGTTCCCTGACCTCATGGTATCCTGATGCTCCAAAGCTACTGAAGGCTTCAAGTACAATGAATCTAAGAAGGCATTTCTTTTTTCAGTTTGGTTGAGAAGTAAAATATCACCTTCTTTGTTTTCTCAAGGTCAGAATAAAGGAGCTGTGAATGATTACATGTATATGGATATAGATAGACGAATATAGATATATTATATTATGCTTATATGTTTCATACCTATAGTGTGTGTTTGAAACAGGCAATGTGCAAAATATTTTGTTTTATTTTTTAAAAAATACCTTAGGTTTAAATAAACTTGAGGATAAATCCTGACTCTTCATTATCTTTAAATTTCTAGCTGTGAGGCACTGGGCAAATTAGTTTCTTTGAATATCAGAACATGAAAATATATATATATATATATATATATATATATATATATATACATTTATTTATTTCCAACTTTTACTTTAAGTTCAGGGGTACATGTGCAGGATGTGCAGGTTTGTTGCATAGGTAAACACGTGCCATGATGGTTTGCTGCACAGATCATCTCATCACCTACCTAGATATTAAGCTCAACATCCACTAGCTATTCTTCCTGATCCTCTCCCTCTTCCCATCCCCCACCCTCCAACAGGTCTCAATGTGTGCTGTTGCCCACTGTGTATCCATGTGTTCTCATCATTCAGCTCCCACTTATAAGTGAGAACACGTGGTGTTTGGTTGTCTGTTCCTGCATTAGTTTACCAAGGATAATGGTCTCCAGCTCCATCCACATCCCTGCAAAGGACATGATCTCATTCCTTTTTATGGCTGCATAGTATTCCATCGTGTATGTGCCACATTTTCCTTATCCAGTCTATCATTGATGGGCATTTAGCTTGATTCCATGTCTTTGCTATTGTGAATAGTGCTTCAGTGAACAGACATGTGCATGTGTCTTTATAACAGAATGATTTATATTCCTTTGGGTATATACCCAGTAATGGGACTGTTGGGTTGAATGATATTTCTGGCTTAGGTCTTTGAGGAATCATCACACTATCTTCCACAATGGTTGAACTAATTTACACTCCCACCAACAGTGTAAAAGTGTTCCTTTTTCACCACAATCTTGCTAGTGTCTGTTATTTTGTAACTTTTTAATAATAACCATTCTGGTGTGAGATGGTATTTCATTGTGGTTTTGATTTGCATTTCTCTAATGATCGGTGATGTTGAGCTTTTTTTCATATGTTTGTTCACCACATGTATGTATTCTTTTGTGATGTGTCTGTTTATGTCCTTTGCCCACTTTTTAATGGAGTTGTTTGTTTTTTTTCTTGTACATTTGTTTAAGTTCCTTATAGATGCTGGATACCAGACTTTTGTCAGATGCATAGATTGCAAAAATTTTCTTCCATTCTGTAGGTTGTCTATTTACTCTGTTGATAGTTTTTGTTGTTGTTGTTGTTTTGTGTTTTTTTTTTCTTTGCAGAAGCTCTTTAGTTTATTTAGATCCCATTTGTCAATTTTTGCTTTAGTTGCAATTGCTTTTAGCATTTTTGTCATGAAATCCTTGCCTGTGCCTATGTCCTGAATGGTATTGCCTAAGTTTTCTTGTAGAGTTTTTATAGTTTTGGGTTTTACATTTAAGTCTTTAATCTATCTTTAGTTGATTTTTGCATATGGGGTAAGGAAGGGGTCCAGTTTCAACTATCTGCATATGGCTAGCCAGTTCTCCTAGCACCATTTATTAAATAGGAAATCCTTTCCCCATTGCTTGTTTTTGTCAGGTTTGTTGAAGATCAGATGGTTGTAGGTGTGTGGTCTTATTTCTGGGTTCTCTATTCCATTCCATTGGTGTGTGTGTCTGTTCTTGCACCAATACTAGGCTATTTTTGTTACTGTAGCCCTGTAGTATAGTTTGAATTTGGGTAGAGTGATACTTCCAGCTTTGTTCTTTTTGCTTAGGATTGCCTTGGCCACTTGAGCTATTTTTTGGTTCCACATGAATTTTAAAATAGGGTTTTCTAATTCTGTGAAGAATATCAATGGTAGTTTAATGGGAATAGCATTGAATCTATAAATTATTTTGGACAGTATGGCCATTTTCACAATACTGATTCTTCCTATTTATAAGCGTGGAATGTTTTTCCATTTGTGCCATTTCTGATTTCTTTGAGCAGTGGTTTGCAGTTCTCCTTGAAGAAGTCCTTTGCTTCCCTTCTTAGCTGTATTTCTAGGTATTTTATTCATATTATGGCAATTGTGAATGGGAGGCCATTTGTGATTTGGCTGTTGCCTTGTCTGTTGCTGGTGTATAAGAATGCTAGTGATTTTTGCACATTACTTTTTGTATCCTGAGACTTTGCTGAGGTTGCTTATCATCTTAAGAAGCTTTTGGGCTGAGATGATTGGGTTTTCTAGAAATAGGATTATGTCATCTGCAAACAAAGATAGTTTGACTTCCTCTTTCCTATTTGAATATCTTTTATTTCTTTCTCTTGCCTGATTGCCCTGGTCAGAACTTCTAATACTATATTGCATGGGAGTGGCAAGGGAGGGCAACCTTGTCTTGTGCTGGTTTTCAAGGGGGGAATGCTTCCAGCTTTTGCCCATTCAGTATGATATTGGCTGTGGGTTTGTCATATGTGGCCCTTATTATTTTGAGGTATGTTCCTTCAAAACCTAGTTTATTGAGAGGTTTTTTTTTAAATATGAAGGGATGTTGAATTTTACCAAAGGCTTTTTATGGATCTATTGAGATAATCATGTGGTTTTTGTCTCTAGTTCTGTTTATGTGATGTACCACATTTACTGATTTGTGTATGTTGAACCAACCTTGCATATCAGGCAACCAAACATGCCTGATGATCATGGCAGATAAACTTTTTGATGTGCTGCTGGATTTGGTCAGGTAGTATTTTATTGAGGATTTTTTCTTTGATGTTTATCAAGGATATTGGCCTGAAGTTTTCTCTCTCTCTCTTTTTTTAAATATTTTTGCCAGGCTTTGGTATCAGGATGAGCTGGCCTCATAGAATGAGCTAGGAAGGAGCCTCTCCTTTTCCATTTTTGTAATAGTTTCAGTAGGAATTGTGCCAGCCCTTCTTTGTACCTCTGGTAGAATTTAGCTGTGAATTCATCTGGTCTTGGCCTTTTTTTGGTTGCTAGGCTATTTATTACTGCCTCAATTTCAGAACTTTTTATTAGTCTATTCCAGGATTCAATTTCTTCCTGGTTAAGCGTTGGAAGGGTGTATGTGTCCAGGAACTTATCCATTTCTTCTAGATGTTCTAGTTTATGTGCACAGAGGTGTTGATAATATTCTCTCATAGTTGGTTGTATTTCTCTGGGGTCAGTGGTAATATCCCCTTATCATTTCTGATTGTGTTTATTTGAAACTTCTTTATTTTCTTCTTTATTAGTCTAGCTAGCAGTCTATTTTATTATTTTTTCTGAAAACCTAGCTCCTGGATTCATTGATCTTTTGAAGGGTTTTTTCATGTCTCTGTCTCTTTCAGTTCAGCCTCGATCATGGCTATTTCTAGTGTTCTGCTAGCTTTGGGGTTGGTTTGCTCTTGGTTCTCTAGTTCTTTTAGTTGTGATGTGAGGTTATTAACTTGAGATCTTTTTAGCTTTTTGATGTGGGCTTTCAGTGTTATACATTTCCTTCTTTTTTTTTTGTTTTTGAGATGGAGTCTGACTCTGTTGCCCAGGCTGGAGTGCAGTGGTGTGATCTCGGCTCACTACAAGCTCCGCCTCCCAGGTTCACGCCATTCTCCTGCCTCAGCCTCCTGAGTAGCTGGGACTACAGGCACCGGCCACCATGCCTGGCTGATTTTTTGTATTTTTAGTAGAGATGGGGTTTCACCGTGTTAGCCAGGATGGTCTGGATCTCCTGACCTCGTGATCCACCCGCCTCGGCCTCCCAAAGTGCTGGGATTACAGGTGTGAGCCACCGTACCCGGCCTACATTTCCTTCTTAACACTGCTTTAGCTGCATCCCAGAGATTCTGGTATGTTGTATTTTTTGTGCTCATTAATTTCAAAGAACTTCTTGATTTCTGCCTTAATTTCATTATTTAGTCAAAAGCCATTCAGGGGCAGGTTGTTTTATATATATATATACATATATATGTACTGTTAGATAGGATTGTTTCTTTTCCATTCCTCTAGTTTTGAAATGGTTAGATTTACAGTAGCATTAATGCAACGTATTAGTTCGTTTTCATGCTGCTGATACATACCAGAAACTGGGAGGATAAAGAAGTTTAATTGGACTTACAGTTCCACATAGCTGGAGCGGCCTCAGGATCATGGCAGAGGGTGTTGCCTACATGGCAGTGGCAAGAGAAAAATTAGAGGAAGAAGCAAAATCAGAAACCCCTGATAAAACCATCAAATCTCGTGAGACTGGCCCCAATGACTCGATTACCTCCCCCTGGGTCCCTCCCACAACATGTGAGAATTATAGGAGAGACAATTCAAGTTGAGATTTGGGTGGGGACACAGTTGAGATTTGGGTAGGGACACAACCAAATCATATCATGGAACAATTTTATAATTGAATCTTCAGAAGATGTTTTATTAATATCCACTAATTAAAATTTTATGTGAAAAAATATCAGGTTTTCTCAACAGATGCAAAAAGGCATTCAATTAAATTCAACTCTTATTTATTATAAAGGTCTTAGTAAACTGGGAATAGTAAGGAACTTTCTTAATGTGATAGAGTACAAAGCCTAGTGTAAACTTTTACTTAAATAATACATTTTAGAAACAAGGACTAAATTCTGATTTGTTCTTATCTTGCCCAAATTCCTATCTAAGTAGTCTGGGGAGTCATGACCTACAAACCATAAATTCTCATGAGATGGGTTTTATTTAACCCTGCATATTGTGACTTACTTTCCAATCTGACTCTGGCATAACATTATGTGACAAAAAAGAAAATAAAAGTACTTTACCTCAAAACATGTATCTTTGCCGTATTTTGAAATGGCCCTACAAAGCCATCCTTTGCGGGGAAAATTTGCATCCGTAAAGAATCTCTATTAACATCTTTTAATAGATACTAGCTAGATCTTTTTCTCTCAGGCTGAAGATTCTCCTAATACTGAAGAGATGAACTGAGAGTCTAGCAGATTTTAAAGGTCTGAATAGGAAACAGTCATCATCTATTGTCTCTAAGGGCAGCCACTATGAGACTTCAAAAGAACCTTGATTTCCATAATCTGTTGTCTCAACCTGAATGTTTCCTTTCTATTGATCCCAGGTCTTTAGACAAACTCAACCAATTGTCAAACAGAAAATGTTTAAATTTGCCTATAGCCTGGAAGCTATAGCCTGGCAGCTATAGCCCATAGCTGCCCCCTCCTCAAGGTGTTCCAAACCAATTTATTTCTAAATTTGTATTTGATTGATGTCTCATGCCCCCCTAAAATGTATAAAACCAAGCTGCACATGACCACCTTGGGCACATGTTCTCAGGATCTCCTGAGGGCTGTGTCATGGGCCATGGTCACTCATATATGGCTCAGAATAAATCTCTTCAAATATTTTACAGTTAGATTCTTCATCCACAGAAGTATTGTATTCAATTAAAATAAAACAAATATGGCCACTCACCTCTACAACTAAACATTGTATTGAAAATCCCAATTAATGCAATATGACAAGGAAATAAAATAATTTAAAATTTAACACCGGGAAAGAGAGAGAAAAAGGACTTGTTATTATTTGAAGATGATGTGCTTGTCTACATAGAAAATCCTATAAAATATGCAGATAAACCAAAACATGTTCAAATTCATTACTTGTTCTTTAATCTTCTGAAAAATGCAGAAATGTGGTATAATCATATAATACAACACAATTAAATGCATGAACTATTTTTACATATATCAACCTGGATAAATTTCTAAAGCATATTGAATGAAAAAAAAGCTAATGTCAGAATGTCACATATAACAAGAGATATTTATGTAAAGTTTTTAAAAACAGACACGTGTAATAAAAATATAAAAGCATACAAGGGGAAATATATTCATTTTCTATTGCTGTGTAGCAAATGAAATTACCACAAATATAGCAACCTGAAACAATACGTATTGATTAGCTCATGGCTCTATAAGTCAGGAGTCCAGGTACAGAGTGGCTCACACGGTTTCTCTGCTCAGAGTCTCACCAAGCCTAAACAAAGATGTCATCAGGGCTGCATTCCTTTCTTAAGGTTCTGGGAATGAATCTACTTCCAAGCTTAGACTGATGGTTGATGTTTTCAGTTGTGGGACTGAGGTCTCTGTTTTTTTTGCTGGCTGCCAGCTGGAGGCTGGTCTTTGCTCCTAGAGGCTGCCTACATTACTTCTCATGCTTTCTGTGTATCCCTCATTGAGCAACAAACAATAGGTCAGGTCCTCTTATGCTTTAAATCTCTTTGACTTCCATTTCTATCACATCTCTCTCACACTAGTGGGAGAAAGTTTTTTCCTTTTAAAAACTCATGTGATTAGATTAGATCCACCTGGATAATCCAAGATAATCTCCCTATTTTAAGGTCTATAACTTCAATGACATCTGCAAAATCTCTTTTGCCATGTAAGGTGGCATAGTCATAGGTTTCAGGGATTAGGGCATGGGCATCTTTCGAAGACAATTCTGCTACCACGGGTAGCAGAAGAAGCTACACGAGAAACCACATTCTAACTTTAGGATAGTGGTTATGTATGGATAGGGAGGAATAGATTAGAGAATGGTACAAAAAAGACTTCAGTTCTATAATTTCCTACTTTTGAAAATTGGAATCCTAAGCAGAGGAAGGGCAAGTCTGGAGGAGAAAGGTTTCTGACAAAGCAAAATAATCTATCTAAAGCACTGGTAGAGGCACTTATTTTGAATTGAGAAGAGATGTCTTCTCTATTGTATTAGTCAATTGGACTGCTATAGCAAAACACTATAGTCTAGTGTCTTAAGCAACATAAATCTATATGCTCACTGTTCTGCAAGCTGGGAAGTCCAAGATCAAAGTATGGCCACTTCCTGGCTTGTAGATGGCCACCTCCTCACAGTGTCATCATGGGGTGGGGACACGCATGCACACACACAGAGAGAGAAAGAGAGAGACAGCTCTCATGTCATCACATTAGACTTGTAACGAGAAGACAGAAGACAGTGTAGTGATATCTTCGAATTACTGAATAAAAAATAACTCCCTGTTAGAATTCTGTGCCAGTGGTAAATCCTTTAAGAATTAAGGTGAAATATATGTATCACTAAAAGACTTGCACTAAGGGAAAATTTAAAAGGAGGACTTCAAGGAGAAAAAAAATGCTCAAAGATGGAAGTTCTTATTTTCTTCTTACCTATCTTTTGAGTCACTAAAATTTCTTCTGCTTTGTCTATTTTGTGTCAAATGTATCCACTGAAATCTCAGTTTCAGTTATTAAGATTCTCAGTTCTAGATGCAGAAACGTTGAGCAAAAACCCAAAAGTTAAATATGTGGATAGATTTGAATTATTATTGATTGCCTAATAATAGTAACATCATACATATAATCATCACTATTTTTAATATATCCAGTAATTAAATACCTGGCAATATTGGCAAGATGATCTAAAAATAAGCCATGAGTCACTTAGCTTCAGTGGGAATTCCCAGTGGAATCAGCTAGTAACCATTTTTAGCTAATGAACCTAGCGTTTGCTTCAGGCTGAGCTTTCTAATCAGGACGGACCCAGCTGCCCTCAGGGTTTTCAGATCATACTTTGCCATCCTTTTGGCCAACTTAACCCAGCAGCCCTTCTGAATGGCTAGACCCGAGCCTCCTTCGTTAGCATGGTGCTTTTAGTACTATATTAACAGGTATAGAGAAATGATTGTGTAATTATGCTAGGGGAAGTATGAAAAAAGTTGCTGTTAAGAATTTGAAGGTTTCTAGTTTCCCTTTCTTTATAGTTTTGGAGTTATTACAGGATAAGAGCAAAAATGCTGTCAAACTTCAGAAAAGCTTTTTAAAGTCTTTACTTCCTGGAGCTTTTGAGGAATGAGCTTACGTATTTCTCTTTATGCAAAAAAAATCTTAAAAAACAATATCAGCTCACAAGATCACAGTTGTGGTACATTTTCTCTCCTGTGAATTTTTCCCAAGTTCAGAGGCACACCCACCAACTCAGAAAAACAGGATCCATTGTACACCAGGAAAAGACAGACGTATGGTAATGTTTTCCCTCTGTCCTTTCAGAATTTTCCCTGCTACTTTGTTCCCCTCTGTTTCCACCACTTCCTGCCATTCTTCCATCAGGCACTTCCTTTCCCTGTCAGTCCTCTCATCTGATCTTTGTTCTCATGGGTTGGAGGTATTTAAGAGTTCTCCCTTCCCTCTCAATATGGTGTTCATTTGTGTTACCTAGGTGTTTTGGTCTGCTCCTCAACATCACTTCTCTTCCTACTTTTGGGAAAATGAAACACTTGGATTGGGGATGAAAAAAAGAGAATTTGATGATTCTTCAGCCCCTCAATTGTCTTCAGTTGCTTACTCAAGTTAGCAATTAAGACCTCACTACTTTGCAGGGTAGTTATTGCTTGATTCCATTGTACAAATGGCACAATTGAGACAAGATCTCTTTCCTTTATCTTGCTATATTCCTTGTTTCTGGTGCTGAAAGCCCACATTATGCCAGAAACCTGTAAGTTTGGGAAGGCTAATACTTGAGAGCTCTCTATAAGGGATGGGAGGAGATGAGGACATCAGCGATAGACTCTGGGCACTTTGTGACTCAAACAGAACCCTCTCCCAGAACTCCAAACATATGAGATTCAGAAACTAACCATATCTTTAATTATGGGTATCCCCTATAATTACATACTCCGAGGTATGTGGAAGTGCAGAACAGAGCAAAACACACTGCTTTGGGGCAAACCTGTCCAGTTGGTGAAATTCTTCTCTATTACCTTTGCTATATCTGGCTTAATACAAGCCCAGGGAGCCTAAAATCCTTGACTGGCTCCCAATCAGGTCTGTTCTTGGTGAGCAGCAAAGCCCTAGACTATTCTCTTCCTGAGCCACATTTATTCACATACTCATCCATTCATCAGTGTATTCATTTGTATTTTTAAATAATATATTTGGAGTAACTTTTGTGACTGCCACAGTGCTAGATACTTTTGTATGTCTCATTCTTAAAAAAGTTCCTCTCAGGCAGGCCTTTTTGGGAAAAGATCTAGTCAGCTGACTCCAACTGATTGTAACAATAACTAAACATAGTGGTAGCATTCTCAGAGCTGTTTCCATTCTAAATTTGGATTCAGAGTTTGTATAGATGAAGCATTGAGAATAGTGAAATTGCAGCAGCAGGTTAAAAAAATAATGACTTTATTTATTCCTGTGACCCCTTGAATAATGCTAACACAGTATATTTCATTTCTGTGAGGAAGTCTAGGCCCTGACAGGGTATAATTTCCAAGTTTGTCCTTTGTGAAAATGTCCTCTGTAAGATTTTCACTCTTTGACCTTCATTTATAAAGGAGAAATTCCCCCCACAATTTAAGTTTCTAGTGCTGGTGAATGGGGCTCCATCTGGAGACAAGTGGAAAAGAGGAGACCTTTCTTTTTGCTGCCCTCCAAATTATAATGAGTGATGTGGTTCTCTGTCTGGATTTCTTGGTTTGATTCCCTGACTTTCCAGCATCTTCTGCCAATGATGTGATGTTCTCAAAAAGAATCCAGGTTACTCTAGCTAGAGCTACACTGGTGAGTAAAAGAAAAACAATTAAAATAATATGGAAAATGCATTCCCTGCATGACAGAAGTATTTAGGTTTTTAGAAATAATACACACTATTTAACCTTTTATTTTCCTCTTTTAGGAATCAAGGAAGAGGTCTGTATCCAACAGGAATTTTCAAACTCCCAACTTCATAATTCTCACATTGACATTCAGACTTATTAGTCTGGACCTCTGGATTTGAAAAAGTTTTTCTTTAATTCTGTGCCATTTATTGTTAAACTGGGTTAGAAATGCAGGTAGTGTGGACTCGATTCCTAAGAATAGCATTAATGCTGGGTGGTGGTTGGACAAACAGTGGGAGAGAAACCATAAGTCCTTTGAGAACTGAATGTGCCTGTTTTGCAGTATGAACACAAAAGATAGAGTAGAATAGGAAGAGCCAAAATGGTGTAGTCAGTAGTGCTGAAGCGTTCTCCTGAGTCTGTGATTTTAATCTGGGCTGTCAGTGCAGAGTAAGAAAAAAAGAAGACCAGGCTTTAGAGTTAGTAGGTAGTCTATGTTTACAAATGCATGAGGGTACAGACAATAGGTGAACCTGAATCTGAATAGATCACATATAAATTATGTTTAAACGGGGCATGGGGATTATGACTGGAGTGTGTTCCCATATTGACCAACAGTTTCTCATGATCAGTTACATAGCATCGGAGATCTCTCTGTACTGCCTTCTCTCTGATTATTTCCCTTTCTCTGTGCTCTGCAATTCTCCAATTGCTATCCCCTTTCATTTTCCATGACTGACCTCATTTAAGTATTTATTGAAAAGGTAAAAGTCACTGGATGGAAATTGCCTCCTCCCCAACACCAAATCTGCTAGCCTCATGCTGTCTGAAGGATGACGCAAACATGTTCCCACCTAAGGCCATGCTCTACTTCTGCTCTCATACCCTCAGAGACACCATTTCTGCAATTTTTATCTTATTTTTCCTTCAATCTCTCCCTCTCTATTAGATCATTAGCAATAGTTTACAAACACTCTCTAGTAGCCTTAATAATAAAACAACAGCAACAACGAACTCTGAATCATTAAAGAAAGAACACAAAGGTGGAGAGAGAGAGAATCTAAGGTTGGGGTCTTGCAGAGAAGATGATCATGGGTTTAGGAAATCTAGGGACAGAGTAGTTTATCATTTCTGCATATGAATGTTTGGGTAAGCAAGAAACTTTGTGAATAGAGAAGAGGGTTAAAACATTTAAATATTTGTTAGGCATAAGAAGAGGCTTCACTCAATTTATTTATCTCTTTCCAAATAAAATACTGAAGGCAATGAGAAACCACAGCGTTGTCCCCGAGTTTGTCCTCCTTGGGCTGTCTGCTGGCCCCCAGACCCAAGCTCTGCTCTTTGTGCTGTTCCTGGTGATTTACCTCCTGACTGTGATGGGAAACCTGCTGCTGCTGGTGGTGGTTAATGCTGATTCTTGCTTCCACACACCCATGTACTTCTTCTTGGGACAACTGTCCTTCTTGGATCTCTGCCATTCCTCTGTCACTGTACCTAAGCTGTTGGAGAACCTCCTGTCTGAGAAGAAAACCATCTCAGTAGAGGGCTGCATGGCTCAGGTCTTCTTTGTGTTTGCCACTGGGGGCACTGAATCCTGCCTGCTTGCTGTGATGGCCTATGACCGCTATGTTGCCATCAGCTCTCCTTTGCTCTATGGCCAAGTGATGAACAGACAGCTGTGGGCAGGGCTGGTGGGGGGCTCATGGGGCTTGGCTTTTCTGGATGCCCTCATCAATATCCTTGTAGCTCTCAATTTAGACTTCTGTGAGGCTGAAAATATCCACCACTTCAGCTGTGAGCTGCCCTCTCTCTATCCTTTGTCTTGCTCTGATGCATCTGCAAGTTTTACCACCCTGCTCTGCTCCAGCATCCTGCATTTCTTTGGAAATTTTCTCATGATATTCTTGTCTTATATTTGCATTTTGTCCACTATACTGAGGATCAGCTCCACTACAGGCAGAAGCAAAGCCTTCTCCACCTGCTCCTCCCACCTCACTGCAGTGATTTTCTTTTATGGCTCTGGATTACTGCGCTATCTCATGCCAAATTCAGGATCCATTCAAGAGTTGATCTTCTCCTTGCAGTACAGCGTGATCACTCCCATGCTGAATCCCCTCATCTACAGCCTGAAGAACAGGGAGGTGAAGGCAGCTGTGAGAAGAACATTGAGAAAATATTTCTAGTGTTTCAATAGACTTATGAAATTAGAGTGATGAGGGAACTGGATAAAACTGCAATAAGCAGTGCCTGGACACTAGGATAATTCCTTGATGTCAGGATCTGCGAGGTCCTTTTCTGAAAAATACTTAAGGCGGAAAATTTACCTTTTCTGAAAAATACTGAAGAAAAGGTGGAAAATTATTTTCTTGGGATGATACTAGTTCAGCCCTAGTCAGAGGAAGATGGATAAGATAAAGCTCTCGCTTAGCAATTTTTTCTTACAAAGATATGTATTTATTATACACACTATAGTAAACATTGTTATGGTCTGCTCAGCTTATCTCTACCATTCCTCTAATAACTGAACTCCATGGTTCAATATGCTTCCAACAGACACTGTTAATCATGGAATCCCCAAATCTTCTCCACCCTCACCTCCCCACCCCCCACCCCTGTCATTATTCACTCGTTCTTCCTGGCACAGTGACTGGTCCAGAAATGGGCACATGGTCAATGCCAGATCATTTACTCTCTTAGGATTTTTTTTTTTTTCCTTTTAAGACAGCCTCTTCTTGTTGCCTAGGCTGGAGTGCAGTGGCATGGTTCACTGGAACCTCCGCCTCCCGGCTTCAAACAATTCTCCTGCCTCAGCCTCCCAAGTAGCTGGGATTACTGTTTTAGTAATTTTAGTCTCAAGGAGAGAGTCAAAGGTCAGCCTTTCTGCATGTAGCACTCTGACAGCCTACGCAAGTGCCCCTGCTGATAAGATCACTAGAGTTATCCTAGATTCTGCCCTTTCAAGGCCAGATTTATAAACATGAATCATAGTAAGAGTTCATTCTTAGATATTTGCATCCTATCAGGCACTGTGTTAAGCAATTTATATTCTTTATTCCATTGAAATACCACAACATATATATTAGGTAAATGCTGAAGTTATTCCTATTTCAGAGAAGAGGAAACTGGCTCAGGGAGATAAATCATGGTGTTGGAATTTGGAACCAATGGGACTTGCACCAATGCCTGTTTTCTTTGCCACCTTGATACACTGACTGTCCCATTGAGGCTGTGAGTTACCCCAGACTCCATACATGAATTCTCCTTTTAATGATTTATAATTGTTGTCTTATTTTATTTTGCTTAAATAAGCCAGAATTAGAGTCTGTCATTGCAAGGAAAGGACCTAAAAGGTAAATATTAGTACGGCAATAGAATTGCAAGTATAGACATCCGAGGACAATTGGGATATATGAAATTGTGTTTTGGACCTAGGCATGTCCCATAGAGACTGTAAATAACATGTTGGTTTATCCTGCTTCAAACTATTCATCCAATGGCCAACCATCCGTAGCTGCGAGAGGACCTATGTACAACCAGAGATGACTCGTCAGCTCATACACATTGCTAGACAAGTAGCTCTGCCTCTTGGCCCTAATGATGCTGTAGAAATGGTAGACCATGAGAACCAATGGCAGAGAAAGGACTGGGCAGAGCCTGTATCAAACTTCAAAAAGAAACCAGAAACATTTAGCAAAGACCCCTTAGATGATGAAACACAATTGGAGGATTAATGAGAAGTATATTTGAGAGAGCCATGTGGACTAAAATTATCATGGTCCAAAATTACTTATTCTTTCTAATTACCGTTTACTTTTTATTTATTTACAAGCTGGCAAGTGTCATCCTTCCCTTCACCTTGTACTCTTCAGCATCAAAGAATATAAACTCAAAGAGAACAAGGACATTTTTCTGCCATCTTTACTACCTTCTCAAGAATATTTTCTTTTTCTTTTTCTTTTTTTTTGAGATGGAGTCTCACTCTGTCACCCAGGCTGGAGTGCAGCGGTGCGATCTCGGCTCACTGAAACCTCTGCCTCCTGGGTTCAAGCAATTCTCCTGCCTCAGCCTCCCAAGTAGCTGGTATTACAGGTGCCTGCCACCATGCTTGGCTAATTTTTGTATTTTTAGTAGAGACAGAGTTTCACCATGTTGTCCAGGATGGTCTCGATTTCTTGACGTCGTGATCTGCCCGCCTTGGCCTCCCAAAGTGCTGGGATTACACGCGTGAGCCACTGCGCCTGACCAAGAATATTTTTAAAAGCTTCTAACATGCCTGTTGCACAATAACTATATTTTGAATGTGTAAGTTATGGGTCAAGAAATGGAGACTCCGTTTAGGATAAGTTTTCACCAGAGAGATCCCACTGCTAAGGCAGTTCAAAATAGTTTTCTGAATAGAATCGCCTATCATGCAAAGGTCAGTCTTTCCTTCCTGGTCAGTCTAGTTCTGGTCCATGAAGGCACAAGCACTGTAGTCATGGCTGAGCAAGGTGGTGGTTACGCAAACAGCAACATTTTCTTTCCTTCACCAAGGCTGATCTGCTGTTGCCGTTGGTGAAAGGTATTTTGATAAAGTTCACACATAAATTTTGCCAGATATATTGCCAGATACCATCTATTTTTTGTTCCTATTGTGAATTAAAAATTCAGATATATTTGCTACTTGGTTATTTCTAATGTATAGGAACATTGTGGTATTTTGTACATTGATCTTGTATCTGTCAAGTTTGTTGAACTATCTTTCTAGTACTAGCGTCTTGTTTACAGATACTATTGGATTTTAACATTATATTTTAATTACTTTATCTTAAATTAGGGAAAGATTTTTTGTGTATATGTGTGTGTGTGTGTGTGTGTATATATATATATACATTTTAGACAAAGTGTTTTGCCCTTGTTGCCCAGGCTGGAGTGCAATGGCGCGATCTTGGCTCACCGCAACCTCCACCTCCTGAGTTCACGCGATTAGCCTGTCTCAGGCTCCTGGATGGCTGGGATTACAGGCGGGCACCACCATGCTTGACTAATTTTGTACTTTTAGTAGAGATAGGGTTTCTACATGTTGGCCAGGCTGGTCTTGAACTCCTGACCTCAGGTGATCCACCCACCTCAGACTCCCAAAGTCCTGGGATTACAGGCGTGAGCCAGAGCACCTGGCTGTATGCAATTTTTACATATCTCATTTTTAAAGTTCATGCAGCAGCCAGGACCTCCAGTATAGACATCTATCAGTTGGGATCAATGAGAAAGCTTCTCATGTTTCAGCATTAAGGATGATGCTCTATTTTTGATGAATATCTTTAACTTATTAAGAGAGTTCTTTTTTGTGTTTTCTGAACCTATGAATTATATTGAATGTAGAGTTCTTTTCTAAACATATTTTATTTTGGTAAGAATTGGTGTGAGATTTTATCACATGCTTTTTCTGCTTCTATTGAGGACTACAGTTGTTTCTCTTTTGTTTAATACTGTACAGTGTCACACAATAAGCATGCAATAAAATATTTTGGAAAAAAATAAATTCATTGAAATGGTTATATGGTTTTTGTTATTTAATTTGTTAATAACAAATTGTATCAGTGCATGTTCTGTTTTTGAAGAACTGTTGCATTCCTGGAATCACCCTACTTAGGTAGAGTATTAAAAACTTAATTAACTGTTACCAATATTTAACTTAGGAATTTCCTATTTATATTTACAAGTGAGATACTATAATTTTTTTATTGCATTCACCCCATCTTTTCTTTTTAAGAACTTTATTGAGATTATACATCACAATATTCAGTCACTCAAAATGCAAAATTCAATGGTGTCTAGCATATTTACAGAGTTGTGCACCCATCACTACCACCAATCTCAAGACATTTCATCATCCCCAAAGAAATCTCACACCTATGGGTAGTCACTCTCCAATCCCATCCCCATCCTTGACCCTAGAAATCCACTAAACCACTTTTTATCTATATAGATCTGCGTGTTGTAGACATCCAATACTGATATCAATAATATGCTTTCATTCATCTTTGTATTTTCTTTTTTTTTTATGGTGTCAATGTTTTTCTTTTTTTAAAAAATTTATTATTATTATTATACTTTAAGTTCTAGAGTACATGTGCATCATTCTTAGCAAACTATCACAAGAACAGAAAACCAAACACCGCATGTTCTCACTCATAGGTGGGAACTGAACAATGAGATCACTTGGACTCGGGAAGGGGAACATCACACACCGGGGCCTATCATGGGGAGGGGGGAGGGGGAAGGGATTGCCTTGGGAGTTATACCTGATGTAAATGACGAGTTGATGGGTGCTGATGAGTTGATGGGTGCAGCACACCAACATGGCACAAGTATACATATGTAACAAACCTGCATCTTTGTGTTTTCTTAAAATATTTGCTTAAAGAAGAGATGATCACTTTCTCGAAGGTTTTTATAAAACTCATGTTTGACATTTTAAGGACTTCTTTTCTTATTGTTGTTGAGAAAATTTATTTCTAATTTAATTCCTTTGATGATTATTGGTACATTTGTGTTTTATATTTTGTTAATGAATCAATTTTGGTGATTTGTAATTTTCACCACCATTATTCATCTAATTTCATTAGTATTTTGTTTCTTATAATATTCTCTTATAATTTTTAAACATTTACTCATTTATTCAGCATTCATTTCATTTGAAAATGAAAAGTTTCCAACATACAGCAAAATTAACAGAATTTTATAGTGAACACCTAGATAATCACATCTAAATTTTATAATTAACATTTTAATATACATTATTTTTTACTTTTCATTTTTCCATAGGTTATTGAGGGTACCGGTGGTGTTTGGTTACATGAGTAAGTTCTTCAGTGGTGATTTGTGAGATTTTGGTGTACCCATCACCTGAGCAGTATACATTGTACCCTATTTGTAGTCTTTTATCCCTCCACCACCCTTCCCCATAAGTTCCCAAAGTCCATTGTATCATTCTTATGCCTTTGCATCCTCATAGCTTAGTTCTCACATATGGGTGAGAACATATGATGTTTTGTCACTTCACTTAGAATAATAGTCTCCAGTCTCACCCAGGTTGCTGTGAATGCCGTTAATTCATTCTTTTTTATGGCTGTGTAGTATTTCATCATATGTATATACCACGGTTTCTTTATCCACTCATTGATTGATGGGCATTTGTGTTGGTTCCATGACTTTGCAATTGCAAATTGTGCTGCTATAAGCACGTGTGGGCAGGTATCTTTTTTGTATAATGACTGATTTTCCTCTGGGTAGGTACTCAGTAGTGGGATTGCTGAATCAAATGGTAGTTCCACTTTTAGCTTTTTAAGGAATCTCCACACTGTTTCCATCTTGGCTGTACTAGTTTACATTCCCACCTGCAGTGTAGAAGTGTTCCTTGATCACCACGTTCACGCCAACATCTACTGCTTTTTTAATTTTTTGATTATGGCCATTCTTGCAGGAGTAAGGTGGTATCACATTGTGGTTTTGATTTGCATTCCCCTGATCATTAGTTGAGCATTTTTTTTCATATGTTTGTTGGCCATTTGTATATCTTCTTTTGAGAATTGTCTATTCATGTCCTTAGCCCACTTTGTGATGGGATTGTTTGTTTTATTCTTGCTGATTTGAGTTCTTTGTAGATTCTGGATATTAGTCCTTTGTCAGATGTAAAGATTATGAAGATTTTATCCCACTCTGTGGGTTGTCTGTTTACTCTGCTGACTGTTCCTTCTGCTGTGCAAAAGCTCTTTAGTTTAATTAAGTCCCAGCTATTTATCTTTGTTTTTATTGCATTTGCTTTTTGGTTCTTGGTCATGAAATCCTTGCCTAAGACAATGTCTAGAAGAATTTTTCCAATGTTATCTTCTAGAATTTTCATAGTTTCATGTCTTAGGTTTAATTCTTTAATCAATCTTGAGTTAATTTTTGTATAAGGCGAGAGATGAGGATCCAGTTTCATTCTCCTACATGTGGCTAGCCAATTGTCTTATTACCATTTGTTGAAAAGGATGTCTTTTCCCACTTTATGTTTTTGTTTGCTTTGTTGAAGATCAGTTGGCTGTAGGTATTTGGGTTTATTTCTGGGTTCTCTATTCTGTTCCATTGGTCTATGTGCCTATTTTTATACCAGTACCACGCTGTTTTGGTGATTATGGTCCTATAGTATAGTTTGAAATCAGGTAGTATGATACCTCCAGATTTGTTCTTTTTGCTTTGTCTTGCTTTGGCTATGTAGGCTCTTTTGTGGTTCCATATGAATTTTAGAACTGTTTTTTCTAATCTGTGAAGAATGATGGTGGTATTTTGATGGGGATTGTGTTGAATTTGTAGATTGCTTTTGGCAGTATGGCCATTTTCACAATGTTGATTCTACCCATCCATGAGCATGGGATGTGTTTCCATTTATTTGTGTCATCTCTGATTTTTTTCAGCAGTGTTTTGTAGTTTTCCTTGTTGAGGCCTTTCACCTCCTTGGTTAGGTATATTCCTAAGTATTTTATTTTTTTTGCAACTATTGTAAAAGGGGTTGTGTCCTTGATTTGATTCTCTGCTTGGTGGCTGTTGGTGTATGGGAGAGCTACTGGTTTGTGTACATTCATCTTGTATCTGGAAACTTTGCTGACTTATTTTATCAGTCTGAGGGGCTTTCTGGAGGAGTCTTTAGGGTTTATGAGGTAAACAGTCATATCGTCAGCAAACAGTGACAGTTTACTTCCTCTTTACTCATTTGGATGCCCTTTATTTCTTTCTCTTGTCTGATTGCTCTGGTTAGGACTTCCAGCACTATGCTGAAGAGGAGTGGTGAGAGTGGGCGTCCCTGTCTTGTTCCCATTCTCAAAGGGAATGCTTTCAACTTTTCCCCATTCAGTATTATGTTGGCTGTGGGTTTGTCATAGATGGCTTTTATTACATTGAGGTATGTCCCTTGTATGCCGATTTTGCTGAGAGTTTTAATCATAAAGGGATGCTGGATTTTTGTCAAATGCTTTTTCTGCATCTATTGAGATGATCATGTGATTTTTGTTTTTAATTCTGTGTACGTGGTGTATAACATGTATTGACTTGCGTATGTTAAACCATCTCTGCATCCCTGGTGTGAAGCCCACTTGATCATAGTGGATTATCTTTTTGATATGTTGTTGGATTCAGTTAGCTAGTACTTTGTTAAGGATTTTAGCATCTATGTTCATCAGGGATATCGGTACATAGTTTTCTTTTTTGGTTATGTCCTTCCCTGGTTTTGGTATTAGGGTGATGCTGGCTTCATGGAATGAATTAGGGAGGGTTCCCTCTTTTTCTGGCTTGTGGAATGGTGTCAATAGGATTGGTACCAATTCTTCTTTGAATGTCTGGTAGAATTCCACTGTGATTCTGTCTGGTCCTGGACTTTTTTTTTGTTAGTAATTTTTAAATTGCCATTTTAATCTCACTGCTTGTTATTGGTCTGTTTAGGGTATCTAATTATTTCTGATTTCAGGTAGGAGGGTTATATCTTTCCAGGACTTTATCCATCTCTTCTAGGTTTTCTAGTTTGTATGCATAAAGTTGTTCATAGTAGCCTTAAATATTTCTGTGGTGTCAGTTGTAATACCTCCTGTTTCATTTCTTATTGAGGTTATTTGGATTTTCTCTCTTCTTGGTTAATCTTGCTAATGGTCTATCACTTTTATTTATCTTTTCAAAGAAGCAGCTTTTTGTTTCATTTATCTTTTTGTTTGTTTGTTTGTTTGTTTCAATTTCATTTAGTTCTGCTCTGATCTTGGTTATTTCCTTTCCTCTGATGGGTTTGGGTTTGGTTTGTTGTTTTTCTAGTTCCTTGAGGTGTGACCTTAGATTGTCAGTTTGTGCTCTTTCAGTCTTTTTGATGTAGGTGTTTAGGGCTATGAACTTTCCTTTTAGGACCGCCTTTGCTATATCCCAGAGGTTTTGATAGGTTGTGTCACTGTTGTCATTCAGTTCAAAGAATTTTTAAATTTCTATCTTGATTTCATTTTTGACCCAATGATCACTCAGGAGCAGGTGATTTAATTTACATGTATTTTCATGGTTTTGAAGGTTTGGAGTTGATTTCTGGTTTTATTCCACTGTGGACTGAGAGAGTGTTTGATATAATTTCAATTTTCTTAAATTTATTGAGGCTTGTTTTGTGGCCTATCATATGGTCCATCTTGGAGAAAGTTCTATGCACTGTTGAATAGAACGTGTATTCTGTGGTTCTTGGATGGAATGTTCTGTATATATCTGTTAAGTCAATTTGTTCCAAGGTATAGTTTAAATCCATTGTTTCTTCGTTGACTTTCTGTCTTGATGACCTGTCTAGTGCTGTCAATGGAGTATTGAAGTCTCCCACTATTATTGTGTTACTATCTCATTTCTTAGGTCTAGTAGTAATTGCTTTATAAATTTGGGAACTCCTGTGTTAGGTGCATATATGTTTAGGATTGTGATATTTTCCTGTTGGACAAGGCCCCTTACTATTATATAATGTTCCTCTTTGTCTTTTTTAACTTGGCAGAGACAAAATAAACAGAGAAAGCTTCAGGTCAATATCCTTGATGAACACTGATGCAAAAATCCTTGACAAAATACTAGCAAACTGAATCCAGTGGCACATTAAAAAGCGAATCCACCACAATCCAGTAGGCTTTATTCTTGGATGCAAAGTGGGTTCAATATATGCAAATCAATAAATGTGATTCATCACATAAACAGAACTAAAGACAAAAACCACATGATTATCTCAATAGATACAGGAAAGGTTTTTGATAAATATCAGTATTTCTTCATGTTAAAAACCCTCAATAAACTAGGTATCAAATGAACATTCCTCAAAATAATAAGAGCTATCTATGACAAACCCACAGCCAACATCATACTGAATGGACAAAAGCTTGAAACATTCCTCTTGAAAGCTGGCACAAGACAAGGATGCCCTCTCTCACCACTCCTATTCAACATAGTATTGGAAGTCCTGGCCACAGCAATCAGGCAAGAGAAAGAAATAAAGGGCATCCAAATAGGAAGAGAAGCAGTCAAACTATCACTGTTTGTAGGTGACATGCTTCTGCATCTAGAAAATCCCATGGGCATGGATGGCTCAAAAGCTCCTTCAGTTGATAAACAACTTTAGTGAAGCTTCAGGAAACAAAATCAGTGTACAAAAATTATTAACATTCCTATACACCAACAACAGCCAAGCTGAGAGCCATATTAGCAATGCAATCCCATTCACAATTACCACAAAGAACAAAATACCTAGGAATATAACTAACCAGGGAAGTGAAAGATCTCTACAATGAGAATTACAAAACACTGCTCAAAGAAATCAGAGATGACGGAAACAAATGGAAAAATATTACATGCCTAGGAATAGGAAGAATGAATGTCATTACAATGACTATACTGCTCAAAGAAATTTACAGATTCAATGCTATTCCCATCAAACTACCAATGACATTTTTTACAGAACTAGAAACAACAATTTTAAAATTCATATGGAACCAAAAAGGAGCTCAAATAGCCAAGAAAATCCTAAGCAAAAACAACAAAGCTGGAGACATCATGCTACCCGACCTCAAACTATACCTCAGGGCTACAGTCACCAATACAACATGGTACTGTTATAAAAAAAAAAAACAGACACAAGACCAGTGGAACAGAATAGAGAACCCAGAAAGAAGCTCTCAAACCTATAACTATCTGATCTTTGACAAGATGACAAAAAGAAGCAATGGAGAAAGGGACCCCAATTCAATAAATGGTGCTGAGGTAATTGGCTATCTATATGCAAATGATTGAAACTGGGCCCCTTTCTTATATTATGAACAAAAACAATGCAAGACAGATTAAAGAGTTAAATGTAAAACCCAAAACTATAAAAACCTTGGAAGACAACCTAGGCAATACCATTCTGGACATAAGAACTGGCAAAGATTTCATCATAAAGATGCCAAAAGCAATTGCAACAAAAGCAAAAATGGACAAATGGGATCTAATCACACTTGAGAACTTCTGCACAGCAAAATAAAATATCAACAGAGTAAACAGACAACCTACAGAATGGGATAAAATATTTGTAAACTATACATCTGACAAAGTTCTAATATTCAACATCTATAAGGAACTTAAACAAATTTACAAAACAAAACAAACCAAAAAACAAAACCCAAACAACCCTATTAAAAAATAGGCAAAAGATATGAACTGATACTTTTCAATAGAAGACACACATGTGGCCTGCAAGTATATAAAAAAAGCTCAGTATTACTGATCATTAGAGAAATGCAAATGAAAACCACGATGAGATACCATCTCACACTAGTCAGAATGGCTACTATGGAAAAGTAAAAAAATAATAGATGCTGGCGAGGTTGCAGAGAAAAGGGAATGCTAATATACACTGCTGGTAGGAGTGTAAGTTCAACTGTTGTGGTAAGCAGTGTGGTGATTCCTCAAATAGCTGAAAACAGGACTACAATTTGCAACAGAAATCCACTACTGGGTATATACCCAGAGGAATAGAAATTATTCTGCCATAAAGACACATGCACACGTATGTTCATCGCAGCACTATTCACAACAGCAAAGACATGGAATCAACATAAATGTGCATCAGTGACAGATTGGATAAAGAAAATGTGGTACATATTCACCATGGAATACCATGCAATCATAAAAAAGAACGAGATTATATCCTTTGTGGGAACACGGATGGAGCTTGAGGCCATTATCCTTAGCAAACCAACACAGAAAACCAAATACTGCATGTTTTCACTTATAAATGGGAGCAAAATGATGAGAACACATGGACACAAAGAGGGGAACAGCACACAGTGGAGCCTACGTGAGGGTGGAGGACGGGTGGAGGGAGAGGATCAGAAAAAAATAACTATTGGGTACTAGGGTTATTACCTGGGTGATGAAATAATCTGTACAACAAATCCCTGTGACACAAGTTTACCTATATAACAAACCTGCACATGTACCCCTGAACCTAAAATAAAAGTTTAAAAAATTGCTTTTATTTTTATTTTAAATAAGCTTCACTGAGATATAGCCTACATATAATTCACCAATTTTCAGTTTACAATTTGATCATTTTTGAAAAATGTATATGTGTATTAATCACCATGACAATCATAATACAGAACATTTCCGTTGCAACAGATTGTTTCCTTCTCCCACCCCTTGGCCCTTGGCAACCACAGATCAACTTCCTATGACTATAGTTTTGATTTTCCTGCAATTTCACATAAATAGAATCAAAATAAGGTCGTCATTTGTGTCTGGGTTCTTTCCCTTAGCATGGTAATGTTGATATATTTATCAATTCCACCATACACGTATATGAATAGAAGTCTTTGTGAAGACATATGTGATCATCTATCTTGGTAAATACCTATGAGTGAAATTGCTAGGCCACATGGTAAGTATGTGTTTAAGTCTGTAAGAAACTGCCTAAGTACTTTCCAAAGTGTCTGTGCTATTCTGTATTCCTATTGGCAACATATGAGGATTTCAACTGCTCTCCAAATCCTTGCCAATATTTGGCATTGAAGATATTTTTCATTTAAACCATTCTAGTGAGCATCAAAAAATTGAATTTTTACTTAAAAATTTCTCATGAAGAAAACTCCATGTCCGGATGGCCTTGTGGTGAATTTTAACAAACATTTATAGAAAGAAATAATACTAATTATAAACCAATTTTTCCAAAACACAGAAGCGGTAAATATTTCCTAATTCACTTCTTGAGACTCTGATACCCAAACCAGACAAAAACATACAAGAATAGAAAACTCCGAACAAATATCCTCATGAATATACATGCAAAACTTATTATTTCAACATCATCAAGTGAAATCCAGCAATATTTAAATCAGTAACATTTCACGACAAGATGGGATTTACTCCAAGAATGCAAGGTTGCTCTTAGCATTCTAAAACCACACAATGTAATTCACAATATTATTAGACCACAAAAGAAAAGCATATGATCATCTAAACAGATGCAGAAAAAGTCTTTGATAATGTTTATCTTCTGCTTATAATTAAAAAGAAAACAACTCATCAAACTGAGAATAGATGAGAACACCCTTAACTTGTAAAGGGACATATATATTTTAAAAATTGAGCTCTACCATTATATTTAAAGGAGAAAACGCTGAATGCTTTCCCTCTTAGATGGAGAACAAGGCAAGGATGCCTGTTTTCACCACTTCTATTCAAGACTGTAGTGTAGTTCTGGCCAATATAGTAAGACAAGAGAAAAAAAGATAGTTGAAATGAAAAGAGTAAATGAAATGAAAAGAGTAACACTGTCTTTATTAATAGATTAATGGAGAAAATTTAAGAAATTTACAAAATGTTAGTAGAACTAGTCAGTTTAGCTCAGTCACAAGGTACAAAGTACAAGATATTAAAAATCAATTGTATTTCTATATACTAGCAAGAAAACACAGTACATTGATACATTCAATTTTAATAGAGGAAGCTAGAGGGCTATTTAGCTTAGACTGAATCACTTTATTCTTCTTTAATTTGGGGGCATTCAGATGGGTACAAATCAAATGCTTGATTTTATGATAATTTTACTTCTATGACTGCTACTGAATTTTTGCATACTTTCATTTTTTTGTGAACCATTTGGTGTTACACTCCTGTGGTATGCCTGTACTTATCTTCTTTGGAGCATTTGTATTTTGCTTATCTACATGTAAGTATTCTTTGAATGTCAAATAATCTTATCTCTTTCCTGTAGTATTTGTTGAAAATATTTTTCCAACTCTAATATTTCTCTATCGACTTTGCTTGCGGAATTTCTGTCTTTCAAAATTTTAATTTTGTATAGTCAAATACACTTTTTATTATAGCATTTCCTGTGTAAATTTCTTATCTTGGCTGAGAAGTTCTTCCTCACCCCACAAGTGTATGTTGTCTACATGTTCTCTTCTAGTATCTTCTCATATAAAACTAAAACAACTCAGAAATTATTGTAAATTGTATAAGATGGATATAAACTGTTTTATGTTATGAATATATAGCCATCTCTGACAGATGCATTTGAAATGAAAGTTGTTCCTTCTTCACAGAAGAAAAACAAAATCTTTGTGACATAGTTTGGCAACTCTGTCTGGGTTTACTATTTTACATTAATTCATGCTTTTCTTTAACAAATGTATTAGTTATTCTAATACCTGGTAAAAGAAGTCTTCTCAAAATGCTTTAACTAGTGATACTTTTCATCCCTTTCTTGTCTATTCTCAAGAATTTATTCTTCCATGTGAGTATCAAATCATGAAAAAATAGGATTCTAATTAAATTCTCATCAGCTGCACATACTTATTTGAAGAAAATTGATATTTTCACTGTCTTTCCAACCATAAATATTGTTTCTCAATCTCTTCATATATTGTTTTATGTCATTCAAAGAAATATTAATTTTTCTTATAAAAGTTGCCTCTAAGAACTTCAGAGTTTTTTTGCCATTCTGAATAAGTATGTTTTCCTGTTTCCATGATATGACAATTTCTAGTACAGAAAGATCTGTCAAGTTTTGTATACTCATCTTGTACTCAGTGTAGAAGATACTAGATTGAGTCATTCCGGTTTATTCGAAAACTCTTCTAGAGTTCAAAGTGTAGAAAGCTAAAAAGCATGGCCTCCTGACATAATTCACTTCCAATTAGTCAGATGCATTTTGCTCATATAAATCCTGATGGAAAGAAACGATTCTTAAGCAGAAACTGTAGCAACTATATCCTAATTCAGCTTTTGGTTTCTCCATCCAGCAGGTGTTTTTACAATGGAGACAGATGTCTAGAAGTCCTGCAGTCAGCAGTAGCAATAGCAGCTCCCTGATTCATCAACTTCCTGCAATGCTGTTATCAGTATTTTTTTTTTCAACAGAAGCAAAGCTATTTTCAGTGCAAGGATATTCATTAGAGAATCCGAGAATAGAGGCTCTTCTTTTAACCCTTCTCACAATTATTATTTAATACAACATTTACTGTTTTAAATCATTTTTTTGTTAGAGTGGATTCTATTTTCTGCTAATTGAACGTTAATAGATACACCATCTGCATTACAAAATTCTCTTTTTAATTCTTATTAGTTCTCTTAGTTTTGTCTTTAGAGTCTCTTGGATTGTTCTTGGCAAATTAACATATTAGCACCAAATATCTATCATTTACTTATTTTCTAGTGTTCATACAGTGGTTTCATTTTTGCATTCTTTAAAAAAGCAACCACTCACAACAATAATTCAAAATGCTGGCTGGACACAGTGGCTCATGCCTGTAATCTCAGCACTTTGGGAGGCTGAGGCTGGTGGATCACCTGAGGTCAGGAATTGAAGACCAGCCTGGCCAACATGGTGAAATCCCGTCTCTACTAAAAATACAAAAATTAGCTGAGTGTGGTGGCGTGCACCTATAGCTCCAGCTACTTGGGAGTCTGAGGAGTCTGAGGCAGGATAATCACTTGAACTGGGGAGATGGAGGTTGCAGTGAGCTGAGATCGTGCCATTGCACTCCAGCCTGGGCGACTGGGTGAGACTCCATCTCAAAAAAAAAAAAAAAAAAAAGCATATGATATGGTTTGGATCTGTGTCCCTACCGAAATCTCATGTTCAACTGTAATTCCCAATGTTGGAGGGGAGGTGGGGCCTAGTGGGAGGTAATTGGATCCTGGGGGCAGTTTCTCATGGTTTAACACCACCCCCTTTGAAGCTGTCATTGCTACCTTGTTGAAAAATGTGTGGCACCTCCCTGCTCTCTCTCTTCTACTGCTCCTTCCATGTGAGACACCTGCTCCCACGTTGCCTTCTGCCAAGATTGTAAGTTTCCCGAGGTCTTCCCAGAAGCCAAATAGATGGGAAACCTCATGCTTCCTGTATACCCTGCAGAACAGTGAGCCAATTAACCTCTTTTTAAAAATATAAATTACCCAGGCACAGGTATTTCTTTATAGCATTGCAAGAAGGGACTAATATGGCATATAGACAAAAGGATAAGAATTAAGTACCTTAGAAGAGGTGCCTGTGCAGAGAGGAATAGGAGTAGAATATGAGGATAAAAGGAAACCAATGAAGAATAAAGCTTTTAAATGAACAATGATAATGAGGTGCTATGAACTAAGAAATTTTAACTCGACCTTCTGTACAAGAGTTAAAATTAAATCCATCCATCAATACGTACCATACAAGCAAATGTGGCACCAGACATATTAAACAGGCAAGGAAGACTTTATTCAAGACTATTGCAATAGCAGAGAGAGATTAAACTCAACTCCTCTGAAACCAAAGGCAGGGGAGTTTTTCAACACTGGGGTAATCATTTAGAAAAGTACTGGATGACATTAGCAGAGAGCTGGTCATTGGAATGTGTCCACCACATTAAGTTATTCCTGCATTTGCTACATTTTTCTCTGTGATTAGGACATCTGTGTTTACGAATTGGCATCTAAGTTAGGCTCCTATCCTCCCACAGAGACTGGGAGATAGAGATGCTTTCTCCTTCAGTGTTTGCATTTCAAAGAGATGGTTCTCAGGTCCTTAAGAAAGATTATTCCCTGGGTTGTAAAACTGGCAAGAGGATTGGAGAATATTTACATACAGTTCAAAGAGGCAGAGAAAGAATTTGCAATTTCAAGTTTTCTAAAGTAAATGCTCTAAGAAAAGGGTGGCTAAGGCTTATATTCAGGAAGAAACTTGTCTAAAGTTTAGTCAAACTGAGGTGAATGTTGAGGCTATCTTGGTCACTACATCCACACATATAAGGAAATTTCTAAGATAATGAGGTCAAAAATTTGCTTCTGGCTGAACGCCAAGGAATGCAAGACATCAACTTAGCTGCCTCCTGGGCTTGCAGGCTCAGTTGCCCACCCACTGGGTATTACCATCTAACTGCTTTTCTGAATGGCTGGATTTTAGAAGTCTTTATTTGCATGACATTCTTGGGGTAATATTTAGAATGATAAGAGAAAGTAGTGAAAAAAAAAAAAAAAAAAACCCAACAGTGGAATCGTGTTTGAAATAGTCTAAGTGCTCAAATATGTTGTCAAGAATCAGAACTTCTCAAAATTATATTTCTCTTGTTTTTGGATTCAGCACAAGATTAGAACAATCTAGAAAAGGGTTTTGAGCTCTTTACCTGGAAGGCTCCTGGCACATGAACTAATATATTTCTTTTTTCTTTCTTTTTTTTTTTAACAAGAGAAAAACAAGTAATTTTATTAATATATGCAGTGTACATCACACAGGAGAAAACTCAATGAAAAGGTAAACACAAGTAGTGGCTTACAACTCTGGATTACATTATATAGCATCTTCCACAAAGAATACCTTTCAGAGAAGTGTGACAAGACAAAGGAAAGCAGTTTTAGGCTTCCAGAGGCAGAAACTGTGGGAAGGTAAACATATGGCAAGTAACTAACAGTAAGGTTTGTTTGTAGATTTCTCCGGTACTGTCTCAGTTGATTAGAGCCATCTTCTCATCTTGGTATCAGGAAAGCATCTTTCTCAAAGAAGTCTGTATGGCTTGCTACAGATAGGAAAGGACAGTTAAGATAGCCATTTCTGCAACTACTGTTTCTCAAGTACCTTTAGCTTGAAATAATCAGCATGCCAAATTGGTGTATTTGGGGGTGGCATGTTCAAATTTCCTTCAGATCAAAAGAACAGAAAGGTCAGAATCTGGCCCTTATATAGTAACTGCATGACAGATGTTGCACTTGAAACATTGATACTAGGAGGAACAGCTATAAATGTGCAAAAATAATTAAAACAAGATTCCAAAATCATGCCATAAACGAAAACAAATTTCAGTTGGACTAAGCATCTAAATGTTAAAAACAAAAATTTTGTAACTTTTGGAAGGCTGAATAAGACTATTTTTATGACATTTCCTACACAAAAACCAGAAAAAGCAAATCATTATGAAAGATTGGTAAGATTACATTAAAATTTAAAAATTCAAGATTTCATAACCAAAATATGAAGACAAACCAGACTAAACAAGATAATTGAAACATACATAACAGATTATTACTATTCAAAATATGTAATATCTAACAACTGACAAGTAAAAAAACAAAATAGAAAAATGAGCAAAAATGTCTGTAATACCAGTGCTTTAGGAGGCGAGATGGGAGGATTGTTTGAGTCCAGGTTTAAGGTTACAGTGAGCTGTGATCCTGCCACCACACTTCAGCCTGAGCAATAGAGTGAGATCTTGTCTCTTAAAAAAAAAAAAAAAAAAAAGAGTAAAAAATATGGCCTCAGAAATCACACACTGCACTTACTCAATATCCTGGTAGTTACAAAAGTCAGCACTGTAAAATGTAGGAGAAGGCTATACCAGGGGGAATGAACACCAGGAGGCCAGGGATCACTGGTGACCATCTGGAGGCTGGCTACCACATACATAAAACAATATTTTATAGCGTTTTAAAAAATGTATTTATATTAAAAATATAAAAACACATGCTAGAATATATGCCACCTCTAGTGGTTACCTCTGGGGACTCTGGGGAGGGAGGAAAGGGACAGGAACAAAGAGGTAACAAAATGAACTTCAAATGTATCTAATATTTGCAATTACATATATATGTGTGTCTGAAGAAAATATAGCCAAATCCTAACATTTATTACATCTGCATGGTAGAAATACATGGATTTTCTTGAACTCATTTACCTCTCCTGTATCTTTGAAACATGTCAGTAAAAAGTTTTAAGGTAATGAATCCAAAGAAATGAAAATAAAATGTGCTTTTAATAAGAATTTAGTTTTACACATTTAAAAAATTGCAATTTTCAGGACATGTAAGAATATTTTTCTAATACTGAAATAAGCATATCTTTGGTATAGAAATCACACCCTACGTGTGATCTTTAACTAAAAAATCTAATCAAGAACTATGACTAATATGTTAAACAAAACTATTCTTTGCCCATCCATCTGTCCCCTCTCATAGCCCCATTGCTAGGTGTTAGAATATAGTTCTGTACATATCTTCATATCTACAAAGAATTAAGATGTCGTATCAAAGGTGTCTAGAAGTTATATATGGTGGAGGATTAGTTGGCTTAATCGTTGACACACAACACAAAATACCAAAAGCAACATAATATATAGGATGCAAAATAGAACACTGCCACTAAGGTCAAATAATACAAAAAAAATCACATCATTTAAATTTGATGCATTGCAAACAAAATAACTTCTTTAGAATTATTATGTACGCAACTTGCAAAGCTCAAAAAGTAATAGCACAGAGCCATAAATCTGACAAGGCACCTTAAAAATAGCCATCAAACATATACAAATATCAGATACAAACACGGTTAAACTCCAAAAGCAGTAACCACAGAAATAAATAGGGAAAAAATATGCATTCTTTCTAGACAGTCTCCTTTTCTGAAGTAAAGTCTTAAAAAAAAGTACAAAAAATATTTATCATATATTTTAAAACCTATCATCAAAGTCCAAATCTCTGTTAAAAAAAGAATGTTTTTCTTCAAGTCAATAAAGTTCAGATTCATACATTTCTAAAGAAACAATGGCAGTCTTCATGCTAAATATAGGAAGAGAAAAAGCTTTTAATTTTGTTTGTTAACTCGTTTATTCAACAAACATTTAGTGAGTGTTGTGTGAACCTGTTTTAGGTGCTGGGGATATAGAATAAAGACACAATCATTAGCTGCAGACAACTTAGCCAAATGGAGCTGGATCTACCACTGGCAACCTTAAAGTTACCTCCCATGGTCCTTAAGATGAAACGCAACTTCAAACTCTGCCATGCTTAGCATCTTGTTGCAAAACAAATAATGGTCTACCTAGTTTGCTAATGGTAGCACTGTGGCTCTATTAATATTAACCATGTATTGATGAAGTTGACTTTCATAAAGGATTCTGTGAAAGTTCAGAGGCATAAAGTATTTAAGGACAAACTAGTACTGGTCCGCAACAAAAACAGCATCGGTATTCTGCTTTCACAGAAGCCAAGAAAACCAAGAAAAATTTCATTCTCAGTATATACAGAACTGCTTGACAGAGGTCATTCTATACGTGTGGTACATGTACAAATATAACATAAGACATATGAATGATTGCAGTTGTTGTTAAATAACGAAGTATGCCAAATTATTCATCAGGTTTCAAAGAATCATAGACTTCTTTCAAGAGGTCTCACCATGTTTTAAGGAAACGTGCATTTTCTGTACATTTGAAGGCAAGTTCTTCCACTTGAGCTGATACTGCAGATGTGGCTTCAAGAAGTTTGGTTAATGAAAAGGCTGCATCGCCCATCTGCAGCTCCACTTCCTCCAGTGGGTCCACCATTCGGCCGCTGCTCCTGCTCGGAACTGGCCAGCCCAAACTCACTGGGCCGCCCGGGGAAGATGCTGCAGAGGCGTCTGAAGAGGAGGGAGAAGAGAGAGGCGGCGGGGGCGGCGAAGAAACCTGCAACTCCTCAGCGTCTGCCATGGGGAAGGGCTGGGACTGCGGAATCCGACCCCAGCAGCCGAACCGACACCAACCGTCTTTTTAATATATTTCTTTTTTCTAATACTGACACCTAGATCGACAAAAGAAGTCTGTTCCTAGAGAAAGGTAGTTGTTGTTCTTTTCCTCCTGTGTGAAGGTTTATTGGGGCATTTGTTAATGGGTCAGAGTACCTTGAGGCTCTCTCCATTGGGGATAACAAGAGTTAGGTCGACCTTGATGTCTCTGGCCAGCTCCTCAGGCACTCATCAGTTCTTTTCATCCCTTCCTCTCCTCCATGTCTCCCTTGCTGTGTACTTTCTTTGTCATTGAGCATTCCTGGAGCTCTGCTCTCATAGTAGGGTCAGTCTCTCCCACCCTCCATCATCTATCCCTCCTTGATCTTGTTATTATTTCTCTATTCACTAATATATTCTGATCTGCTCTCAGGATTGACTCTTCTTTTGCTTGGGAACACTAAAATATTAAAATTAAGGCAATGGGTAACATCAAAGTCTAATCATAACCAATTGGCTAATTGTGCTGATCACTGCCCATAAGTTATCTAAATAAAAGTCTTAAAACCATGCAAGAGAGATGTTACATGCCATTTTATGGCTGAAAAAATTAGATAAGAAAGGCCAGTGGATCTCCTAACATGGAGGCTGAGATCTGAGAACGGACAGACTGCCTGCTCAAGTAGGTCCCTGACCCCTGAGTAGCCTACCTGGGAGACATCCCCCACTAGGGGCAGACCGACACCCCACACCTCACAGGGTGGAGTACACCCCTGAGAGGAAGCTTCCAAAGCAAGAATCAGGCAGGTACACTCACTGTTCAGCAATATTCTATCTTCTGCAGCCTCTGCTGCTGATACCCAGGCAAACAGGGTCTGGAGTGCACCTCAAGCAATCTCCAACAGACCTACAGCTGAGGGTCCTGACTGTTAGAAGGAAAACTAACAAACAGGAAGGACACCCACACCAAAACCCCATCAGTACGTCACCATCATCAAAGACCAGAGGCAGATAAAACCACAAAGATGGGGGAAAAGCAGGGCAGAAAAGCTGGAAATTAAAAAAATAAGAGCGCATCTCTCCCTGCAAAGGAACGCAGCTCATTGCCAGCAACGGATCAAAGCTGGATGGAAAATGACTTTGACGAGATGAGAGAAGAAGGCTTCAGTCCATCAAACTTCTCAGAGCTAAAGGAGGAATTATGTACCCAGCACAAAGAAACTAAAAATCTTGAAAAAAGAGGGGAAGAATTGATAACTAGAATAATTAATGCAGAGAAAGCCATAAACGAACTGACAGAGATGAAAACCATGACATGAGAAATAAGTGACAAATGCACAAGATTCAGTAACCAACTTGATCAACTGGAAGAAAGAGTATCAGCGATTGAGGATCAAATGAATGAAATGAAGCAAGAAGAGAAATATAAAGAAAAAAGAAGAAAAAGAAATGAACAAAGCCTGCAAGAAGTATGGGATTATGTAAAAAGACCAAATCTACGTCTGATTGGGGTGCCTGAAAGTGAGGGGGAATATGGAACCAAGTTGGAAAACACTCTTCAGGATATCATCCAGGAGAACTTCCCCAACCTAGTAGGGCAGGCCAACATTCAAATTCAGGAAATACAGAGAACGCCACAAAGATACTCCTCAAGAAGAGCAACTCCAAGACACATAATTGCCAGATTCACCAAATTTGAAATGAAGGAAAAAATCTTAAGGGCAGCCAGAGAGAAAGGTCGGGTTACCCACAAAGGGAAGCCCATCAGACTAACAGCAGATCTCTCAGCAGAAACTCTCCAAGCCAGAAGAGAGTGGGGACCAATATTCAACATTCTTAAAGAAAAGAATTTCAACCCAGAATTTCATATCCAGCCAAACTAAGTTTCATAAGTGAAGGAGAAATAAAATTCTTTACAGATAAGCAAATGCTTAGAGATTTTGTCACCACCAGGCCTGCCTTACAAGAGACCCTGAAGGAAGCACTAAACATGGAAAGGAACAACCGGTACGAGCCATTGCAAAAACATGCCAAAATGTAAAGACCATCGAGGCTAGGAAGAAACCGCATCAACTAGTGAGCAAAATAACTAGTTAATATCATAAGGGCAGGATCAAGTTCACACATAACAATATTAACCTTAAATGTAAATGGACTAAATGGTCCAATTAAAAGACACAGACTGGCAAACTGGATAAAGAGTCAAGACCCATCAGTTTGCTGTATTCAGGAGACCCATCTCACATGCAGAGACATACATAGGCTCAAAATAAAGGGATGGAGGAAGGTCTACAAAGCAAATGGAGAACAAAAAAAAGTAGAGGTTGCAATCCTAGTCTCTGATAAAACAGACTTTAAAACATCAAAGATCAAAAGAGACAAAGAAGGCCATTACATAATGGTAAAGGGATCAATTCAACAAGAAGTGCTAACTATCCTAAATATATATGCACCCATATATATTTATGCACCCATAATACAGGAGCACCCAGATACATCCCCATTAAGCTACTAATGACTTTCTTCACAGAATTGGAAAAAACTGCTTTAAAGTTCATATGGAACCAAAAAAGAGCCCGCATTGCCAAGACAATCCTAAGTCAAAAGAACAAAGCTGGATGCATCACGCTACCTGACTTCAAACTATACTACAAGGCTACAGTAACCAAAACAGCATGGTACTGGTACCAAAACAGAGATATAGACCAATGGAACAGAACCGAGTCCTCAGAAATAATACCACACATCTACAGCCATCTGATATTTGACAAACCTGAGAAAAGCAAGAAATGGGGAAAGGATTCCCTATTTAATAAATGGTGCTGGGAAACTTGGCTAGCAATAAGTAGAAAGCTGAAACTGGATCCTTTCCTTACTCCTTATATGAAAATTAATTCAAGATGGATTAGAGACTTAAATGTTAGACCTAATACCATAAAAACCCTAGAAGAAAACCTAGGTAATACCATTCAGGACATAGGCATGGGTAAGGACTTCATGTCTAAAATACCAAAAGCAACAGCAACAAAAGCCAAAATTAACAAATGGGATCTAATTAAACTAAAGAGCTTCTGCACAGCAAAAGAAACTACCATCAGAGTGAACAGGCAACCTACAGAATGGGAGAAAATTTTTGCAATCTACTCTTCTGACAAAGGGCTAATATCCAGAACCTACAAAGAACTCCAACAAATTTACAAGAAAAAAACAAACAGCCCCATCAAAAAGTGGGCAAAGGATATGAACAGACATTTCTCAAAAGAAGACATTCATACAGCCAACAGACACATGAAAAAATGCTCATCATCACTGGCCATCAAAGAAATGCAAATCAAAACCACAATGAGATACCATCTCACACCAGTTAGAATGGCAATCATTAAAAAGTCAGGAAACAACAGGTGCTGGAGAGGATGTGGAGAAATAGAACACTTTTACACTGTTGGTGGGACTGTAAACTAGTTCAACCATTGTGGAAAACAGTATGGCGATTCCTCAAGGATCTAGAACTAGAAGTACCATATGACCCAGCCATCCCATTACTGGGTATATACTCAAAGGATTATAAATCATACTGCTATAAAAATAAACACGTATGTTTATTGCGGCACTATTCACAATAGCAAAGACTTGGAATCAACCCAAATGTCCATCAGTGACAGACTGGATTAAGAAAATATGGCACATATACACCATGGAATACTATGCAGCCATAAAAAAGGATGAGTTTTTGTCCTTTGTAGGGACATGGATGCAGCTGGAAACCATCATTCTCAGCAAACTATCACAAGAACAGAAAACCAAACACTGCATGTTCTCACTCATAGGTGGGAACTCAACAATGAGATCACTTGGACTTGGGAAGGGGAACATCACACACCGGGGCCTATCATGGGGAGGGAGCAGGGGGGAGGGATTGCATTGGGAGTTATACCTGATGTAAATGACGAGTTGATGGGTGCTGATGAGTTGATGGGTGCAGCACAGCAACATGGCACAAGTATACATATGTAACAAACCTGCACGTTATGCACATGTCCCCTAGAACTTAAAGTATAATAATAATAATAATAATAATAATAATAATAATAATAATAAAGAAAGGCTTAAAACTCTTCCAAAGATCATAGAGCTAGTAAGAAACAGAACTAGGACTATGTCCTAATCCCAAGAATGTCTTCAAGTCTGTCTTTATTTTCATATATCCTGCTGCCTTCTTTGGTCTTTGGAGCAAAGAGCCTACATTTCTTTAGGGTAATGAAACTTCAGGGAAGCTGAAATTAGAATTCTGGCACTTGCCAGTCTAGAAAAGATAGAAGAGAGGACATTAAGAAGGTAATTTGAGTTCCCTGTGGCTCAATAGATTATCTCAACCAACATCCCACTTCTATGGATGTCAGAGCATTGATATTTCTGCTCTTATAAGATCTCTAAATTCTGTCCACCTATCAGGACAGTGAGCTACAGGAAATGAAAAGGATGCAAGATTCAGGCATTTTTTTTTTTTCTGGAGAAAATGAAGGCAGGTGCCATCTTACAACCAAACATCTAGGCTATCTCTGGGCTATGTTACTTGGGCTCTACCTTTTAAAATTGAAAACTGTAACATATTAAATTTTTTTTAACATCATGTGGCTTCTTTTCTAAAAGAGAAAGAACTAAACAACAGAAAAATCTTCATCTTAATTAAAATAACAGCAAATGAATTCCTTGTGTCCCTGTTTCCTTTACATACACTACCTTCAAAAACCTCAATTTCAGCCACATTATTCTAACACAGTCACATTTTTTCTAATTAATATGATTTGGTGTTCCCAAGCCAACCATTCCTCACATGCATTGAGAATGCTGATCCTTGTGTCTGCCACATTTTCATTCTCATGTCACTCATATCATCACTTCTCTTTTTACACAGACTAAATTCACTTCTTAAGTCATCTTTTCCTCTGTCCCCTCACATGTCTGACATAAAGGCAACTTACTCTTCACATATGCCAAACTGGGGAAAAATCACACAACAATGACCACTGGACTCAAATTAATAATAAAAATATTGAATAGACCTTCCACACTACTATCAATCCAACATTAGCCTCCCTAGCACACTCTTATTGATGACTTACCTTACACTTTATTGACAGCACAGAGGAATAAATAGAGAAGATCTTTCCCTTCCAGATGCTACAATTCCTACCTTCCCTGTACCACTTTATACATGCTTTGCTTTCCTTCATTTTGCATGGATAAGGAATCCCTATTCCCAACATGACCTCCACTGTTCTCTGGATCATTATGGAATTCCCATTTGCAATAAATTCACGCCTTCAATCAGCCCCTTTGCTGCTGCATTAGCAATTTCTTCCTGCACTGGCAAATGCTATGGTCTATTTTCCATCTAAATATTTTTTTTTCTAGCAAAGACATGGAATCAACCTAGGTGGCCATCATTGCCGGATTGGATACAGAAAATGTGGCACATATACACCATGGAATACTGTGCAGCCATAAAAAATAATGAGATCATGTTCTTTTTAGCTACATGGATGCAACTGGAGGCCATTACTCTAAGCAAATTAGTGCAGGAACAGAAAACTAAGCAACTCATGTTCTCATGTATAAGAGGCAGCTAAATATTGGGTACTCATAGACATAAAGATGACAACAATAGACACTGGGGACTACTACAAGGAAAGGGAGGAAGGGAGGCAAGGGTTGAAAAACTAACTGTTGGGTGTTACACTCACTACCTTGGTGATGGGATCAGTTGTACCCCAAACTTTAACATCACACAATATACCCATGTAAGAAACTTGCACATTTACCTCTAAATCTAAAACAAAAGCTGAAATTATAAAAAAATTTTTTTGAAAGACCTAATGTCATCAGACTGGAATAAGGTTGAGGGTATAGAATATAACAAAATCAAAGATGTTAATTGTGTCTAAAGAATTAGTGAAGATGGTTCAGAATTTGAACTTTAATTCCAAGGTCAAGAAATAATGTGCAAACAGAATTAAGATTCAGAGGAAATAGGGAAGCAGAAAATGAAGTTTTAAAACGTTTATTTTATTCCAAGGGAAAGTTTTCTGTTTGATTCTGAGGAACCACAGCATTATCTCCAAGTTCATCCTCCTTGGAATGTCTATTGACGCCCACATTCAGGCTCTGCTCTTTGTGCTGTTCCTGGGAGTTTACTTCCTGGCCGTGATAGAGAATTTGGTAATGCCACTGATGACCAGAACTGATTCCACATCTGCACACACATGTGCTTCTTTCTGGGATGTCTTAGTTCATTTTTCTGCTGTCACATAGTACCATAGATTGGGTGATTTATGAAGAAAAAATTTATTTGACTCATGACTTTGGAGGCCGGGAATCCAAGGTTGAGGAGTTGCATCTGGTGAGGGCCTTCTTGCTGTGTCACATAACATAGTGGAAGGGCAAGCATGCACATGAGACTGAGGGGAGATCATATCAAACTCATCCTTTTAATCAGAAATCCATCCCATGATAACAGCATTAATCTATTTATGAAGGTGGACCCTAATCATCTCTCTCTCTCTCTCTTTTTTTTTTTTTTTTTTTTTTTTGGAGACGGAGTCTCCCTCTGTTGCCCAGGCTGGAGTGCAGTGGCATGATCTCAGCTCACTGCAACCTCCACCTCCTAGGTTCAAGTGATTATCCTGCCTCAGCTTCCCGAGTAGCTGGGATTACAGGTGCCTGCCACCATGCCCAGCTAATTTTTTGTCTTTTTAGTAGAGAAGGGATTTCACCATGTTGACCAAGCTGGTCTCAAACTCCTGACCTCAGGTGACCCACCTGCCTCAGCCTCCCAAAGTGCTAGGATTACAGGCATGAGCCACTGTGCCAAGCCACCTGTTAAGGACTAATTGCTTCTTAAATGGCCCACCTCTTAATGGTGATACAATAGTGATTAAATTTCAACATGGGTTTTGGAGGGGTAGGTGGTGTTTGAGTCAATATTGAATGACAAAAGAAGCCCACCATCCTCAGAAGGAAGGACATTCTAGTCAGAAGAAAGAGCTAATGCAGAGGCCTTGGCACAGAAGAAACTTGAGTTAATTGGGGACAGAAAGAAGGCTGCATGACTGAAGTTTAGCAAGCAATGGGTAAAAAAGGCTGTCTGCAGTCAGATCCCATAGTAACTTTTAGACCATGATATCAGGAATCTGTGTTTGATTCTCAGTGATATAGGAGAGTTTTGAAGGATTGCTCTGGCTTCTTTATGGAGCACTAATTATAGAAGGACAAGAGTAGAATCAGGGATGATGATTAGGAGCTATTGCAAGACTCCATGTGACATCTGATGGTATTTTTTACTAAGATTGATCAGAGAAAAAGAGAAGAGAAATTTGGAATATATTTTGGAAGTACAGTTATAGGGCTTGCTGCTACATTAGATATAGACCAGAAAAGAAAGAGAGGGCTTGAGGTAAGTCTAGATTTTTTCTTGGGCAACTGGGTAGATGATGGTACATCATTTACTGAAGTCAGGATAATTGGGGAAATGCATATTAGGAAGGCAAAAATTGAGGATTTGTTAGTTTGGCTGGTTGGTTGCATTTTGACTAAAAAGCCCAAGTCTGTATTAGATATCAGAGTGGAATGTCAAATATCCAGTTATATATATTATTTTGAAGCTCTAGGAAATGGTCAGGGCTAACATTTGGGGTGTATGTAGTATTCAGAGCCGTAAGACTGGCATAGAACATCTAAGGAAAATGTTTTCGAGAAAACATCTAAGGAGAACAAATTCTGGAAAGAAGCCCTGCAGCATGCCAGCATTTCTAGTTCAAGCTGAGGATTACCCACCGAGAGAAACTGAGGCACAGCAGCCATTGAACAAGGAGGAATTTTGTATCACAAAAGCCAAGAGAAGAGAGTGCTTCAAGAATAGAGAGGTCGGCTGTGTTGAGTACCGTTGAAAATTCAAATAAAAGAACAGAAAAGCTACCACTGGATTTTGTAACCTTGGATTTAAAAGTAGTTGATAATATTGATGAGAGAAGTTTCAGCTAGATAAGTTGAAAAGAGAATGATAGGTGAAAAAGTAGAGAGATCAACCACAGTTAACTTTATTGAGAAGTATTCCTGTGAAGGAGATTGAGAAAATAAAGCAGTATGTTTAGAGGATGTGAAGTCAAGGGAGCTATTTGTTTTTGTTTTTTTGCTTTGGTTTTTGTTTGTTTTTAGTATTTTGAAAAATACTGAAGTTTGGGTGTTCATGGATATGGTCACATAGGTCATGTAATATCAGAATTTTAGGTAGGATGGAGGCAAACAAACTTTGAATCACTTCTACAACCACTGATGGGAATGAGTTCTTGATGACATTCAAATGGAGGCTGGATGGACACTTATTGGAGATGCTGAATGGGGCTCATGTATTAGTTGGAGACAGAAATAAAGTGATCCATGTGATCTTTTATCTCCATAGACTCCTGTGATTCTAGAAGGAAGGCTTGTCTGTTTGCATTTGTGTGAGAGAATGTGGGTGTGAGTATGTGTGCATGCAGGTGTATAGTGAAGATCAAACCTGAGGAGGCCCCATGCTGGTCCCTGGCTAGCAGAAGGGTTAGCAAGCCGTCAGTGCCTCACTCCATGGTCTTTCCCTAGACCACAAAAGTGGCAGGAGTGGATGCCCATCTCAGGGGCCCAGATCACTGGATACTACTACTTTCCCCATGAGTATGGATTAATCCCCAGCAACTTGGGGCCCAGATTACTCTCTCCTTCTCCGAGGGCCAGCCTGGTGCATGGATACCAAGTAGAAAATGACTAGTAAAAGTGAAGAAAGTCACACGAACTGGCTGGGAGCCATCCTCCGAACCAGGAGTGGTAAAGGAGTAATGAGGTAGAAGAAAAAGAGGGTGACCCAAGTCTCTTAGCAGGTACTGACTGAAACCAGAGCCCATGCATGCCAACACACTAGCCTTTTCCAAAACTAAACACATGTTGAATATTGTTTAAATGCACTACCATACAGTTGTCAACTGGTTGGAAAAGAAAACCAGATTTTCCAGAGACCTGCGTGAGTTCTTTGAGCATCCCACATCATTTGTTTCTCAAAGTGAGGCAGTAGGCAGTAGCTCATCTCCAGGAAGAACTGGAGTCAACAGGCCTTGTCAGTCCTTCCCATACTGCCACATGTGAGGAATCTTAATAAGCAACTGTTCCAAACTTTTCGTTGCACAGCACAGAGAACTGGCTCAGAAAGAGGAAGCAGAAAGCGCCTTGCCAAATTCACAAAAATAGGTCATGAACAGAGCTGGAATAAGATATTTTAGGAAGTTGAACAGTTTGTCGCTTTATCAATCTGTAATTGTTTGTCCTTTTCCTTCACCTATCAGATTTTGGACAAAAGGCTAAGATTCCTTTGGAATAAATTAGTGGGGGTGAAGGGCCATAGTTGCTAGATGGGGAGCTGGATGGAAGCCAAGGAGGAGCAATTGTGAATTATGGGTAACAGTGAGTTTGGAGTATTCTCATTTTCTCTGGTGGGGGATTTCCTAACTAAATGCCAAGATCTTTGGCTGAAATTAATTTGAGAGGTCATTTAGTTCAAGGTCCCATCCTCAAGCAATACAAAATAGGTAGAAAGCAGAGACTAATTGTGCAGTTCCATAGAGTTTTTCAGGATAAAGCAAACTCTATAATCCCCGTTCATATTCTTGCCATAAAGCATGTAAAAACGTTTTCATTCCTTAAAAGCCAAAACAACATGTGTCTACAAAGATTTACTCAGGGAGACCACAAAGTCTGCAACTAGGGTGTGGGAAGAAGGAGGAAAAGAACATCTTTGATACCACTTTCTTCCCACTCCACAGGAGCACAGCATGCTTCACTTCAAGACACTCTTCTCTTCAAAAGCTTTTCTTTTGCCTTCTCTACTAGGGACCTTTCAATGCAGAGAAACCCCAGCCTCCAACCTCCTCAGTGGCCTCAAGATGGTCCTCTTCTTCAGACAAGTTTCCTAGACCACAGATTTGGGATTGAAGAGTGCTAGACAGAGGGCAGGCAAAAGCAGAAAAACTAATAGAAAAATCAAACTGTTGAGCCATTTTTATTCTCCAACTGAGCAACCAAGCCTCCTTCTTAAAGAAATGGCTTCTCAGCCAAATGCAATTTTATTAGAGGGTATGTAGGGCAAAAATAGAATGGTAAAAGAAGAGGTGCATATTTCTTGTTGGAATTAGGCTTAGTTAATTGCTGAATTTGAAGCAAAAAGGTAGAATGTGAATTTATATTACTCCACCCAAAAAGATATTTTTCATTAAAAGTATAAAAAACTTATTTTTAAAAAAGTAAAATCAGGCTGGGCATGGTGGCTCATGCCTGTAATCCCAGCACTTTGGGAGGTCAAGATGGGCAGATCACCTGAGGTCAGGAGTTCAAGACTAGCCTGGCCAACATGGTGAGACCTCGTTTCTATTAAAAATACAAAAATTAGCCGGGCATGGTGGCATGCACCTGTAGTTCCAGCTACTCGGGAGGCTGAGACAGGAGAATTGCTTGAAATCAGGAGGCAGAGGTTGCAGTGAGCCAAGATCGCACCATTGCACTCCAGCCTGGGTTACAAGAGCAAAACTCTGTCTCAAAAAAAAAAAAAAAAAAAGGTAAAATCAAAAGAATTGTTCACTCTGTTACCACCCTAACAACTCAGCTGTTTATTTTTCCATTTTAAGTTCCATATAAGCCCCTACAGTGTGCACATTTTTATATAATCAAATGAATTTAAACTAACTGTGTTTTCTGATCTTTTTACTAGATAGCATATCAAGAATATTTTCTGTTTTTGCCTCTCCTCTGTAATTATTATTTTAATCATTAGAAAATATTCCATTATGTGCTACTAAAATGTAAGTAGCTATTCCTCAGTTATTAGACCTTTGGATTGATCCTAGTGTAACTATCTTGAAAAAAAAATACTGAAATATAAATTTTTCACACACAGATTATTTTTCTCTTCAATCATTTGCTTAGGATATATTTTCAAAAGAAATTTGAGATTTCATCTTGCCAAAAGTATTGTATCAACATATAATGCTTCCAACAACATGGAAGGATATATCAGTCTCACCAAATCTTGCTAGCACTAGGTATTATAATTTAAAATAGTTTTCATATAAATAGATGTAGACCTGGTGTCACCATCTGGTTTCAATTTACAAGTCTTTGATTATAAGTAGAGTGAAAATTTTTCATTATATTGATAGTATATGCACAGGATTTCAGACTATTTATGTTACCATTTTAGTTTTGTCCCAGAAATTGCAGAAGCTAGAAATCATTGCAGAAGGAGAGAACCTGAAGGCAAAGGGGCCACGAATAAGACTTCAGAAGTCATTCAGTGCTAGATGAGAAATCTCATAAGGCAAATATGGTAGAATAATATTGAAAGAGGAAAATTTAAGAATACTGAGGAGACAAATAAAAGAGCAATAACATTTGTTAGGCAGAAATGGGAAGACTACCTTGTGCCTAGCAGTGTGTTTAGACTAAGCCAAGAAGAATCGACTAAGAACTAGTTAAGTTAGTTCCTATTAGAAATAGGGAGTTCATACACTAATAAGTTGCATCTGTTTTGCAAGCAGTTATATTCTATTAAAGACATGTTATTATCCCTAGTTTTTTTCAATAATGTAACAGACCCTCTCTGTGGTGAACTAAGTAGTCCAAAGTTTCCAAGCTAATCCAATTAGTGTCGGAACTAGGACCAGAAACCAGATTTTATGGTTTAAAATAATTCATTTTTATATAGTGTGTCATGTAAACCTCAAAAGATATCTCAGATGAGAAAATGAAGATTTAAATTTGTCTGTTTACCCAAAGTCAGATGCCTGACCAGTTGTAGAGCTGAGACTCATGTCAAGGTCCTCTGACTCTTTATACTGCCCCATCACCATCCATCCAAGAGAGCCACAGCAGCTTCAAACTGGCCCCTTCCTTGGAGCAGGGCCATAGGTATTACATCATATATGACATCTTACTCCCAGAACAGCTTGCAGTCTCACAAATGGGATTGCCTATGAATCATGCATTCATTTATATATTTGTTCTTTTATTTATTCAATAATCAAAATATGTTCCTGGGCCTGGTGTGGTGGTTCACACCTGTAATCCCAGCACTTTGGGAGGCCAAGGGCGGTGGATGACCTGAGATCAGGAGTTCGAGACCAGCCTGGCCAACATGGTGAAACCCCGTCTCTAATAAAAATACAAAAATTACCCAGGCATGGTGGTGGGCGCCTGTAATCCTAGCTACTCAGGAGGCTGAGGCAGGAGAATCGCTTGAACTGAGGAGGCAGAGTTTGCAGTGAGCCAGGATCATGCCACTGCACTCTAGCCTGGGCAATAGAGCAAGACTCCATCTCAAAACTATATACATATTTTTATGATCTCCTAAAATGCATTAAAACAGAATAGACTTGTGCAAAAGGTAGCTTTGTGATGTTTTTATTCATTTACTCTATAAAACTTTACTAAGTACCTACTAAATGCTAGGTACCATGCTTACCTCTGAAGATAAAATGATAAAAAATACTGACAGAGTCCCTGCCCTTATGGAACTTACTCAAAACATGGAGGGACATGAAACAAATTCATTTGGTCATTTAGCCATTCGACAAATATTTACTGAACTCCTTCTACATTCTAGGCACTCCTCTAATAAATGCTAGGGATATAGCAATGATCAAAACAGATGAAGTCTGGATACCCCATTCTCCATGATGTGTTTATTTCACACTGCATGCCTCTATCAGAACATCTCATGAGCCCCGTAAATATATACACCTAGGTACCCACAAAAATTTTTTAAAAAGAAAAATGAAGATGACCAAATAGGAACAGCTCTGGTCTGCAGCTCCCAGTGAGATTGACACAAAAGATGGGTGATTTCTGCATTTCCAGCTGAGGTACTTGGTTCATCTCATTGGGACTGGTTGGACAGTGGGTGCAGCCCATGGAGGGTGAGCTGAAGCAGGGCAGGACATCACCTCACCTGGGAAGTGCAAGGGGTTGGGGGATTTCCCTTTCCTAGCCAAGGGAAGCTGTGACAGACTGTACCTGGAGAAACAGTACAATCCTGACCAAATACTCTGCTTTTCCCACAGTCTTAGCAACCGGCAGACCAGGAGATACCCTCCCGTGCCTGGCTCGGCAGGTTCCATGCTGACAGAGTCTTGCTCACTGCTAGCACAACAGTTTGAGATTGATCTGCGATGCTGCAGGTTGACGGGGGCGGCAGGGGGGCATACAGTATTGCTGAGGCTTGAGTAGCTCACAGTGTGAACAAAGCCTCCAGAAAGCCAGAACTGGGTGGAGCCCATCACAGCTCAGCAAGGCCTACTGCCTATCTAGGTTCCATTTCTGGGGGCAGGGCATATTTGAACAAAAGGCAGCAGACAAATTCTGCAGACTTAAACATCCCTGAAGAGAGCAGTGGTTTTTCTCAGCATGGTGTTCAAGATCCGAAAATGGACAGACTGCCTCTTCAAGTGGGTCCCTGACCCTCGTGTAGCCTGACTAGAAGACACCTCCCGGTAGGGGCTGACAGACACCTCCAACAGGTGGGTGCCCCTATGGCATGAAGCTTCCAGAGGAAGGATCAGGCAGCAGTATTTGCTGTTCTGCAGCCGCCACTGGTGATACCCAGGCAAACAGGGTCAGGAGCAGACCTCCAGCAAACTCCAACAGACCTGCAGCTGAGGGGTCTGACTATTAGGAAAACTAACAAACAGAAAGGAATAGCATTAACATCAACAAAAAGATCATCCATGCCAAAACCCCATCTGTAGGTCACCAACATCTAAGACCAAAGGGAAATAAAACCACAAAGATGGCGAGAAACCGGAGCAGAAAAGCAGAAAATTCCCAAAACCAGAAAGACTCTTCTCATCCAAAGGACTGCAGCTCCTCACCAGCAATGGAACAAAGCAAGACAGAGAATGACTTCGATGAGTTGACAGAAGTAGGCTTCAGAAGGTCAGTAATAACAAACTTCTCTGAGCTAAAGGAGCATGTTCTAACCCATCGCAAGGAAGCTAAAAACCTTGAAAAAAGGTTAGACGAATGGCTAACTGGAATAAACAGTGTAGAGAACACTTTAAATGACCTGATGGTGCTGAAAACCACAGCATGAGAACTTCGTGATGCATGCACAAGTTTCTTTTCTTTTTTTTTTTAATAGATCTTTTTTTAAAATTTTTTTTATTTATTTTTTTTTATTATTATACTTTAAGTTCTAGGGTACATGTGCATAACGTGCAGGTTTGTTACATATGTATACTTGTGCCATGTTGCTGTGCTGCACCCATCAACTCATCAGCACCCATCAACTCGTCATTTACCTCAGGTATAACTCCCAATGCAATCCCTCTCCCCTCCCCCCTCCCCATGATAGGCCCCGGTGTGTGATGTTCCCCTTCCCGAGTCCAAGTGATCTCATTGTTCAGTTCCCACCTATGAGTGAGAACATGCGGTGTTTGGTTTTCTGTTCTTGTGATAGTTTGCTAAGAATGATGGTTTCCAGCTGCATCCATGTCCCTACAAGGACACAAACTCATCCTTTTTTATGGCTGCATAGTATTCCATGGTGTATATGTGCCACATTTTCTTAATCCAATCTGTCACTGATGGACATTTGGGTTGATTCCAAGTCTTTGCTATTGTGAATAGTGCCGCAATAAACATACGTGTGCATGTGTCTTTATAGCAGCATGATTTATAATCCTTTGGGTATATACCCAGTAATGGGATGGCTGGGTCATATGGTACATCTAGTTCTAGATCCTTGAGGAATCGCCATACTGTTTTCCATAATGGTTGAACTAGTTTACAATCCCACCAACAGTGTAAAAATGTTCCTATTTCTCCACATCCTCTCCAGCACCTGTTGTTTCCTGACTTTTTAATGATCGCCATTCTAACTGGTGTGAGATGGTGTCTCATTGTGGTTTTGATTTGCATGTACAAGTTTCAATAACCGATGCTATCAAGTGGAAGAAAGGATATCAGTGATTGGAGATCACTGATATCAGTGAAAGGAGATCAAATTAATGAAATAAAGCAAGAAGACAAGATTAGAGATAAAAGGGTGAAAAGAAATGAACAAAGCCTCCAAGAAATATGGGACTATGTGAAAAGACCAAATCTGTTTCACAGGTGTGCTGGAAAGTGATGGGGAGAATGGAACAAAGTTAGAAAACACTCTTCCGGATATTATCCAGGAGACCTTCCCTAACTTAGCAAGGCAGGTTAACATTCAAATTCATAAAATACAGAGAACACCACAAAGATACTCCTCAAGAAGAGCAACCCCAAGACACATAATTGTCAGATTCACCAAGGTTGAAATGAAGGAAAAAATGCTAACGGCAGCCAGAGAGAAAGGTCAGGTTACCCACAAAAGGAAGCCCATCAGGCTAACAGCAGATCTCTCAGCAGAAACCCTACAAGCCAGAAGAGAGTGGGGGCCAATATTCAACATTCTTAAAGCAAATAATTTTCAACCCAGAATCTCATATCCAGCCAAACTAAGCTTAACAAGTGAAGGAGAAATAAAATCCTTTACAGACAAGCAAATGCTGAGATATTTTGTCACCACCAGGCCTGTCTTACAAGAGCTCCTCAAGGAAGCACTAAACATGGAAAGGAACAACCAGTACCAGCCACTGCAAAAATATGCCAAATTATAAAGACCATCAACGCTATGAAGAAACTGCATCAATTAACAGGCCAAATAACCAGCTAACATCATAATGACTGGATCAAATTCAAATATAACCATATTAACCTTAAATGTAAATGGGCTAAATGCCCCAATTGAAAGACAAAAATTGGCAAATTAGAGTCAAGACCCATAGATGTGCTGTATCTCACGTGCAAAGATGCACATAGGCTCAAAATAAAGGGATGGAGAAGATCTAGCAAGCAAATGGAAAGCAAAAAAAAGCAGGGGTTGCAATCCTAGTCTCTGATGAAACAGACTTTAAGCCATCAAAGATCAAAAAACACAAAGAAGGCCACTACATAATGGTAAAGGGATCAATTCAACAAAAACAGCCAGCTATCCTAAATATAAATGCACCCAATACAGGAACACCCAGATTCATAAAGCAAGTCCTTAGAGACCTACGAAGAGACTTAGACTCCCACACAGTAATAGTGGGAGACTTTAACACCCCACTGTCAATATTAGACAGATCAATGAGACAGAAGGTTAACAAGGATACCCAGGGCTTGAACTCAGCTCTGGACCAAGCAGAACTACTAGACATCTACAGAACTCTACACTCCAAATCAACAGAATATACATTCTTCTCAGCACCATATTGTACTTATTCTAAAATTGACCACATAATTGGAAGTAAAACACTCCTCAACAAATGTAAAAGAACAGAAATCATAGCAAAGTGTCTCTCAGATCACAGTGCAGTCAAATTAGAACTCAGGATTAATAAACTCACTCAAAACCACACAACTACATGGAAACTGAACAACCTGCTCCTGAATGACTACTGGGTACATAATGAAATGAAGGCAGAAATAAAGATGTTCTTTTAAACCAATGAGACAAAGACACAACGTGCCAGAATTTCTGGGACACATTTAAAACAGTGTGTAGAGGGAAATTTATAGCACTAAATGCCCACAGGAGAAAGCAGGAAAGACCTAAAATTGACACCCTAACATTACCATTAAAAGAACTAGAGAAGTAAGAGCAAACACATTCAAAATCTAGCAGGAGGCAAGAAATAACTAAGATCAAGCAGAACTGGAGGAGATAGAGACACAAAAAATCCTTCAAAAAATCAATGAATTCAGGGGCTGGTTTTTTGAAAAGATCAACAAAATTGATAGACCACTAGCAAGACTAATTAAGAAGAAAAGAGAGAAGAATCAAATAGATACAATAAAAATGATAAAGGGGATATTACCATCGATCCCACAGAAATACAAACTACCATCAGAGAATACTATAAACAACTCTACGCAAATAAACTAGAAAATCTAGAAGAAATGGATAAATTCCTGGACACATACACCCTCCCAAGACTAAACCAGGAAGAAGTTGAATCTCTGAATAGGCCAATAACAGGTTCTGAAATGGAGGCAATAATTAATAGCCTACCAACCAAAAATGTTCAGGGCCAGACGGATTCACAGCTGAATTCTACCAGAGGTACAAAGAAGAGCTGGTACCATTCCTTCTGAAACTATTCCAATCAATAGAAAAAGAGAGAATTCTCCCTAACTCATTTTATGAGGCCAACATCATCCTGATACCAAAGCCTGGCAGAGACACAACAACAAAAAAAGAATTTTAGGCCAATATCCGTGATGAACATCGATGCGAAAATCCTCAATAAAATACTGGCAAACTGAATCCAGCAGTGCATCAAAAAGCTTATCCACCACAATCAAGTCATCTGCATCGCTGAAATGCAAGGCTGCTTCAACATACGCAAATCAATAAACGTAATTCATCACGTAAACAGAACCAAAGACAAAAACCACATGGTTATCTCAATAGATGCAGAAAAGGCCTTTGACAAAATTGAACAGCCCTTCATGCTAAAAACTCTAAATAAACTAGGTATTGACAGAACATATCTCAAAATAATAAGATGTATTTATGACAAACCCACAGCCAATATCACACTGAATGGGCAAAAACTGGAAGCATTCCCTTTGAAAACCGGCACAAGATACCCTCTCTCACCACTCCTATTCAATATAGTGTTGGAAGTTCTGGCCAGGGCAATCAGGCAAGAGAAATAAATAAAAGAAAAGAGGAAGTCAAATTGTCTCTGTTTGCAGATGACATGATTGTATATTTACAAAACCCCATCATCCCAGCCCAAAATCTCCTTAGGCTGATAAGCAAATTCGACAAAGTCTCAGAATATAAAATCAATGTGCAAAAATCAGAAGCATTCCTATACACCAATAATAGACAGAGAGCCAATTCATGAGTGAACTCCCATTCACAATTACTACAAAGAGAAAAAAGTACCTAGGAATCCAACTTACAAGGGATGTGAAGGACCTCTTCAAGCAGAACTGCAAACCACTGATCAACGAAATAAAAGAGGACACAAACAAATGGAAGTACATTCTATGCTCATGGATAGGAAGAATCAATATTGTGAAAATGACCATACTACCCAAGGTAATTTATAGATTCAATGCTATCCCCATCAAGCTACCAATGACTTTCTTCACAGAATTGGAAAAAACTCCTTTAAAGTTCATACGGAACCAAAAAAGAGCTTGCAAAGCCAAGACAATCCTAAGCAAAAAGAATAAAGCTGCAGGTATCACTCTACCTGACTTCAAACTGTACTACCAGACTACAGTAACCAAAACAGCGTGGTACTGGTACCAAAACAGAGATATAGACCAATGGAACAGAACAGAGGCCTCAGAAATAACACCACACATCTACAACCATCTGATCTTTGACAAACCTGACAAAAACAAGCAATGGGGAAAAGATTCCCTATTTAATAAATGGTGCTGGGAAAACTGGCTAGCCATATGTAGAAAGCTGAAATTGGATCCCTTCCTTATGCCGTATACAAAAATTAACTCAAGGTGGATTAAAGACTTAAAAGTAAGATTTAACACCATAAAAACACTAGAAGAAAACCTACGCAATACCATTCAGGACATAGACATGGGCAAAAACTTCATGACTAAAACACCAAAAGTAATGGCAACAAAAGCCGAAATACACAAATGGGATCTAATTAAACTAAAGAGCTTCTGCATAACAAGAGAAACTGTCATCAGAGTGAAGAGGTAACCTACAGAATAGGAAAAAATTTTTGCAATCTACCCATCTGACAAAGGGCTAATATCCAGAATCTACAAAGAACTTAAACAAATTTACAAGAAAAAAAAAACAAACAACCCCACCAAAAAGTGGGCAAAGGATATGAACAGACACTTCTCAGTAGATGACATTTATGCAGCCAATAGACATGTGAAAAAATGCTCATCATCACTGGTCATCAGAGAAATGCAAATCAAAACCACAATGTAATACCATCTCATGCCAATTAGAATGGCAATCATTAAAAAGTCAGGAAACAACAGGTGCTGGAGAGGATACGGAGAAATAGGCACACTTTTACACTGTTGGTGGGATTGTAAACTAGTTCAGCCATTGTGGAAGACAGTGTGGTGATACCTCAAGGATCTAGAACTAGAAACACCTTTTGACCCAGCTATCTTATTACTGGGTGTATAACCAAAGGATTATAAATCATGCTACTATAAAGACACATGCACCGGTATGTTTATTGCAGCACTATTTACAATAGCAAAGACTTGGAACCACCCAAATGTCCATCAGTGATAGACTGGATTAAGAAAATGTGGCACATATACACCATGGAGTACTATGCAACCATACAAAAGGATGAGTTCATGTCCTTTGCAGGGACATGGATGAAGCTGAAAAACATCATTCTAAGCAAACTATCACAAGGACAGAAAAGCAAACACCACATGTTCTCACTCACAGGTGGTAGTTGAAGAATGAGAACACATGGACACAGGGTGGGGAATATCACACAATGGGCCCTGTCGGGGGGTGTGGGGCTTGGGGAGGGATAGCGATAGGAGAAATACCAAATGTAAATGACAAGTTGATAGGTGCAGCAAACCAACATGGCATATGTATACCTATGTAACAAACCTGCATGTTGTGCACATGTACCCTAGAACTTAAAGTATTAAAAAAAAAGAAAAAAAGAAAAAAAGTTAATAAAAACAGATGAAGTTTTAGAGCTTGCATTCCAGTGTATGAGACAATTATAAATACATTATAAAATGTCAGGTAGTAAGTGCTGTGGAGCCAAAGCAGGGCAATAAGACAGAGATTGACAGCAGGGGATGGAGACAGGCTGAGGGAGGATGAGGAGACCTTTCTTACCTACTCAAAATGTTTTGCTTTGTTTTTGTTTTTACAATTATAATAAACATCATAAAAGAAAAACAAGTATAACAAAATAAAATTATAGTGTGCAGGATGTAAAGGATTCCCTGAGGAGAAAATTCCCTGGGCTGAGGCCTGAGGTTTCTTAACAGGATAGGCATAAAAGAGGAACAGGGGGTGGGTCAGTTGGTGAGTGATGGAGCTGGCATGAAGGGTCACGGGGCACTTCCCCTCACTGGGCCTCAGTCTCCCCACCTAGGAAGACAGGGCATTGGGCTCCATGACCTCCAAGGCATCCTTCAGATAAGAATGACTTGGGTTCATGGTTGACATACTGAATGAGTGCAGGGATCCTTTGTGAGCCTCTCTTCCTCTCTTTCCTGTTAAATGCTTCTGTCACATGGAACTCTATCCCAAAGCATCTTCTTTCTTGAGTGGGTTTTCTCTGAGTAAGCTTGTCAATGACTCTTTAACTCATACATTCAGCTCAAATATCTCTTCTGACTGTCAGGACCCTACATCCAAGTGCCTCCTAGGTATCCCCTCCTTATCCATGGGCTCATCAAAGGCAACATTTTCAAAACAGGTTATTATCTTCCTCACAAACATGTTCATTTTCCTGGGCCATCTATTTTGGTAAACGGGGCCCCTCCATCACCAAAACCAGAAACCTGAGGATCATTTTTTATTCACTTCTCTTTATTCTAAATATCTAATTGGGGATGAAATCCTTTAGCATCCAATTCAATGACATTTCTCAAATCTGTCTCTTCTAGCTTGCCTTCAGTGCTACAGTCTCTGTTAGCCTACCTCTGACCAGAGTTACTGCTATACTCTCCAAATTCTTCTTCCACAGATGAGATGTTCTCATGGATTGTGACCTCACCTCCTTCAAATCTTGGTTCAAGGGATACTGTCTCATTTGTCCTTTCCTGACCACTCTATTTTACATTGCAAAACTCACTGCCTTCCTCTACCCTGTCCCCATTAACAGTCTCCCTTTCCCTGATCTGTTATTTTCCATAGCACTTTCTAACATATGATATTTATTTATTATATCTATTATTTCTTTTCTGTCTTTCTGAATTAGAATGTAAGCTCTGCAAGGACAAACATTTTTGTCTGGTGTGTTCAATGACGTACACTAGGAGTCTAGACCTGTGCCTGGTACATAGTAGGTAGATACTCGACAATTATCTACTGAATGAATGAATGAAACTGCTCTAGCTATATGCTCCATTGCCTCCAGCTTGTCTTCCACATGTCCAGGGCAAATGTTTCTAAACTACCAATCTTATCATGTGACCCTGTGCTTGGCATTATATGCCACCTTGCATCACCTTGCATCCATCTATACCAGGCTAATGAAGTTCCTCAGAGAGATACTATGATTTCATGCCTTCCTATATTTGATCACACCATTCCTCTTCCAGGGGTGCTGTCTTCCCCAGGGAGAGTAAGTGTCAGTCAAAATTAGCCTAAGCATCACCTCTTCTCTAAAGGTTTACCAGGTCATACAGAGATAACTGATTCACATTTGTGCTACCACCATATCCTGTCTGTTAGGTTATTATAGCATTTATTTTGTTTCTTTAACATGTCTGTCCACCCCAATTAAATTATAAGTTCTTGGGGTGCAAGAATCATGTCTCATTCAATTTTGTATCCTCAGAGCCTGGTAGTGTCTGGCATTTAAATACTTGTTAAACATTTGTTGAATAAATAAATGGGTATCAAGAAAGCAGTCTAGGAGGAGGGACTTTGGAATGCTGAATTCATCTAGGATTGAAGTAATGATGGGGATGATGGATGTGACCCAGAAACTCCTTGGTTTCATAGTTTGTTTGTATCTTTAAGCTGAAAGTAACATTTTTTACAGAAGAGGCAGTCCTGTGCATCTGGAATGACTCAACTGTGTTATATTTCTTCTTAGGGCTAGTATCTCTAATTATGAAAAGTATCATCATCATTACTGAGTTTGTCCTTATGGAATCATCTAGGAATCCTCAGATCCAGACCATGACCTGTATGCTCCTAGTAATTTATCTGTTGTCACTGACGGAGAACCTGATGATGATCCTGGTGATCAGGACCAATTCTCACCTTAAAACAACCATGTACTTCTTTCTGGGTCACCTGTTATTACTAGATCTCTGCCTTCCTTCAATCCCTATGCCCAAGATACTGCAGAACTTATTAACTCATAGGTAAACCATCTCTATGTGGTACCGTATAGCCCAGAGTTTCTTTCTCATATTCTCTGGGAGCACAGAAGCCTGCCTACTCCTTGCTGTGGCCTGTGATCACTCTGCTTCCATCTGTCACCCTCGACTCAACAATGTGGTTATGAATTGGCCTCTCTGTGTCAAGATGGTGATTGCAGCATGGGCAGTGGGATTACTAAACTCCTTGACAAAGAATCTTTTCATTTACAACTTACACTTCTGTGGCCCCAGTGTCATCCCTCACTTGTGCTGTGAACTGCCTTCACTCTTCCCTTTGTCTTGTACTGATCCAGCTGCCAATGAGGTCCTTCTTGCTGGGTCACGTACATTGCTAGGATTTGTGACTTGTCACTGGTCCTCTTATTCTAATACCATCTCTGCCTCCTAGCCATTTGTTTTTTTGAGGGTCAAGGCAAAGCCTTCTCCACCTGCTACTCCCACCTCACCGTGGTGCTTTTGTACCATAGTAAGGTTTTATTTAGGTACATGACCCCTCTCTTGGGTTCCATCTTGGAGCAAGTGGTCTGCATTCAGTACAGTGGGATGACATCCTCACTGAAGCCACTCATCTGCAGCCTCAAGAACCAGGAGGTGAAGGCAGCTCTGTGTAAAATGCTGAAGCAGTAAACATGCCCCTCCCTGTATGGAGGATTCATGTTACATTTGGTCTGAAGGCAATGAGAAAAATTACTCAAGAGGATGAAGTACACAAATGGCTAATTCCGTCACTTAAGAAAATTGCCGTTTGATGAACATAACTGCTAGGGTCTGGGTAATAGAAGATTCAAATGTGAGACGGTTTATTTTATTGTATTTGGTAAGAAAATAAACATTGAGAAATAGGCACTGGAATGGTATTGTGTGAGGAGACAGAGTCCAAACCTGCTTGTTTTGCTTAAGAGTTTTGAAAGTATAGAACTCCCAAGGGTTTTAAAAAATGAGAGTGTGAAATACTCCTCAGAGTATAAACTAGTTACTGATTGAAGATGGTAATGAAGGAAGATTGCTTCATCCACCTGACTTGGGCGCCCCTAAAATGTTGATGTATCTGATTAGAGTTGACTAACTTTCTGGTTGCCAGAAAGCAAAGACACAGATTGTCAAGAACTTGCCGTAACTTGTTCAAAGAAAAATAACGGTTTCAGGTGTGCTAATAATAACATTGTGAATGTCTTGCATAGAATCTGGTTGCTTGGTGACTAGAATGGGGACTTCCTTATGATCCAAGGTGATAAATGTCTGTGCTGTCTTAGAATGATGTTTCACTCAACTCTGGGGATACCAAGTCAATGAGTACACTCAGCATCTGCCAGGCCCATTTAGCCAAGCCTTTCCTGAATCCCTTGTCCAAGTGGCCTTGACACACACACTGTTTCGAGTGACATCATTGCCCTTTTGTGTGCGGGAACTATGTATTGGCCCCTCTTTCTCAGAGTGATGTGCATACGCATTTAATCAAACACATTTATTTCTTGTCCCAAAAGATATATGGGGTTGGGGGACAATAAGCTCAAAACCCAATGTGGAGGCTGGCTCACATGTTCCCTTTAATGAAATACTTACCAGGTACCATTGTCTTTCTATCCTTAAGTATTAAACAGAACAAGATTTTCTTTTTATTTGGCATTTTCTTGATTTATTAAAACTTGAAGTAATAATCATTATTGGTTTGTTTTATATTTTTATTATAAACTTTTAATCTTAAGTGCATAATAAATTCCACACAATTAGTGTATAATAAATTCCATAGAATTAGTGGGGGAATGGGTAGCAGATGAACAAGAGAAATATTTTACAATTTTTAAAGATGTGAGTATAAAAAACCCACTTTTCTTAGAAAAAAGTATACTTCATCTCAAAGTATATTTCTACAATAAGTGTAATGATTATATATCAATAGAAATTACCATTTGGGTCAGTTACTCTAAAAACTGACAAGTCAGTTTTTTTTTTCCAAGGGAAAGGGGGGTTTTATTCAAGAGAGTATAGTCAATCATATACCTCAGGTGGAGCATCTGGTTCTCCTCTAAGTGATCCAATTTCAAGATAGAGTAAGGACTAACAGGACTTAGGGACTTTTTTAAATAGGGAAGAGTTAATAACAGCATCATTGTACACTTTCCCCCTTTCTTTGTATTTTTAAGATAAACTCTTAAAGTGGATCTGTTTAAATCCAGATTATGGGCATAGCGGAAAGGGTGGCCTTCCCCACACCAAACTCTAATAGAGGATACAAATGAGGTCATATAAATAGTTGTTAACAATATATTGTCTGCATCTTACAAACACTCCCTTCCTCATCTGCATCCTTGAGGGATGGGTCCAACGACCAATCTATACACAATCTCTCCTCCCTTAGGAGACTAGGGAAGTTACTGGCACAAGCTGGCATGCATGCTTGTCACCTACTGCAGACCCTCATGCAGTAATTCTCCCTCGTGGGCCACCCCACCAGCCTTCCACGTATACCCTGAATGTATGAATTTTGTTGGTGAAAGCATGGCTTACATTCAAACTGCAACCCCTCATCTTCTTATTCTCATTGTCTCTTCTGTTGCTCTGTTATCAGTGTTTTATGATCTTGATTTATATTGTTCTTGAGTTTGCATAAATATTTGTTTTAAATTACAGTCCAGCGAGGAGAATATTAGAGTCTAGAAATGCTACTTGCCAGGCCTAAGAATTGTTTTTAAATCATTTTTTAATATTTTTCAATTTGATAGGGATTAGATCTAATTCTTTCATTTGTTTGCATTTATTTTTCATCATAAATAACATTTAGTGCTTTCTGAAATGTTTATTAACATTTCCTATTTTATCATCAGCATACCATTTTCTATTTTCCTACTGAATGCATTCTGTTAATTTTTTATTTGTATGAGGCATTTACTTATTTACCTATTTTTTATTGATACACAATTTTGTACATTTATGGGGTACATGTGATATTTTGTTACATAATGTAGAATGTGCAATGATCAAGTAGGGTATTTAGGATATTCATTACCTTGAGTATTTATCATTTGTATGTAATGGAAACATTTCAAGTCTATTCTACTTCTAGCCATTTTCAAATACATACACTTTGTTGTTAACTTTAGTCACCTTATGCTAGCATAGAACATCAGAACTCATTCCTTCTATCTAAATGAATCTTTGTACCCATTAGCTAACCTCTCTTCACCCTGCCACCCAGCCCTCCCAGCCTCTATTATCCCTCCCAGTAACTATTATTCTGCTGTCTATCTCCATGAGATCAACTTTTTAAGCTCCCACATTTGAATGAGAACATGTGATACTTGTCTTTTTGTGTGTGGCTTATTTCACTTAATATAATGATCTCCAGTTCCATCCATGTTGCTGCAAATGACAGGATTTCATTCTTTTTTGTGGCTGAATAGTATTCCATTGTGTATGCATGCCATATTTTCTTATCTATTCATTCATCGGTGGACACTTAGGTTGATTCCATGTATTGGCTATTGTAAACAGTGCTGCAATAAGCACGGGGGTGCAGGTATCCCTTTGATATATTGATTTCCTCTCCTTTGGATAAATCTCCATTGGCAGGATTGTTGGATTGTATGGTAGTGCTATTTTCAGTTTTTTGAGGTGACTCCATAATGGCTGCACTAATTGACATTCACATCAAAAATGTGTAAGAGTTCACTTTACTCTACATCCTCACCAGCATTTGTTATTTTTTGTCTTTTTAATAATAGTCATTCTAACTGAAGTAAGATGATATCTCATTGTGGTTTTGATTTGTGTTTCCATGATGATTGGTGATGCTGGAAAGCCCCAAAGCATCATTCAAGCCCCTTTCTACATCTTTGCTAAACTCAGAATGTCTAGGACAAGATGGTGAGCTCTATAGTTCTTGACTTTAAGGCCCGAACCTAAGTACAAAAGGCTTGGAACTAAACGTCTGAAACAATTTCATCTGAAGTATCCTGTTTGTTCGTATATGTGTACTCTTAATGGCCAAATCTTGTCCCAGAGAGCGAGGACAGGCTGAGGCGACGGCAGATACAAGAGTCCACATGAGATGGGACTTCATGTGCAGGTGCTTTCCACTGAAAATTATCTGCTTCCTGACCTGGTGGCCTGCACTGTGCTGTCAGGAGCTCTGGAAGGTGACTTCTTGCTTCTATACATTTTGCCACAAGACTATTTTTCCCCCATTTTTTCTTGAGGACTCCAGTTCCCTCTCGATCTTTATTTTTAACTATAAATGCTATCATGTGTTACAATTTACAAAATTGTGTGTACAGTGCAAAGAATAAAAATACATCAATCAACTGTGTATTCATCCCCTGACTGAAGCAACAGAATACTTCCAGAGCCTTAGAAGCCCTGTGTGTGACCCCCATTATATTGCTATCTCCCTCTCCCAGAGGTGACTGTTATCCCAAATTGCACAGTACTCATTTCCTTGCTTCTATTTATAGTTTACCACTTATTTGTTATCCCTAAATAAGATTGTTGAGCTTTTCTTATTTTTGAAATTCATATAACTAGAATCACATCATATGTTTTCTACTATGATTTGCTTCTTTCACTGAACAGTATTTCTTCTTGTGTTTTGAGATGTCTTTGTAAGCAACATATGGCTGCATTTTGATTATGTTACCCAGTCTTAAAATTATTTTCTTTTAAGAGGAGAGTTTCATCAATAATCATTATAATAATTATTAATGTATTCATGCTGGACACGGTGGCTCACACCTGTAATCCCAGCACTTTGGGAGGCCGAGGCGGGTGGATCACCTGAGGTCAGGGGTTCGAGAACAGCCTGGCCAACATGGTGAAACCCCATCTCTACTAAAAACACAAAAATTAGCCAGGTGTGGTGGCATACACCTGTAATCCCAGCTACTCGGGAGGCTAAGGCAGGAGAATTGCTTGAACCTGGGAGGTGGAGGTTGCCGTGAGCTGAGATTGCACCACTGCACACCAGCCTGGGTGACAGAGTGAGACTCCATCTCAAATAATAATGATAATAATAATAATTATTATTATTGGTGTATTCAGATCCGTTTCTATTGTTCCCACATCTTCATCTTCCTTTTCTTTCTGGCTCTTTTTCCTATTCCATTTTTCTTTTTGCTTGTCTCTTCTTTTATTGGCTATGCTATCCTTTTTATTATACTAACATCAGCTAACAAAGTCTAAAGTTAGCATCTTTATCCTCTTCCAGGCCAATACAAAGGCTGTAAGACACTTTAAATCAAAACGTCAATTTATATGCTATTTCAATCCAGTATTTTAGTTCTTTCCTTTTCCTCCACACATTAGACATTTTTATTGGTATTTTAGTTACACAGTCAGCTTTTGTTTAGGTTTACTCAAATGTTTACCATATCTTTGCTTACCTTTTTTCCTGAAAATAATGATTGTTTTTCTACAGTATTATGCACAGGATGCTTAAGAAATGTAACTTACCAAAAGTTATACATTCCCCTTTTAAATGAAAGGGGAATTTCATCATTTCCTCATGCAATTTTAACATAAAAATATGGATAGTACCTAACAGGTAGTTTTTAAAAATCCTCTCCCCCCTCTCCCCTCTAGCAGCCTACAGTGTCTGTCATTCCTATATTTATGTCCATATGCTCAATGTTTAGCTCCCACTTAGAAGTGAGAACATGTGACATGTGATTTTCTGTTCTTGCGTTAATTTGCTTAGGATTATGGCCTCCAGCTCCATCCATGTTGCTGCAAAGGACATGATTTCATTCCTTTTTATGGCTGCTTAGTGTTCCATGGTGTATATGCATTATATTTTCCTTATCCAATACCTAGGTGATAGGATCCATACTCTAAACCTCAGCATCATGAAATACTCTTATGTAACAAATCTGTACATTTACCCTCTGTATGTAAAATAAAAATTGAAACAAACAAAAAAAACTTCCCCATTCTCCTCTCTGTACAGCCCCTGGTAACCACCATTCTACCTCTTTCTCTATGAATTTGACTACTTTAAGAATCTCATATAAAAGGAGTCATGTAATTAAAAAAATACATTCAAACAAAATAAGATATAACTTCCTTGCCTTTATGACTTATAATACACTGTGAAACCAAACCAAACTTACAAATTAAACATACACAATATTACAAAACTTATAAAACTCAAATTAACTACATCAATGGGATGGATACCATCACTTTCTGTTACAAAAGTGTCTATGTTAGCTTTAATAACACAAGGCTGTATCTTCTTGCTTTATATCACATTGGTCAATTTTATTCATTTGATTCTAAGCGTAACAGATGACCATTTGAGTCAGTGTCATTATTGTTTTTCTTTTTAACAACTGACTCTTTTTATATGCCATTTGCTGTTTTATAAAACAATTTAATGGCATTTCAGTAAAATACTGAAAATAATATTGTTTAATGAAAAGTCTTTCATTTGCATCTAATAATGCAGTTACTGCTAATTACCTTTATTTTTACACAGCACTTTGAAGTTTTTCAGTCTCCACCTAGCCCAAGAAATAATTAGGCTTCAACATTGGCTCTCATTTGCCATAACAATTAAAATGGCCTATTACTGTGGAAAGGTCTTTTAACTGTAAATATCACTGCAAAAGAGAGCCACTTTCTAACTAGTAACTGGTAACATAATTAAACAAGAGTAAAAGAGTGAAAGAGGATGGCTGTAGTATTTCTACATTTGAACATGCCAAACTCATAGCAGCCAAGTAGCTGAAAACATCATATTTAACTTCCATTGTTATTTCTTCTCCGACCTGTAGGTTATTTGAACGTTTATTACTTATTTTCCAAACATTTAATGTTTTTCTAGGTATCCTTTTAAAACTGATTTCTACTAAAATCATGTTCCATATGATTTCAATCTTTTGAAATTTGTTGAGGTTTTGATGGTCCTGGTATATGGTGACTTTAGAAAATGTTTCATGTACATACGAAAAGAGTGAGTAGTTGAGGGGTGCAATGATTTATACAAGGAGGTCAAGATACTCACGCGTTTTTCTTTTTTTTTCTTTTCTTTTCTTTTTTTTTTTTTTTTTTTTTTTGAGACAGTTCTCATTCTGTCTATCAACCAAGCTGGAGTGGAGTGGTGGCATCTCGGTTCACTGCAACCTCCACCTCCCGGGTTCAAATGATTCTCATGCCTCAGCCTCCTGAGTAGCTGGGACTACAGGCACGTGGCATTACGCCCAGCTATTTTTTTATTTTTTATTTTTAGTAGAGATGGGGTTCTGCCATGTTGGCCAGCTGGTCTCGAACTCCTGGCCTCAAGCAATTCACCCAAAGTGCTGGGATTATAGGCTTGAGCCACTGCGCCCAGCCATTGGTCTACTTTTTCTATCAGCTGGACTCAGTTCTTGACCATGGTCTGCTCCACATGTCTTTCAGGGGCCTGGGCTGAAGGTGCAGTGCCTACCTGGGGCATATGCTTTTCATCATGGAGGTTGGAAATTCTCAGAAAGATAAATGGAAACATGCAACACCTCTTAAAGCCTAGATTCGGAGCAGGCAGTCCACTACTTCTGCTTATATTCCACTAACCATGGTAAGTCACATGGCCAAGCCCAACTGCAATGAGATGGGAAGTGTATTTCTCCTGTGGATCAGGGGAAGTAGTGGATATTTGCCAAACAATGATCTAATCTGTAACATGTGCTTACAAATTTAGAAGTGCTTATGTTCTTGTTGGATTGACTCTTTTATCATTATTAAATGTATCTTATCTCTACTAATTTTTGAGTAAATCTATTTTGATATTAATATAGTTATAACAACTTTCTTTTTGTTAGTGTTTGCTTGGAATATATTTTACATTATTTTACTGCCAATATAAGTGTCTTCATTTTTTTGAGATTTATTTTGTCTTTTTTTTTCCTTCAACTTTTAAGTTCAGGGATACATGTGCAGGATGTGTAGCTGTGTTACAAAGTTAAACATGTGCCATGGTGGTTTGCTGCACAAATCATCCTATCACCTAGGTATTAAGTCTAGCATGCATTAGATATTCTTCCTGATGCTCTCCCCGCCCCACCCACCACTCCAACAGGCCCTAGTGACCCACAATGTAGTGCCCCACATTGTAGTTCCCCACAATGTGTCCACGTGTTCTCATCATTCAGCTCCCACTTGTGACGAAAGGCAGTGTTTGGTTTTCTCTTCCTGTGTTATTTTGCTGAGGATAATGGCTTCCAACTCCATCCATGTCCCTGCAAAGGACATGATCTCATTCTTTTTTATGGCTGCATAGTATTCCATGGTGTATATGTACCACATTTTCTTTATCCAGTCTTTATACGGTCACTAATGGGCATTTAGGTTGATTCCATGTCTTTGCTGTTATGAACAGTGCTGCAGTGAGCATACATGTGCATGTGTCTTTATGGCAGAATGATTTATATTCCTTTGGGTATATACCCAGTAATGGGATTGCTGGGTCAAATGGTATTTCTGCTTCTAGGTCTTTGAGGAACTGCCACATTGTGTTCCACAATGATTAACTAATTTACATTCCCACCAATGGTGTAAAAGTGTTCCTTTTTCTCTGCAACCTCACCAGCATCTGTTGATTGACTTTAATAACAGCCATTCTGACTGGTATGAGATGGTATCTCATTGTGGTTTTGATTTGCATTTCTCTAATTATCAGTGATGTTGAGCATTTTTTCATACGTTTTTCGGCTGCAGGTATGTCTTCTTTTGAGAAGTGTCTGCTCATGTGCTTTGCCTACTTTTTAATAGGGTTGTTTCTTTTTCTCTTGTAAGTTTGTTTAAGTTCCTTGTAGACTCTGGATATTAGACCTTTGTCAGATGGATAGACTGCAAAAATTTTCACCTATTCTGTAGGTTGTCTGTTCACTCTGATGATAGTTTCTTTTGCTGTGCAGAAGCTCTTTAGTTTAATTAGATTCCATTTGTCAATTTTTGCTTTAGTTGCAATTGCTTTTGCCATTTTTGTCAAGAAATCTTTGCCTGTGTCTATGTCCTGAATGTTACTGTCTAGATTTTCTTCTAGTTTTTATAGTTTTACTTTTAAGCCTTTAATCTATCTTGAGTTAATTTTTGTATACAGTGGAAGAAATGGGTCCAGTTTCAATTTTTTGTGTATGACTAGCCAGTTGTCCCAGAATCATTTATTAAATAGGAAATCCATTCCTCATTGGTGGTTTTTGTTAGATTTGTCGAAGATCAGATGGTTGTAGATGTGCGGTCTTATTTCTGAGTTCTCTATTCTGTTCCACTGGCCTATGTGTCCGTTCTTGTACCAGTACCATACTATTCTGGTTACTGTAGCCTTGCAGTATAGTTTGAAGTAAGATAGCATGATGCCTCCAGCTTTGTTCTTTTTGCTTAGGACTGTCTTGGCTATCTGAGCTCTTTTTGCTTCCATGTTAATTTTAAAATAGTTTTTCTTTCTAATTCTATGAAGAATGTCAATGGCAGTTTAATGGGACAAGCATTGAACCTATACATTACTATGGGCAGTATAGCCATTTTCACAATATTGACTTTTCCTATTCATGAACATGAAATGTTTTTCCACTTGCTTGGGTCTTCTCTGATTTTCTTGAGCAATGGTTTGTAGTTCTCCTTGAAGAGGTCCTTCACTTCCCTTCCTGGCTGTATTCCTAGGTATTTTATTCTTTTTGTAGCAATTGTGAATGGGAGTTCATTCATGATTTGGCTCTCTGCTTGCCTGTTGTTCGTGTATAGGAATGCTAGCAATTTTTGCATATTGATTTTGTATCCTGAGACTTTGCTGAAGTTGCTTATCAGCTTATGAAGCTTTTGGGCTGAGATGACTGGGTTTTCTAGATAGAAGATCATGTCATCTGCAAACAAAGATAGTTTGACTTCCTCTCTTCCTATTTGAGTATCCTTTATTTCTTTCTCTTGCCTGATTGCCCTGGCCAGAACTTCTAATACTATGTTTAATAGGAGTGATGAGGGAGGGCAACCTTGTCTTGTGCTGGTTTGCAAGGAGGGAATGCTTCCTGCTTTTGCCCATTCAGTATGATATTGGTTGTGGGTCTGTCATATATGGCTCTTATTATTTTGAGGTATGTTCCTTCAAAACCTAGGTTATTGAGTTTTCTTTTTAATATGAAGGGATGAATTTTATCAAAGGTTTTTTCTGCATCTATTGAGATAATCATGTGGTTCTTGTCTCTAGTTCTGATTATGTGATGGATCACATTTATTGACTTTTGCATGTTGAACTAACCTTGCATCCTGGGAATGAAGGTGACTTGATTGTGGTAGACAAGCTTTTTGATGTGCTAGTAGATTTGGTTTGCCAGTATTTTGCTGAGAATTTTTGCATTGATATTAATCAAGAACATTGGCCTGAAGTTTTCATTTTCTTGTTGTATCTCTACCCGGTTTTGGTATCAGGATGATGCTGCCCTCATAGAATGAGTTAGGGAGGAGTCCCTTCTTTTCAATTGTTTGGAATAGTCTCAGTAGAAATGTCACTAGCTCTTCTTTATACCTCTGGTACAATTCAGCTGTAAATCTGTCTGGTATGGGGCTTTTTTTTTGTTGGTAGGCTATTTATTACTGCCTCAATTTCAGAACTTGTTATTGGTGTATTCACAGATTCAATTTTTTCCTTGTTCACTCTTGGGAGGGTGTATGTCTCCAGAAATTCACCAATTTTTTTCTAGACTTTCTAGTTTATGTGCATAGAGGTGTTTATAGTTTTCTCTGATGGCTGTTTGTATTTCTGTTGGGTCAGTGGGGACATTCCCCTTCCCATTTCTGATTGTGTTTCTTTGATTCTTCCCTCTTTTCTTCTTTATTAGTCTAGCTAGAGTCTGTTTTATTAATGTTTTGAAAAAACCAGCTCCTGGATTCGTTGATATTTTGAAGGGCTTTTCTTGTCTCTGTCTCCTTCAGTCCAGCTCTGATCTTGGTTACTTCTTGTTTTCTGCTAGCTTTGGGGTTTGTTTGCTTTTGGTTCTCTAGTTCTTTTAGTTGACACGTTAGGTTGTTAACTTGAGATCTTTCTAGCTTTTTGATGTGAGTATTTAGTGCTGTAAATTTCCTTCTTAACACTGCTTTAGCTGTGTCTCAGAGATTCTGGTACATTGTCTCTTTGTTCTCATTAGTTTCAAATACCTTCTTGAATTCTACCTTAGTTTCATTACTTACCCAAGGGTTATTCAGGAGCAGGTTGTTCAATTTCCATATAGTTGTGCAGTTTTGAGTGAATTTCTTAATCTTGAGTTCTAATTTGATTGCACTGCGGCATGAGAGAATGTCATGATTTCAATTCTTTTGCATTTGTTGAGGAGTGTTTTACTTCCAATTATGTGATCAATTTCAGAGTAACTGTCATCTGGCAATGATAAAATGTACATTCTGTTGTTTTGGGTGGAAATTTCTGTAGCTATGTCTCAGGTTCACTTGACCCAGAGGTGAGTTCAGGTCCTGAATATCTTTGTTAATTTTCTGTTTCAATTATCTATCTACTATTGACAGTGGAGTGTTAAAGTCTGTCACTATTATTGTGTGGCAGTCTAAGTGCCTTTGTAGGTCTTTAAGAGCTTGCTTTATGAATCTGGATGGTCCTGTATTGGGTGCCTGTATATTTAGAATAGTTAGCTCTTCTTATTGAATTGAAGCCTTTACCATTATGTAATACCCTTCTTTGTCTTTTTTGATTTTTGTTGGTTAAAATCTGTTTCATCAGAAATTAAGATTCTAACCCTTACTCCTTTCTGTTTTCCATTTGCTTGGTAAATTTTCCTCCATCCCTTTATTTTGAGTGTATGCGTGTCTTTGCACTTGAGATGGTCTCTTGAAGGCCGCATACCAATGGGTCTTGGATCTTTATCCAGCTTGCCATTCTGTGTCATTTAATTGGGGCATTTAGTCCATTTACATTTAAGGTTAGTATTATTATATGTAAATTTGATCCTGTCATCATGATGCTTGCTGGTTGTTTTGCAGACTTGTTAATGTAGTTGCTTCACAGTGTCACTGGTCTGTATACTTCAGAGTGTTTTTGTAGTGGCTGCAAATAATTTTTCCTTTCCACATTTAGTGCTTCCTTCAGGAGCTCTTGCAAGGCAGGCCTAGTGGTGACGAATTCCCTCAGATTTGCTTGCCTGAAAAAGACTTTATTTCTCCTTTACTTATGAAGCTTAATTTGGCCGGATATGAAATTCTGGGTTGGAAATTCTTTTCTTTAAGAATGTTGAATATTGGCCACTAATCTTTTCTGGCCTATAGGGTTTTCACTGAAAGGTCCACTGTTAGTCTGATGGGCTTCCCTGTGTAGGTGACCTGGCCTTTCTCTCTGATTGCCCTTAACATTTTTTTCTTTCATTTTGACCTTGGTGAATCCGATAATTATGTGTCTTGGGGTTTATCTTCTCATGGAGTATCTTCTCATGGGTTCTCTGGATTTCTTGAATTTGAATGTGAGTCTGTCTTGCTAGGTTGGGGAAGTTCTCCTGGATGATATAGTGAAGTATATTTTCCAACTTGGTTCCATTCTCCTTGTCTCTTTCAGGTACCCTAATCAGTCACAAGCTTTGTCTTTTTACAACATGGTTCTCAGAGGTTTTGCTAACTTCTTTTCATTCTTTTTTCTCTATTCTTGTCTGCCTTATTTCAGCAAAATAGTCTTCAAGCTCTGAGATTCTTTCCTCCATTTGATCTATTCTGCTATTAATACTTGCGACTGCATTGTGAATTTCTTGTGTTGTGTTTTTCAGCTCCATCAGATCTTTTATTTTTTATTTTTTTTGAGATGGAGTTTCGCTCCTTCACCCAGGCTGGAGTGCAGTGGCATGATCTCAGCTCACTGCAACTTCTGCCTTCTGGTTTCAAGTGATTCTCCTGCCTCAGCCTCCCGAGTAGTGGGGATTATAGGCACCCACCACCACATCTGGCTAAGTTTTGTATTTTTAGTAGAGATGGGGTTTCACCATGTTGGCCAGGCTGTTCTTGAACTCCTGACCTCGTGATCTGCCCATCTTAGCCTCCCAATGTGCTGGGATTACAGGCATGAGCCACTGTGCCTGGCCCATCAGGTAATTTATATTCCCCTCCAAACTGGCTATTCTGGCTATTATCTCCTGTATTGTTCTATCATGATTCTTAGCTTCTTTGCATTGGGTTAGAACATGCTCCTTTAGCTCAGCAAGGTTTGTTATTAGCCACCTTCTGAAGCCTACTTCTATCAATCCAACCATTTCTGCCTCAGCCCAGTTCTGTGCCCTTGCTGGAGAAGTGCTGCAATCATTTGGAGGAAAAGAGGCACTATAGCTTTTTGAGTTTTCAGCTTTTTCCATTGATTCCTTCTTATCTTCATGGGCTTATCTAACTTTGATCTTTGAGGTTGCTGACCTTTGAATGGGGTTTTTGTTAGGTCTTTTTTGGTGATGTTTTTGTTTTCTGTTTGTTTTTCTTTTACCAGTCAGGCTACTTTACCACAGGGCTGCTGCAGTTTGCTGGAGGTCTGCTCTAGGCCCCAGTTGCCTTGTTTTTTCTTATACCTGGGGGCATCACTAGTGAAGTCTGTGAAACTTCAAAGATGGCAGCCTGCTCTTTTCTCTGAAAGCTCTGTTCCACAGTGAGTAGGGACCTGTTGCTGCCACAGTGTGCCTGTAGGAGGTGTCTGGAGGCCCCTGTTGGGAGGTCTCACCCAGTCAGGAGGAACAGGATCAGGCAGCCGCTTAAATAAGCAGTCTGGTTGCTTTTTGGTAGACCAGGTGTGCTGCGTTTGAGTGGGATCCCTTCCTCATCTGAACAATTTGTTTTCTCCAAAGCTGGCAGGCTGGAACTGCTGAGTCTACTGAACCACAGAGATCCAAACTCCCTTACCTACCAGGAACTTGGACCTGTCTCAGGCAGATTCCAGCCCCTGCCATTGGCTGGCTGGAATTGTAACTGCTTTACTTCCTGGGTTCAGTCCCCTTCCTAGGGATACGTAGGGATGGATTTCTCACCTTGCCTGGAATCCTGGAGCTGGAATATGTAAAACTCCTGGGTCTCTGTGTGTGCCTGAGTGGTTGCTCGGCCAAGACTCCACACAGCTCTGTGTATCAGAGTTGAGGCCCTGGTGGCATAGACTCAGGAGGGAATCTCCTGATCTGTGGGTTGCAAAGATACGTGGGAGAAGCGAGGTTTCTCAGGCAGGGTTGCACTATCACTCACCATTTCCCTTGGCTGGGAGTGGGGGTCCCTTTGGCTCTGTGCTGCTCCTAGGTGGGCTGCCACCGCCCCCCAACTTTTCTTTGTTCTCCATTTGTTGAGTGGTTTGCCTAGTCAGTCTCAGTGCAAGAATCTGTATATTTCAGTTGAAGGTGCTGAATTCACTCTCCCCTTTTCATTCCTCTCTGTGAGTGCCACAGACCACAGCTGCTTCTAATCAGCCATCTTAGATCCAGCTAAATATGTTTCCTATAAGTAACTTATAGTTGGGTTTTATTTTTTAATGCAATATGACAATATATAAATTTTAACTGAAATGTTTAGTCAATTTACACTTAATGCAATTATTCATATATTCTGATATAAATTTAGCATCTGACTATAAGTCCCATTTGTGCTATCTAGTTTTTTTCTCTCCTTTCTTGTCTTCTTCTGAATTTACGAAGAAATTTTATTATCCCATTTTTCTTCTACACTTAGTAAATACACTTTTTCCACTGTTTTTACTGGTGCTTCTAGAGCTTACAGCATGTCTTATTGTAGCCTAATATAAAGTCATACTCTTGCTAACTTCCAAAGTGCAAGGACCTTACAAATGTTTAACTCCATTTCTCCTTCCAGCCTTTTGTGTTATGGCTGGCATATATTTAAATTATATATCTATATCTATTTATGTATTTAATATATAGAGAGAATATATAATTTCATATATTTCAATAATATATTTAAATATATGTTAAATGTATTTTTAAATTAAAATATTGCATCTTAAAATAATAAATATTAAAAATATATTAAATTCTCTCTATATAGAATATATGTATTTAAAATCTATATATATATATTTCTTTTTTTTTCAATGTTCATTTTCCTTTAATGACCCCCATCTCCCTGAAGGGCAGGTGCAGGCAGCTAGGCAATGGCAAGAGATGTTCACTTGAAGATCTTGCCCTGATTGAAGACTTTGCCCACATGCTGGAAGGCCCCCTCCCAGAAAAAGTACTCTCGAACCAGCATCTGGGTCTCCTCGCTGCAGGATCCAGTTTCCGCCATGTGTATGACTCATAGTCCACCTGCCAATCTGGACTCAGCGGAAAGGCAAGCTCCTGGCCTCGGAAGACCCAGACTCTAGAAATGGAGCTGCTATTGTTGGTTCCAAAGAGGATGACATTGGCGAAGGCATTCTTCCTCAGCTTGTCCAGTCACTGGAACATTCCAGTGATGAGATTGCAGCTCATGAAGGTCTGAGTGAGTTCTTCAGGGAAGCGATACTCTGAGTACCACAGGGACCAGCTGTCCTTATCAAAGTGCTCCCAGAAATATGGCAGTGCCACAGAGAGTGTGTGCTCATTGGAGTACTTGCGTTTAAATTCATCCAACACAAAGGTACTCTTGGGCAAGTGAGCGAAGGGGTCCTTGGCCTTGGGCTCAGCAGCCAGCGCCTGCTTATATTCATCCATCTCCTCCTCAGGAGCAGGGGCAGCCGCCTTTTTCTCCTCCTTACGCTCAGCCTGGGGCTTCTGCTTCTCTTCCTGTGAACCCTTCTCTTTCTGCGGTGTATCTTTTTTAGGCTGAGTCTCTGCAAACTTTTTAGCATCAAACTGGGCCATCTTCTCACACAGCTTCACTTCCCCCAAGACAGCCCGGAAGTGGGGTTGATTAATACAGGTGAGGAACCAGCGGTTGGTATTGGGAAAGGCCTGGCGGAAAGAAGGCTCTAGGACCTGCTTATAGAGACACAACAGGGTGCAGACAACTGTGATGTCAGCCAATGTCACTCGTTTGCCCACCAGAAAAGTCCTCGTCTTCAAGTGAGCATCCAGCAGCCCCAGAATTCGCCTCACTTCCTCCTTTGCATTCTCAGTGGCCTGTTTATTGTGGTGCATGATGCCCAAGGTGGGGAATACCCAGGTACTGGCTGGGGGCACTATATCGGAATCAGCAAAGCTCACCCACTGCACCACCTGGGCTGCTGCCTCTGGAGTACTTCCCCGCAGCGCCTAATTGCTCACATAGTAGGCAATGGTGCTGCTCTCAAACACACAGAATCCATCCTTACCCAGAACCTTGCTGGCAGGAAATTTGCGGAGAAATTCAGGGGTGCGGTTGGTTTGGTCAAAATGGAAGTGGGGTGGTGCGGAGAGCACGTGGACCTGAGCTCCGCTGTACTGAGCAGGGATGAGAGCCTTGAAGGTCCTCCAGTTTTCAGGATAGGTATACAGGGTCCCAGCCGCCATGGGGATTCCGCAAAGAAAAAGCTAATATATATATATACACACACACACACACATATATACATACACATACACACACACACACATCAAACATGCAAGATGTTATTCTTGTTTAATACAGTTGTATTAGAATATATATCTATATAGATCTATATAGAGATATATATATATATAGAGAGAGATATATATATATAGAGATATATATAGATATATATTCTAATACAACTGTATTATATATATAGATATATATAGATATATATATTCTTATATATGTGCAAATGTGTGTGTGTGTGTGGAGATTTATTACAGGAAAGCCAAGAAGCCCCACAATCTGCTGTCTACAAGCTGGAGAATCAGGAAAGCTGGTCATGTAATTGAGTTCAAGTTCAAAGGCCTGAGAACCAGGGGAGTTGGTATCATGAGTTCCAATCCAAGTCCAAAGGCCTTGAGAACCACAATCCCTGAGGTCTAGTGGCAGGAGAGACAGATGTCCCTGTTCTAACAGAAACAAATTTGTTCCTCCTCCACCTTTTTGTTCTACTGAGGCCCTCAACAGATTGGATGATGCTCACCCATATTGGTGAGGACGGTTGTCTTTACTCAGTCTACTGATTCCAATACTAATCTCGTCCAGAAACACCCTTATATACACAGTCAGAAATAATGTTTTATCAGCTATCTGGGCATCTTCTCAACCACCAAGTTGATACATAAAATCAGCCATCACAACAGTCAATATTAGTTTGGATTTACCCACATATTTACAGTTTTCTTATTGATCTTCATTCCTTCTTGTTTTTCTTCTTCCAAACTGAATCATTGTCCTTTTTCCTGAAGGACTCTCATTAAATCTGCTGATGATAAATTCTCTCATTTGTAGTCTAAAAGTTGTCTTGATTTAACCTTTGTTTTTAAAGAATATTTTTACTGGCTATAGAATTCTTGCCAGTTATTTTCTTCCTGAATTTTTGAAGCTCACATACCTTTTCTTTTAACTTCCATTGTTTCATTGAGAAGTTAGAGGTTTTTAAAAAATTTTATTTCCATCGTTTTGGGGAACAGGTGGTTTTTGGTTACATGGATAAGTTCTTTAGTGGTAGTTTACTAGATTTTGGTGCACCCATCACCAGAGCAGTGTACACTGTACCTGGTATGTAGTTTTTTATGTCTCACCCCCCTTTCCACCCTTCCTCTCAAGTCCTCAAAATCCATTATAGTATTCTTATGCTTTTGTATCCTCATAGTTTAGCTCTGACTTGTAAGTGAGAAAATACAATATTTGATTTTCCATTTCCGAGTTACTTCTCTTAGAATAATGGTCTCCAGCTCCATCGAGGCTGCTGTGAATGCCATTATTTTTTCCTTTTTGTGGCTGAGTAGTAGTCCATGGTGTATATATATATATCTATATATATCACATTTTTTATCCACTCGTTGGTTAATGGACATTTAGGCGGGTTCCCTATTTTTGCAATTGCGAATTGTATTGTTATAAACAAACATGCATGTGCAAATGTCTTTTTCATACATGACTTATTTTCCTCTGGATAGTATTACTTTCAATATTACTGCTACCTAAAAGGTAATACATCTTTTCTTTCTTGCTGCTTTTATTATTTTTCTTTGTCACCTCTTTCACTATGATGTATCTTGGTTTGAGATTCTTTGTATATATCCTGTTTGGAACTTGGAGCTTGGAGCTATTCCTGAATCTTAGCTTGATGGTAACTTTTGTCAGTTTGAGAGAATTATCTTGGAATACTGCATCTGCCTAATTCTCTCCTACCTCTGCTTCTGTGGTTCCAATTATTTGTACATTATGTGTTCTCACCATTCCCTCATATATTTTATATTCTTCTCTGTATCTTCTGTCCTGTTTTCCTCAGTTCAGTCTGGATATTTTCTTCTAACCCATCCTCATCGAACCTCTTTCTTTTATGTTTAATATGCTGTTATACACATCCATTACATTCTTTTATATTGTTTTCTTTGCGAGACAGGGTCTCACTCTGTTGCCCAGGCTGGAGTTCAGTGGCATGAGCAATCCTTCGGCCTGAGCCACCTGAGCAGCTAGGACTACAGGCATGTAACATCACATCCAGCCAATTGTTAACTTTTTTTGAGAGAGATAGGATGTCACTATGTTGCTCAGGCTGGCCTTGAACTCCTGGCCTCAAGCGATCTTCCCACCTCAGACTCCCAAACTGCTGGAATACACGCATAAACCACCATGCCCAGCCCATTAAGTTCTTGAGTTATTGTAGTTTTAGTTATAAAACTAATACGTGATTCTTTTATATAGATTCCACTTCTCTGGAATCTATATTGTCATCTAATTTCTTAATATATTAATTATATGGGCCTGAATAGAACAAAATATTTTTAACACAAGCCAGTCATTTCATAATCATAGCAAAAGAATGATAGTTTGAATAGGCATCCTTGTTTTGTTCCTGACTTTAATAAAAATGCTTCTGGTAATTCACTGTTAGGTATAATATTAGATATCAGTTTATAGACAATTTTTTACTATGTTATAGATATCCATTTTTTAGATTTAAGGAGATACTATCAAAATAGACATTGATTTTTGTAAAGCAGATTTTCAGCATTTACTGAGATTATCATATATGTCTTCTTATTGGACCATTATACATTTTTTTTTTTTGAGACGGAGTCTCGCTCTGTTGCCCAGGCTGGAGTACAGTGGCCGGATCTCAGCTCACTGCAAGCTCCGCCTCCCAGGTTTATGCCATTCTCCTGCCTCAGCCTCCCGAGTAGCTGGGACTACAGGCGCCCGCCACCTTGCCCAGCTAGTTTTTTGTTTTTTAGTAGAGATGGGGTTTCACCGTGTTAGCCAGGATAGTCTCGATCTCCTGACCTCGTGATCCGCCCGTCTTGGCCTCCCAAAGTGCTGGGATTACAGGTTTGAGCTACAGCGCCCAGCCCGGTTATAAATTTTTTAAATATTAAATGATCATTACATTCATGAGAAAACCCCTTATGGATGCACTTTTTTTTTTGAGATGAAGTCTCAATCTTGTCCCTCAGGCTGGAGTGCAATGGCATGATCTCAGCTTACTGCAACCTCCGCCTCCCAGGTTCAAGCGATTCTGCTGCCTCAGCCTCCCAATTAGCTGTGATTACAGGCGCCTGCCACCACACTCAGCTAATTTTTGTATTTTTAGTAGAGACGGGGTTTCACCATGGTGGCCAGGCTGATCTCAAACTCCTGACCTCAGGTAATCTGCCCACCTCAGCCTCCCAAAGTGCCGGGATTACAGGTGTGAGCCACCGTGCCTGACCTATGTATCTTCTTTTTACATACCATTACATTAAGTTTATTTGCATTTGGAGGTGTACACATATATACACATATACAAACAATTAAAAGCGGTGGTATTTAGGTTTTGGTATTAAGTTTGTGTTATCTTACTCACTATGCACTTAAATCTTAAATATTGTTGATTTTGAACCCATCTATCAAAGATAAGGAGCGGTATGTATAAGTTTGCTACAATTGTGGTTCTGGATATATTTTCTTGTATTTTCACGTTTTTGCTTCATTCATTTTGAAAGTGTACTAAATAGCATAGAAGATGTATACTAAATAGCATACATCTTCATTGTGGATGATACCACTCCTCATTATAAAATGGAACTACTTTTTGGTTTAATGTTTTCTTCTTAAATTTCACTTGCTGTGATGTTAATATATCCATCTGTTCTTTCTTTTTATATGCTTTCACCTTATATATGTTTGTCCATCATTTTAGTTTTAACATATCTTTATTATTTTGTTATATGTAGATTATCTTCAAGTGGCATATCATTAGTTTCTTAAAACTGTGCCTTTTAATAAGGAAACCTAAAACTTTGTATTTAATACTACCATGATTTTTACATTTATAGTCATAAATTATGCTTTACTTTATTCCTGTTGCTTTATTCAATAATTTTTTGTTGTAAGCTTCCTTTCTCTACTTTTATTTTTTGCCATAAAAATAGACATAAGAGTTACCATTTATTGGCCAGATGTGGCGGCTCACGCCTGTAATCCCAGCACTTTGGGAGGCTGAGGCAGGCAGATCATGAGGTCAGGAGATCGAGACCACAGTGAAACCCCATCTCTACCAAAAATACACAAAATCAGCCGTGCGCGGTGGCGGGCATCTGCAGTCCCAGCTACTTGGGAGGCTGAGGCAGGAGAATGGCATGAACCTGGGAGGTGGAGTTTGCAGTGAGCTGAGATTGTACCACTGCACTCCAGCCTGGGTAACAGAGCAAGACTCCGTCTCAAAAAAAAAAAAAAAAAAAAAAAGCGTTACCATTTATCATATAATCAACCAGCACACTGTTCTATATACATTACCTTTTTAACAGATTTATTGAGACATAATTGATACAAAAAGAACACTTTATACAAATGTGTACAATTTGATGAGTTTGGACATATGCAAACACCCATGATACTATCAACACAATCAAGGTAACAGACATATCCGACACCTCACAAAGTTTCCTTATGTCTCTTTTGTTTAAATTTTTTGTTTGTGTATGTGTGTAACAGCACTTAATGTGAGGTCTACCCACTTAACAAATGTTGAAGTATGTGATATCATATTGTTGCCTATAGGTACTATGTCGTACAGCAGATATCTAGAGTTTACTCATCTAGCATAACCAAAACTTTATACCCATTGAATGACAACTCACCACTTCCCCCACCCACTGGCACCCTGTTAACCACTATTGTATTCTCTGCTTCTATGTGTTTGACTATTGCAGATACCTCATATAAGCAGAACCATACAGTATTTGTCCTTCTGTGACTGGCTTATTTCATTTAGTATAATGTCCTCCAGGTTCATCCATGTTGACACAAATGGTAAGATTTCCTTCTTTTTAGGGCTGAGTAATATTTCATTCTATGCATATTTTCTTTATCCATTCATCAGTCAATTGACACTCAAAGCTTCTGTACAGCTAAGAAAATAATCAACAGAATGAACCTATGCAATGGGAGATAATATTTGCAAGCTATATATCAAATAAAGGGTTAATTTCCTAAATATATAAGGAATTCCTACAACTCAATAGCAAAGAAACTAATAACCCAATTATAAACTGGGCAAAGCAGTTGAATATACATTTCTACAAAGAAGGCATGCAAATGGGCCAGGTACATGAAAGATTCTCAACATCATTAACTATCAGGGAAATGAAAATAAAAACTACAATGAGATATCATCTCGCAGCTACTACAGAAAAAAAAGATAAGTTGCTGAGAATGTGGAGAAAAGGAACTCTCATACACTGTTGTTAAAAATGCAAAATGGTACAGCCACTATGGAAAACTGTATGAAAGTTCCTCAAAAGATTAGAAAAAGAACTACCATATGACCCAGCAATCCCACTTCTGGGTATATAGCCAAATGAAATGAAATTAGGATCTCAAAGAGATATTCATACTTGGCCAGGTGAATGATGGCTCATGTCTGCAATCCCAGGACTTTGGGAGGCTGAGGTGAGAGGATCACTTGAGCCAGGAATTCAACACCAGCCTGGGCAACAGAGTGAGACCTCTCTCTCTCTCTATATATATATATATACACACACACACACACACACACATATATACACACATACATATATATGAGATATCAACACTCCTATGTTCATTGCAGCATCATTCACAATAGCTAAGATATGCTCTGTACACTTTAAAATAATCTTAATTATTCATTACAACAATCTTGCAAGGTAGGCAGTCCCTTCATATAAATGAAAAACCTAAGGGTTGCAGAGACCATTAACTTGCCTAAGGACACTAACCCAGTAAGTGGCAGAGTTGGGACTAATACCTAGGACTTCTACACTTTACAAAGTCTTTAATGACTATTTTGTTTCTCTCTTGCTCACTCTCACTCTCTCACCCTCATAGCATTTGTTTTATCATCTGATCATCTGCAGTTACTGGAAAAAATACATTTAGAGTTTCTGATTTTAAAATGGTATACTGGGCCAGGTGTGGTAGCTCACGCCTGTAATCCTAGCACTTTGGGAGGCTGAGGCGGGTGGATCACTTGAGGTCAGGAGTTCAAGACCATCCTGGGCAACATGGTGAAACCCCGTGTCTACTAAAAACACAAAAAAATTAGCCAGGCATGGTGGTGCATGCCTGTAGTCCCAGATAATCAGGAGGCTGAGGCAGAAGAATTGCTTGAACGATGGAGGCAGAGTTTGAGGGAGCCAAGATGACGCCTCTGCACTCCAGTCTGGGCAACAGAGTGAGACTCTGTCTCAAAAAAATAAAAAATAAAATGGTATACTGAGCACATGATGTAGTGCTTAGATGTACTGAGATAGATGAATTGACAGTAGGCTTCAGAAGGTGGATAATAACAAACTTCGCTGAATTAAAGAAGTATGTTCTAACCCAATGCAAAGAAGCTAAGAACAATGAAAAAACATTAAAGGAGCAGTGAACCAGAATAACCAGTTTAAAGAGGAAAATAAATGACTTAATGCAGCTGAAAAATATGACATGAGAACTTCACGATGCACCCACAAATTTAATAGCTGAATAGACCAAGTAGAGGAAAGGATCTTAGAGCTTGAAGACTGTCTTTTTTTTCTTTTCTTTCTTTCTTTTTCTTTTTCTTTTTTTTTTTTTGAGACAGAGTCTTGCTCTGTCACCCAGGCTGGAGTGCAGTGGCATGATCTCAGCTCACTGCAGCCTCCTCCTTCTGCGTTCAAGCGATTCTCCTGCCTCAGCCTCCTGAGTAGCGGGATTACAGGTGTCTGCCACCACACCTGGCTAATTTTTATATTTTTAGTAGAGATGGGGTTTTGCCTTGTTGGCCAGGCTGGTCTTGAACTCCTGACCTCAGGTGATCCTCCTGCCTCAGCCTCCCATAGTGCTGGGACTACAGGCGTAAGCCAGTGCACCCAGCCTGAAGACTATCTTGCTGACAGGCAGACAAGAATAGAGAAAAAAAGAATGAAAAGAAATGAACAAAACCTCCGAGAATTATGGAATTATGTAAAAAGACCAAACCCATGACTGATTGGGGTACCTGAAAGAGACAGGGAGAATGAAACCAAGTTGGAAACACACTTCACTATATCATCCAGGAGAACTTCCCCAACCTAGCAAGACAAGCCAATGTTCAAACTCAGGAAATCCAGAGAACCCCAGTAAGACACTCCATGAGAAGATCACCCCCAAGACACATAATTTTCAGATTCTCCAAGGTCAAAATTAAGAGAAAAATGTTAAGAGCAGCCAGAGAGAAAGGCCAGATCACCTACAAAGGGAAGCCTATCAGATTAACAGCAGGCCTTTCAGGACAAACCCTACAGGCCAGAAGAGACTGGAGGTCAATAATCAAAATTCCTGAAGAATGTCCAACAGAGAATTTCATATCTGGCCAAACTAAGCTTCATAAGTGAAGGAAGAATAAAATCCTTTTCAGACAAGTAAATGCTGAGAGAATTTGTCACCACCAGGTCTGCCTTGCAAGAGCTCCTGAAGGAAGCACTAAATATGGAAAGGAAAAACTGTTACCAGCCACTACAAAAACCCACTGAAGTACACAGACCAAAGATACTATTAAGCAACTACAGTAACAAGTCTGCAAAATAACCAGTCAGCATCATGATGACAGGATCAAATTCACACAAAATAATACTAACCTTAAATGTAAATGGGCTAAATGCCCCAATTAAAAGACACAGGATGGCAAGCTGGAAGGACAAGACCCATTTGGTGTGCTGTATTCAAGACTCTTCTTGTATGCAAAGACATACCTAGGCTCAAAATGAAGGGATGGAGGAAAATTTACCAAGCAAATGGGAAGTAGAAAAAAGCAGGGGTTGCAATCCTAGTTTCTGATGAAACAGACTGTAAACCAACACAGATAAAAAAAGACAAAGAAGGGCATTACATAATGGTAAAGGGTTCAATTCAACAAGAAGAGCGAACTCTCCTAAATATATATGTACTCAATATAGGAGCACCCAGTTTCATAAAACAAGTTCTTAGATACCTACAAAGAAACTTGGACTCTCACACAATAATAATGGGAGACTTTAACACCCCACTGTCAATATTAGACAGATCACTGAGACAAAAAATTAACAAAGATATTCAGGATGTGAAATCAGCTCAGGATAAAGTGGACCTGACAGATAGCTACAGAACTCTCCACACAAAATCAACAGAGTATACATTCTATTCAGTACCACATGGCACTTACTCTAAAATCAATCACGTAATTGGAAGTAAACCACTCCTCAGCAAATGCAAAAGAACTGAAATTATAACAGACAGTCTCATACCACAATGCAATCAAATTAGAACTCATGATTAAGAGACTTACTCAAAACCACACAACTACATGGAAATTGAACAACCTGCTCCTAAATGACTCCTGGGTAAATAATGAAATTAAGGAAGAAATCAAGAAGTTCTTTGAAACCAATGAGAACAAAGAGACAATGTACCAGAATCTTGGGATGCAGCTAAAGCAGTGTTAAGAGGAAAAGTTATGGCACTACGTGCCCACATCAAAAAGCTAGAAATATCTCAAATTGACATTCTAACATCACAACTAAAAGAACTAGAGAACCGAGAGCAAACCAAGAGAAAAGCAAAGCTGGCAGGAGACAAGAAATAGCCAGCATCACAGTGGAACTAAAGGACGTAGAGACACAAAAAACCCTTCAAAAAATCAATGAATCCAGGAGCTGTTTTTTTGAAAAAATCAATAAAATAGATGTACCACTAGCTAGATTAATAAAGAAGAAAAGAGAGAAGAATCAAATAAACACAATAAAAAATGATAAAGGGGCTATCACCACTGACCCCAAAGAAATACAAACAAGTATCAGAGAATACTATGAACACCTCTATGCACATAAACTAGAAAGTCTAGAAGAAATGAATAAATTCCTGAACACATACACCCACCCAACATTGAACCAGGAAGAAGTTGAATCCCTGAATACACCAATAATGAGTTCTGAAATTCAGGCAGTAATAAATAGCCTACCAAACAAAAAATAGCCGAGGGCCGGAAGGATTTACAGCTGAATTCTACCAGAGGTACAAAGAGGAGCTGGTACCATTTCTTCTGGAACTATTCCAAACAATTGAAAAGGAGGGACTCCTCCCAAACTTATTTTATGAGGTGAGCATCATCCTGATACCAAAACCTGGCAGAGATGCAACAACAACAACAAGAAACTTCAGGTCAGTATCCCTAATGAATATCAATGCAAAAATCCTCAATAAAATATGGTAAACTGAATTCAGGAGCACTTCAAAAAGCTTACCTACCATGATCAAGTCAGCTTCATCCCAGGAATGCAAGGCTGGTTAAACATATGCAAATCAGTAAACATAATTCATGATGTAAATAGAACTAAAGACCAAAACTGCTATCTCAATAGATGCAGAAAAGGCCTTCAATAAAATTCAACATCTCTTCATGTTAAAAACTCTCAATAATTGAAACAAGGCATTGAAGGAACATACCTCAAAATAAAAAGAGTCATATATGACAAACCCACAGCCAATATCATACTGAACAGGCAAAAGCTAGAAGCATTCTTTTTGAAACTAGTACAAGACAAGGTTGCCCTCCCTCACCACTCCTATTAAATATAGTATTAGAAATTCTGGCCAGGGCAAAGAGGCAAGAGAAAGAAAAAAGGATACTCTAATAGGAAGAGAGGAAGTCAAATTGTCTTTGTTTGCAGATGACATGATCCTATATCTAGAAAGCCCCATCATCTTAGCCCAAAAGCTTCTTAAGCTGATAAGCAATGTCTGCAGTCTCAGGATACAAAATCAGTGTGCAAAAGTCACAAGCATTCCTATACACCAACAACAGACAAGCAGAGAGCCAAATCATGAATGAACTCCCATTCACGATTGCTACAAAGAGAATAAAATACCTAGAAATTCAGCTAACAAGGGAAGTGAAGGACCTCTTCAAGGAGAACTGCAAACCAAATCAGAGAAGACACAAACAAATGGAAAAGCATTCCATGCTCATGGATAGGAAGAATCAGCATCATGAAAATGGCCATACTGCCCAAAGCAATTTACAGATTCAATGCTATACCCATTAAACTACCATTAACATTCTTCACAGAATTAGGAAAAACTATTTTAAAATTCACGTGGGACCAAAAAAGAGCCTTTATAGCCAAGACAATCCTAAGCAAAAAGAATGAAGCTGGAGGCATCATGCTACCTGACTTCAAACTACATTACAAGGTTACAGTAACCAAAACAGCATGGTACTGGTACAAAAACAGACACATAGACCAATGGAACAGAATGGAGAACTCAGAAATAAGTTCTACAACCATCTCATCTTCAATAAACCTGACAAAAACAAGCAATGGGGAAAGAAAATCCTTTAAATGGTGCTGGGAGAACTGGCTAGCCATATGCAGAAAATTGAAACTGGACCCCCTCCTTACACCATATACAAAAATTAACTCAAGATAGATTAAAGAGTTAAATGTAAAATCCAAAACTATAAAAACCCTAGAAGAAAATCTAGGCAATACTATACAGGACATAGGCATGGGCAAAGATTACTTGACAAAAATGGCAAAAGCAATTGCAAAAGTGAAAATCAACAAATGGAGTCTAATTAAACTAAAGAGTTTCTGCACAGCAAAAGAAACTATCATCAGAGTAAATAGACAACCTACAGAATGAGAGAAAAAATTTGCAATATATCCATCTGACAAAGGTCTAGTATCCAGAGTCTACAAGGAACTTAAACAAATTTATGAGAAAAAACAAATCCCATTAAAAAGTGGGCAAAGAAATGAACAGACATTTCTCAAAAGAAGACATTTATGCAGCCAACAAACATATGAAAAAAAGCTCAACATCACTGATAATTAGAGAAATGCAAATCAAAACAACAATGAGATATCATTTCATTCCAGTCAGAATGGCAAGTATTACAAAGTCAAGAAACAACTGATGCTGGCGAGGCTGTGGAGAGATAAGAACGCTTTTACACTGTTGGTGGTAATGTAAATTAGTTAAACTATTGTGGAAGACAGTGTGGCCATTCCTCAGAAACCTAGAACTGGAAATACCATTTGACCCAGCAATCCTCTCACTGGGTATATACCCAAAAGAATATAAATCATTCTATTATAAAAATACATGCATATGTATGATTGTTGTAGCACTATTCACAATAGCAAAGACATGGAATCAACCCAAATGCCCATCAATGATATGAAGAATTTTCTTCTGGGTGAAGGAAATGTGGTACATATACACCATGGGATATTATGCAGCCATAAAAAGGAATGACATCATGTCCTTTGCAGGGACATGGATGGAGCTGGAAGCCGTTATCCTCAGCAAACTAATGCAGGAACAGAAAGTCAAACAATGCATGTTGAACAGTGAGAACACATGGACACAGGGAGGGGAACAACACACGCTGGTGCCTGTCAGCCGGGGTGGGTGGGGGATGTGGGTGGCAGGGTGAGGGAGAGCATCAGGAAAAACAGCTAATGCATGCTGGGCTTAACACTTAGATAATGGGTTGAAGGTGCAGCAAACCACCATGGGCACATGTTTTCGTATTAAACAAACCTGCACATCTTGCACATATACCCGAGAACTTAAAATAAAATAAAAAATTTAAAAAGACAGAATAGTGCTATTGCAAGAGCAGACAGATCAAGAAGTTAATAAGAAAGATAGAAATAAAAAACATTAATATAAGCATTTAGAACAAGTTTATAAATCCTCATCTCTAATTCTAAACTCTCCAAAACGCTCTAAAAACCAAACTTTTTTTTTCCGAAACTAATTTGGAGGAAAATTGGAAGTTAACTGATATGAGGATATTTGTAGCCTTTTATCCCACTTAGAAGTACTCAGACATTTCACTATAGATAGTAATGTGTTTGATTATGGGCATGTTACATAATATGTGGTATATTACATATGTCTATTTTCTGAAGGATTGGGACAATCTCAGAAATGAATTAAAATACAGATGGGTGAAGGTTAAATTTTCACTAACTTGTACTTTCCTCTTTCTCTTCAACAGAAATATCTAAATCTTAGTGTTTTCATATGTAGAGGCCTTTAAAGTCAATGTATTATTCATGGAAAGTTTTCAAACTTGATTATACTTTTAGGGCTTCTTCTGGAGGAAAGGGGGTTACTAAGTGCTCCTGCTCTGTTTTTAAATGGAGAAACATAAGTAGTTTCTACAAATAAGCTGAGTAGAAAGTCTTGATGGAAAGGTGGATACAAGAGTAGAAAAAGAACATGGTTGGTTCCGGGAGATGCTCAAGGAGAATGGTGCTATCTCTGGGTACTTACTCAACATCCCACCTGGCGCAATATTACCAACAAATTGATGAAGAAATAGAGACAGGTCACACAAACTAGCCAAGAGCTTTTCACAGGACTGAAGGAGACAAAAGAGTAAAATAAGAAATACCAGATTCTCTTGCTGGGACCAAAAGACTCAGGACAACCTCCACTGGATGCCACAGTACCTTAGCATCTACCGAGAAGTGACCTTGAAGGGAACTGCTCTGAGTTTGAGCATGACTTCAGACCTAGCATTGACTGTGAGCTAAGCGTGCTTTGTGGGAAATGCAATTGGAGCCCTCTGTGGAAGACAACTACTGCTGGAGAGAGTTTTCTTGCACACATTGCATCCCTACTGTGGAGGCAGCTGACAGCCTAGCTCAAAATGCAGTGTGCATTTTGGACCCGGGACAGCCCTGTTCACTGAAGAGGTAAGGGAGCCAGACCTACATCGAATTGGGGGGGATCTGAATGGGCCTTAGTTATAAATTTCTTTTTTAAAATAAACTTATTATAATTAGAAACTGTACCAAGGATGGTAAGATTGTTGCTCAAAGTCACAAAATCAGGTAGTGACTGTCCTCTAAGTTTGATCTCTCTACCCACTTGCCCATTGGGGTTTTCTATTCTGTTTTTTCACGTATCAGGATCTGGACAAAAACAAACAAACAAATAAAAAAGCTTTCTTTGAGATGAAAGATGAGTGGAGTGGTGAATATAGAGCCCAGAGAAAGAGTCTTTCTCCTTATTTCTGATCAAAGATTCCTTAAGTGACTCATTTTAAAAGTTGCTTTATTAGGTAAATAATTTGTTCATTAAAATAAAACTCACTGCAAAAGTCACATACATAAACAAATAAATGAAGAGCCATGGTGATTACAGTACATGAGGCGGGGTAGGCAGAGACCGACACACGGGACCAGCCTCTCAGCGCTTGCGGCGGCCCCTGCAGCTCGCGGGCAGCATATTTGTGCTCCACGGAACACACTTGGAAAGTTCACTAGAGTCTGGGATCCTGGGGGTTTCTAGAGTTCAGTTGAGGTCAATGCTGTGCCTCCAGATGTGTTTCTAATATAGCACAGTAGCTATATTAGAAAGAGTATGATAAAGAGAATGATCAAAAATGAAAAGTTAAATATGCTATTGCTATTTTTAGGAAAGGGACAAGAAGAAGACTGTTCTTTGTATGAATAAATCCCAGTCCTTCCCGTGTTACTTACTTGATGCCTCACCACCAGATGCTTCAGGTAGGAAAACAAGTGAGGGAAAACTGGAAGTGCCCTCTCTGACACCCCATTTTCCCCATCCCTGTAGAGTTCTACTTCTTTAAGTCTGAATTGCCTTCAATCCTCCATCTGGCTTTACCTTAGTCTTCTCTTCCTGGAATTTTCCATGACCCAGAAGTCCCCATCTTTCTTCCAAGAGGTCAGACTCCTCATGCTCATATATTTGTGAGCATTGGGACAATTTGAGGAAGAAGTTCCAGGCATGGTCAATAGCTCAAATGCCCAGGGCCACTTCACATTCCTGCCTGGACTCCTAAGTCTCCTCAAGAAAATGCATAATCTCCAAACCAAGAAAGATTTTCCCATAAGCACACTTTTGCAGTATTGCAAAGCAGTAAAAATATAGGATTTGAAGTCAAAGGGCCTTGGGCATGAGTCTCAATTCCACCACTTTGTAAGGTGTGTGACTCAGTGTGCCACTTAACCTTCCTGACCCACAGAAATGGGGTCAGAAATATCTGTATTATCAGTTTTTGTGAGAATTAAATGAGATCAACAGCATTCTGTTATGGTGTCTGAAATATATTATGCATAAAATAAATGCTAGTTATCATATGAGTATGTAAGTAGGTGGGAACAGCAATAAGAATAAGGAAATGAGGTTTGAAGGAGGTAAGGAAAAAATGTTTGTTTGTTTGTTTTCTGATGGGATAACAACATAAAATACAAGGGTGAGTCAGCATGTCTTGGCAAGAAAGAGGAGAGTGACTGTCCGGAGAGAATAAATAATGAAAAAGGCTTGGAAGTCCGGCTGAGAGGAACTGTGAGCCAGAAAGCACTTTTCCTATCTAAAAAAATGCGTTTACTGAAAACATAATTTTACAGTACAGGTGAAATATTTCATGGGGAAAGTTGTGCACAATCTAGACACCAAAAGATCTCAAATTTTTCTTTTACCCATATTCTATTTCAGTCTTATACATATTTTTAAAAACTTTTGTTAAAAGTATGTCATATCTTATGAAGATTTTAATCACATTTGCTCCAATTTTATACCCATTTTGCATTGGGGAAGGTTACGTCTTGAAAAGTTTTCACAGACTTGTCAAGGTAATCAGCAAGGGCTTCCTAACTCTGAGTCTAGTGCTCACTTTACCACCATAGTAGCTGCTGTAGAACCTTAAGGCATGTTGCAAACTCACAGGACCAAGAAATATTGCAGTCACTCCTGTCCTACCCAGTCTACATCTGGCTCAGTGCAAAACTGCTTAAATCCATAAATATCTATTGTCCATGTGTGGAGCATCAAAAAGAGAACTGGATGAGAAATCAGAACACCTTGCTTGGTCTTGGCTCTGAAACCATCTAGCTATGTGACTTTGTGCAAGTCATGTCATTTCCCTGTTCCACATTGTAATTATGTGAAAATACAGAGGTCAGATAACATGCCTCTGAATGTTCCTTTTAGATGAAACGTGCTAAGAATTTAAGCTCCAATTGTTCGGAAAAATGGTCTCCCACAAAAGAGTTTCTCTCACTTTGGCATCTTTCTACTCATTTCAACTCTAGGGCTCACCTAATCTTGGATGTTACCAGCTGAAAGGCTGGGGAAGAGTACAAGAGGACAGAGACTGGGCGAGGTGTCTTGCTTCTAAGTAGAGAGCTGGTAGCATGAGGGTTAGGGGAAGACATTATAGCTGAGGAGGCGTTCGTTCTTTCATTCGGCAAATACTGAGAGCCTTCTAATTGGGTCTACTGCGTTTCTAGGACTGTGACACTTCCCTGATCATCTTCTCTTACTTAAAAGTTTTTTAAGACAGTGACAATTATTGGCATTGGGGAGTGCATCAGTGTTATGCTGAACCCCTATCAACTCCAATGGGGATGGCACCTGGTTCAAGAGGCCAAAGAAGAGACTCAGAGCCAGCAAATGAGACATGGGAGTTTTATTGGGGGCTTACATACAGGGGAGAGAGTCCAGTGGCGATGGGCTAGATAAGATAACTGCACTGTCCAGTGGCAGCAGGCTGGGCAGGAGAACCATCTTAGGTACAATAGAGCAATGGCGGACTGGGCAGAAGAACTGCAACTGCTTGCAAAAGGCCTGCAGTTTATATAGCAATGTCACTTAGCAACCCCCGCCCCCAACTCCCCCACCTCCCCGCGCTGCCACCGCAAAAGTGTCTCCATCTGGCAACCTTCACTTAACCCGAAACAAAAGACCTTGATCCCCTGTATGGCCCACATTCTACTGGACGAGCCGGAGGCTCACCTGTTCCTCATGGACAAGGAACAAATCTCTGGGCTGGCCACTTTCAGATTCCCTAGCTTGGAACACACATTCAGGTGTGTCTGCGGTACAGGGTCATTCTCAGGGTATGCTTAAGTTACTGCTATCAGGTGCGTTTACCATACACTCCCTAGGGGGAAAAAAAAGACAAATTTCCCTGCCTGTGTATAATATAGTATAATATAAATTCTAGAAGGCAGAAATAATTGTTTAATGTACTAAGTCAAATATCTGTTAGAAAGCATCAAGTGTTATGGGGGAAAAGATGAGCTGGATATGGGGCTTATGAGAGCTTGGCAAGAGAAGGAAAGCTGCAGTATTTAATAGAGTAATTTGATATTCCTTTGTCCTCAGATTTAATGTCCGGATTGAAGCTAAAAGGTGATTTTTTTTTCTGAGACGGAGTCTCGCTCTGTCGCCCAGGCTGTAGTGCAGTGGCGCAATCTCGGCTCACTGCAAGCTCCGCCTCCCGGGTTCACGCCATTCTTCTGCCTCAGCCTCCCGAGTAGCTGGGACTACAGGCGCCCGCCACCTCGCCTGGCTAGTTTTTTTTTGTATTTTTAGTAGAGACGAGATTTCACTGGGTTAGCCAGAATGGTCTCGATCTCCTGACCTCATGATCTGCCCACCTCGGCCTCCCAAAGTGCTAGGATTACAGGTGTGAGCCACCGCACTCTGCCAAGGTGAATTCTTTATAGGTTAAAATCACTGAGAAGGACTCAGATCATTGTCCTCCCAGATGAAATATGAATATTTCTTTCTAGGGATAGTATCTCTAAGAAATCATCAAAAGCATTATTGATGAATTAATTTGTGTTTCTGGGGCTGTCCAGTGGCCCCCAGATACAGACCCCACTCTTTGTGCTGTTCCTGGTGATTTGTCTCCTGACTCTGATAGGGAATCTGATGATGCTGTTGGTAATCAATGCTGATTCTTGCCTCCCCACCCCCAAGTAATTCTTCCTTGGGAATTTTTTCTTCCTAGATACATGTTACTCCTCAGTCATTGCCCAAGATGCTGCAGAATTTCCTGTTTCATAAAAAACTATCTTGGTGTGGGGCTGTATCACCCAGAGTTTCTTTTTCAGTTTTTCTTGGGGCACCACAGGCTGCTTGCTCTCTGCCATCACCTATGCCTGCTATGCTGCCATCTGCCACCCTCTGCTTTCTACCACGGTCATGAACCAACCTCTCTGTACTGCAACAGTCAATGCAACAAACAAGATGGGGTTTCTAAACTCACAAGTGAACAATCTTTGTATCCAAACTTGCAGTTCTGTGGTCCCAATATCATTCTCCACTTCAGTTGTGAATGGCCTTCATGCTTCCCTCTGTCCTGCACTGATTCCATGCTAACACCATTCTGCTAGCTGGATCTATTGCATTTCTCAAGACTTGTGACATTTCCTCTGATCCTCTTTGCTTGCTCAAAAATTATGTTTGCCATTCTAGGTATTTCTTCCTCTGGGGCCAAGGCAAAACCTGCTCCTCCCACCTCGCCATGGTGCTTCTGTTCTATGGGACAGCTCTATTCAAGCACATCAGTCCACCTTTAGGATCAGGTCTGGAGCAAGCGGTCTCTATACAGTATGCACAATCTCATACTTGCATACTGTATAGAGGTGTGATCACCTCCTTGCTGAACCCCCTCATCTATAGCCTCAAGAAACAGGAAGTGAAAGCTGTTCACTTTGAACATAGGCAACAAATGGCACATGTGCCTGCAAATGGTCAAGAAATAGTGAAAACAAAGAATGAACATATTAAATGTCCATTGACAGATGAATGGATAAAGAAAATGTAGTATTGGGTCAGCTGTGGCAGCTCACACCTGTAATCCAAGCACTTTCGGAGGCTGAGGTGAGAGGATCACTTGAGCCCAGGAGTTCAAGACCAGCTTGGGCAACATAGTGAGATCCCAGCTCTACAAAAATGAAAAACTAGAAAATTAGCTGGGCATGGTGGCATGCACCTTTAGTCATAGCTACACAGGAAGCTGAGACAAAAGGATCACTTAAGCCCAGGGGGTTGAGGCAGCAGTAAGCCATGATTATGCTACTGTACTCCAGCGTGGGTGACAGAGTGAAATTCTGTCTCTAAATAAATAAATAAGAAAAAGAAAAGGAAAGAAAAGAAAATGCAATGTATATACATACAATGTAGTATTATTTAGTCTTAAAAAAGAAGAAAATCCTGTCAAGTGCTACAACATGGAGGAACCATGAGGATATTATGCTAAGTAAAATAAGTTAATCACAAAAAAACAAATTCTGTGTGATTCCAATTATACAATGTATGTAGAATAGGCAAACTGATAGAAGCAGAATGTAGAATGAAAATGGTAGTTACTGTTCAACAGGTACAGAGTTTCAGACATGCAGAACAGAAAAGATAACTATTGGGTACTGCACTTAATACCTGGGTAATGAAATAATCTGTACAACAAACCCTTGTGACACAAATTCACCTATGGAACAAACCTTCATGTGTACTCCCAAACCTAAAATAAAAGTTAAAAAGAATAAATTAATAAATTTAAAATCAGGACATGAAATTGTGCAAACCTGAAGAGCTAAACTTTCTTTAAAAGGTATATGTGGGCTGGACGCAGTGGCTCACACCTGTAATCCCAACACTTTGGGAGGCCGAGGAGTGCAGCTCACGAGGTCAGGAGTTCAAGACCACCCTGGCCAACATTATGAAACCCAATCCCTACTAACAGTACAAAAATTAGCTGGGCGTGGTGGTGCATGCCTGTAATCCCAGCTACTCTGGAGGCTAAGGCAGGAGAATCGCTTGAACCTGGGAGGCAGAGGCTGCAGTGAGCCGAGATTGCGCCACTGCACTCCAGCCTGGGAGACAGAGAGAGACTCAGTCTCAAAAAAAAAAAAACCCCAAAACCAAAAATAATGTATCTAAAATAGGCAACATGATAGAAGCAGAACACAGAATGGAAATGGTAGTTGCTATTCACGGGTATACAGTTTCAGTCACGCAGAACAGAAAAGATAACTATTGGGTACTGGACTTAATACCTGGATAATGAAATAATTTGTACAACAAACCCACGTGACACAAATTCACCTACGTAACAAACCTTCACATGTACTCCCAAACCTAAAACAAAAGTAAAAAAATTAAATTAATAAATAAATTTAAAATCAGGACATGAAATTGTGCAAACTCGAAAAGCTAAACTTTCTTTAAAAGGTATGTGTGGGCTGCATGTGGTGGCTCATGCCTGTAATCCCAGCACTTTGGGAGGCTGAGGAGTGAGGATAACCTGAGGTCAGGGGTTCAAGACCAGCCTGGCCAACATGGTGAAACCCTGCCTCTACTAAAAATACAACAAAATTAGCTGGGCATGGTGGTGGGCAACTGTAATTCCACCTACTCGGGAGGCTGAGGCAGGAGGATCACTTGAACCTGGGAGGTGGAGGTTGCAGTGAGCCGAGATCGCGCCATTGCACTGCAGCCTGGGCAACAAGAGCAAAACTCCATCTCAATAGAAAAAAAAAAAAAAAAGATATATGCACCTTGCAAAAGGCTTGAAATAAAAGTATGCCAAAATACAAAAAAAAAGAGTTTCAATTATGCAAGGTTAAATAATAAATATCATTAAATACAATGATAAAATGGGCAAAGAAATACACATTTTGACCACAATTTATATTAATTATTTGACCGCAATTTATTTGACCATGAGTTATTTGACCACAATTTATATTAGTCAAATTATCTCAGAAACCAATCTAGGTATATGTAATAAGAACCATAACATGATCATGCACATTTTAAAACCTTATCCTTCTTATAAGTGAAGTTTTTACCCTTTCCCTAAAATTAAAAGTTGTACCAGTCCCAACAGTCATTGTATCCACTACTGTTGTATTAATTACTCCTCATATTCGGTCATAGTCCCACTGAATACCTGTTCCTTAAAGATTAAACTGTAGTGCTAAACTCCAAAATGAAGAAAGCCTCCAAGAAATATGGGATTATGTGAAAAGACCAAACCTACATTTGATTGGTGTACCTGAAAGTGATGGGGAGAATGGAACCGAGTTGGAAAACACTCTCTAGGATATTGTCCAGGAGAACTTCCCCAACCTAGCAAGACAGGCCAACATTCAATTTCCGGAAATACAGAGAACACCACAAAGATATTCCTTGAGAAGAGCAACTCCAAGACACATAATCATCAGATTCACCAAGGTTGAAATGAAGGAAAAAATGTTAAGGGCAGCCAGAGAGAAAGATCGGGTTACCCAGAAAGGCAAGCCCATTAGACTAACAGTGGATCTCTCTGCAGAAACCCTACAAGCCAAAAGAGAATGTGGGCCAATATTCAACATTCTTAAAGAAAAGAATTTTCAACCCAGAATTTCATATTCAGCCAAACTAAGCTTCATAAGTGAAGGAGAAATAAAATTCTTTTCAGAGAAGCAAATGCTGAGAGATTTTGTCACCACCAGGCCTGCCTTACAAGAGCTCCCAAAGGAAGCACTAAACATGGAAAGGAAAAACTGTTACCAGCCACTGCAAAAATATACCAAATTGTAAAGATCACCAACACTATGAACAAACTGCATCAACTAATGGGCAAAATAACCAGCTAGCATCATAATGACAGGATAAAATTCACGCATAACACTATTACCCTTACATGTAAATGGGCTAAATGCCCCAATTAAAAGACACAGACTGGCAAATTTGATAAAGAGTCAAGACCCATCAGTGTGCTGTATTCAGAAGACCCATCTCACATGCAAAGACACACATAGGCACAAAATAAAGGGATGGAGGAATATTTACCAAGCAAATGGAAAGGAAAAAAAAAAAAAGCAGAGGTTGCAATCCTAGTCTCTGATAAAACAGGCTTTAAACAAACAAAGATCAAAAAAGACACAGAAGGGCATTAGATAATGGTAAAGGGATAAATGCAACAAGAAGAGCTAACTATCCTAAATATATATGAACCCAGTACAGGAGCACCCAGATTCATAAAGCGAGTCCTTAGAGACCTATGAAGATACTTAAGACTCCCACACAATAATAGTGGGAGACTTTAACACCCCACTGTCAATATTAGACAGATCGATGAGACATAAAATTAACAAGAACAGGATTTGAACTCAGCTCTGGACCAAGTAGACCTAATAGACATCTACAGAACTCTCCTCCCCAAATCAACAGAATATACATTCTTCTCAGTACCACATCGCACTTATTCTAAAATTGACCACATAATTGGAAGTAAAACACTCCTCAGCAAATGCAAAAGAATGGAAATCATAACAAACAGTCTCTCAGAATACAATGCAATCAAATTAGAACTCAGGATTAAGAAACTCATTCAAAACCGCACAACTATATGGAAACTGAACAACCTGCTCCTGAGTGACTACTGGGTAAGTAACAAAATGAAGGCAGAAATAAATAAGTTATTTGAAACCAGTGAGAACAAAGACACAACGTACCAGAATCTCTGGGACACAGCTAAAGCAGTGTTTAGAGGGAAAGTTTATAGCACCACATGCCCACAGGAGAAAGTGGAAAAGATCTAAAATCGACACCCAAACATCACAATTAAAAGAACTAGAGAAGCAACAGCAAATTCAAAAGCTAGCAGAAGACAAGAAATAACTAAGATCAGAGCAGAACTGAAGGAGATAGAGACACAAAAAATCCTTTAAAAAAAATCAATGAATCCAGGAGCTGTTTTTTTGAAAAGATTAACAGAATAGATAGATCATTAGCCAGACTAATAGAGAAGAAAAGAGAGAAGAATCAAGTAGACAATAAAAAATGATAAAGGGGATATCACCACTGACACCACAGAAATACAAACTATTGTCAGAGAATACTATAAACACCTCTATGCAAATAAACTAGAAAATCGAGAAGAAATGAATAAATTCCTGGACACATACACCCTCCCAAGACTAAACCAGGAAGAAGTAGAATCCCTGAATAGACAACAAGTTCTGAAATTGAGGCACTAATTAATAGCCTGCCAACCAAAAAAGGCCCAGGACCAGATGGATTCACAGCTGCATTCTACCAGAGGTACAAAGAGAAGCTGGTACCATTTCTTCTGAAATTATTCCAAATAATAGAAAAAGAGGGACTCTTCCCTAATTTTATGAGGCCAGCATCATCCTGATACAAAAACCTGGCAGAGACACGACAAAAAAAGAAAACTTCAGGCCAATATCCCTGATGAACATCGATGTGACAATCCTTAATAAAATACTGACAAACCGAATCCAGCAGCACATCAAAAAGCTTATCCACCATGATCAAGTGGGCTTCATCCCTGGGATGAAAGGCTGGTTCAACATACGCAAATCAATAAATGTAATCCAGCATATAAACAGAACCAAAGACAAAAACCACATGATTATCTCAATAGATGCAGAAAAGGCCTCTGACAAAATTCAACAGCCCTTCATGCTAAAAACTCTCAATAAATTCGGTATTGATAGAACATATCTCAAAATAATAAGAGCTATTTATGACAAACCCACAGCCAATATCATACTGAATGGGTAAAAACTGGAAGCATTCCCTTTGAAAACTGGCACAAGACAGGGATGCCCTCTCTCACCACTCCTATTCAACATAGTGTTGGAAGTTCTGGCTAGGCCAGTCAGGCAAGAGAAAGAAATAAAGGGTATTCAGTTAGGAAAAGAAGAAGTCAAATTGTCCCTGTTTGCAGGTGACATGATTGCATGTTTAGAAAACCCCATTATCTCAGCCCAAAATCTCCTTAAGCTGATAAGCAACTTCAGCAAAGTCTCAGGATACAAAATCAATGTGCAAAAATCACAAGCATTCTTATACACCTAACAGACAGAGAGCCAAATCAGGAATGAACTCCCATTCACAATTGCTGCAAAGAGAATAAAGTACCTAGGAATCCAACTTACAAGGGATGTCAAGGACCTCTTCAAGGAGAACTACAAACCACTGCTCAGTGAAATAAAAGAGGACACAAACAAATGGAAGAACATTCCATGCTCATGGATAGGAAGAATCAATATTGTGAAAATGGCCATATTGCCCAAGGTAATTTATAGATTCAATGCCATCCCAATGAAGCTACCAATGAGTTTCTTCACAGAATTGGAAAAAACTGCTTTAAAGTTCATATGGAACCACAAAAGAGCCCGCATTGCCAAGACAATCCTAAACCAAAAGAACAAAGCTGGAGGCATCACACTACCTGACTTCAAACTATACTACAAGGCTACAGTAACCAAAACAGCATGGTACTGGTACCAAAACAGAGATATAGACCAATGGAACAGAACAGAGCCCTCAGAAATAATACCACACATCTACAGCCATCTGATCTTTGACAAATCTGACAAAAACAAGAAATGGGGAAAGGATTCCTTATTTAATAAATGGTGCTGGGAAAATTGGCTAGCCATAAGTAGAAAGCTGAAACTGGATCCTTTCCTTACTCCTTATATGAAAATTAATTCAAGATGGATTAGAGACTTAAATGTTAGACCTAAAACCATAAAAACCCTAGAAGAAAACCTAGGTAATACCATTCAGGACATAGGCATGGGCACGGACTTCTTGTCTAAAACACCAAAAGCAACGGCAACAGAAGCCAAAATTGACAAATGGGATCTATTTAAACTAAAGAGCTTCTGCACAGCGAAAGAAACTACCATCAGAGTGAACAGGCAATCTACAGAATGGGAGAAAATTTTTGCAATCTACTCATCTGACAAAGGGCTAATATCCAGAACCTATAAAGAACTCAAACAAATTTACAAGAAAAAAACAAACAACCCCATCAAAAAGTGGGCAAAGGATATGAACAGACAGTTCTCAAAAGAAGACATTCATACAGCCAACAGACACAAGAAAAAATGCTCATCATCACTGGCCATCAGAGAAATGCAAATCAAAACCACAACGAGCTACCATCTCACACCAGTTAGAATGGCAATCATTAAAAAATCAGGAAACAACAGGTACTGGAGAGGATGTGGAGAAATAGGAACACTTTTACACTGTTGGTGGGACTGTAAACTAGTTCAACCATTGTGGAAAACAGTGTAGCTACTCCTCAAGGATCTAGAACTAGAAATACTATTTGACCCAGCCATTCCATTACTGGGTATATACCCAAAGGATTATAAGTCATGCTGCTATAAAGACACATGCACACGTATGTTTATTGTGGCACTATTCACAATAGCAAAGACTTGGAATCAACCCAAATGTCCATCAGTGACAGATTGGATTAAGAAAATGTGGCACATAAACACCATGGAATACTAGCAGCCATAAAAAAGGATGAGTTTGTGTCCTTTGTAGGGACTTGGATGCAACTGGAAACCATCATTCTCAGCAAACTATCACAAGAACAGTAAACCAAATACTGCATGTTCTCACTCATAGGTGGGAATTCAACAATGAGATCACTTGGACACAGGAAGGGGAGCATCACACACCGGGTCCTATTGTGGGGAGGGGGTCAGGGAGAAGGACAGCGTTAGGAGATATACCTAATGTAAATGACGAGTTAATGGGTTATTAACTCCACCAACGTGGCACATATATATATACGTAACAAACCTGCACGTTGTGCACATGTACCCTAGAACTTAAAGTATAATAAAAAAAAAAAAAAGAAAAAAGAAATCTTTGGATTCCCTCTTCCATGTCATACCAAAGAAGCTCTGGCATCTCAACCTCATTAGAGTAGCCCATTGGGCTTGATATTCATTTAGCTAAGTAAATGGCTGGCACCACCTTCAGTTGCATGAGCTGACCGGTTAAGTCTAGAACCTCCAGTAAGTGCACCCATATCAATGAAATTGGGCTTATCTAGTGTTATATTCTTCCCTACTGGTTCAACAACCTCAGGATCCACTCCCACACATGTTACCCAAGCTTCTGCTGACATATATTGGCAAAGTATTTCAATTCTTTTGGTATGTGAGCTATTTCCTCCTGGCCCATATTGTGTATTTGTCCTTCTGGAGCACACTGAGATTTGACTCCAGGGTGGGAGTCTGTGATAGATTTTGAGGAGAATGAATATCTCCTTTTAAGACATCTGTCCCAAGAGGCTGTTACAGAGTTTTCAAGCAAAAGAAGACTAGTGTCCTCTGACGCTAAGGGCAAGTGAATCCATGGCAAGGGAGGGTCATTGTGGCTTGGGGATTCAACATCATGTTTCCATCTAGGTCCAACCAGATGTTCCCCTTCCAAGTTTCAGGATTCCATGATTACATTTACTTCCAATCAATGCAACTTTAAAAAGGTGGTAAGACTAGGAATTCAACTGTCCTTGTGTTTCAACAACCCAAAAAATTAAGTTTCATGTTTGATTTTCAGCAACATCATCAACATCATTCCTGCGATTACAAAATATAAGAGCTTATTTTAGAGCTGCCATGAAAGCTCTCTGGTTCTCAAATCCTGACTCGAGTTGAGAGTTAAAGGACCTAAGCTTGTCATTTTCCTCTCTAAGCATTCAAGTATACTCAGAAGAATCTATCCCACTCCACAGTCATATTTACTGCCATAATAGCAAGTGGGTCCCCAATGCACTTTCCTCTGTTGGCAATCAACCACAGATGACAGCTTGATTAAATATAATGTCACTGCATACCATGGATTACTAGCACCCATTTCCCATAGGCAAAGAGCTCAGTACTGCACTCAAACCCAAGGGCATGACCAAACCAATCACAAAATCCAATATTTGTGGGTCTACATCCTAAGAACATTCCAAGAACCAATTCTGTATCATTCAGGTGCAAGCAAGAGACATAAACCACATGGTATATTGAACAGGAAAAATTTAATACAGAGAATTACTAACTATAACAGGACTGGCATAATGAGGAATTGCCCAGAAAAAAAGTAAAGACAATTCTAAAGAATAGAGAAATAGCAGATACAGGAAGAGGTCACTATTCCCAAGACCGAGATAGAGCATCCTAGAGAGAAACTAATTTGGAATACTTTCCTTCTTCCCCACTTTCACAACCAACCAGGGCAAATATCTACACTTAATTGGAAAGGGAATATCCATGGTTCACAGAATGGCAGAGAAGTACACCAAGGCAGTAAAGTCATCTGAGTGGGTGCCAGGGAGGCCATTAACAGGGAAGTGGCAGGTTGGCATCACTCCACTGCAAAGACACACAAGTGAGTGCCAAGAGAAGCCATTCACACGAGTAGGAGTTGCTAAGCTGAGCATTGCTAGAACCAGGCACTGCAAAAGTCATGGAGTTAATAAGAGTTAGGCAATGTATAGCCATGTGCACTGAATGAGCCTGGCACTTAAAAAGCCATGAAGGCTGCAAGAGCCTGATGCTACAAAAGCCACACACACTGCAGGAGCCTGCCTAGAGGAGCACACCTGAACCAGGAAGAAAACCCTGTCATTCACCACTATCCCTCCATTGCCTCTATTATCAAGGGTTAACATCAAGTCAGCTGATAATGAAAAAACTTATTCACAGATTCATTCTCCATTATCACAGAATAGATAATGAAAGGTGGATTTGGAGCTGAGGAGCAATAAGCCTAATAACAGACAAAATCAAACTGTGAAGAACTGACATTCTTACAGTATTGTGTTTTCCAACACATGAACATGAATTTAGTACGTCATTCCATTTATTTAGTTCTTTAATTTATCTAAGTAAAGTGTTACAGTTTTCTATGTGGAGGTACTGAATATCTTTTGTTAGATGTATTTTTAGGTATTCAATAATGCTACTATAAAATGGCATTTTAATTTCATTTTCTAATTGTTGCTTATTTATAAAATATAATTTAGTTTTTGCATATTGACACTATGTGGCAAACTTTCTAAATTATCTTATTAATTCTAATAATTCAGCTGCAGATTATTTTGACTTTTTCCATAGAAAATTATGCTATTTTTAAAAATCTACTTTATAGAGGTATTATTGACATACAAAAAGCTATACATATTTAGTGTTACAACTTGATGAATTTGGAGATAAGTATAAACTCACGACACCATCACTACTATCTATGTCATAAACCTATCCATCATTTCCAAAAGTTTCCTCCCACCCTCTTATTATTTTTGGATATGTTATAAGGACACTGAAAGATCTATCCTCTTAGTAAATTTTAAGGTATGCAATATAATATTGTTATTTATAGTCACAGTGCTGTACAGTAGATCTCTAGGACTTACTCATCTTGTATAACTAAAACTTTGTACCCTTTGGCTAATATGTCCCTGTTTGCCTCATCACCTAGACCCTTACAACCATCTTTCCAATCTCTGCTTCTATGAGTTTCACTGTTTTAGATTCCTTGTGTAGTGAGTGTACGTAGTATTTGTCGTTCTGTGTCTGTCTTATTTCACTTAGCATAATGTCCCCCAGGTTCATGTATGTTATTGAAAATGTCAAGATTTCCTTCTTTTCACAGGCTGAATATTCTATTGTGCACACACACACACGTGCACACACACAGAGAGTATTCTCTTTGGTCATCTGTTAGTCAATAGACATTTAAGTCACTTCCATGTCTTGGCTATTCTGAATGCTGCTGCAGTGGACATGGGAGTGCAGATATCTCTTTAAGATCCTGATTTCAATTCCTTTGTATATATACACAGAAGTGGAATTCCCGGTTCATATGGTAGTTCTATTTTTAATTTTGGGGGGAATCCTCATATTGTTTTCCATAGTAGCTTCACTCATTACAGTCCCATCAACGATGTATAAGAGTTCCCTTTTTTCCACATTCTTGCCAACATTTGTCATCTTTTGCTTTTAAAAAAGTTATTCTAACAAACGTGAGACGCTAATTGTAGCTTTAACATTTTCTTGATGATTAGTGAAGTTGAACTTTTTTCATATAACTGTTAGCCACTTGTATGTCTTCTCTGGAAAATGTCTATGCAAGTCCTTTGCCCTTTCTAAAATTGTATTGGTAGAAGGTTTTGTTTATGTTTTGTTGCTGTTGAGTTGTAGGAGTTCCTTATATATTTTGGATATTATATGTAAGGAACTTCATCAGACATATGGTTTGCAAATATTTTCTCCCATTCTTTATGCTGCCTTTCATTTTTTTGGTTATTTCCTTTGCTGTGCAGAATCTTTTTGGTTTCATGTAATCCTACCTGATTTTCATTTTTGTTGCCTCTGATTTTGATGTCATATCCATGAAATTATTGCCAAGGCAGATGTCAACAAGATTTTTCCCTAGAAATATTCTTATATAAGTCTCTTAGAAGACATGTTTTTATTTCTTTTGAGGACATAGAAATGAATGTGCTGAGATACAGAAAGGAATATATTTAATTGTATAAGAAATTGATAGATAGTTTTCCCAAGTAAATGTATCATTTTAAACTACCACTATCAATGTATGAGAGTTTCATTTGCCTCATATCCTCACCAACATTTAGCCTTGTTAGTCGTTTTAATTTTGGTCATTATAATGCTTACAAAGTGGTATCTCATTATGGTTTAGTTTGCATTAGTCTGAGAACTAATGATGCTGAGGATTTTTTCACGTAATTATTTCCCATTCATATAAATTCCTTGTGAAGTGTCTGCTCAAACGTTTTCTCATATTGAGTTCTTTATAGTTTTTATGACTGAATTATAGAAATTCTTAATTTTGATAAATGCATTATTTATCAGATGTGTATATTGCTAATATTTTTCCAGTCTATGATTTAATCTTAAGTTTAATTTTCTTAAAAGTATCCTTTGATGACAAGTTGTTAATACTGATGAAGTCCAACTTATCATTTCTTTATAAGTAAGGCTTTTCTTTTTCCTCCTCTAATAAAGGCTTTCTTACTATGAAATCATGAAGATACTCTTGTATATTTTCTTTCAAAATCTCTTTAGTTTTAGCTTTTACAGTTAGGTCTATGACCCATTCCAAAATAAGTTTTATCCATGTTGTGAGGAAAGTGTCAGGGTTCATTTTTCCCCATACATTTATTTGGTTGTTCCAGCATCATCCACTGAAAATATTTTCCTTTCCCTATTCAATTATATTGGTACCATTGTTGGAAATCAATTCATGGTAACTTCCTGTGTATATTTCTGGGCCTTCTCTTCTCTTCCATTTATCTATTTGTATATTGTTACAATATACAAATACCACGCTGCAGTGATTACATACCTTTCCATAAGTGTTAAAATAACATAAATCGTCCTAATTGTTTTTCCTTTTTTATTTAAGTGATAAAAATTGTATATATTTATCATTAATAACATGATGGGTGGAAACATATATACATTGTGGAATGGCTAAATCAAGTTAATGTATGTATTACCGCACATAATTGTTTTTATGTGGTGATAACACTTAAAATATGCACTCAGCAATTTTCAAAATATAATACATTGCTATTAACTAGAGTCACCATGTTGTACAATAGATATCTTGAACTTATTCCTCCAATGTAACTGAAGTTTTGCATCATGTGACCAACAACAACTCAACCTTCCACCTCTCAGTCCCTGGTAACCACCATTCTACTCTTTGCTTCCATGGGTTCAACTATTCTAGATTCTACATATAATATCATGTGGCATTGGCCTTTCTGTGCCTGGATTATTTCACTTAACATGCCCTCCAGATTCATCCGTGTTATTGCAAATAGCATGATTTCCTTCTGTGTTTTTTTTTTTTTTTTTTTTTTTGAGACAGAGTCTCCCTCTGCCACCCAGGCTGGAGTGAGTGGCGGAATCTCTTCCGGCTCACTGCAAGCTCCGCCTCCCAGATTCACGCCATTCTCCTGCCTCAGCCTCCCGAGTAGCTGGGACTACAGGCGCCCACCACCGCGCCCGGCTAATTTTTTCTGTTTTTAGTAGAGACGGGGTTTCACCGTGGTCTCGATCTCCTGACCCTGTGATCCGCCCGCCTCGGCCTCCCAAAGTGCTGGGATTACAGGCGTGAGCCACCGCGCCCGGCCGATTTCCTTCTGTTTTTAAGGCTGAATAGTATTTATTGCCTATATGTACACCACAATTATTTGTCCATTCATCTGGCAGTGAACACTTAGGTTGATTTTGTATCTCGGCTGTTCCGAATAATGCTGAAATGAATATCAGAGGGCAGCTATCTCTTCGATATTTCATTTCCTTTGAATATATACCCAGAAATGGAATTGCTGGATCATAAGATGGTTCTATATTTAATTTTTTGAGGAACTTCCATACTGTTTTCCACAGTGGCTGTACTAACTGACATTCCCATCGAGGGCATACAAAAGTTCCTTTTTCTCCACATCCCTGCTGACAATTACCTTCCATCTTTTAAAAAAACAGCCACTCTAACAAGAGTGAGGTGATGCTCACTGTAGTTTTGATTTGCATTTTCCTGATGCTTAGTGATGTTGAGCATTTTTCATGTACCTGCTGGCCATTTGTGTCTTCTTGTGGTGTCTTTTCAGGTATATTGTCCATTTTCAAATTGGATTATTTGTTTTCTTGCTATTGAGTTCTTTATACATTTTGGATATTAACACCTTATCACATGTATGGTTTACAAGTATTTTCTCCCATTCCATAGGTTGTTTCTTCATTTTGGTGATGGTCTCCTTTGCAATGCAGAAGCTTTTTGGCTTGATATAATCCCATTGTCTATTTTTGCTTTTGTTGTCTGTGCTTTCCCAGCTATATCTAAAAACTCATTGACTAATGTCATGAAGGTTTCCCCATATGTTTTCTCCTAGTACATTTAAAATTACTAATTTTGTTTAAATGATTAATCTATTTTGAATTAATTTTTTATACGGTGTGAGACAATGGTCTAATTTCATTTTTCTGCATGTGAATATTCATTTTCCTAACACTGTTTATTGAAGAGGCTGTCCATTCACAATTGTGTGTACTTGCCATCTTTTTAAAAAACCAATTGACTGCAAGTGTATGTGACTTGATGCTTTTCACTTGCTGTTTTTTAATTTTTAAATTTTTTTTCACTTGCTGTTTTTAGAATTCTCTCTTTGCCTTTGATTTTGACAGTTTGACTATAACGTGTCTCAGAAGAGACCTTTTTGGATTGAATCTATTTGCGGAATTTTGAGCTTCTAGTATCTGGATGTCCATGTCTCTCCCAAAGCTTGGGAAGTTTTCAGCTATTACTTTATTAAATAGGTTTCTATCCGTTTTTCCATCTCTTATCTTTCTAGAATTTGCATAACGTGAATACTTGTTCACTTGATGGTGTTCCATATGTCTTGTAGGCTTTCTTCTTTTTATTTTTAATTTTTTTTCTGAATGGGTTATTTCAAAAGACCTGTCTTTAAGTTCAGAAATTCTTCTGCTTGATCTGGTCTATTGTTGAGGATCACACTGTATTTTTTATTTCATTCACTGAATTCCTCAGCTCCAAGATTTCTGTTTGGTTCTTTTCTATATCTATTTGTTGAATTTCTCATTCAAATAATAAAGTATCTTCCTGATTTCATTGAATTATACGTGTTCTCTTATATCTCATTGAGTTTCCTTAAGATCACTATTTTGAATTCCTTTTCAGATATCTCATAGCTTTCCTCTTTATGGGGGAGTCTACTACTGAAGAATTATTGTGTTCCTTTGAAGGTATCATGTTTCCTTACTTTTTCATGTTTCTTGTGTTTCCTGTGTTAATATCTGTACATCTAGTGGAACAGTTATCATTTTTTCCAACTTTATAAAGTAGGTTTCCTAGGGAAATAATTTTTTCTTGTAGATGTGTCCTATAGTGTCAGTTGGGTAGGCTGCTTTGGCTTTGATTCTGGGTAGGTGCAATAGTGCAGTCTCAGTATGATTTTTCTGCTGGAGCAGGCCTAGGCCCTGGGTCTACTGGAGCTTGGGACACATGGATGACCTGGAGCTTGGGCCAGTCTTGTGTAGGGGCAGGTCTCGAGCCTGGGATTATGGGTGCTGGCCTGAAGGCTAGATCCACAAAGGCTGGCCTGACTCCTGATGCTACAGGGGCCAACCTGAAACCTAAGTTCATAGGGAAGTTCTGGAGCCTGGGTCTGTGGGAACTGACCCAGCACTGGAATTACTGGAACAGGCTTGAACCCTGAGGGCCAGTCTGGTGGTACAGATGGTCCAGAGCCTGAGGCTGCTGAAGCCAGCTTGGGGAAGGTCTGGAGACTGAGTCTAGAGGGCAGGCCTGGACCCTGAGTCTGTGGGGACTGGCCTGGTGCTAGGGTAAGCCTGAAGCTTGGGGCCACTGGGGATGGCCCAGCACTGAAGCCAGTCCAGAGCCTGGGGCCATTGAGGTCAACTATGTGATGGGCCCAGAGACTGGGTTTCCCAGGCAGGCCTGGAGCCTAGGTCTGTGGGATCCAGCCTGGCACTGAGATGGATCTGGAGGATCAGTCTGTGAGTCCTGGCTGGAGTCTGCCAAGCACCAATGAGTCCAGTGGTCACTTCCTTCTCCTCTTCCCAAGAAGAGAGTTATCTCTCTTCATACTATACCGCCTGGCATTTGGAAAAGGATGACACAGGTAATATAAAACTGTTCTTCCTACTCTCTTCAATATGCCTTTTCTTACTTCTATACTACACCTGGGTGCTGTAATCTCTTACCTGGTTTCCTTAGCTCTGGTGAAGGTATTTTCATGTGCGTACAGTTGTTCAAATTGATGTTTCTATGGGGGAGATGAACACTGTAAAGTCCTATTCTGCCATTTTTCTGATGTCATGCCCCCTGCTATTATTCTTTTTCAAAACAATTTTGGCTACTCTGAGTCTTTGCAGATAAGTTTTATAGTAAGCTTGTGAATTTCTATCTCCTTCCCCCACCCCCCAAAAAATACCTGCTAGAATTTTGATTAGGATTGCATTTGAATCTATGGATCAAGTTGAGATTTGACATGTTAACAATATTGAACTTTCCAAACTATAAATGTGATATATCTCTCCACTTATTTAGGTAGTCTTAATTCTCTTACAATCTGTAATTTTTAGTGTAGAGGGCTTGTATATTTTGTTAAGTTTATTCTAAGTATCTTATGATTCCTGATGCCATTTGAAATTATATTTTTAAATATCATTTTCTAATTATTTGTCGCTAGTATATTCAATTGCAGTTGATTTTATATGTTGATCTTTACCATTAGACAGTGCTAAATTCATTTATTAGTCCACATAGTTTATTTGTAATTTCCTTATTTTTTCCATAAATAAGAATGCATCACAGAATAAACAGAGTTTTACTTCTTCATTTTCAATATATATGCTTTAAATTTCTTTTCTTTGCCTTATTACACTAGCTAGGACCTCCAGGTCAATTTACAATAGAAGTGGTGAGAGTTGACATCTTGGCCTTATTCCCAGTCTTAGCTGATATCTTTGCCTTGTTCAATATTTCATCAGTAAATATGATGCTAAATGTAGACTTTTTGGTCATTCTCTTTATCACATTGAGAAAGTTCTCTTCTATTCCTGGTTTACTAAGACTTTTTATCACGAATTTCTTTAAAATCTGTCAGTATTTTTTCTGAATTTATTGTAATCATCATTGAAGTATTTTTTTCTTTATTCTAGTAAAGTGACAAATTATACTGATTTTTTAAATGTCAAGCCAACCTTGCATTCCTAAGATAAACCTTGGTCATGCTGTATTGTCCTTTTCATATATTCCTGAGCATTATTTACTAATATTTTGCATTTGTATTTTTTTGCAACTGTATTAATGAGTGTATTGGTCTGTAACTTTCATTTGTTGTAATATTCTTCTTGGATTTTGGTATTAAGGTAATATGTGTCTCATAAAACAAGTTTAGAAGGGTAATTTCTCCTCTATTTTCCAAGAGTTCATTTTACACTGATATTTCTAAAACATCTAATAGAATTCATCCTAAACAAGTTCATATTTAAAAAAAAGAATTCAACAGTAAGGGTATTGGATCTGGAGCTTTTTTAAAAATAAGGGAGTTGTTGATTAACTTTTAGGTTTATAAAGTCAGATATGCATTCTAAAATTTCTAGGTTACAATTACAGTGATAAAAATAGGCTATATATCAGAATTAGTGAGGGGATGATAATTATACCACTCAATCCAAAAGAAGGCATAAAGAGAAAAAAATAATCAACTTAGAGAAAACAAGTCAAATATGTAGCACAAAATAAAGGGACAGAAAAATTCCAAAATATCCATAATAACAAAAAAGTAAATAAACTAAAATCTCCATGTAAAGACAAATATTTTCAGGGAGGATTAATTCTTAAACATCAATCTATATACTATACACAAAATATGCCTTGAACATAATGACAAAGAAAAGTTAGAAATAAAATTATAAAAAAGGGTATACATACAAGTACTAACAAAATAAAAGCTAATTCATGTCAAACCAAATAGACTATAGCTGTTAAAGCTTAGGGCACAAAGCATTACTGTAAAATGATAAGCTTTATTTCACAGAGAAGTTATTTCATCAAAACATGTATCAGTCTAATATCATAACCTTAAAATATATAAAGCAAAATGGACATAATTATAAGAAAAATTTAACAAAACCATAAACGAACTGGGAGATTTTCATATACTTGTCGTGGCCCCCCAAAATATATGTCTGTGCTTAAATCCCTGGAACCTGTGAATGTTACTGGCAAATGGCTTTTTAAATTGATAATTAAGGTCTTTGAGATCATCCTGGACTATCCAGTAGGCTCTAAACCCAATGACACATGTCCTTACAAGAGAAGAAAGAGGAGAAAACTCAGGCACACAGAGGAGAAAGCAATGTGAAGACAAAGGCAGAGGCTGGAGTGATGGAGCTGCAAGCCATGGAATGCAAACGACTGCCAACAACCACCAGAAGCTTGGGAACAGGCATAGAATGAATCCTTCCACAGAGTCTTCAGAGGGAACACAACCCTGTGGTAACTGTGATTTTGAACTCCTAGCTTCCAGAACTATGAGGGAAAAAAATTCTTTTGTTTGTAAGCCACCAAGTTTGTGGTAATTTATTACAGCAGGTACAAGAAATGTATACACCTCTCTCATTCTTAAAAAAGAAAAAACGCATAGACCAAAACTAAGAAAAAAAGAATCAAACTATATAACTAACATTTTTATTTTCTTTTTAGATAGAGTCTCACTCTGTTGCCCAGACTGAAGTGCACTGGCACAATCACAGCTCACTGCAACCTCAACCTCCTAGGCTCAACTGATCCTCTTGCCTCAGCCTTCCCAGTAGCTGGGACTCTAGGCATGCACCAACATACCTGGCTAAATTTTTTAATTTTTTGTAGAGATGGGGTCTCACTATATTAGCCAGGCTGGTCTCAAACACCTGGCCTCAAGCAGTCCTCCCATCTTGACTTCCCAAAGAGCTGGGATTAACAGGCATGAACCACTGCACCCAGCCTAATTAAAAATTTTGATCTGATAGAATATACAGAGCACTGCATCAAATAATCAGAGAGACTTTTTAAAAATTAGCACTCATGGGCTGGGCATGGTGGTTCACCTCTGTAATCCCAGCACTTTGGGAGGCCGAGGTGGGCAGATCATGAGGTCAGGAGATCGAGCCCATCCTGGCTAACACTGTGAAACCCCATCTCTACTAAAAAAAATACAAAAAAATTAGCTGGGCGTGGCGATGGGTGCCCATAGTTCCAGCTACTTGGGAGGCTGAGGCAGGGGAATGGCGTGAACCCGGGAGGTGGAGCTTGCAGTGAGCCGAGATCGGGCCACTGCACTCCAGCCTGGGTGACAGAGCGAGACACTGTATCAAAAAAAAAAAAAAAAAAAAAAAAAATTAGCACTCATGAAATTTTTGTGCACTGGGCATAAAGCAAGTCTCTAAAAATCAGTATCATGAATCAAATTATCTGACTATATTAAGTCTTAAAAAGACCAAGAAGACTCTTACAGTGTTTTAAAAATCTAAAGGCAAGCATTACAGATAAAATAACATTGGGTATTTTTACATAATTAGAAATGAAAGATAATGAAAATTCTACATGTCAAAACTCGTGGTGCATACCTATAGCAACAAAGAGAAGTATATTCTTATATGATGAAAAATGAAAATAATAAGCTAAGTATTCAAATTAAGACTTTATTAAAAGGAAAAGAGCATAAATCTAAAGAATGTTAGAAGTGAGAAAATAATAAAGAGCAGAAATTAATAAAATGGAAAGAAAATACTTAATAGAAATAATTTTTAAACTGAAAAATTGTTCTCCAAAAGAACCTCTGGAAGACTGAACGAAAGGAAAAGAAAATACCAAAAAAAAAAAAAAAAAAAAAAAAAGAATAAAAGGAGGGTATAACTACAGGTGCAAAAGATATTTTTAAAGCTATGGTGGACGTTCATCTGCTGATTTTTGTTGTTTCCATTTAGATAGGAACTGGCAGTGCATGTGTGTGGCCAGATGAAAGGATAAGCATAAGTTGATGTGACCTGCAATTTGGGCCATCTGCCTTTTTCTAAAAATTAAACACTAACTTCTGGCACTCTATCAAGAAAAGCTCGTATGAAGTTTTTTTGACTCCTAAGAGTGCTTTTCTTATATTGCTGTGATCAATATTTTGTTTAAACTGTTTATTTGTGCAACAAATCTTGGAATTCTCACACTAAGAACATTGCTAGCCTATTCTAAATAAATTCGTAACATATCTCTATTTCTGAGTGCAGCCTGTTTTCTGCTATAATTAGCACCATGCTCTGACGCTAATGTTCTTTAGTTATGGAGTTATGATATGAGATCCTCCACCACGCATCTATTTTGAAAAGGTGAAAACCTTACTACTTTTTTGCATCAAAAATAAATGAGGCAATCCATACTGAAAATGCTTCAAGGAATAATAAGAAATATAGTTAAAAGTGCTTGTAGTTCTTGACTGTAAAGTGTCACTTACATGCTAATTAACCACACTATAAGTATGTATTCCAGAATAGGAAAGTTGACCTCCCTTACAGTATAGTGTAAAGTAACTAACACAATATAATATCCTGCTATGCTTAAGTATTTTAAAGTTAAAGATATAATATCTGCAAATTTGACAAACTCACTCAAAAGTTTAGATAGAAGAACATAAAATTAAGAAGTCAATATAACCCTGAATCATAACATGATGAATAGATTTTCCTCCTTATATATCAAAATTTGCCATAGAGTTTTATAATAAGGATAATATGGTATTTGCAATGAGATAAACAAATAAACCAATGAGATCAGAATAGAGACTAGGCCAGAAATAAACGAGTATACCCTTGAAAAATTGATGACAGGCTGGGCACAGTGGTTCATGCCTGTAATCCTAGCATTTGGGAGCCCAAGGCGGGAAGATCATGAGGTCAGGAGACCGACACCATCCTGGCCAACATGGTGAAACCCCGTCTCTACTAAAAACGCAAAAAATTAGCTGGGCATGGTGGCATGTGCCTGTAGTCCCAGCTACTCGGGAGGCTGAGGCAAGAGAATCGCTTGAACCCGGGAGGCAGAGGTTGCAGTGAGCCAAGATCACGCCATTTCACTTCAGCCTGGCAACAGCGCCAGACTCCATCTCAAAAAAAAAAAAAAAAAAAAAAAAAAAAAAAAAATTGATGACAAAGCTGACAGTGTAAACCTAACATATATTTCCCTATATTTTGTAGGAAACCTTTAACATGTTTTTTACACTTAAGACTGTAATCCATCTAGAACTGATTTTGTGTACATTGATAGAAGAATCAACTTTATTTTCTCCAAACAATACCAATTGTTTCATTTATTGTATAGCTCTTCCCTTTCCCATTGATTTGCTATGTCCACTTTGTCAAATATTGTTTTCATCTAATAAACATAATTTTGAGAGAACAGAACATATCACAGAATAATACATCTGTTATTTCTTTTATGTAGTATTTTTAAATGTGCAAAACTAAATTTACCGTTTAGGAATGCACACATTTGAGGTAAAATTATAAAAAGAATACTAGGAAACCATAAACTCAAAACTCAGGGTAACGGTTATTATAGGAAGGAGTGAAGAGTTGTTATTGTTTTATTTCTTCACCTGGGTGAGATACACTGAGGTCCAATTATCTTCATTCTCACTACATACAGACATTATATATAGTCTTTTAATGTATACTTCATAATTAAAATAGAAAATATATAATGGTTAAAATGAATAAATAGTTGAGACAAATAGTAAAAGAATATAACTAATAAGTTAATTATTGAGCTGAAAGATCTGGTTGAAAAGCTCTTCTAGATAACACTAAGATGGACAAAAAATTAACAATTCAAAATGAAAAGATGAGAAATCCAAAAATGAAAAATTTTCAATAACCATCCTGGAGGAAGAAGGAAAAAAAAATGACTGAGGCATATTTAAAGAAATAAGAATCTACCACTTGCAGGTGATGGAAATGTTCATTATTTTGATTGCATTGATGGTTTCATGGGTACATATATCTGTCAAAACCCATCAAATTACACACTTTTAATATATGCAGCCTATTATACAGTAATTATATCTCAATAAAGCTGTAAAGAAAAAAATTCATATGGAGTAAAAACAGAGAAAAACAAACTAAGATTAAAAGCACTCAGAGTTCCAAGTTAGAAACAGGACAGATAAACATAAAAAATAAAGAAAACCACTTAAACACTTAAAATGAATCTTGAGGACTTCTAAGACAAATCAGATGCTCCTAAAAGTTTCTAAAAATGTTTGTAGAGATGAAGAACTGCCTATTAAGGAAAAAATATCACATTGAAATCAGACTTTTCAAAAGTAACATCAGATACCAAGAGTAATGTAAAATTTCCAAAGCCTTGAAGAAAATAAATTTAAAACTATGAATATGTATCCAGTGACACTCTCTCTTAAAAGTTAGGGCCCAATATTTTAAATGATAGAAAACCTCAGAAAATTTACCAAACTGCCACCTTATTTGAAAACTTCTATTGGGAAGGTATCCTAGCAAGAAGCAAATAAATCAAGGAGGCTATATTTCACATTGGGGACTGTATGATCCAGAGTTTTGTTCATCTCTTCAAGGTACCCTGAAGCCTAACTATTCACTGCTATGGCCTGTGACAGATAAACTGTCAAGTGTCACTCTTGTTCTATTTCTCAGTCAAAAGCAGTTTATTTGCATTTCTCTGGAGAAGCAGAGGGGACAGAAAGTGGAAAGTAGGTTCTGACCTCCTTGCTGAACTCCTTGCTAACAATAAATTATTGTTATTAATAATTTCATTAATAACATGGAAGATTATATTACTTTTCAAAATATTTGCTAACCCTCCTGGGGAAGAATTATGCTTTCTCCCTACCCCATTGATCTCAGGTTTTACCATGTAATCTCAACGTACCTCCCTGTAAGAGGATGATTTATCTCTGTCATGATTGACTCAAATGTGGCCATGTGTCTTACTTTGGAAAAAAAGTCACAGGTATCGCTTCTGAGCACAAGTTTTAAAAACCCGTTTCTAGTTCACCATTCCTCTCTTTTCATAAGTCCAAACACCAGCCATATCCCAGTTTAAAGGCTGCTCTCTAAGTCTAGGTCCTGAGGTAAAGACTATGTAGTAACAAAGCCACAGCTGTCTCAATGACATGTAGCATGATAATTAAATCTTTATTGTTGTTAGCCATTGAAATTTTGGGTCACTTGTTACCGCAGCATAACTTGGCCTAAGTTGATGGATACATTCAACTTAATGCTTCTGTAAGCCCTATAACCTCTCTTTAACTCTGAGCTGCCTCTACTTCTCCTTCATCCAACACAAATCTTATTGCCAACAGGTAATTTTGGTGAGATAACTTCCATTTCTGGCTGTGTTCATTCATTTGCATGGCTACAAAGAAATATCTGAGACTGGGTAATTTAGAAGAAAATAAGTTTATTTGGCTCACGGTTCTGCAGGCTGTACCTGAAGCACGGAACAGGTATCTCCTTCTAGGAGGGTCTCAGAAGGCATACAATGATGGTGGAAGGTGAAGGGGAGCCAGTGTGTCACATGGTGAAAGTGAGCAAGAAAGAAAGGAGATGTCAGGCTCTTTTAAACAACCAGATCTTATGTGAACTCGTAGAATGAGAACTCACTCAGTACTGCTAGGATAGCACCAAGATATTCATAAGGAATCTGCCCCCATGACCCAAACAACTCCTTCTAGGCCCACTTCCAGCACTGGAGGGCACATTTCAACCTGAGATTTGGAGAAGACAAAACATCTAAACCATATCACAGGGAATCTTAAAGTATCCCAAATATTTTCTTCCTACTCCAGAATTGACTGGGGCATCTGCTCTTCTGGGGGCCAAGACAAAGCCTTCTCCACCTGAGTCCAGCAACGCTCACCAATCAACTGCAGTCTTCATGTATATCTTGGTGTTCTGAATATAGTAAGTGAATTGTCCCTAGGGGTGATAGAGGTAGCAGAAAAAAAGAGATGACAATGGACTGAGAAGTGAAGGAGGAGATTGTGGCATAGATTATCCTTCCAAAAAAAAAAAAAAAAAAAAAAAACCTGGCTATAAAGAGAAGCAAAGACAAGGAAGTAGTTGGGGGATCAAACAGCCTGGAGTTGGATAGCCTTTATTTTTATTTTTATGCATTTATTTTTGAGACAGGGTCCCGCTCTGTCACCCAGGCTGGAGTGCAATGACCCGATCTTGGCTCACTGCAACCTCTGCCTCCCGGGTTCAAGTGAGTCTCCTGCCTCAGCCTCCTGAGTAGCTGGGATTACCGGCACCTGCCACCCACCTGGCTAATTTTTGTATTTTTGGTAGATATGGGGTTTCACCACGTTGGCCAGGCTGGTCTCGAACTCCTGACCTCAGGTGATCTGCCCACCTTGGCCTCCAAAAGTGCTGGAATTATAGATGTGAGCCACTGTGCCTGGCCTAGGCTTTCTTTTATACTCCCAATGCTTAGCTTCCCTTTAGTCCTGTTACAGAAGAGTAATTCCCAGTTTACAGAGGTAAGCCAAAATTGTGGTTTCATCTTTCTTGTGTCTGTACTCACCATGTTTCTTTAGCACAGCTGGTATTTCCCTGCCATTCCCAGGACAACTAAGGCTGGTTTGAGGGAAGCCAACTCTCTCCAGAGGAGGAAGGGCTACTAATTTTGTCCACTTCATTTTCAAATAGGAAAAACTTGAGCAATAACAGTGGTAAAGTCCAACATATAGAGGGAGATATAATAAAACTAAAGTAGGGAAAGGAAGATTATCTCTGTGAAATAGGAGGTAAGAGCCCAAGCTGAGAGTTGGAGAAGCAATAGTAGTTAAAAAGTAAATGGCATCATAGGAGTAATGAAACTTTTCAACTGTGTTTACCTAGGTATAGGTGTGCATGGGTATACACAAACTCATGTTCAGAATCAGAGCTATCAGAGACAAGACTAATCCTTTCCAGAGCTTCTTGATCCCTTGATTCTTAATTAGTAGAATTTGTGGCTAGGAGCTTTCTACACTCCTGTGTCCTTAGCCAGATTTCTCTTGGTAACAGCCATGTCAGTAGCCACTCTGTCCCGGGACCAGAGGCCCCTTTGCTCTGGCTAATGCCACCTCATCCATGAGCACTGAGCAATTCCTGACTCTCTGGGGCCCCTTCTTACCACCCCACACCAGGGCCTGCCTGGCACAAGATCCCAGGGATTTGACGAAAGAAGAAATAGAAATCACACAAACTGATCAGGAGTTTTCCTCAGGACTGAGGGAGTAAAAGGTGATAAAACAAGAGAAAATCCTAAGTCTTAAGACAGCCATCTCCAAAAAGACCCATGCCTGTGCCAGCAGATACCTGAACGCTTTGGCTTTAAGTCGCTGCCTGTCTGTACTTGTCTCTGGTCATATCACTCACTGGAAAGCAAAGTCCACTTTTCCTGGGGTCTGTCTGGAGGCCTCTCAACTCCAGCTGCAGGAACCAAGTCTCCTTCCAGCAGCAGTGCCCTATGGCAGGCAGCCCAGGTCAGAAGTCAGAAGACCTGTCAGACCCAGAGCACCTCTGCTCAGCAAGGTTGGTGAGAGAAACCCAGAGGCATACAGACATATGTAACGGGAGGGATCTGCAAAAACAACAGGTCCAAGCCCCATATCCTACACAGGAGGAAACTGGACACCGATTAGGGATGTGTGTTTCTCAAAGTCAAACACTGCTACCTCAGTCAACCAAGTAATGGCTGAGCCAGAAGGTTGACGCTTCTGCCCTTCCTCCATCTGGAATCTTTCTATTCTGTTTCTTTATGTATCAAGTTCTGGATCCCCAAAAAAGTTAGCCTTTTATTTTAAAATGTGTTACTAGCTGCAGCAGCCAGATGAAGAGTAGGAGGGAGATTTCCTGGAGGATCAAAAATGAAGAGAGTGGAGAATAGGGATAGAGATTTTTATTTCTTCTGGCCATTAAAGTTCTAGTTTTAGAAAGGGATTTAGTCATGGAATCCTTGCTTCAATGAAATCCTACTACACAAATTAAGTATTATTAAACAGGTAAAAGGAGAGACAAATCGATTGGGGTGGCTATGAGGGCAGAGAGGCACCCTCTAACTCCTCACCCCCTCAACACATATGGTGGCCCCTGAAGTGCTATCACAGAGCATACAGGATTCTGTTTAATAGACTTTGTAAACACTGTTGGGGCAGTGTTCTGGGATCCTAGGTCTGGGGCATTTCAAGAGGGCATCTGGTCCAGTCACACGTACCCAAGTGGAATCAAACTACTGAGATGTCCAATGATGATGGGAAGAGACCATGAGACAAATTTTTCTTTAGAAGTTCAGCTTCCTTTGCCCTAGCACTTTTCTCTCACTTCAATTCAGGTTTCTCCTTTGCCTTTTATCTCTGGAGAAAACAAAACTAGGCTGGGTATTTCCTGAAAATCTCCAAGTCCTTTTTACTGCACACACGCACACAAATATATATATATATATATATATATGTTCAATGAAAAAATAATTTTACAACATCAGAGAAATAACAACGGAGACTCAGAAGGGTAGGAGGGTGGGAGGGGGCTAAAGGATGGGAAATTACTTAAGGGGTAAAATGTACACTATTCAGGTGATGGCTACACTAAGAGCCCAGGCTTCCCCACTACACAATATATCCATGTAACAAAACTTCACTGTACCCTCTAAATATATATAAATTAAAAGAAAGAAAAAGAAAAATGTCCATCAGCCTAATACCCAGTAGAGAAATCTATTTTTCAAAATTCAATGTCAGTCTTTGTTCATACATATATAAATTTTATTTTTGTACAGCAGATCATAGGCTATATGGTTTACAAGGGTATTTATTTCATTTACTCAGTTTTACAAATAAATAAGGCTTAAAAAAGTGAACTCTTCCCAGATGATCCCACTAAAATGTGTGGGCCAGGACAAACTAAGCCCCTTACTCTAAGACTAGTGCTCTTTCCACTTCAGTAGCAGTTGACACAGAACTATAGAGACCATTGGTTGGGTGTCAGAGCCAAGGAATACTGGCATATATTATAATTTAAGTGAACTCCCTACTAAGCCAGGCGTGGAGGCTTGTACCTGTAAATCCAGCAATTTGGGAGACCATAGCAGGTGGATGGCTTAAGCCCAAGAGTTCAAGACCACCATGGGCAACATAGCAAGACCTTGTCTCTACAGAAAATAAAAATGAAAAAAAAAGTGTCGAGATTGTCGAGCAAGATGGCCGAATAGGAACAGCTCCAGTCTCCAACTCCCAGCGCGAGCGACACAGAAGACCGGTGATTTCTGCATTTTCAACTGAGGTACTGGGTTCATCTCACTGGGGAGCGCCGGACGATTGGTGCCGGTCAGCTGCTGCAGCCTGACCAGCGAGAGCTGAAGCAGGGCGAGGCATTGCCTCACCTGGGAAGCGCAAGGGGGAAGAGAATCCCTTTTCCTAGCCAGGGGAACTGAGACACACAACACCTGGAAAATCCGGTTAACTCCCACCCCAATACTGCGCTTTAAGCAAACAGGCACACCAGGAGATCATATCCCACACCTGGCTGGGAGGGTCCCACACCCACGGAGCCTCCCTCATTGCTAGCACAGCAGTCTGTGATCTACCGGCAAGGCAGCAGCGAGGCTGGGGGAGGGGCGCCCGCCATTGCTGAGGCTTAAGTAGGTAAACAAAGCTGCTGGGAAGCTCGAACTGGGTGGAGCTCACAGCAGCTCAAGGAAACCTGCCTGTCTCTGTAGACTCCACCTCTGGGGACAGGGCACAGTAAACAATAACAAACGCAGCAGAAAGCTCTGCAGATGCAAACGACTCTGTCTGACAGCTTTGAAGAGAGCAGTGGATCTCCCAACACGGAGGTTGAGATCTGAGAAGGGACAGACTCCCTGCTCAAGTGGGTCCCTGACCCCTGAGTAGCCTAACTGGGAGACATCCCCCACTAGGGGCAGTCTGACACCCCACACCTCACAGGGTGGAGTATACTCCTGAGAGGAAGCTTCCAAAGCAAGAATCAGACAGGTACACTCGCTGTTCAGAAATATTCTATCTTCTGCAGCCTCTGCTGCTGATACCCAGGCAAACAGGGTCTGGAGTGGACCTCAAGCAATCTCCAACAGACCTACAGCTGAGGATCCTGACTGTTAGAAGGAAAACTATCAAACAGGAAGGACACCTACACCAAAACCCCATCAGTACATCACCATCATCAAAGACCAGAGGCAGATAAAACCACAAAGATGGAGAAAAAGCAGGGCAGAAAAGCTGGAAATTCAAAAAATAAGAGCACATCTCCCCCGGCAAAGGAGCACAGCTCATCGCCAGCAACGGATCAAAGCTGGACGGAGAATGACTTCGACGAGATGAGAGAAGAAGGCTTCAGTCCATCAAACTTCTCAGAGCTAAAGGAGGAATTACATACCCAGCACAAAGAAACTAAAAATCTTGAAAAAAAAGTGGAAGAATTGATGGCTAGAGTAATTAATGCAGAGAAGGTCATAAACGAAATGAAAGAGATGAAAACCATGACACGAGAAATACGTGACAAATGCACAAGCTTCAGTAACCGACTCGATCAACTGGAAGAAAGAGTATCAGCAATTGAGGATCAAATGAATGAAATGAAGCGAGAAGAGAAACCAAAAGAAAAAAGAAGAAAAAGAAATGAACAAAGCCTGCAAGAAGTATGGGATTATGTAAAAAGACCAAATCTACGTCTGATTGGGGTGCCTGAAAGTGAGGGGGAAAATGGAACCAAGTTGGAAAACACTCTTCAGGATATCATCCAGGAGAACTTCCCCAACCTAGTAGGGCAGGCCAACATCCAAATCCAGGAAATACAGAGAACGCCACAAAGATACTCCTCGAGAAGAGCAACTCCAAGACACATAATTGCCAGATTCACCAAAGTTGAAATGAAGGAAAAAATCTTAAGGGCAGCCAGAGAGAAAGGTCGGGTTACCCACAAAGGGAAGCCCATCAGACTAACAGCAGATCTCTCAGCAGAAACTCTCCAAGCCAGAAGAGAGTGGGGGCCAATATTCAACATTCTTAAAGAAAAGAATTTTAAACCCAGAATTTCATATCCAGCCAAACTAAGTTTCATAAGTGAAGGAGAAATAAAATCCTTTACAGATAAGCAAATGCTTAGAGATTTTGTCACCACTAGGCCTGCCTTACAAGAGACCCTGAAGGAAGCACTAAACATGGAAAGGAACAACCGGTACCAGCCATTGCAAAAACATGCCAAAATGTAAAGACCATCGAGGCTAGGAAGAAACGGCATCAACTAACGAGCAAAATAACCAGTTAATATCATAATGGCAGGATCAAGTTCACACATAACAATCTTAACCTTAAATGTAAATGGACTAAATGCTCCAATTAAAAGACACAGACTGGCAAACTGGATAAAGAGTCAAGACCCATCAGTCTGCTGTATTCAGGAGACCCATCTCACATGCAGAGACATACATAGGCTCAAAATAAAGGGATGGAGGAAGATTTACCAAGCAAATGGAGAACACAAAAAAGCGGGGGTTGCAATCCTAGTCTCTGATAAAACAGACTTTAAACCCTCAAAGATCAAAAGAGACAAAGAAGGCCATTACATAATGGTAAAGGGATCAATTAAACAGGAAGAGATAACTATCCTAAATATATATGCACCCAATACAGGAGCACCCAGATTCATAAAGCAAGTCCTTAGAGACCTACAAAGAGACTTAGACTCCCATACAATAATAACGGGAGACTTCAACACTCCACTGTCAACATTAGACAGATCAACGAGACAGAAAGTTAACAAGGATATCCAGGAATTGAACTCATCTCTGCAGCAAGCAGACCTAATAGACATCTATAGAACTCTCCACCCCAAATCAACAGAATATACATTCTTCTCAGCACCACATCGTACTTACTCCAAAATTGACCACGTAATTGGAAGTAAAGCACTCCTCAGCAAATGTACAAGAACAGAAATTATAACAAACTGTCTCTCAGACCACAGTGCAATCAAACTAGAACTCAGGACTAAGAAACTCAATCAAAACCGCTCAACTACATGGAAACTGAACAACCTGCTCCTGAATGACTACTGGGTACATAACGAAATGAAGGCAGAAATAAAGATGTTCTTTGAAACCAATGAGAACAAAGATACAACATACCAGAATCTCTGGGACACATTTAAAGCAGTGTGTAGAGGGAAATTTATAGCACTAAATGCCCACAAAAGAAAGCAGGAAAGATCTAAAATTGACACTCTAACATCGCAATTAAAAGAACTAGAGAAGCAAGAGCAAACACATTCGAAAGCTAGCAGAAGGCAAGAAATAACTAAGATCAGAGCAGAACTGAAGGAGATAGAGACACAAAAAACCCTCCAAAAAATCAATGAATCCAGGAGTTGGTTTTTTGAAAAGATCAACAAAATTGACAGACCACTAGCGAGACTAATAAAGAAGAAAAGAGAGAAGAATCAAATCGACGCAATTAAAAATGATAAAGGGGATATCACCACCGACCCCACAGAAATACAAACTACCATCAGAGAATACTATAAACACCTCTACGCAAATAAACTGGAAAATCTAGAAGAAATGGATAATTTCCTGGACACTTACACTCTTCCAAGACTAAACCAGGAAGAAGTTGAATCCCTGAATAGACAAATAGCAGGCTCTGAAATTGAGGCAATAATTAATAGCCTGCCAACCAAAAAAAGTCCAGGACCAGATGGATTCACAGCTGAATTCTACCAGAGGTACAAGGAGGAGTTGGTACCATTCCTTCTGAAACTATTCCAATCAATAGAAAAAGAGGGAATCCTCCCTAACTCATTTTATGAGGCCAACATCATCCTGATACCAAAGCCTGGCAGAGACACAACAAAAAAAGAGAATTTTAGACCAATATCCCTGATGAACATCGATGCAAAAATCCTCAAAAAAATACTGGGAAACCGGATTCAGCAACACATCAAAAAGCTTATCCACCATGATCAAGTGGGCTTCATCCCTGGGATGCAAGGCTGGTTCAACATATGCAAATCAATAAACATAATCCAGCATATAAACAGAACCAAAGACAAGAACCACATGATTATCTCAATAGATGCAGAAAAGGCTTTTGACAAAATTCAACAGCCCTTCATGCTAAAAACGCTCAATAAATTTGGTATTGATGGAACGTACCTCAAAATAATAAGAGCTATTTATGACAAACCCACAGCCAATATCATACTGAATGGGCAAAAACTGGAAAAATTCCCTTTGAAAACTGGCACAAGACAGGGATGCCCTCTCTCACCACTCCTATTCAACATAGTGTTGGAAGTTCTGGCTAGGGCAATTAGGCAAGAGAAAGAAATCAAGGGTATTCAGTTAGGAAAAGAAGAAGTCAAATTGTCCCTGTTTGCAGATGACATGATTGTATATTTAGAAAACCCCATTGTCTCAGCCCAAAATCTTCTTAAGCTGATAAGCAACTTCAGCAAAGTCTCAGGATACAAAATCAATGTGCAAAAATCACAAGCATTCTTATACACCAGTAACAGACAAACAGAGAGCCAAATCAGGAATGAACTTCCATTCACAATTGCTTCAAAGAGAATAAAATACCTAGGAATCCAACTTACAAGGGATGTAAAGGACCTCTTCAAGGAGAACTACAAACCACTGCTCAGTGAAATAAAAGAGGACACAAACAAATGGAGGAACATACCATGCTCATGGATAGGAAGAATCAATATCATGAAAATGGCCATACTGCCCAAGGTAATTTATAGATTCAATGCCATCCCCATCAAGCTACCAATGAGCTTCTTCACAGAATTGGAAAAAACTGCTTTAAAGTTCATATGGAATCAAAAAAGAGCCCGCATCTCCAAGACAATCCTAAGTCAAAAGAACAAAGCTGGAGGCATCACACTACCTGACTTCAAACTATACTACAAGGCTACAGTAACCAAAACAGCATGGTACTGGTACCAAAACAGAGAGATAGACCAATGGAACAGAACAGAGTCCTCAGAAATAACACCACACATCTACAGCCATCTGATCTTTGACAAACCTGAGAGAAACAAGAAATGGGGAAAGGATTCCCTATTTAATAAATGGTGCTGGGAAAATTGACTAGCCATAAGTAGAAGGCTGAAACTGGATCCTTTCCTTACTCCTTATACGAAAATTAATTCAAGATGGATTAGAGACTTAAATGTTAGACCTAATACCATAAAAATCCTAGAGGAAAACCTAGGTAGTACCATTCAGGACATAGGCATGGGCAAAGACTTCATGTCTAAAACACCAAAAGCAACAGCAGCAAAAGCCAAAATTGACAAATGGGATCTCATTAAACTAAAGAGCTTCTGCACAGCAAAAGAAACTACCATCAGAGTGAACAGGCAACCTACAGAATGGGAGAAAATTTTTTGCAATCTACTCATCTGACAAAGGGCTAATATCCAGAACCTACAAAGAACTCAAACAAATTTACAAGAAAAAAACAAACAACCCCATCAAAAAGCGGGCAAAGGATATGAACAGACATTTCTCAAAAGAAGACATTCACACAGCCAACAGACACATGAGAAAATGCTCATCATCACTGGCCATCAGAGAAATGCAAATCAAAACCACAATGAGATACCATCTCACACCAGTTAGAATGGCGATCATTCAAAAGTCAGGAAACAACAGGTGCTGGAGAGGATGTGGAGAAATAGGAACACTTTTACACTGTTGGTGGGATTGTAAACTAGTTCAACCATTATGGAAAACAGTATGGCGATTCCTCAAGGATCTAGAACTAGATGTACCATATGACCCAGCCATCCCATTACTGGGTATATACCCAAAGGATTATAAATTATGCTGCTATAAAGACACATGCACACATATGTTTATTGCAGCACTATTCACAATAGCAAAGACTTGGAATCAACCCAAATGTCCATCAGTGACAGATTGGATTAAGAAAATGTGGCACATATACACCATGGAATACTATGCAGCCATAAAAAAGGATGAGTTTGTGTCCTTTGTAGGGACATGGATGCAGCTGGAAACCATCATTCTTAGCAAACTATCACAAGAACAGAAAACCAAACACCGCATGTTCTCACTCATAGGTGGGAACTGAACAATGAGATCACTTGGACTCGGGAAGGGGAACATCACACACCGGGGCCTATCATGGGGAGGGGGTAGGGGGGAAGGATTGCACTGGGAGTTATACCTGATGTAAATGACGAGTTGATGGGTGCAGCACACCAGCATGGCACAAGTATGCATATGTAACAAACCTGCACGTTATGCACATGTACCCTACAACTTAAAGTATAATAATAATAAATAAATTAAAAAAAAAAAAAAAAAAAAGTGATGTGGAAAAAGTGAAAAAAAAAAAAAAAAGTTTCTGGGCATGGTGGTACATACCTGTAGTCCCAGCTACTCAGGAGGCTGAGGCAGCAAGATCACTCAAGCCCAGGAGGTCAAGGCTGCAGTGAGCCATGATTGCGCCACTGCACTCCAGCCTGGGCAACATGGTAAGACTCTGTCTAAAAAAAAAAAAAAAGTAAACAGAGCCAGAGCCCAGGACCCTTCTAAATCAGGATACTTTGCAGCTATACAGATGGGATATTCACGGAGCCAGACTTACCCTTTCAATGTATCTCCTCACAAAATATTTAGATGTATGGGGAGCTGAAGGAAAAAATTTAAGAGGCGAACTCCCTACTAGCAAAGTTGCACATGATCCACTAACCACACAAGACTCAGCTCTAACAATTCAAAACCACGAAGTATGATGCACTTGGATGCGTACAAGACTAGCTGAAACACCTGGTTCTAGTTTCAACCTTGACTGGTTTTAGTCCCAACCTAGTCCTCACTTTGCTATGAGACCATAGGCAATGCATTCTCTTCATTTGAAAAATGAAGGGATTAAAGTATAATATGTAAATATCCTTACATAGTGTGAGTCTATGATCTTACCATTCTGAGAAGGAATCATTTTCCCATAGGCCTCCCAACGCTTACCCAGAGAAGATTTTCTAGGCTTTGCCACTGGGGCGGTTTGTCTCATTTTGACTCCAGGACATACCTGATTCGTATGCACTTGGTACTTTTACTAAAGAGTGATGGAGGTATAGAGTGAAGGCTTCAAGATCATGCAGAGACAGTGCTAGAAGGTAGGAAAGAAGGGCAAGTGAGGAGATTGTATTTAAGATGACACTTCCTTATCCCAAGTTTCCCATTTTGGGCCATAGGTAAGAGGTATACTCATCTGTTAAGTAGAAAACTCCTGTTCAGTGAGAATGACTCAGATGAATGCCCTGCCAAGTAGAGAACCATTCATTTCTTTTGAGGGAAGCAACCATAATAAATGTCAATGTTAGTCCTGAGTTTGTCCTTCTGGAATTTTCCAGTGATGCCGAGATCCAGACCATGCTCTTTGTGCTAATCCTGGTGATTCATCTCCTGACTTTGACAGGGAAGCTGGTAATGATCCTGGAGATCAGGGCTGATTCTCACCTGCATAGACCCATGTACTTCTTCCTTGGACATCTGTCCTTTCTGAATCTCAGCTACTCCTAGTTACTGTGCCCAAGATGCTACAAAATTTCCTCTCAAAAGAAAAACATCTCAATGTGGGGCTGCCTCACCGAGTTTCTTTTTCACTCTCTCTGGGGGAACAGAAGCTTGTCTGCTCTCTGCCATGGCCTGTGATCACTACGCTACCATCTGCCACCCTGTGGTCTATACCATGGTCATGAACAGACCTCTCTGTATGGTGATTGAGAGCATTGCTTGGGTAGCGGGATTTCTGATTTCCTTGATGTACAGTCTTTTCATCCACAAGTTACATTTCTGTAGGTCTGACATCATCCCCATTTTAGCTGTAAGCTGCCTCCATTCTTCCCTCTGTCCTACACTGATCCCACTGTCAATGAGATTCTTCTAGCTGTGTCATGGGCATTCTGGGGGCTACTGACACTTTCCCTAACCTTCTTCTCTTACTCTAGAATCACATCTGTCATACTGAGCATCCGCTCCTCTGAGGGCCAAGGCAAAGCCTTCTCCGCATGCTCTTGCCATCTCACTGTGGTTCTCTCATTCTATGGGATAGCTTTTTTCAGACACCCAGACTCTACTTCAGGCTCGGTGTTGGGGCAAGTGGTCTGTGTTCAGTACAGTGTGATCACGTCCTTGGTGAACCCTCTCATCTATAGTCTCATCTATAGTGAACCAGGAAGTAAAAACAGCTCTGCAGAGGATGTTGAGGCCAAAAAAAAAAGAAGGAAAAGTATGTCTTAGGGAAAGAAAAAGATACGTGATTCTGCTGCTTGGGAAATAGAGAAATAATCTCTAAAGAAGAAAGATTTTTGTTCTTGAGGAGATGTATAGCCAGTCAGAAGCACAGGTCAAAACTTGGAGCTTTCAATTGGCATCTAAAGTGGTCAGTCTTATGGGACTGAGCCCTTAAGCTGTGGGATCTGATGTTATCTCCTGGAAGATTGTGCCAGCATTGCTAACACAAATTACGGGATGACCACTGGTATACACTTGAGAAATGCTTGGTGTGTAGGGAAAAAACCTACAAATCTGGTGTCAGAAGTATTGCACTCAGTGACTGAGAGTAGAGAGTAGGAAAAATCACTTTGGTTTTTCCTATCTCAACTAGAGAACATCTTAAAACTACTACCACAGCTCTACAGTAAGAAAATAATCCTAAACGGATATGGAAAACAACTTTGAGACTATCATTCCAACCATTATATGCAATAAGTATTTATGATCTCATAATTTAACCCAGCTTCTAACTCTTTCTGCCACTGGGTCCTAGATGGTGCCAGGTATTTGTCTATAATGATGCAACAATATGGCCTACTTAAAATATTTTTAAGTCATAGATGACAGAATTAAAGAGTATGTTTTCTGTAGCATACTAAAATGCAATGTTCAACAAAATGCTTATATGAAAATAGAAGATGAAGCAAATAAGTCTGCTTAGAGCAAGTTTTTGTGCTATTTTAAAAAATGACAATTTGAAATTACACCACTTAGAAGTTGTCCTAGTATAACATATTTCACAAGTGCTGTCTTGACCCAGTCTTGATGTCATGAACTCTCAGTTACTCTTGAGAACAGTGTAGCAAGCTCCTAGCCCAACTACTTCCCTTATCAGGCTCTAACACTCCTAAGTTAAAATATACAGTACCCATCTGCCAGAGGTCCCCAAATCCTTAACACCCAAGACCAGCCCTCTCTTTCTTTTTTCTTTTGAGATGGAGTCTTGCTCTGTTGCCCAGACTGGAGTGCAGTGGCGCAATCTCAGCTCACTGCAAGCTCCACCTCCTGGGTTCACACCATTCTCCTGCCTCAGCCTCCCAAGTAGCTGGGACTACAGGCACCTACCACCACGCCCAGCTAATTTTTTGTATTTTTAGTAGAGACGGGGTTTCACCATGTTAGCCAGGATGGTCTCATTCTCCTGACCTCGTGATCTGCCCACTTCGGGCCCCCAAAGTGCTGGTGCTGGGATTACAGGCATGAGCCACCGTGCCCAGCCCAGCCCTCTCTTTCTTTAGGCCACAGAATTATTCAAAATATCTAATCACTGGGAAACCCAAGATACCTTGCTAACGCCATCCTGTTTGCCATACATAAGCCTCCTGCAGCTCCAGCATGAAGTTTCTTTGTCCTTGGGTGCAACCCTCTACGTGGCCCTGCATGGCAACCTTCTCTGCTTTGGAGCTATACATAACAAAGAGATCTGCCTTTAATCTATCCAAGTGTCTCTGTGTCGTGTCCCACTATCAAAAGAATCTTTAAATCCTGTCACTGACAGCTGCCTAGGGTTCACTATCTACACCGACTACAAATTATTTCTACCAAGTAATGCCCATTGCCAACATCTTACATTTGAATTGGGCTTTATAAACTCATATCACATGCCTATACTTTTTCTTTTTTCTTTCTTCTTCTTTTTTTGAGACAGAGTCTTGTTCTGTCACCCAGGCTGGAGTGCAGTGGTACCATCTCGGCTCACTGTAACATCTCGCCTCCTGGGTTCAAGTGATTCTCCTGCCTCAGCTTGCAAGTAGCTGGGATTACAGGCACCTGCCACCACGCCCACATAATTTTTTTATTTTTAGCAGAGACAGGGTTTCGTTATGTTGGCCAGGCTGGTCTCGAACTCCTGACCTCAGGTGATCCGCCTGCCCTGGCCTCCCAAAATGCTGGGATCATAGGTGTGAGCCACCATACCCGGCCTATTTTTTCTTAATTTGGTCATCATAACAGCTTTTAAGGAAAAGAAGAATGACATATCTATTTGATAGATGAGGTTAAGGATCTAATCTGTCACCCAGAGACATAGCCAAGATCAAAAACAAAGCCTTTGGTTCTTAACTTAGTGCTATTTCTTTTCTTTTCTTTTTCTTTCTTTTTTGTGAGACATAGTTTTGCTCTTGTTGTCCAGGCTGGCATGCAATGGCACGATCTTGGCTCACCGCAACCTCCGCCTCCAAGGTTCAAGTGATTCTCCTGCCTCAGCCTCCCGAGTAGCTGGGAATACAGGCATGCACCACCATGCCTGGCTAATTTTGTATTTTTAGTAGAGATGGAGTTTCTCCACGTTGGTCAGGCTGGTCTCGAACTCCTGAACTTTCTACCACAACTCCTGCCTACTTCTTAATTTAGTGCTGCTTTTTTAAATTAAAATTTTCCTACATAAAGAGTCCACAAGAAACTGTTACCCTCTGGTAAGGCCACTCATTCCCTCTCCCTCAATATCAAGAACAGTAGCAATTAAAAGGGTAGGCCACAGAACCTCTTAAGCCTTGATACCACTCCCACTACCAACCCCATTGCCAAGTATGATATAAGGTACCCACCCTCAGAGCTCTGGTACTTCTGGAAATATACCCCTCCTGTAGCATTAACCTGTCCACAACAGGATTGAAAGAGGGCCGACAGAGCTCAGCACGCTTGTAGTGACATCTTCATTCTATGACCCACACAACTTCTACTCAGCCCAATCAACCACTGCACCTCACCTCACCACTGATTAGCTGACCGAGAGAGCAGTCTATAATTAGAACTAATTATCCACCTTACTAGATGACTACTAATCCCATCATGCCCTAGATCTTTGCTTCCCATACTCACACAAGAAGCCTTACCCTCCAGATCATTCCTCATCATATAAATTCTTACCCTGTTAGAGTCACCTACATTGCCTAACATGAATCAGGCTCCAACCCCAGCACAACCCCTTACTCCTTCCACTGTAACCTATGTAATTCAGGGTCAGTCATCCATACAATTCCCTATATCCTTCAACTTCTATGATGGATGTTTCTTTTACCCCCTTTATCTAACTGAAACCTGGCTCTCTCTTATGGAAATAGCATGCTTCCCTTTCAGCCCTCGAAAGAGGTGGCAATTTTTAAATCCTACAATCTATATAATAAAGGCTTTTCAAATGGTGGATTGCAACCCACTAGTGAGTTGTGAAATTAATTTAGTGGATAGTTAACAGAAAACTTTAAATCAAGTAACAATATAAAACTTCAGCATATACTGTATGTAGTTAAACATTGTTTTATGAAAATTTTGTTTCAATTAAATAAATGATGGGTGTGCTGGATCATAATCTAAATGTATTTTTTGGCCGGGTGCGGTGGCTCACACCTGTAATCCCAGCACTTTGGGAGGATGAGGTGGGTGGATCATCTGAGGTCAGGAGTTTAAGACCAGCCTGACCAACATTGTCAACCCTGTCTCTATTAAAAATAGAAAATTAGCTGGGCATGGTGGCACACGCCTGTAATCCCAGCTACTTCAGAGGCTGAGGCAGGAGAATCACTTGAACCTGGGAGGTAGAGGTTGCAGTGAGCCAAGTTCACGCCACTGCACTCCAGTCCAGCCTGGGCAACAAGAGCGAAACTCTGTCTCAATAAAATAAAATAAAAATAAAAGTATTTCTTGCTGTATATCACAATATATACTTTGAACACACATATATATGCACATGTATTTGTGGGTTTTAAAAATTATTTATTTTTAGACACGAGGTCTTGCTCAGCTGCTCAGGCTGGAATGCAATGGTGCAATTGTAGCTTACTCTAACCTTGAACTCCTGAGCTCAAGTGATCCTCTCATCTCAGCTGCTCAAGTAATTAGAACTGCAGGTGCACACCATTAAGTCCAGCTAATTTGCTTTAGAGGCGGAGTCTTGCTATGTTGCTCAGGCTGGTCTCAAGCTCCTAGCCCCAAGCTATCCTCCTGCCTCAGCCTTCCAAGTAAGTAGGATTTCAGGCATGAACCACTGCACCCAACTATATACATATATTTGAAAGCCATTGCTTTATATCACCGAGAGTTACAAGTGCAGTAAATGTTCTCTTTTCTCTTCATTGCTGCTTCAAGTACCATTTTCATCCTTCCTCTCTAAATAACGTCCAGCTGCATTGAAGCACACGCCATCAAACTATTCCACACACACTCCTCCTTGTTATTATTACCTACAATACTCCTGGTCACCTTTCATTTAAGACTCCATCAACTGGCTTACTATCCTTCTCTCCATAATGCCTTCATTATTCCTAGTGACTTCAACATCCACGTGGACAATGCATCTCCTGCATATGAGTATGTGCAAGTATAATTGTATTCCTTGCTAAAATACTGAAATATTTTCATAGCCACTGTCAATCTTCTTCAATGTCATGCCTTAATGCTCTAGCCCCTCATCAGGATTCAACAGATCTCTTCACAATTCAGAAACAAAAAGTAATCATCTAACACAACAAGGTGCCTGCAGGACCCTGCACCAGCATTATGGGCTACGTCTATTTTGACGGGTCCATGCCATGCTAGTAGTGGTTGTTAAATATTTTGAACCCCATCCCTGCTAGCACTCTAGTCTCTCAGTTCCTTGGCTTTATTTTACCTTAAATGATTATGTTCACCACTGCAGCCACTCACTCTCACAGTCATACCCTATATCTACTTGTGACCAACAGCTGCAGGAAGAATGCTGCTATGTCCCAAGGAACTCTGTATTCCACACATTAGAATCCACCTGTGTGCCCGACTCATTCCAGTTACCAGAATTCCATCAACAGAGCAGCCCAGGACCACCAAGTCTCCTTACAAAGATATAATTAGGACCATCAGGTGTATCACTTCCTTTTAAACACAAATATAACAACTCCCTATCACCTGATATAGCAAATAAAAAATTATTCATCCACTACCTTCATCCACTATTCTATCAATTTCCCTGTTTCTTCTCTACTCTAGACCGACACCCCCACATATGGGTGTTCTTCATTCCACAACATGCCACAGCATGTCCATTTCTGCCTTCTGATGCTATATGGGATGCCCTTCCTACATTTCACCTTCAAAGCTGATCTGGAAACTCCTCCATCAGAAAGTCTGAAAAAGATGGAATCATCTGCCTGCTACTCAATGCATATTTAATTAATCCCTGCTGTAACATTGCATAGGAGTTTGTACTTGTCCTTATAATTTCTGTAAAAGGTAAGGTACCACTCTGGTGAAAGGTGCACCTGGTGAGAAGTCAGACTAGGGCTCAATTCCTGATTGCGCCTGTTGGCTCACTTAATGTCCCTGAACCCATGCAGATCTACACCTTGCAGAGTTTGTTAATTGACAACTAAAGAGATGGCACACCAAAGCATAATATAAGGACATTTTGCATTTATTCCTTGTGATGTTTAAGACAAGGTTCTGTACAAGTACTGAAAACCAAAGCAAAAATGGACAAACGGGGTCACATCAAGTTAAAAAGCTTCTGCACAGCAAAAGAAGCAATCAACAAATTGAAAAGACAACACACAGAATGGGAGAAAATATTTGCAAACTACTCATCTGATAAGGGATTAATAACCAGAATATATAAGGATCTCAAGCAACTCTATAGGAAAAAAATCTAATACTCTGGTTAAAAAGTAGGCAAAAGATTTGAATAGACATTTCTCAAAAGAATACACACAAATGAAAAACAGATGTATGAGAAGGTGCTCAATATTACTGATCATCAGAGAAATGCAAATCAAAACTCCAGTGAAATATCATCTCACTCCAGTTAAAAAGGCTTATATTCAAAAGACAGGCAATAACAAACGCTGGTAAGGATGTAGAAAAAAGGGAACCCTCATACACTGCTAGTGGGAATGTAAATTAGTATAACTACTAGGGAGAACAGTTTGGAGATTCCTCAAAAAAACTAAATATTGAGCTCCCATATGATCCAGCAATCCCACTGCTGGGTATATACCTAAAAGAAAGGAAATCAGTTTATCAAAGAGATATCTGCATTCCCATGTTTGTTGCAGCTCTATTCACCATAGCCAAGATTTGGAAGCAATTTAAGTGTCCATCAACAGATGAATGAATAAAGAATAAGTGGTACTTATACACAATGGAGCACTATTCAGCCATAAAAAAAGAATGAGATTTAGTCATTTGCAACAACATGGATGGAACTGGAAGTCATTATGTTAAGTGAAATAAGCCAGACACAGAAAGACAAACATCACAAGTTTTCACTTATTTGGAGGATCTAAAAATCAAAACAATTGAACCCCTGGAGATAGAGAGTAGAAGGATGCTTCCCAGGGGCTGGGAAGGGTAATGGGGGAATGGGGACAGTGAGGATGGTTAATGGGTACAAAAAATAGTTTGAATGAATCAATAAGACCTAGTATTTAATAGAACAACAGGGTGACTATAGTCAATAATAACTGTACATTTTAAAGTAACTAAAAGAGTATAATTGGATTGTTTGTGACACAAAGGATAAATGTTTGAGGGGATGGATACCTGATTTCCATGATGTGATTATCATGCATCGCATACCTGCATCAAAATATCTTGTGTACCCCATAAAGACATTCACCTATTATGTAACTACACAAATTTAAAATTACAAGTTATTTTTAAAAAGAAAAGATTCTGATACAAAGAAATGGTATACATTTAGCCTCTTTTTTTTTTTTTTGAGACGAAGTCTCACTCTGCTGTCCAAGCTGGAGTACAATGGCACAATTTCCGCTCACTGCAACTTCCACCTCCTGGGTTCAGGTGATTCTCCTGCCTCAGCCTCCCGAGTAGCTGGGACTACAGGCACGCACCACCATGCCCAGCTAATTTTGGTATTTTTAGTAGAAACGGCGGTTCACTATGCTGGCCAGGCTGGTTTTGAACTCCTGACCTCGTGATCCGCCCGCCACGACCTCCCAAAGTGCTCGAATTACAGGCATAAGCCACTGCGCCTGGCCTTTTTTTTTGTTTTGTTTTTTGTTTTTTTTTTAAGGAAACAATCTCACACTGATTTGTTTCCCAAAACAGTCGAGGAGAGTTTGAGCTATTATAATATCTATTGGTTCTTTCCAAACATTCTTTTCAGGTAAAGTCAGGTTTAGGTACTTGGTTATGTTCAATTTAACTCTGCGTGACAGAGGCAAGGCTGTGTCCACCAGCCCCCATTTCCTTTTCTAGGAGGCACACATACTTTACTTCCCAGCCACCCTGCTGGGTGGGGCCATGTAACCATGCGCATAAATTCCCGCTAAGGCATTGGGGTGAAAATGATACACAGCACTTCCAGGACTGGCCCCTAATATCTCTGACAAGTTAACCACAGCTAGCCTCCCTTATGTGAGGGCCACAGATTTGGCTACATTACCAAGGCCTCAGGGCATGGTAGAACCACCAAATGCAAGAAGCCTGGTCCTTCAATGAATGCAAGAAGTACAGACCCCACCCTCTGGCCCCAACCAACTTGTTACCACGCTGTGACTTGTATGAACATAAGCCTTTATGGAGTCAAGGTCCGAGATACTGGTTTTGCTAGCCTGCCCCAATGAACACATCTTATATTTATCACCAGTGGTAGCATAAGTGAAAAGAATCCCTGGACTTAGTTCCAGACCCGGGATAAAAATTCTGGCTCTACTACTCCCCCCACGTCCCCCATGACCTGCTCCTAAAATATGCTCTATACCCTTCCCAACTGTATGTCTACTGCATTTTCCTCTTTTTCACTACAGAGCCCTCCCAACTCTTCTCTGCCTCACGATTTCTGTCAGAGGGAGGCCTTCTCTGACCTCCGTCGCATACATGCTCACTTCTCTTTGCTCCAAGTGCAGCGTACATTCCTCTGTTTTAGCATGTACTGTTTTGTTGTAAGTATTTGTTGACGTGTGGTTCCCCAGACTGTGAATCCTTTCTTTAATTTCCCGCATTTAGTTACAGTGTCTGGCGCATGTAGAAAATAAATATGTATTAAAGGAATGGTTGTCACATATGACCTTAAGTGAGTCACTTATTTTTTAAGTCTACTAAATAGAATTTTTCAAAATTGTAATGATGAAATAAGGAATGTGAATGTGACTTGTAGGTTAGAAACAGATTCTAACAGTAATGGGTTTCCTCACTGTTTGTAGGCCCTTCTCATCTTTTCCAGTCAAATCCATCTTAATTCTCCAAGGTAGCACTATCCAACAGAAATATAATGCAAGCCATATTTGTAATTTTAAAACTATCTGTAGCCACATTTAAAAAGTTAAAACCAAGTGAAATTAATTTTAATATATTTAACCCAATATACCCAAAATATCAGTTTTTAAATTAAATCTTCTAAATCCTCAAACACATCTCTGGTCAGACCAGCCACATTTGGAGAGCTCACGTGTCAACTGCGGCTACGGCTCCCGCAAATTGGACAGCAGCCGCAAGGCCTACTTCAAATAGCAACCTGACTTCCCCTTAGGCAGAATGAGTGACTCCTCTTCAGTGTCTCTCAAGCCCTTTATCCTATTGTGTATTGTGAAAACTAGAGAGTAAGCTCCTTGAGGAATTCCAGACTCTTGTCTGGAGAAACCACTCTCGGCCTCGGTCTGGCCTGTATCGGGCCGTTATGCAATTCCAGGTAACTGATGAACCCCTGAGGACACAACTCCGTGGGAGGCCCCGTAGCCAGAGCGGAAAATGGTCAGTCTGGCAAGAGTGCGGGCAAGTGGCCACGGCAGGCTGCGATCCCGGTGCCCACCGCCCTCCAAGCTCCTCGGGCCGTACCCTCCCCAAGGCAGGGGGCGCGGAGGTCCCGGGTTCGGCCAGTTCGGGGGCGCCTCAGCCGCAGCCCCGCCCCCCTCCCACGCGTCTCCCTCCCACGCGTCTCCCTCCCACTCCCCGCGCCTCTGCCGCCGCCGCCGAGCCCCGGAAGCGGGCGGGGATTTCCTGTGCCCGCCCCGCCCGCGCCCGCCGGGCCGCCGTCTCCGCCTGTCTCTGGCTCCGCCGGCCGCCGGCTCCCAGACGCAAGCGGAGGGCGGAGGGGAGGGGCAGGCGGCGCCCGGGAGGGAGGCACCGGGCCGCGGGCCAAGCCGACCGGGGGTGAGTGGAGCCGGGCTGGAAGGAGCTGCGGCTGGAGGGACTCCTGGCTTCCCGGGGCGGCGGGTGGGGGCTCGGTCACCCATGGGGGCGGGGAGGAGGATCGGCGCGGCTTCCGGGTTGCTGCCTTTCCCGGGGGTCTGCCCCGCTGACATTCTGTGCCCGCCCCTAGCCCTGTCTCCCCGTGCCCATCGCAGCTGTCAGGCCCTGCGGGCTTCCGCCGCTGTCACTCGCGCACAGGTTACCCGGTGGCTCCCTTTCTCTTCACTTGCTCATGCCCCAGCTAATGGGAAACCTGTTTTCTGACCTCACTTCCCCTGCTCCACTTCTGCCTTGCTCGGATTCTCTGAAATCTGACCCTTTCCAGGGGCACTGTGACAAGAAGGAGGGAAGAAGAAACCTTACCCCTGAACAGGCTCCCGTCCCGCCCATGCCCCACCCGTGGCAGGGGCCAGGGTTCTCTGATGGACGGAGCACAACTCGACCGTGTGCCCTTGGGCTACTCATTTTTATAACATGGCCCCTTTTCTGTTCATCAGCACTGGCTGCAAAAACTTCCTTTTGCAGGTCCCTTGCTACCCATATGTGTGAAGAAAAGGGGGAAATGAAAGCCCTAGAACGCAGACTCCAGTGGGCATGGGATCATCCTGGAACCAGGAGAAACGAGGTTAGGGCTACCACCTTAACCGCCCAGGTGCTGGCTCTGCGTGAACATCTTAGGAAATGCAGGCTGAGGACAGGTACCCATCCCATCCTTTGCTGAGATTTTTGCTAGCACTTCCACGGATTTCTATCAGTGATATAGAAAGGCTAACAGCTGGCCCAGTGGGCTCTGCAGAAAGAGGCTTCCTATTAAGAGACTCTGCTACCTGCGGGAGATGGAGAAAGGGTTTGAGACAAGTGTCCAGATATGTAGCTAGAGGTAAAGCCTTCAGGGAGGATTTGCACAGGAGCTAGAGAACCAGAAAGATGGGATGAAGAGGGGGAATTAGTGCCCTGTGTGTTAAAAGTGGATACAGAGCTGGAATTCAGAGAAGAGAGCTAAAATAGAAGTTTCCCTTCATTGCTTTAGCAAAAATTTTCCTTTCTCATGAAAAGTCTCTGAAAAGGAAACCTCCAGGGTGCTCCCATGAGGCCCTGAGCCATCTTTGGACTTTTGAGATGAAAGAGGAATTTGTTTTTCCTGTGCATTGGCTTAGGGTTCCCACCTACCTCTTTTGTCAAAGACAAATAGGCAAGAAAATAGATGACTTGACATCTGTCATTACCTACCTTGGCCTTCAAGGTTCTTGCAAATGTTATTAAAAGGATGTAAGTAAGCCAGGATAGTTACCAAATTTCTGACTGCTCTTGGAAGTCTTTCATGGACTCGAGTGTTTGGTTATTGAATAAGAATACCCAAAATATGTTGCCAAGCAGAAAGAGATTCTCAGATCTCAGATTATTTCTCTGCCATAAAGCCCTATCACAACAGAAGTGTGATCCATCCTGCTCTTAAGATGTCCAAAGAAAAAGAAGAGCCCACTATCTGGTTTTGTACACTGCAGGATTATTAATAATTAAAAAATAATAATAACCTAAATCTCTTGCAATCAAGACCCATTTTTTCTGTTCGACCTATGTAGAGATAGAAGGGACCTCTGTTTTTATTCATTAGTAGCATCATTCATCAGGCTTCTCCAGACTGAGAAAACTACATCCGACATTTTTAACTTCCCCAGTGGCTGCATTTCCCATCCCTTTCTTGACTTTCATGTCTTCTGATGAACACACCTGGCTTCTCCATATGCTTCTTTCGAACTGAATATATTTTTCTAACGAGATCTGACTGGTGCCTGACAAACAGGTTTGTTCATCTGGGTCATGTTAGCAGTACTTCTTCCCCCTTTTCCAGCTCTGGTTCAAACTCTTTCTGTTCTTTTTTACTTTTCCTGATTAAACTTCAGCTCCTCACTGACCAACAATTTCTCTTACCTGTTAGGGTTACTTTGGAGTCTTACACCTGCTTTCCAAGTTATTAGTTTTTCTACCGTATTTACTACCAGTTCTCATTGGATGGTAGACCAAGTGCCTTTTTATTGAGGCTTGTCCCAAGTGAGGTACCTTTTGGCTCAGCCTCATGAAAGAGGTGTGTGCTCATGATACAAATACACCCCTTGGTTGGGACTTCTACCTATAGTAATCATTTCATTCTAAACTGATGAGACTGTGATTTGTGGCAGAAAATCTTCTGTGTGATTACATCCATCTTGTTGAGTGCAGGTCTATGTGTATTTCTTCCTGTATGTTTCCAAACTGCTTACTTTCCTGTACTTCATGTGCTTGAAATTAAATGGATAGCCTTTGAATTTCTGGGACAGTTCTTTTTTTTTTAAATGAACTTCTTCTAATCTTCAGGTATATTCTGTTTCCATCATGAGGTCCACAAAATACCAGTTAGTGGCTTTGCTACATAGCACCTGCCAATTTCTTAGTTCCTCCAGGAAGCTTGGTGCAGGCTCAGTTGATCGGAACACATCAAGCTTTTAAAATTCATCTTCCAGCAAGCTCCTTCTATCTAGTTTCATCTATTATCCCTGGGCCTGTTCTTCATAACTCCCTTAGGAATATCACTCTTTTCCCATTTTCATGGGCATTGCTGATATGAATTTGTTCCAGGTCACAATTTGGGTCTACAGCAAAAATGCTTTCAGAACAGACAGCAGCTCTGGGGACAGGATGGGAATCAATCAATGTACAGCTGGATGGAGCAGAGCCCCAGGTGGAAAGGGGAAGCAAGGAAGAGGGGCCATGGAGAACAGCACCAGGGCCTCTGGAGCACCTGTGCTGCGACCTTGAAGAGGAGCCACAGTCCCTTCAGGAGAAGGGTGAGAGCCCACAGTGTGTGGGAAGCACAGTGCGTAGTCTCCTAATATTTGTTCCAGAAGTAGGGCTAAAAATCTCCAAATTGCCAGGGACTAAATAGCATAAACTATACCAGGACCAGCCCATTCTTTTTGAGACCTGGTCACAGGTACAGAATAGGCTTCTGAATTCAGCAAACCATGCAACTGGGCTTCTCTTGTTTCTTCATAATTACTCCCTCCACATACAAATGCATAATTAGTGATACTGAATGAGGGAGATGAAGGAAATGACAGCAACCTGATTACTGTTGGATAACTCACTCAGTAAGATGCACTTTACTAGATGAAAATTACATTCAAGTACTGTAAATTCAAACTATAGCTAGTCTAACTAAAAGCCATCTGATACCCTTTCAGAACATTTTGAGTGATGGCCCTCTCATCTACATTTGTGCATTTGAGTTTTACCAGCGGGCGTAGATACAGAAGCTGTGGCCCTTAAGCCTCTCTAAAATGGGGCCCAGGCCCTATTGAGAAAGGGTAGATAGTTATTCTCTAATGTTTCTTCTCTCTCCTCATCAGCTCAGTCTGCTCCCTGGGTTCCTGCAGTTCCCCAGGAGGGGAACACTGGAGACTGGGAGATGGCAGCTGCACTTCTTGCAGCTGGATCACAGGTGAGCTCTGCTTCCCTTGGCCTCTCCTGTGGTCCCATCACTGGTGCCTTTGTATTGCTTTCGCAGCAGCCCATTGATGAGTTGGCTCACATGATCATCAATGGTATGTTCATCTTATAACTGAATAGAATCTATCCCTTTCCAAGGGGTCATAAGACCCTTGGAAAATTAAATGGAGCCACAAGAAAGGGAATTCTTGAGGTTAGGGTTTTTTGGGGTTTTGTTTGCTTTGTTTTTTGTTTTTGAGACAGAATCTCACTGTGTCACCCAGGCTGGAGTGCAGTGGTACGATCTTGGCTCACTGCAACCTCCACCTCCTGGGTTCAAGCAATTCTTCTGCTTCAGCCTCCCGAGCAGCTGGACTACTGGCACATGCCACCACACCCGGCTAATTTTTGTGTTTTTAGTAGAGACAGGGTTTTGCCACGTTGGCCAGGCTGGTCTTGAACTGCTGACCTCAGGTGATCTGCCCACCTCAGCCTCCCAAAGTGCTGGGATCACAGGTATGAGCCACCGTGCCTAGTCAAGGTTAGGGTTTTTAATGGATGGCTGTGTTTGTTATCCACAGGAGGATGTTAAGAATAATTACCTTCCCTTAGGAAATAAATCTGGAAAGATTAGGAAAAGAGGACCTGAAGAAAGCTTAGAAGAACCTAAAGTGGAAGGATTGGGTGGATAATGGAACATTTACGGAAAAGAAGAGGAGGAAGGATATAAAGAGGGGCAGAACCTGGGAGGAAAATAGGTTTAGATTCAGAAGGCAATAGGAGAGCTGTGGAAAGCTAATAATAATAGTGTTAGTACTAATAGGAGTACACCCCCAGAGTGCTTATCACATATGCCATTTTCTGGGTGCTTTATGTATATTAACTCATGTAATTCCGAGAACAACTCAAGTTATCCAATTTTACAGATGAGAAAATGGGGCAGGGAGAGATTAAGGCACTTGTGTAGGGTCATGCTGTGAGAAACTGGCAAAGCTGAGTCACTTGGCTTCAGATTCTGAGCTCCTAACCAGCATACTGTGCTGCCTGAAAATATAAAGATATGGCCAGGCACGGTAGCTCACGCCTGTAATCCCAGCACCTTGGGAGGCCGAGGTGGGCGAATCACGAGGTGAGGAGTTCAAGACCAGCCTGGCAACAACATGGTGAAATCCCGTCTCTACTAACAATACAAAAAAATAGCTGGGTGTAGTAGTGGGTGCCTGTAATTCCAGCTACTCAGGAGGCTGAGGCAGGAGAATCGCTTGAACTTGGGAGGTGGAGGTTGCAGTGAGACGAGATTGCGCTACTGCACTCCAGCCTGGGTGACAGAGTGAGACTCCGTCTCTAAATAAATAAATAAATAAACAAAAAACAAAGCAAACAAAACCCCAAAAAACCCTAACCTCAAGAATTCCCTTTCTTGTGGCTCCATTTAATTTTCCAAGGGTCTTATGACCCCTTGAAAAGGGATAGATTCTATTCAGTTATAAGATGAACATACCATTGATGATCATGTGAGCCAACTCATATCTTTAATGCTGTGGCAAGGGAGGCAAGAAAGAATGTTTTATCTGTAGCATTTTGTGCTGATAGAAAAGGCAAGGTCCAGTGGAAGGAGGAGGAAATGGTACACAATTTCTTCTTCAAAAGAGTAAGGCCAAGGAGAAGTGACTGAGTAGACACCTGTCAACAGAGGGGGTGATGAGTTTGTGGTGCCTCCAGCTTCTCATGGCCCCACTTGGGAAATTCCCCCAGTAACATTACACTCACTCACTCCTTGACCATCTACCTTCACTCCTCATTTCCCCTTTACCAAAACTGTGTGCCCTACCCAGGGACTTCTGGGCACCTCTTTTCTCAGATCATTTCTCACCCTCTCTCCTCTACTAAATTAGCCTTTCATACTGAATCACATTTTCCTTGAAAAACAGCTGCTGACAGAAGATGCTACATTTTGTTTCAGGGCCTGGTAACCATCAAGGATGTGTCACTGTGCTTCTCTCAGGAGGAGTGGCGGAGCCTGGACCCCTCTCAGACAGACTTTTATGGAGAATATGTCATGCAAGAAAACTGTGGGATAGTAGTCTCTCTGAGTAAGCATGACCTTCTCCAGCCACTAGAAGATTATACTCTGGGAGGACAGAGCCATCTGCTTCAGGGCTATTGGATAGTGTCTATCTAGAACCCCTTCTGTGGCAGGGAATCTGTCTATGCTTCTGCCAGAGAAAGAACACTAGGGCCAATCCCAAGAGAATGAGAGAGTAAAACATCATTAAAAAAAATAAATAAAAAAGCAATTGATGCTGAACTGTGGAGTACAGAACTTGAGGTTTTTCTTGGTTGGGAATTAGGAGGTTCTCACAAAGCAGAGAGAACTGGAACCGCGTCCTTGTAAACTTGGGAACCATATAGAGGAAGACAGGGATGCAGGGGGTAGGACTGTTGTAGGAGGACTAAAGTGAAGTTATGCCCAGAAAGGCCATTTAGGCTAGAAAATCTGAGTGGAAGAAAACAGGTTCATTGGGAAGGAGAGTGATTTTCTAGGCAGAGAAGAGGGACTTAACAGAGATGGGTGGGGGAAAAGGTTGGGGTGGGGAGATGTTTCTTTCTTGACCTTCTTTTGTCTAGAGTTCCAAACAATAGGAAACAGTTTTTTGTTTGATGGTTTCAGAAATATAGAATTGCTGTTGAACTAATTGACAGCTCTGTTTTCCTTCCCCACGAGCAGGATTTCCAATTCCCAAACTGGACATGCTTTCTCAACTAGAAGGAGGAGAAGAACAATGGGTCCCTGACCCCCAGGACTTAGAGGAGAGGGACATTCTGAGGGTCACATATACAGGTAAGAACCTAGAATAGGCTTTCAGCCGTTTCCTTCACAGTTCAGGGCATCATCATTCCATGTTCGTCTCATCCCTACTCTGCCTCAGAGAGTTCCAGAGACGAAAGGTTTAGAGATCTTTTTCTTCAACAGCAAGGGAGCGTAGCAGCATGGTGTAGTAGGCACTTTGTGGATTGGAATTCTAGACTGTACTTGTGGGACCTTTGAAAAGTAATAAAACTCCCTTTGGTTTCTTCATCTGTAAATTATTGTGAAAATTAAATATACGAATATATTAGAATATTAGAACAGAACAGTGCCAAGCACGTAATAGGCACTCAATAAATGTTAGTTGTTGATATTGTTGTCAACCTCCCACCCATTTCAAGAATGCGTTGAGGATTGCTGACAGTTGTCATTCAGCCAGTGACAATTGCAGCACATTCTGTAACCCTCTCCATCTATGCTTAGATAGAAAGATGCTGATTAATAGTAATATATAGTAGTAAATAAATAATGGTAATAAATAATAACAATAGCATATACCATTTACTAAGTACTTAAACTATGTGCAGGTCCTGTGCTATCTATCTTATAACCACCTGAGAGAGAGGTATTTCTTCCCATTTTACAGAAGAAATGAAGGTTTAGAGACGTTAAGTGGGAAAGCTGAGATTCCATCTTGGGTAATCTGCCTCCTAAGCCTAGGCTTTTAACCTCTATATCTGTTGCACTATCTTGTATGACATTAGACTATGTTCTCTCAGCCCTTCTGGGGTCAAGTCTGGGCACTGGCAGGTATCAGACAACCTCATTTGTGACTTAGGAAATGTGACTCTTCTCTTGGGGTTGGTATTTCCCCTTCTCCACAGGAGATGGAAGTGAGCATGAGGGGGATACCCCTGAACTAGAAGCAGAACCTCCCAGAATGTTATCCAGCGTTTCTGAAGATACTGTTCTCTGGAACCCAGAGCATGATGAGAGCTGGGATTCCATGCACAGGAGCTCCAGAGGAATGCTCCTGGGGCCCCCTTTTCTTCAGGAAGACAGCTTCTCAAACCTGCTGTGTAGCACAGAGATGGATTCCCTGTTAAGACCCCACACATGCCCCCAATGTGGGAAACAGTTTGTGTGGGGCTCCCACCTTGCCAGGCATCAACAAACACACACTGGGGAGAGGCCCTACAGCTGCCTCAAGTGTGAGAAGAGCTTTGGGCGAAGACATCACCTCATCAGGCACCAGAAAACCCACCTACATGACAAGCCCAGCAGGTGCTCTGAGTGTGGTAAGAATTTCCGATGCAACTCCCATCTGGCCAGCCACCAGAGAGTGCATGCAGAAGGCAAATCCTGCAAGGGCCAAGAGGTTGGAGAGAGCCCTGGCACAAGGAAACGGCAGCGTGCCCCACCAGTGCCAAAGTGTCACGTGTGCACTGAATGTGGGAAGAGCTTTGGCCGAAGGCACCACCTTGTGAGACACTGGCTGACCCACACTGGGGAGAAGCCCTTCCAGTGCCCTCGCTGTGAGAAGAGCTTTGGCCGAAAACATCACCTGGACAGGCATCTGCTGACCCACCAGGGACAAAGTCCCCGGAACAGCTGGGACAAAGGAACATCTGTCTTTTGAAATCTGTTTCCACTACAGCTATGGTCAAGTCTATCAGCTGGTGCTACTAGGAGTCACTGCCAGGGCTGCCGTTCTTCTGAACCCCAGGGGCCAGAATCATGAGCCCTAACCCCATGCCTAGAAAGATGAGGTCCCAGCAGTGGCCAGAGCATTTCTCACCAGTTCTGTGAGATAGCACATAAAAATAGAGTTCTTTGGTCAAAACTTTTGGGAAGCAATGCATCCTACATGGGCTGATACTCAGCCTGAGCCATTCTCAAGAGGAGAGTGGTACTGGCAGTTTATGCGTGAAATCCATTCTGATTTGTTGGAGTCTATGGTATACCAATTGTTAAATATTTTGAGTATCACTTTTGCATACTGTTACTATTTTCTCTCTCTATATAGAGAAAGGCCATTTTAGCATAGTAAAGGCTCTGAAAATTTCTGCAGTAGACCAAACTGAAGATTCTATTAATGTAGTGTTTCCTAAATGTATTTGACCTCAGTATCCTTTCTATTTGCATCCCACAGAACTGGTGACTATGAAACACTCTGGTGAACACTGGGTTAGAGATCAATGAGGAAATGAGACTTAGTGATCAGGCATCCAGAGCCCCTCCTTTTATCCATATGAAAGCCAGCGGGGCCAGGCCTTGTTTCTGTGTGGGTCTGTCTACCTTACCCCAGTCAGCAGCATATACATCTACACCTCTCACCCTCACCTGCTGAAAAACATAATAACCTTTTTGCCCCTTATTCCTACTCCCTTCATCCTGCACATACATATATCCAGCTGAGAAATCACACTACAAGGCTAAGAGATGACCTAATACCCCCAAATAACCCAGGTCCACACAGGAAAAAAAAAAAAAATTATCCTCTTGAGCAGACCCCTCTCTCCTCTTGACTGTCTTTTTGTGTCTTGTGTATTTGTGTGCAGGGTCTTTGAAGAGAGCATGCTATGTGCAAACTGTACAAGCTAGGTTTTCTAGGGGCTGTGTTCTGGGGATGAGGGCAGTGGGGATTATATGGGTTTCTGTTTCAAGACAGGAAGCAGTCTGATTAGGGAGCACTAGTGGAAAGGGTTAAATGACAGGTTAAGTTGTGGGAGTTGAGTACAAAGCTTTCCCAGTTATTGCTGAGATCAAGACAGTTGTGAATGTGTGTATCTAGGTCTGAATCTCTGGGCTGCAGATTGCTTTTAACTGGGCAGAGAAAAGTCTGGGGAGGTGAGCTGTTTCTTGTTGATTTCAGGCAAGAGGCACAGAAACTTTGTATTGAGTGGGGATTTTGTTTTAAGTGCTGGAAAATTAGAGCAGGAATTACCATGTTTGCAAGTTGTTGCCATCACTCTTGTTTGACTTTGCCTCATCAAGGGGCAAGAGTTATTCTTGAAGATCTCATTCTCCCAGAAACAGAACTTTAGGGGAAATGGCTGTGGCTTAGCTTTTCAGCTGATGCAGGGTAATGAGCTTTCTGGTTGGTTTTCCTTCCATTTCTGGAAAGATGTCCACACTGAGACCCTTAACTCTAGGGCTTGCATAAGTATTCTAGCATCGTTAGTTGGTCATTTTTTCTCTTTATCAGTGATTGTGTTAATATCAATCTTATAACTTAAAAATTGTCTTGTATGCAAGAGCAGTTTGGTGTTAGGGAGGAAGAGGAGCAAAGTGGGATATTTTCTTTTTTTTTTTTTTTTTTTTTTGAGACGGAGTCTCGCTCTGTCGCCCAGGCTGGAGTGCAGTGGCCGGATCTCAGCTCACTGCAAGCTCCGTCTCCCGAGTTCATGCCATTCTCCTGCCTCAGCCTCCCGAGTAGCTGGGACTACAGGCGCCCGCCACCTCGCCCGGCTAGTTTTTTTGTAGTTTTAGTAGAGACGGGGTTTGCTTAGATATTGTTTCTTCCCTAAGATGTGTTTCGCAACCACAATTGGTGGAGTGAACCAGAGAGGCAAGAGGAAGTGAGTTGCAACAATTTAGTTTAGTGACTGTGCCTTTTGCAGGAAAAACTGGGTGAATCACAGCTCCTCAGAGTCCTGGACTCAATTAGAATTTAAGATAGACTTATTTTGCTGACTGGGCTTCTTAGAGTTTATGTGACTTGAGCAGCTTGGCCCCTGCCTCCTGCTACTCTGAGCAGCCTTCCTTCTTCCTGGAATGCACTTCTCTTGTTTATGATCCTATGAATAAGGCATAATGGACGGCCTTTGTAAGGCAGGTCTTGCCCTAGGTTCTCAGAATCAGGAGCATTTTAGGATCAGTATTAGGAGATGCCCCAGGGAGTAAGAAAGCATTGGGTTCTGATAAATCTGGACTCTGCCACTTCTTTTACTCTCCCTCTTTAAGACTAAAAGCTCTGCATAAGCAATGGTTCAGAACATGTCTTGGGTACAGACCTGTTGAATCTGACAGAAACCAGAAACTCACTTTTGAGAAAAAGACATTTGTAATTCACTCAGTTTTGCATACACATTTAGCAGGTTCAAAGCCTATCTGTGGAATCCCTAAACTGCCTTCAAAGAAAGGGAGTTACCCTGATCTAAAATGGTCATTATATATTTGTGTCAAGAGGCAAGGGTCACTAAATATTTTAAGGATTAAGGTACCAGAGGCATCAGTGTATAAGGATATAGTCTGGTCTTTAATTATGACAAGGGTATTGATTACATTCTACTCTCTGGGTTTCAAAAAGATCTGACATGCTGACAAATCCAGCTCCTCACAAATCTTGTTTGAAGGACTTGTGGGAAGTGGTATTCCTTACTATTAGATCACGCCTCTTAATAACTACATGTTAACGTCCAGCCTTTTATCTGTTTGAGTAATTGTAGGGATAGAAAGTGAAGCCCCCAGAGTTAGGTGCAAGTATAGCACCCAGCTGAAAGGCATCATGGAGTCTAAGGACCTTCTACAGAAGGGGCAAACCTTTGGGTTATTTCTGGTGTACCGCTGTCTTCTCTACCTCGGTCCAACACCACCTCCCTTGGACGAAAAATAAAACAAGCAACAGCTATCAGATGAGTGAATAGATTTGAATGATTTTTCCCACGGGGAATAAGCCTCAAATGTTCATGTTTCATCCTGTCCCCTTTAAAAAGAGTCTCTATGTTCTCTTTGGGCAAAATGTAAAACAGGGACATCCATCTTCAGGAACTTGTCACATTTTTCCATCTGTGATGCCTCCACCCTATTCTGAGTATCCTCCCCTTTCCACCCCAACATAGTCTCTTTCAAAGAATTCCTTGCACGGGATAACGTATCCCAAAGTGTTAGCTTTTCACAGGGCTATTTACACTTTAAGCCGTAGTTCTCACTGTAGAAGGAAAAACTTTTCCTTTGTCAAAGTAATGTTATGGCTTTAGAGAACTAAAGAGGTGATAATTTGGGACAAAATTCCTTCCTTTCTAACATTCCTGCAATCAAACTACTGTTTCCTATTTCCATAAAGGGCAGGTCCTGACTCAGACCTAGAGGCACCAGAAGGCCAGTTCTTTCCATCTCTGTATTAGGATGAATGCACTGAATGGGAGTGGGTGGGGCTGGGCAATAACACAAAAGTGAAATCCATTTATTTAGAGCCTTAGAGAGCCTCAGCTAGCAAAATTTCCCTCTGTTCCCTTGTGTACCATACCAAACTGTGGCTCTCAAAATTTGGTCTTTGGGCCAGCAGCATAAATATCACCTGGAAACTTGTTTGAAATGCAAATTCTTAGCCCCTGCCCCAGGAGAACTACTGAATCAGAAACTCGGGAAGGAGCTCAACATTCAGTCTTTTAACATGCCCTCCAGGATGTGTGATACAAGCTAAAGTTTGAGAACCACTGGCTAGGGGATTCATATTTCAAGCAGTGGTACCTCACTGTTTTCAAATGGATCTTCACACTCCTGTTGTCAGGTTTATTCTCTGCAGCCTCACTAGGCTAGACCTCAGTTCCATTCCCCTTAGTTGCAAGGTCTTCTTCCACTCTTAAATCAGTAAAAGAACTGGGGCTAGTCACCAATATCAGAAACTGTGGTGGGGCAACTACCAAGCCCCTATGATTGATTAGGGCTGGGGCTTCCAATATGGGCACTGAGGATACTTGGGTCCAGAAATCTGAAAGGACAGAAAGGAACAAACAACTCAAAGATAGAAAATCCCACGTAAAACTGAAAAACTGACATCCAAGGAAATGTTTCCCCTTCGCTTTGTCCTTTTCACTGGCTCTTCTAATAAAAGGCAGGTGGAGTGGGCACCTAGCACAAAGGTAGAGTAAGGCCTGCTATGCCAAGCCCTTAAGGACCCATGTTTTCCAACATAAAAATTGGATTAAAGACCAACGAGGGGCCATGGAAGGGATTTCTAACCATGATTTGGCATACCCTATGGGCAAGGGCAGCAGGAACGTCAGAGTAACCAGGGCACAAGAGGGAACTAGGTTTTTCTAGTAAGATTTGACACAAGCAAGATTTAAATCCAGACTCTGCTTACTAGGTAGAGGTTGTAACCAATGAAGCCATGGTACCCAAAATGCATTCTGTTGCTTAGAAGATTCTGACAGATTCAGGCTGTGGGGAGGAACCTGCCTTGCAGTCTCTGACCCTGCTACCTCCTCCAGTTCCTCTCCCAGGTGCACCTATGAGGATAGACTGAACTGACAGTTACAATTCTGCCCACAGGGCTTCTCCATGGTCAAAAGATTAGACCCCTAGGCTGAGACTTTCTTCAACTCCAGGCCTTATGCTCTCTCCCTCTTTCCTTCCACCACCTCCATTTTCCCAACAGGCAGCATTCTTCCTCTACTCTTTGTTCCTACTCTTTTTCAGATTTTTTGTTTGTTTGAGTTTTGCCTTGTTCTGACTGAGCAATAACATGCCTTTCCAAGGGCATTTGTTCTCTCCAATCCCCATCCTTCTTCCATTCTAGTTTCTCTCTTCAAATTTCTGGCCAATTCTATTCCATCATGAGCCCACTTACCACCTATTCCTCTGCCTACTGTTCAGTTTCTTTTCTATCAGCTTTAAGCCTACTAAGCAGGGGTCAATTCATACTTCCCACTCTCATCCTCCAAATTCTTGGTTTGGCTATAGCAATTCATCAGCCTCCTCACCACTCTGCCCCTTTCTCATACACACCCCCACAGGACACCACCACCACTCCACCCCCTGCCTAGTACTGGCAAATCTGATCCCTCCATTTCCTAGACGTTCTTCTTCCTTTCAGATAACTTCCAAAGTTGTTTTCCACTTTTCACCATTTTTAATTTACTTCCTTCCAGTCTCCTGTGACTCCTGAGAATCAAACTCTTAATTCTACAAGCAATTTTTTGTGTCCTTATTACGTGCCAGGCACTGGAATTTCAGGCCTGGGAAATCAAATGTGACCCTTGCTCCTGCTCTCAGTGTGTTCTTCAGTCAAGCCCTCCCCCACTTTCCTGCCTTGTATCTTGCCACCAGGCACCTGGACATCCTCTTCCAGGAAACTCTGGGGATGAATGCCCACTTGCCATGCAGCCCAACTGCTCCGTGCCTATCAGATTTCTAGCTATTATCTGAATTGGTTCCTTCTGATGAACTGTGAACTTCCTTGGGTTACCCAACAGGGGACTTATGGTCCCTGTCAGTTTAATAAAAGTGTTGGCTGTGTCACTTATTTCTTCTCTAGGTCTTCTCCTTCACTTTTCCCTCCATTCCTGCTCTTTGCTCCTGACAAAAAGACTACCACAGAACGGGGGAAGATAAGCCACAGAATCTTCTGAGAACCATCTCATCTCACTGCCTGAAACATAAGCCTCCAGACAACAGGTTGGGCCTCGCCACCTCCCTCTGGCATCCTGGCCCCCATATGCTCCTGAGTCAGCCAGACCCTCGATCCAACCTGGAGAGGCTGGAGGATTGGGTTGGTGGTCTACTCCCAGGGAGCACTTCAGCAGCAGACTACTGAGCAGGGCCAGGACTAGGGAGATCGCCCAGCATGTGAGTTTAAGGAGGCCCTCAGTTTCAAGGGCTGCAAGGGCTGACCTTGCTCTTGAAGATCTAAGAGTGCTGAGCTCGAGTCTGGAGCCACCAAGTGGTGGCGGTAGTGAGTGCGACTTGACCCCCTTAGGCATGTTCGCAGTAATTGGATATTCCTGGGATTGAGAGGATAGGGTAGGGTAGGAAATGGTTGTGGGAGAAAACATGGAAAGCAGGTGTGGAGGTAGGGTCAGAAGCCACTGTCCATTAACTCAGTGACAAAGCCTCCCCTCTTGGACAGGAAGGGCCTGTGGTGAGTGCAACTCAAAGGCGTGGCTCTTCCTCTACAGGAGTTGCCTTAAAAAGCCTCAAGCCTATTGCTTAGGGGATGAATGATCCTCAGATGCCTTGCAGCTTTCCTTACCCCAGCCAGATTGTTTTGTTGCCCCGGGCCTCATAAGTTTCCTTATTTTCTTGTGTTCACTCTTACTTCCCCTCGGCCACTTGGAGTCTGGTCTCTTCCATCACCAAAAAGGGAAGGAGGTAAGGGAATTGAGAAAAGGGAAAAGAGAAACACAGCCACTATGACTGTCCACTAGCTAGAAATCTGGCAGGCACAGGGATGATATAAACTCCCACCAACACTGTAGATGAGTGCCTGTTTCCCCACAGCCTTACCAGTAGAGTAGGCTCTCAAACATTTGGATTTTTGCCCATCTGATTAAAAATACTTTTTATTTTTTTTGGTATTAATGTGTAGTATAGTTTAAATATGCATTTATAAACTGGACCTTTTCATGTTTTTAAAAGGACATTTTTGTTTCTGTTAAGTGTTTTTCAAACAACCATTGAATATTTGTTCTAGAGGACATCTAACATTCGTTACAACTCAAGTCCAACAATGATGTGATCAACATTACACTAAGCAGTTGAGGTAAAAGAAAAGCAAAGAATTGGGTCAGGGTCATTCAGTTTGCTCTGACTAAAGTTAAATACCCAAATGTGCCACTCAAATGTGAGCTCAGAAAAGTGGAGATTATGTTTTATCCATTTTAGTATTCTCAGCACAGGGCCTAGAATCTTGCAAGCACTTAGTCATTAACGAATACTAGAGATGAGATTAGCTGTTCTTGGGAATGCCTCTGGCTGAGTACCCAGCCAACATTATGATCTTGATAATCTGGGTAGCTTGCTAACGAGATATGGTCATTTCTTATATTTCATTGGAGTACAGCCACCCTAAAGCTTATCAATGAAAAATAATCTGAGATGACCATTGTTAGCTATATAAGGTCAAGATCTGGGTCTCTCATGTCTGCTACTGTTCCTGCATATGGTGGGCACTTAATAAATTGGATACATTTTGGTGAATGAATGGAAGTTTGAAATGAAGAAACCATCATAAAACAAATATAAGTGTGATGGTTTTTAGGAAATCTAGAAAACAAAATTTTCCCAGTATCATTAGATACTTAGAAGAAAAAGACTAATACTAGACCACCTAGTATTGCAGCCTTCTTACTCAGTTTAGTGAGGTCTGAGTTCTTGTCCCACGACCAAGAAGAAGGCAAGTGGACACCAGAGAGTGAGTAAGGCAGAGTAGCATTTACTAAGCAACAGAAAAGCTCTTAGCAGCAAGAGGGGACTCAAAAGTGGGTTGCCAGAAATGGGGCTGAGTTATGGGTTTTTTATGTGGCAAAACGAAGTCTTCTGTGGTTTCTGTCATAGTGGGAGGGGTAAAGTTCCCCCAGGGGTGTTGCACCATAGTGACTCCATCTTGGTTATTACCCAGGCGCCTTAGTGAAACCCATGGTGGTGGGGAGGTGCCCAAACCACAGTGCTAATGATATTACAATTAACTCTGGGTCGTGTTCAGGACATTTAGTTGATTTATTGTGCCTGTGCCTAAGTTGGGACAGTCCCTTCTGAGCAGACATCCTGGTATAAGAAGAAATTCTTAACCACATTTCCATCTGCTAGTTACACCGTAGGGACAATACAGGTGCAGTCCCACGGGCGCTGTCTCTCTCCCAAGACCCTCCCTCTCTATCTACCTAGCCAGCCTCTAATTGCCTCCTCTCTCACTGGTTCTTTAGGTAAAAACATCCTAAGACTGGCTATCATCAGGGTACTTGATTAACTTTATTCTAATTGTGTTCAGTAGACCATGTTTGATTTTCTCATTGCCTCTTTTCAGAGGCCTTCTTCCACTCACATTCATGTGCATAATAAACTTAATTACAACATGGGGAAATATCAAGTTCCGATCATCTATAGATGAGATAACGCTACAAGAATTCTGCAGTTACTAGGCTTTGCATAGGCTTAAAGCAGTGATTCTCAAGGGTGTGAAAGGGTAAATATTAGCATCACTTAAGGGTGGTTTTGTTTGTTTGTTTGTTTTGTCTGTTTTAAATACACATACCCCGTTGCCCCTTGTAGGACATATCATACTGTCCTAAGGAAAAGCTTGGTCAGGTATACCTGGAGAAAGCTCCCAGGAGGTTCTAATACCTTCCCACTGCCACTCTTACCGCTTTAAGAATAAAAAGCACTTCCCGGCCACTTCCATGTCCCCATTCCTTTGACTTCGGCTGAAAACAGCTACTCCTTTCCTTGAATCAGCTACTTTGATGTTTTACTTCCCTAGGAACCATTTCTGTTTCCTGTCAGCCTATGGCATGAGAACTACTCTTGCACTGTTCTTAATCCCTGCATTCAGAACTAAAATCATACCTTTATTTCATACTTGTTACACAGTGCTCAATACATGTTGTTATTGTTAAGAAAAGCAAAAGACCTATTCATTATCTAGCCTTCTCCATCTCCTTGTATTTCTGCTATGCATTCTGTAAATCTTCATAATTTCCTCTTTAGGAGTTGGCACTTTCTCAGAAGATAATTTCCTTATTGCTGAATTTTGTCAAGCAAACCATTATGCCATGATGTTTAAGTCCCCTTTTCATTTTAATGACATTTAAATCACTTAGACATCGTCTTAGCTCAATCCCAACATTTTACCGAGAAGGAAACCAAGACCACGAATGGTTAAGAAATGACTCAGCAAAGGTCAGACTAGCAGAACTTTGACTAGAATCCTGGTCTTAGTACATACTGGTCCAGTAGTTTTCTGCTGTAGCACATTACCACCCCATCGGAAATTAATTATACACATATTTAACTCTCAGTGATGAGTACCTACCCTATGCCAGGCCCTATGCTGTATGCTTTCACACACTTACTTAACTGAGGATTAACTTAAGAATATTTTTTAAATTAAACTAGGTTATCAATTCAAGGCAAAAACTACAAACTCATTATAATCAATTTTGGGAGGACTTTGTCCTAAAAGGAATTTCAGGTAAGAACACTACGAATCAGTGGGGCCACTCAACTTAAAGACTGTCCACACTTTTCCCAATATGCCCTCCTCCCCAGAACTCAATTTGAATTTGCTAGAGTATCTAACAACTTCAACACTTGTTAAGCTGCTGGTTTTCCTCTGTTTTCTGTCCTTCTAAAAGATATTTCTCTGAGTTTTGCAGCAGGAACAGAATCTGTTAATTTACTCTCTTCGCTGCACGTTACCACCACCCACCCCTTCCCTTCCAGGTGCGGCAAAGAGGAAACAGACACAAGGTGGTCGAGAGGTCCATTTCATTTCAATGAGTGTGAGAGCCGCTCTTCTTGGGGCCTATGGGGGAAAGGCATTTGTCCGTGGTGGGAGTAAAGCTGCTCCCACAAGATGCACTCCCGACTGCATTCCGAAGACCTTCAGATTTAGGGAAGGTCTTTGTGGAAGTCTTTAGTGGAGTCTTCCCCTGCCCGCTAGATGTCCGGTCGGTTTTAGCCCGCGTTGGCTTCTGGGTGGTCCGCTGTGCGGGCTTCTTAAGCTCCTGCTTCTCTTCCCTGGGTTTGGAGCTTCGCCTCTTGTCCTTCCCTGACCTCGGCCTGGTGTGTTCCTTCACGGCCCGTCCTCGCCTCTCGCCTGCCGCTGTCGCTCCCGCTTCCACCTTGGCTCTGGCACACGGCGGCTCCTTGGCTCTCGGCCTCGCCCTCCTTGTCCTCCTCGCCCTGGCATTGGCCTTGGCTTTCGCCCTCGCGTTCAGTCTCCACACTTCTCTGGCCTTCCTGGCCGCCTTGCGAAGGGGCTGGCGGCGCCTCCGTGAGCTCCGGCACGCGACTGCGGTCCTCCGGCTAGCGCGCGCGCCCTCCTCTTGCCTCGCGCGCCCCGGCTTTCTCCTGGGCTTGGAAACCTTCCAGACCCTGAAGCAGACGGCGGCGTCGCTGCCGCTGACCCGGAGGAGCGTGGCCTTGGCCTGCCCTCTGGGCGCTTCGTGGCGGCCGCTCTTCCTGCGCACTTCGTAGCCGGCGTTTCCGAGCTCCTTCCTGAGAGCTGCCAGAGTCAGCCCTTTGTGAGCGGCGATGGCCCGGAGCACCAACTGGGACACTTTGAGCACGGACCGCGGGCAGCGCCTCGATGGTCCCCCGACAGTTTTTTCCGCTGGCGGCTGAGTGACTGAGTAGCCTCGAGATTCGCCACTGGGCCCAGGCGCCTCAGCCATGGCCCCACTCCCGCCTCTGCGGGGCCACTGGCTTTGGGCCTCACCAGTCAAGGCCTGTTCCATAGCTGAGGTGGACGGGGCCACGTCACAAAGGCGGGCCTGGCAGAGATTTTCAGGTCCTAATTATGAGGCTGGCAGATCTCACACAGGGAGGGGCCCTTTTCACTTATAATAACCAATCAAATGCCACTTCCTTCTAGGTCTAAACCAATCCAAGTCTTCAGCGCCTGTCCACCCCCAACAATCACCTATACAGTCTCCAGGGTTTTGTTCCCAAATCAAACTTACTGATCTTGATTTCCACCGCTTTCTTTTCTTTTTTTTTATTTAATAAAGTTTTATTTTTCCAAATGTACAGTTGGTTGGACCTATTCTTGCATCTTCACCAGCAGCTGGAGCATCTCCGCCCTTGGTATTTCTGGTGTAAATTACTTGAGCTCTGTGCTTTGAAACCAGTTTGATAAGTCCTTTACTAAGGAGCTCCTGAAGGGCTGCCCTGGCCAGGGAGCCTCGAATCTTCAGTCTCTCAGAGACCACAGCTGGGGTTATTAAGTTTATAGTTGGGAACTTCCTTATAGAGTTTGTCGTAGGTAGCTTTGTCAAACAAGACTAAGTTACTGAGCTTGTCCCGAACTTTGCCTTTGGACCACTTCTTCTTTTTGGCCTTGCCCCCGGATTTGTTCACTGGGTCTTTGTCTTTCTTGGCCGACTTTCCGGCGTCCTTCTTCTTGTCGTCCTTGGGCGGCATTGCGAAGCTCGGAGAGCAGCAGCGGACACCACAGGCTTGCTAAGATGTCGGACAAAAAGCTCCACCGCTTTCTTTAGTTGGCTATTTTGTGTGTGTATATGGTCCCGCACACCATCTACTCACAGTTCCTTAAGGTGAGAGAAGCTGCTCCCAACTATCCAAAACAAGCAACACACTGCCTGTAGAAAGCACACAGGGTAGTCCATGAAACACAACCCAGCCTAGAAACTACCAACTTTAATTCCACCAGTCAGGTATCTGAAGTCATGTCTCCCTAATTCTACACAGTGGATTCTGTGCAAGAGCATGAAGTAAAAGAAGGAACCAACTGTGTGGTCCCTCTAACCTAAACACTGATTCCCACACCTGGGAAATTTAGATGACGCATTCAATTGGACTGAAACAATCTAGATTTCACATCGCCTGAGGACACTGGTCTAATCCTTATTCTTTGAACATACTGTGTTTTTCTCCCTCTCATCCCCTCTCTTGGATTGCTCATCCTCTTTGTCTGCCCAGATAAGTCCTGCTCATCTTTCAAGGTACTGCTACATTATCCTTCTTCACTGAAGACTCCCCAGACTCTTTCAAATGACTTCTTCCCTCTTAACTACCACAACCACAAAAATTCCTTCTGCAATCTTATATGGCTTTTTCTTTATTTTAAATTAACTTGGCATTAGAGGGTATAATGTGACACAATATTTTTTAAAAAGAAAAAAAACTTGGACTTGGAGCTGGAAGATATGGATGCATATCCTAGCTCTTTAGGAGCCATATGACATTAACAAATCCCTTAATATCAGCAGTGTGGCTGTGGGATGGATGTGCCGACCATCTGACTTCTTACCTAACATCACATTCCCTTCCTACCAACATCACAGAATTATTGCAAAGTTTCAGAAGAGGTAGATAAGCAAGGGCTACCTAAATATAAGGAATAAATTTACTTTACTTTGAATGTTTCTGTCTTGTCTTTCCAACTAAATAAAAATATCCCCAAGAGCTATAGGCTTTGAACTTCTATGCCCCATGCTGCACCTAACAATATGCTTCATTATACATAGCAGGCATTTAATTAAGCCTGCTTACATCATTCCTCTCTGGTGAGGAGAGTTTCTCTAGATTCAGAAAGAAACTTCCAGAAGATCAGGAGAAAGGAGCAGAGTGAATTTCAAAGGGTTGGAAATGAAGGGGGCCAAGTAAGGATTAGCTTCTCAAGGACCTATTTTGGATACAGTTTAGTTGGAAATAATTCAAATAATTATTCTAAGAATACTTCAAATTGCCAAGCATATCATACTTTTCCAGAGGGCAATCATATACATTCAGCAGTTACAGGCTAGACAGTGACAGTTTCTTTTAAAAATAAAAACTCCAGGAAGTAGCTTAGACCAGTGCTTTTTTTTTTTTTTTTTTTTTTTTTTTTTTTTTTGAGACAGAGTCTCACTCTGTCGCCCAGGCTGGCGTTCAGTAGTGCAATCTCAACCAGGATCACTCCTGACCTCAAGTGATCCACCCGCCTTGGCCTCCCAAAGTGCTGGGATTACAGGTGTGAGCCACTGCATCCGGCCCGTATTTATTTATTTATTTATTTATTTATTTATTTATTTATTGGTAGAGACGAGGTTTTGCCATGTTGGCCAGGCTGGTCTCGAACTCTTGGTCTCAAGCAATCCACCCACTTCAGCCTCACAAAGTGCTGAGATTATAGGCATGAGCCACTGCGCCCAGTCAGACCAGTGCTTCTTAAACTTCAATGTGCATATTTAGTACCCTGGGATACTCATAAAGTACAGATTCCAATTCATAGGTCTGAAGATAGGGCTAGAGGTTTTACCTTCTAAGAAGCTTCCATGTAGTTCCATCTGGTTAAAACATAGGTGTGTGTTGAGGGGCAGGGAGAGGGTGGTAGACAATGAGAAGGAAGTAGCAGGAGATGGGACTGAAAAGGTAGGTAAGGGATGTTGTGAAGGACAACTAATGATAATGACAGAGCTGTAAGTGGTGACACAATAGCAAGTGGTAAAGTTTGGAACCAAACCTAAGTCTACTTAATCCTAAGGCCTAAGTTCTTAAGTACTATGTTAGGTTTCCTTTTCTCTAGGGTTGACCCTCTCCCTATTATGTAACTCCACCATAGAGCAGGGGCTAGTTTATGTCCATAATCACAGTTCAGAGCTGCTCAGATTCAAGAGTATCTAAAGGTACTCACTGTACCTTTTCCCATCTTTAAAATCAGGGCACAGTAATGTGACCCTGAGGATTTACACGGCAGGGGACTACTGCATCAGCACAGGGACAGTGCACTCAGGAAGGATTGCCAGATGGAAAGGCAGGACCACATTGAGCAGGATTTCTCCCATTTGTATAGTCTCTTGGTCTAGCTACCCTTCCTGGTTGCAGAGACCAGTGGCCACAGGATGGGGCAAACACCAGATAAAAAAGAGGCAAAACTGTTTGCTTTGAGAATAAGGAAAAAAATGAGTGAAGTCAGACCCTTAAAGTCAGCTGATCCAGAGAAAAATAGACTTGACTGTACATAATGGTATAATCATGAAAGACAAGAACAAAATCAACCAACCATGTTTATTGATGCCCCTGTGATCAGAAGGGAGGTCAAGTAGAAACCTTTGGGAGAGGCCAAAATCAAAGGAAAACAAATAAATGAAAAAAATCAAAACATCAACAGCAAAAAAGCAAACATTTTCATTTATATATATAAAAACATTCATTTTTGTATAGATCTCTGTATATATATGCTGTAAGCAGTAGAGGAAAACTTTTTTTTTTTTTTTTTTTTTTTTAATAAGAGCAGGAAACAAATGTCCCACTTGCCACTCAGCTGGCTCAGAGGGGAAGAAAGCTAGCTGACAGATATTTTCCAAATCACCAATCCCTTAAGAGTTCTTTTCTTCCTCTTTGGAAGAAATCTACTTACTAACTCTCTTCTTCTGACATCCCAAAAGGAAAAGATACTTCAGAAAAGTGATCTCTTTAGGAAAAAGTCAGTAAAAACCAGCACCACACCACTAATCCAGAGATACCAGCTCCAGCTCCACAAAGGCAAGCCTGAAGTATTTCTTTGAATTTTAATGGTCTAAGATTATAATTCAGAAGTTATCACTTAAAGAGGATGGCATCAACCTTTTGTGAGAAAGAGCAATAGCTCTTAATTTAATGAAGCTTTGTGGGTCAGGGGTGAGAGGGTTGTAGGGAGGAAGAAGGATACTTGGGAATGATGTCTAACCTATATCCTTCTGCTTTGAGTTCCAGAGCAAAATAGTTTTTGTTCTTGGAGGTCTCTAGAGGAACTTGGTTGATTTAAAGAGTAAGCAACATTTAAATGCTAAATTCCAAGAACATCAGAGGTTTCATTAATCTCACTCCCTCATACAGAGTTATACTGATTTAATTTCACCAAGGATAACTCCATGCCAGAGCATAGCAGAATTCAGTAGTATACTGATCTAATGTCAGTCTATCTCACTGCCCCTCCCTGGATCCACAGGCCTGGGATTCCAAGGTCCTGAGTCTTTCTGACTCAATTATCTTTTATAAGGAATCTTTTATTTTATCCTACTCCAGGGGATTGCCAGCAAACAACCAGCACACCTTTCCCTTCCCACCAGCCAACTGATGGTCAATATGTGGGTGAAAGCCCTATAGACTCTCCCTGCTGTACACCAAGGAAGTACAAGCAACTAATCTGTGTCCTCTCTCTCCTCACCAGCAATGAGATGGCCCCTCAGAAGCAAAGCCTGTTGCCTCCTACCCTAGGACAGGCAAGTGTGGCAGTGGCAGATTCGGCAGAGAACCCTATCAACAGCGCAGGGAAGCTAATCCTCTGGTCAGAAACCCAGGAGTGGGGAACCCCAGGAACCAAAGAGTGAGTAGAGAACCAAGAAAATGAGGGGGCCGGAGAAAGGGCACATTAAAGTTAGTGTATGGAGTACTTATCTCACCCCTAGTTGTACATGCTAAGATTGATGAGAATCAAGGCTGGGCGCAGTGGCTCACGCCTGTAATCCCAGGACTTTGGGAGGCTGAGGCAGGCGGATCGCGAGGCCAGGAGATCGAGACCTGGCCAATATGGTGAAACCCTGTCTCTACTAAAACACAGAAAATTAGCCAGGTGTGGTGGCACAGGCCTGTAGTCCTGGTTACTCAGGAGGCTGAGGCAGAGGAATCGCTTGAACCCAGGAGGTGGAGGTTGCAATGAGTCGAGATCACGCCACTACACTCCAGCCTGGTGACAGTGAGACTTTGTCTCAATAAATAAATAAATAAATAAATAAATAAATAAATTTCATAATTAGAAATCTCAATAACAGAAATAGTAAAATCACTGTAGGGGTTCATAGCAGAATAGAGATGACAGAAGAAAGAGTTGCTGAACTTGGAGATAGAAAGTATCCAGTCTGAAAAACAGAAGAAAGGCCAGGCACCGTGGCTCATGCCTGTAATCCCAGCACTTTGGGAGGCCAAGGTGAGCAGATCACTTTAGGTCAGGTGTTCAAGACCAGCCTGGCCAACACGGTGAAACCCCATCTCTACTAAAAATACAAAAACTGGCCAGGCATGGTGGCCACACACCTGCAGTCCCAGCTACTTGGGAGGCTGAGGCAGGAGAATCACTTGAACCCAGGAGGTGGAGGTTGCAGTGAGCCGAGAGCTGAGATCGAACTACTGCACTCCAGCCTGGGAGACACAGCAAGACCCTGTCTCAAAAAATTAATAAATAAATAACGGAAGAAAAAAGTTAAAAAAAATAATTATTTTAGAATCACATTTGACCCAGCAATCCCATTACTGGGTATATACCCAAAGGATTATAAATCATTCTACTATAAAGACACATGCACACATATGTTAATTGCAGCACTGCTCACAATAGCAAAGACTTGGAACCAAACCAAATGTCCATCAGTAATAGACTGGATAAAGAAAATGTGGCACATAATACCACAGAATACTATGCAGCCATAAAAACAATGAGTTAATGTCCTTTGCAGGGACATGGATGAAGCTGGAAACCATTATTCTCAGCAAACTATCAGAAGAACAGAAAACCAAACACCACATGTTCTCACTCATAACTGGGAGTTGAACAATGAGAACACGTGGACATAGGGAGGGGAACATCACATACCGGGGCCCATTGGGGGATTGGGGATTAGGGGAGGGATAACATTAGGAGAAATACCTAATGTAGGAGATGAGTTGATGGGTGCAGCAAACCACCATGGCACGTGTATACCTATGTAACAAAACTGCATGTTCTGCACATGTTCCCCAGAACTTAAAGTATAATTAAAAAAAAAAAAAAAGAATCAGAGACCTCTGAGATAGTATTTTTAAAAAAACACGTTTGTGTTACAAAAGTTCCAGAAGGAGAGGAGAGACATTGGAATAGAAAAAAAATACATATTTTAATAAATAATGGTTGAAAACTTCCCAAATTTGGTAAAAGGCATAAACTTACAGATCCATGAAGTAGAGCAAAACCAAAATATATCAATTTAAAAGAAAACCACAGTCAGACTACAAAATCAAACTGTGTAAGATAACTGGGAAAAGACATGGAAAAAAAAAAACCTCTGAAGCAGACAAATAAATAGGATAAGATTCAAATGATTGCATTGAGGCCAGAAATAAGAGGAACATTTAAAAAATGTCTAGTAATTGGTCTACATGGCTTGTAAAATCTCTTCTATGGGTTGTAATTTGAATACGATATTTCCATACAACTGGATAAGCAATTGTACACACACAAAAAAGGAGATACTGAATAATTCAGTAAAGCTTAATGCCTTCTCTGCATGAAAAAGATTAGAAAGCAAAAGAAAAGGCCTTACAATTCTCTAGGGAAGCGATTCTCAGAATACTGTCCTTATACTCATAAGGAAACCAAACCCTCTGGAGGAAATAACACAAAGTCAAAACTATTTTCATAATAATTCTAAGACGTTACCCACCTATGTTGACATTTACACTGATGGCACAAAACCAATAGTGGGCAAAATTCTGGCCTCCTAGCAAAAATCACTGTGTTCTTCATCACCACACACTCACAGGGAAGAAGAGAAAAAAAGCAAGTTTAATTTTCAATATCTTTGATGAAGCAATAAAAAGTATTAATTGTACTAAATTTCAACTTTTGAGTACTGCCTTCATCTGAAAAATCACAGTTCAGTGGGAAGATGCCACCTAAAATGTCTAAGATCCTTGCCCCAAATGGACTGTGAGAACTAAAAGAGGGTATGTTTGAGTTCCCACTGCTCTGAATTTCAAGATTTACAGTCGGACTCACAGTATGGCAGTTGTTTATCTGTTCTTAACTAGCGTTTGGTCTGCTCAGGACCCTCCCTGTCACCAAACGGGAAATGCAAGGAAGGAAGGGTTGGCTGCTGGGCTGCTGACAAGCTAATCACAGGACTCAGTGACCTTCAATGAAGAGGCCTTTACTGGACTCATCTCAGTGAAACCTGCCCAGGAATGAGACACAGGAGAACTACCAACATGGTATCATCCAGGCATCATATGGGCAAACTCCTGAGAAAGAAGATGAGTTGATGACAGAAGATGAAATTCCCCAAGTACCTGTTCATATTTGTAGGTTCTACTTAAAAATCAAAGGGTCAAATCTTAAGTAGGATATTTTTAGGTAAAACATAAAAGTCAACACAATTGCACAAAAACGGAAATAAATTATCTTAGAGAAACACTCAGTGAATATCATCAGTGCAAGATGTAACTTTATTCAACACAAGAAAATTCGAACTGGTGAATTTTCTGCCCTGCATATAACTAATATGAAAAATGCTTCAGTAGTAACTCTTAATTTCTGAGGTACATGTGAACACAAAACAGAGAGAAACCTTACAAATATAAGGACTGCAGAAGGCCTTCAGTTACCACTCATCCCTTTGGATACACATTATAATTCACAAACACAATGACTGTAAGTAGCATTTTCAAGTCTTTAGCATTAGATCTGTCCTAAGAGGAGAGAAGAGAATACTGAGGAGAATCTCTATAAATGTGATTGATACAGAAAAGTTTTCAGTATAAGTTCCACTCCCATTGTGTTCATGAGAATTCACACTGGGGAAAAACCCTGTAACTGTCATGATTATATTGGAAAAATATTCAGGAAACACTCACTTTTGATGTACACATGAAAGCTCAAACTTTCATTTCATAATCAATTTGGAAAGGTTTTCCTTTACTGTGTACAAGAGCATACAAAATAGAATGCAAAGACTGTGGGAAAGCCTTTAGTATTTACTTCATCCCTTAGAAAACACGAGAAACCACACTAGTGAAAAGCCCTATGAATGTAATCAGTGTGAAAAATCCTTCCAATATAATCCTTCATTTACTGCACATAAGAGTATATAATGGGGAAAATCCCTATGAATGTGGAAAAGCATGTATTGATCTTTAATCTGTTAGGCACATGAGACAATTTATATTAGCCATCTTATGAATGTAGCCAATGAGTAGGGGACAATTTCTCTATCCTTAGGTAACCAATGAGCAGTTGCAGCAAAGAGAAACACTTCGAATGCCATCAGTGTGAGTGAGCCTTTCATTGTGCACAAGACAAATCACACAACAGGAATATATAAGCAATGGGTATCCTTCATCCATTGGAGAAGAATCTTTTAATACAATCAGCAAGGCTGGATTCACGGACATGTTACTACACAGGGCTTCAAGCTTGGGTTTTAATGCTGAAGTTGCTGTCTTACAATTCTTAATTTATTTTTGAATTCGTGTTTTGTAAGTGAAGTCTTATGGAACAATGTAACATGTACTAGAAGCCTTAAAGCTCATGCTACCTCCCCCATTACTGGGGAAAGATTCTATATAACCATATACACAAGAGCTCTAAAATTATTTTTACAGATAAATAGTATACAAAAAATTTTTTGACGCCAATATATACAAGTATGCCAAATAGAGACACAGCCTTCTTTACAAATCCTAAAATAAATAAACTCATGGATCCATGGACTTAGGCTAGAAATATGAATCATGTAACAATACTGCAACCACAAGCCTGCTACAAAACTTAACAGATAAAAGAGTTAACTTTAACAAAGCACCTAAATTGGTTCAGAAGTTATACTCTTTAAAACAGAGAATTCTATTAATACACTGTGCTACATAAACATTGATCTAGCACTAGCTGCCACAGGATGACAGCAAGTCCTGGAAACAAATCCCACATATTTCAACCCCCACCTCCATCACCACCAGAAGCAAATCTGTCCCTCAAAAACCAAATGGCTCTGCTATAATAGCAGCTTTGATGGGCCAATACTTCAAAGGACAACTCCAACTTAAAATCAACCCAACATTTTTGCTATATGGAAATATTTGGTAAGTTTTTCCTCTAACACTGGATTCCTGTTCACTTATCAGCTCCCATATTTCTCAGACTTCAGAAACACTGAGATGTTCTTTCTCCACCACTCATTTCTAATTTCCCTTTTTGGATGCTTGGGAAATACTTGCCTTCATCATACTTGTCCCACTGTCTTATATGCTGCTTTCTTAAACCATCAAAAGAATAAATAAAATTTAGTTTATAATTATGTTTTAAACTATTTTAAAAACCAATGGGGAAAAAGTCTCTAGGGCTTCTATGAAGCTTTTGGAGAGAAAAATGTATTTTTAAACATTAGAAAAAAGTTGAATTTCAGGACTAGTATCTGAAGGCCTTAATTAACCAGAAGAGGGTAAAATCTCCTTCATCTCATGTCTTAGAATTCTAAAATATGACTTTCTAGAAGACAAGGATCAGGCTACATGTGATTTAATTTACAAAGTGTCTCTTTTGTTGAGAATTATTATTTTGACGCTTTATAAACTTTCAGATACAGTTGCTACTTTCTCCTAGTCCACTAGTTGCTTACATATAGCCATTCTTCATAAGCCTGTCACCTAAATGGGTCTTTTCTCCATGATCCGTTTGCCTTAAAATCCCTGAGACACAAGTACCAAATCTCTTCATCATGCACCAATAATAACAGCAATGCCTACAGTTGGATAAAACTGAAGAAGGTATCCCTAGTCCTAAAAACTTCGAAATAATATGTTAGATAAACAATTCTGTCCTGTCTGCAGCTCCTGAACTTCAACAGTTATTTTTCTTTTTAAGTAATAGTTATGTCCTACTTTTCTGACTCATTAATATAAGTGCATTGAATAGAATGTAAAAAATACAAAAAGTGCTACAGACCAGGGGTCTCCAACCTCCAGGCCACCAACCGGTACCTGTCAGAAACCAGGCAGCACACCAGGGGGAGGGCAGCCAGCATTACCTCCTGAGTTCTGCCTCCTGTCAGATCAGCGGAGGCATTAGATTCTCACAGGGTCAGCACCCTATTGTGAACTGCTCATGTGAGGGATCTAGGCTGCCCACTCCTTATGAGACTCTAATGCCTGATGATGACTATCATCCTGAAAACATCTCCCCAACCCCCACGTCCACGGAAGAATTGTCTTCCACAAAACTGGTCCCTGGTGCCAAAAAGGTTGGGGACTGCTGCTACAGACTAAGGAAAATAAAGTGTGCATATTCCTAAGGCCTTATCAATGAAATCACCTACTCTGAAAAAATTAAGGAAGACCTTTTTTAGAAAGAGAAAAAAAGTGAGAGAAGGGAGAGAGCCCCCAAATGAGTTAAGACTGCAAGAAGGATTGCTCCTCTTGTAGTCACCAAAACGTAGGGGCTTTTCACTTCTTAAAAGAAAGGGAAAATTTCCCAAAGAAAACGGAATACGCAACACATCCTCTGCTTATTCCATCTTCCTTCTGTTCCCTTTACCTGCACTGATTGTATAATGGGTCTTTTTCCACCTTTTCCATTTTTAGGAAAACGTTTGTCTTCAGAAAACCTCCATTCCCGGTTCTTCTGAAAACAAAAATGATTAAGAATTATTTAAAAGATTAAGAATTTTCAAAAATTCTTAATCTTTCCCACCCTAGAAGTGTGGGCTCATAACAGGAAGACCTCATAGTGACATGGGCAGAAGGCTGCAGGGGAGCTGGAGGTGCCCTCAGGAGGCCAGGAGAGTCCCAAAATCACACAGTAGCTCACGGTGCTTGGGAATCTCCTTTTCAGAGATGGGTGAGCCACCCTTCCACTCTTCCAGAGCTGCCCGGACAGAGAAAGGTAGGGGATGGGCCTTGAGACTCAGGAAAGCACATGCTAAACGGCACAGAAGCCCAAGGATTAGGGTGCTGCTTCCATCCAAGAAGAAAAACAAAACAAAACATAACCAAAAGCCAAAAACCTGAAATTCTCCTCCCAGGAGTCTCCGGGCGGTGGGAAGGAAGCCCGTTGGCCGAGAGAGCCGCCGTTCTCCTGGCTCCGCCCCACCGCGATCCTGTCTTATTTCCGGAGGTGGGAGAGAAATGGCTCCTGAGACCCTTGCTCGGGATAGTTACTGAAAGGGGCACGGTTTTTTTTTTTTTTTTTTTTTTTTTTTTTTTTTTTTTTTACAGCCCATAAAGAGCACTTTCCCGTAAGGAGAAGCAGAATAACAAAAAAGACAAATTGTCAAAGGGCAAAATGTGCGCATTTGGATAAGGCCCCGGAGTGAAGGGAACACAAAGGGGATGACTTCTGTGAGGTTGAGGATTGAAAGATACTGGCCAAATCGATGCCTGAGACTTTTGGAGTTGAGAAGGAGATGCTAACCAAAGGACTAGGCTGGGCAGAGAACAGGAAGCAAGACGTTTAGTTAGAAGGAATGGCATAGGCAGAGACAGCCTTTCTCCACCATACAATGCAGATTTTTTATTTTATTTTGAGACAGGATCTCCCTCTGTTACCAAGGCTGGAGTGCAGTGGTGCCATCACGAGTCACTGCAGCAACCTTGACCTCCCCCAGCTCAGGCGATTCTTCCACCTCAGTTCCCCGGGTAGCCGGGACTACAGGCGCGCGCCACTACAGCTGGCTATTTTTTTTTAATGTAGAGATATGGTCTCCCTGTGTTGCCCAGGCTGCTTTGGAACTCCTGGGGGCAAGTGATCCTCCTGCCTAGGCCTTCCAAAGTGTTGTGATTACAAACGTGAGTTACCTGTCTGGCCAAGGATCTGGAATTTTTGCTGTTAACACTCCAGGCAATCGGATAGAGAGAGACAGAGAGAGAGAGAGATTGATTTCATGTATTTATTTATTTATTTTGTTGCTGAGGCCAAGATTTTGCCACGTTGCCTCAGGGTGGTCTCAAATTCCTGGCCTCAGCAGTCCTCCCCCATGGTCTCCCAAAGTGCTGGGATTACAGGAGTGAGCCACCAGGCCCGGCCCAGATTTCTGAATTATTAAGGAAGAATTCTTTTTCCCTCTCTCTATCCATAGGCAAGGGCTTCCTCTCTCTTCTGACAATCTTTCCTGCTACAAGCTCTCTGTTTAGCATGCCTAGGGAGTGGCACTGAGTGTTCAGGTTTTCTCTTTACTTTATTCTGCCCATCATCAAGTTTTTAGCTAGCCATATTATTAAAATTAATTCCCAATATTACTGCTAGTTTATGCCTTAAAATGTGCAAATGATAAACATAACAAAATGCTTGTAAGTACAAATATATCCTCAGGGGAATTTCAGTTTTGTTTTGTCATGGTGGGACCTAATTATCAAACTTTGTGCGTTGGAAACATCTGAAAGGTTTAAAAATCACATTGGGCCGGGCATGGTGGTTCATGCCTGTAATCCCAACACTTTCGGAGGCCGAGGCAGGCAGATCACTTGAGCTCAGGAGTTTGAGACCAGCCTGGGCAACATGGTGAAACCCCATCTCTACAACAACAACAAAAATACAAAAAACTAGCTGCTCGTGATGGCACGTGGTCCCAGCCACTCGGGAGGCTGAGGTGGGAAGATCACTTGAGCCCAGGAGGTGGAGGTTGCAGTGAGCCGAGATCATACCACTGCACTCTGGCCTGGGTGACAGAGTGAGACCCCATCTCAAAATAAAGCAAAACAAAACAAAAAGCAGATTGCTGGGCCCTACCTGAAAAGTTTTTGATTTAGTAGGTTTAGGGTGAGGCTCAATAGTTTGCATTTTTAACAAATTTCCAGATGATGCTGCTGTTCTGATGACCACACTTTGAGAACTACTGGTCTAGCATATCTAATAATAATAGGTAGCATTTACTGAAGTTTCTGCAGTCTGTTAAAGGAGTGGTTGACTTAACATGCAATTCTTATCAATACCATAACAGATAGGGGATAATATTTCTATCTTATAGGAGGAAACCTGGCTGAGGATAATGACTGAGATTACTTACTGTGAGAGAAGGCTGCTGAAGTTTAGAAAAACACACCTATCCACCATCAGGCGGGCCACCGGCTTCACATTCTTCTTTTATCTAAAAAGTAAGCAGGCATAGAATGTTATGTGCTATGGTTTTAAAATACCTTTGCTGAACAGAGTGTTCTCTCGGGTAATGGTTTTGGGCAAATAATTTCACCTCTGCAAGTCTTAGTGTCCTCAGAATGGGGGACAGATTGGACTACTATAGTTAGGCCATCAAGAGCCCTAACCTGTTACTATTTTCCCCCATTGGGTCCCATGTTTTGAACGATTTTTATTTTTATTTACTATTTTATTTTATTTTTTATTTTATTTTAGAGACACAGTCTTGCTCTGTCTCGCAGGCTGGAGTGCAGTGGTGCGATCTTGGCTCACTGCAAGCTCCGCCTCCTGGGTTCATGCCATTCTCCTGCCTCAGCCTCCCCAGTAGCTGGGACTACAAGCGCCTACCACCATGCTCAGCTAATTTTTTGTATATTTTAGTAGAGACCGGGTTTCACCGTGTTAGCCAGGATGGTCTTGATCTCCTGACCTCGTGATCCACCTACCTTGGCATCCCAAAGTGGAACAATTTTTATTATATTAGCCAAAGACGTTTTTGTTAGCATAAGATAACCATGGTTGCCACCCTGAGTTGGTATTTCAGCCAAAAACAAAGAAACAAAGTTTTATTTAGCATGCACAAACTTAGGTTGCTATGTGATTTCTCTTAGAACACTGAAATATTGAGAGTTGTTTATGAATGCCTAGAGGTTTGTAGACCACAGGCTCGACACAATAGAAATGGTTTGTTTTCAAGGTTCTTTCTTGTAATACTAAATGCATCTGTAAGACTCAGTGCTGATGTAAGGTGTGGAAACTTGTACCACAGCAGTCATCATTGCCTTGACCAGTGCTTGAGTATGTGGGATAACACCTTCGATATCTCTGTTTCTATACTTTTGCGAAGAGATGAAATAGGAATGAGAGGTTGAAATGGAGTTCAGGAAAATGAGGTTCTGTTTAATACCAACACACTGCTGTTCCTTTCATTATTAATGTCTGTTAATTGTGTGGGGCTCTTTCTATGATATTACATTCTCTGTGTTTTATATTTTCAAATATTTCACTGTGGATAAATTTAACTTTCTCTCTTTTAAGATAGATAATGCTCTGTTTGCCATTGGATATGGCCTGTTGTTATTGCCAGCGGTAGTAGCATAAGTATTGGTATTCCCATTTCATTCCTTGGCAAAAGTATAAAAAGAGAAGCATTGAAGGTGTTATCCCACTGACTCAGTACAAAATCCATACATTTTTCATGTAAAATAATTCTTGCACTATCCTCAAAATGTAAGAGGAGTTGAGAAAAAAGACATATTTTTAAGGAAGAAATTGACTGTACTACATATCACCTATTTGAGATAACCATTTGCCCAAATAAGCATAATGGCTGCATTAAACAGGAAAACTGCGTTAGGTCCTTATAAAACAATCAAGGGCAGGGACCATCCATTTGTTCTTTTTTGCTTTCAAGACTTTAAAAGACTAGTAGACTACAAATGATAATATTACCTCATGTTATTGAGCCCTTATGAGTTGTTTTCAATAACATCATTCACAGACTGAGGCCTCTATCCCAGAGAGGTCTGTGCTACCATGTCACTAACTCCAACACAGTGACTGGGTCCTAATCAAGAACCCTTTATGGAATTCCTCACTGGCTCTTTTTTGGATCAGACTGTAGCAAGTATCCTTGATAATTCACACCATTCAAAAGTGCTGGATGAGAAGTCTGAATACAATGCATCTCACTATTGGAAATTTTCTATTCTAACTATTAATGTAGCAGACTACCTTCTTTTGATTATCAGGCAGACATAAAATGCCATCAACAAAACAGAGTGCTTTTATGTGTTATCACTATCAATTGATATGCAAAGAAATAATTGAGATAAGGGTGTTACATCTTCTTGGGAACCCACTATGTAAAGGATATATCCTGTGAGGTGCTATGGACAGGTAACTAATACTTTCACAGACTAAATACAAATACTTTTACAAACGAAATGAAATCTTAATTATCTGCAGAGCAACATAGGCAAAATCTATATAGTTGTAGAATAAATGGCAAGGTAACCAAATTGGTATTGTTGATACCATTTTTAATATCCTTAATTGATTCACCTTGAGTATCGCCAGGCCAGCCTTGGTTGTAATCTTTTCCTTGTTCCCTCTTGTATTCCACTGGTCCCTGAAATCACCTTCTCCTTAACCCCTCCCCGATGAAAAACCAGCTAATTTTCTAGAAACCCTTCCATTCTAAATAAAAGAATACGTTTTATCATTCAGTGATAGAATTAGTCACTTCTCGAGACTTCCTCTTTATTTGGATTCCCAAACTTAATTCAGCTACTGATTGGTGTTTTAATTGATTGAATAAAAGAAGGGCATACTCTTACCAAAATTTAATTATACCATTTATTATTAGACTCACTATGTTATAATAAATTTCTTTTTTTATTTACTTAAGTATTGAAAAGTTATATTAGGCAAAATATGATCTAATAAATAATTCTACTAAAAGTATTACTGGTGGAGGGTGTCCAGGTTCTTGGCATTTTGAATGAAGAATTGGACAAAATGCACAAATAATGCAACAAAAGAAAAGCACAGTTTTATTTAAAATAAAGTACATGCCACAGAGTGGGAGCAGGCTTGAGCAAGCAGCTTATGAGCACTAGTTACAGAATTTTCTGAGGTTTAAATACCCTCTAGAGGTGTCCCATTGGTTACTTGGTGTATGCCCTATGCAAATGAAGAGGACGAAGTGAGCTTACAAGGTTATTTACTTGGTGTACACCCTATACAAATGAAGAGGATGTTTCCTGTCATAGCTGAAGTGAAGTTACAAAGTTACTTACTTGGGCATAGAAAGTTGGGGTTTTTTCCATTTGATTTAGTTCTAGGAAGTCCTTAGGCTCACTGCCTCCAGACCCTATTCTCCTGCCTCAATAGGATAACAGAGGAAAATTGCTAAATCAAAGAAATATTTACTGATGGGAAACACACAGGATGTGAAATCTTATTATGTGACCTTTCTTGTTAGTGCAACAAACATTTCCAGATACAGATATTCCCTGACCTTGGCTTCCACTAGTCCTTGGTCACAAGAACAACGTCTTCATCATTTAGGAAATGTTTGGGAATGAAAAGTGCAAGGATGTGTGTCACTGTTACCTCTAAGGTCGTTGTGAGGGTAGATGAGAAAATGTGTGTGAAGCATTTAGTGTAGTGCCTGGAATATAGTAAACCAATGAATAAATGTCAGATGTATTAGCTACACAGCCCGTGACAAATTACTCAGCTTTCTTATCTATAAAATTGAGGTACTAATACCAGCCTGGCAGGGTTGTCATGACATTAGTAATGATTTATAATAAACTGTCAAACACTGGCCCTGGTACCTAATTTGTATCTAATAATCAATTTAAAATAATTTAATAATACATCTTATTTACCATTTTAAAAGTAAGATGATTAGATGGGTTAGCATTTCCAACTTTATAGCTGAATAACCACGAAGCTTTGTAATACCTAATAAACACAGTACCTCTTTTCCACAACGAAGTGTTCTCATGTGTCACAAAGCTGGCCAAAGACTGAGTCTCTGAGGGGCCATTTAGTGACTAATGAATAAGAAGTTAAAAAATGTAATGAATAAGCAAGTTCAAGTAGGCCTACATGGTAAAGAGGAGTCCGAACAGGACTTACACATAAATCAAGGTTGCGGTCTGATAAGGATCAGGCTCCAAGTGAAATCACCACATAGACTTTGAAGTGGTTTTATAGAGAAGAGTAAGAATGAGGGCTTCTGTGGGTCTGCTGTAGGAGTTTAGTGTATAACACTGTGATGACATGTAAGATTGATGTTAGAAAGTTTTGAATATACTCAAGAGTTTAGAACCAATTAGAAAATATAAGCAAAGCACAGCTGCTATAATATGATTGGATCCAGACAGTATTAAAACTAGATTGGTGGTATATCTCTAGAAGAGTGAGAAAATGGTACAGATTTCATTTGAGTTTCACTTTTAACCCTTATGAGATAATAATAATAATAATAATAAATATAACAATCTTCTTGAGTGATTAATATGTCCAAAGTTCACTTATTTTACAATTATTCGTTTAACTGATATTTCTTAAGCACCAAGTATGTGTTAACAGACATTACTCTAATTGAGAATAGGATAGATAACAAGTCAAACAAGATTCCTGCTGTTATTTGGCATATTTTCTTTTTTAAAAATTTATTTTATTTTATTTATTATTATTTATTATTATTATTATACTTTAAGTTCTAGGGTACATGTGGATAACGTGCAGGTTTGTTACATATGTATACTTGTGCCACGTTGGCGTGCTGCACCCATCAACTCGTCAGCACTCATCAACTCGTCCTTTACATCTGGTACAACTCCCGATGCAATCCCTCCCCACTGCCACCTCCCTATAATAGGCCCCGGTGTGTGATGTACCCCTTCCTGAGTCCAAGTGATCTCATTGTTCATTTCCCACTTATGAGTGAGAACAAGCAGTGTTTGGTTTTCTGTTCTTGCGATAGTTTGTTGAGAATGACGGTTTCCAGCTGCATCCATGTCCCTACAAAGGACACAAACTCATCCTTTTTTATGGCTGCATAGTATTCCATGGTGTATATGTGCCACATTTTCTTAATCCAGTCTGTCACTGATGGACATTTGGGTTGATTCCAAGTCTTTGCTATTGTGAATAGTGCCACAATGAACATATGTGCACATGTGTCTTTATAGCAGCATGATTTATAATCCTTTGGGTACATACACAGTAATGGGATGGCTGGGTCATATGGTACTTCTAGTTCTGGATCCTTGAGGAATCACCATACTGTTTTCCATAATGGTTGAACTAGTTTACAGTCCCACCAATAGTGTAAAAGTGTTCCTATTTCTCCACATCCTCTCCAGCACCTGTTGTTTCCTGACTTTTTAATGATTGCAATTCTAACTGGTGTGAGATGGTATCTTGTTGTGGTTTTGATTTGCATTTCTCTGATGGCCAGTGATGATGAGCATTTTTTCATGTGCCTATTGGCTGTATGAATGTCTTCTTTTGAGAAATGTCTGTTCATATCCCTTGCCCACTTTTTGATGGGGTTGTTTGTTTTTTTCTTGTAAATTTGTTTGAGTTCTTTGTAGGTTCTGGATATTAGCCCTTTGTCAGATGAGTAGATTGCAAAAAATTTCTCCCATTCTGTAGGTTGCCTGTTCACTATGATGGTAGTTTCTTTTGCTCTGCAGAAGCTCTTTTCTTTAATTAGATCCCATTTGTCAATTTTGGCTTTTGTTGCTGTTGCTTTTGGTGTTTTAGACAAGAAGTCCTTGCCCATGCCTCTGTCCTAAATGGTATTACCTAGGTTTTCTTCTAGGGTTTTTGTGGTATTAGGTCTAACATTTAAGTCTCTAATCCATCTTGAAATAATTTTCTTATAAGGAGTAAGGAAAGGATCCAGTTTCACCTTTCTACTTATGGCTAGCCAATTTTCCCAGCACCATTTATTAAATAGGGAATCCTTTCCCCATTTCTTGTTTTTGTCAGGTTTGTCAAAAATCAGATGGCTGTAGATGTGTGGTATTATTTCTGAGGGCTCTGTTCTGTTCCATTGGTCTATATCTCTGTTTTGGTACCAGTACCATGCTGTTTTGCTTACTGTAGCCTTGTAGTATAGTTTGAAGTCAAGTAGTGTGATGCCTCCAGCTTTATCCTTTTGACTTAGGATTGTCTTGGCAATGTGGGCTCTTTTTTGGTTCCATATGAACTTTAAAGCAGTTTTTTTCCAATTCTGTGAAGAAACTCATTGGTAGCTTGATGGGGATGGCATTGAATCTATAAATAACCTTGAGCAGTATGGACATTTTCACAATATTGATTCTTCCTATCCATGAGCATGGTATGTTCTTCCATTTGTTTGTGTCCTCTTTTATTTCACTGAGCAGTGGTTTGTAGTTCTCCTTGAAGAGGTCCTTCACATCCCTCGTAAGTTGGATTCCTAGGTATTTTATTCTCTTTGAAGCAATTGTGAATGGAAGTTCATTCATGATTTGGCTCTCTGTTTGTCTGTTACTGGTGTATAAGAATGCTTGTGATTTTTGCACATTAATTTTGTATCCTGAGACTTTGCTGAAGTTGCTTATCAGATAAAGGAGATTTGGGGCTGAGATGATGGGGTTTTCTAAACATACAATCATGTCATCTACAAGCAGGGACAATTTGACTTCTTCTTTTCCTAACTGAATACCCTTTATTTCTTTCTCTTGCCTGATTGCCCTAGGCAGAACTTCCAACACTGTTGAATAAGAGTGGTGAGAGAGGGCATCCCTGTCTTCTGCCAGTTTTCAAAGGGATTGCTTCCAGTTTTTGCCCATTCAGTATGATATTGGCTGTGGGTTTGTCATAAATAGCTCTTATTATATTGGGATATGTTCCATCAATACCGAATTTACTGAGCGTTTTTAGCATGAAGGGCTGTTGAATTTTGTCAAAGGCCATTTCTGCATCTATTGAGATAATCATGTGGTTTTTGTGTTTGGTTCTGTTTATATGCTGGATTACGTTTATTGATTTGTGTATGTTGAACCAGCCTTGCATCCCAGGGATGAAGCCCACTTGATCATGGTGGATAAGCTTTTTGATGTGTTGCTGAATCCGGTTTGCCAGTATTTTATTGAGGATTTTTGCATCGATGTTCATCAGGGATATTGGTCTAAAATTCTCTTTTTTTGTTGTGTCTCTGCCAGGCTTTGGTATCAGGATGATGTTGGCCTCATAAAATGAGTTAGGGAGGATTCCCTCTTTTTCTATTGATTGGAATAGTTTCAGAAGGAATGGTACCAGCTCCTCCTTGTACCTCTGGTAGAATTCAGCTGTGAATCCATCTGGTCCTGGACTTTTTTTGGTTGGTAGGCTATTAATTATTGTCTCAATTTCAGAGCCTGCTATTGGTCTATTCAGGGATTCAACTTCTTCCTGGTTTAGTCTTGGGAGAATGTAAGTGTCCAGGAAATTATCTATTTCTTCTAGATTTTCTAGTTAATTTGCGTAGAGGTGTTTATAGTATTCTCTGACAATAGTTTGTATTTCTGTGGGGTTGGTGGTGATATCCCCTTTATCATTTTTTATTGCATCTATTTGATTCTTCTCTCTTTTCCTCTTTAATAGTATTGCTAGTGGTCTATCAATTTTGTTGGTCTTTTCAAAAAACCAACTCCTGGATTCCTTGATTTTTTGGAGAGTTTTTTGTGTCTCTATCTCCTTCAGTTCTGCTCTGATCTTAGTTATTTCTTGCCTTCCGCTAGCTTTTGAATGTGTTTGCTCTTGCTTCTCTAGTTCATTTAATTGTGATGTTAGAGTGTCAATTTTAGATCTTTCCAGCTTTCTCTTGTGGGCATTTAGTGATATAAATTTCCCCCTACACACTGCTTTAAATGTGTCCCAGAGATTCTGGCATATTGTATCTTTTTTCTTATTGGTTTAAAAGAACATCTTTTTTCTGCCTTCATTTCGTTATGTACCCAGTAGTCATTCAGGAGCAGGTTGTTCAGTTTCCATGTAGTTGAGTAGTTTTGATTGAGTTTCTTAGTCCTGAGTTCTAGTTTGATTGCAGTGTGGTCTGAGAGACAGTTTGTTATAATTTCTGTTCTTTTACATTTGCTGAGGAGTGCTTTACTTCCAATTATGTGGTCAATTTTGAAATAAGTGTGATGTGGTGCTGAGAAGAATGTATATTCTGTTGATTTGGGGTGGAGAGTTCTGTAGATGTCTATTAGGTCCGCTTGTTGCAGAGATGTGTTCAATTCCTGGATATCCTTGTTAACTTTCTATCTCATTGATCTGTCTAATGTTGACAGTGGGGTGTTGAAGTCTCCCATTATTATTGTATGGGAGTCTAAGTCTCTTTGTAAGTCTCTAAGGACTTGCTTTATGAATCTGGGTGCTCCTGTATTGGGTGCATATATATTTAGGATAGTTAGCTCTTCCTGTTTAATTGATCCCTTTACCTTATGTAATGGCCTTCTTTGTCTCTTTTGATCTTTGATGGTTTAAAGTCTGTTTTATCAGAGACTAGGATTGCAACCCCTGCTTTTTTTGTTTTCCATTTGCTTGGTAGATCTTCCTCCATCCCTTTATTTTGAGCCTATATGTGTCTCTGCATGTGAGATGGGTCTCCTGAATACAGCAAACTGATGGATCTTGACTCTTAATCCAGTTTGCCAGTCTGTGTCTTTTAATTAGACCATTTAGTCCATTTACATTTAAGGTTAAGATTGTTATGTGTGAACTTGATCCTGTCATTGTGATATTAACTGGTTATTTTGCTCGTTAGTTGATGCAGTTTCTTCCTAGCATCAATGGTCTTTACATTTTGGCATGTTTTTGCAATGGCTGGTACTGGTTGTTTCTTTCCATGTTTAGTGCTTCCTTCAGAGTCTCTTGTAGGGCAGGCCTGGTGGTGACAAAATCTCGAAGCATTTGCTTATCTGTAAAGGATTTTATTTCTCCTTCACTTATGAAATTTAGTTAGGCTGGATATGAAATTCTGGGTTGAAAAGTCTTTTCTGTAAGAATGTTGAATATTGGCCCTCACTCTCTTCTGGCTTGGAGAGTTTCTGCCAAGAGATCTGCTGTTAGTCTGATGGCTTCCTTTCCCTTTGTGGGTAACCGGACCTTTCTCTCTGGTACCTTTTACAGTTTTTTTCTTCATTTCATCTTTGTTGAATCTGACAATTATGTGTCTTGGAGTTGCTCTTCTCGAGGAGTATCTTTGTGGCATTCTCTGTATTTCCTGAATTTGAATTTTGGCCTGCCTTACTAGGTTGGGGAAGTTCTCCTGGATGATATCCTGAAGAGTGTTTTCCAACTTGGTTCCATTTTCACCCTTACTTTCAGGCACCCCAATCAGACGTAGATTTGGTCTTTTCACATAATCCCATACTTCTTGAAGGCTTTGTTCATTTCTTTTTCCTCTTTTTCCTTTAGACTTCTCTTCTCGCTTCATTTCATTTTTTTGATCCTCAATCGCTGATACTCTTTCTTCCAGTTGATCGAGTCGGTTACTGAAGCTTGTGCATTTGTCACATATTTCTCGTGTCATGGTTTTCATCTCTGTCAGTTCGTTTATGGCCTTCTCTGCATTGATTTTTCTAATTATCCATTCTTCCATTCTTTTTTCAAGATTTTTAGTTTCTTTGCGCTGGGTACGTAATATCTCCTTTATCTCTGAGAAGTTTGATGGACTGAAGCCTTCTTCTCTCAAGTCATCAAAGTCATTCTCCATCCAGCTTTGATCCATTACTGGTGATGAGCTGTGTTCCTTTGGAGGGGGAGATGCACTCTTAGTTTTTGAATTTCCATTTTTTCTACCCTGCTTTTCCCCCATCTTTGTGGTTTTATCTGCCTTTGGTCTTTGACTATGGTGACGTACTGATGGGGTTTTGATGTGGGTGTCCTTCCTGTTTGTTAGTTTTCCTTCTAACAGTCAGGACCCTCAGCTGATACCCTGTTTGCCTGGGTATCAGCAGCAGAGGCTGTAGAAGATAGAATATTGCTGAACAGCGAGTGTACCTGTCTGATTCTTGCTTTGGAAGCTTCGCCTCAGGGGTGTACCCCACTGTGTGAGGTGTGGGGTGTTGGTCTGCCCCTAGTGGGGGATGTCTCCCAGTTAGGCTACTCAGGGGCAGAGACCCACTTGAGCAGGCAGTCTGTCCGTTCTCAGATCTCAACCTCCATGTTGGGAGATCCACTGCTCTCTTCAAAGCTGTCAGACAGGATCGTTTGCATCTGCAGAGGTTTCTGCTGCATTTTTTTGTTTATTTGTTTAGCTGTGTCCTGTCCCCAGAGGTGGAGTCTACCGAGACAGGCAGGCCTCCTTGAGCTGCTGTGGGCTCCACCCAGTTTGAGCTTCCCAGAGGCTTTGTTTACCTAGTTAAGCCTCAGTAATGGCAGGCACCCCTCCCCCAGCCTCGCTGCTGCCTTGCCTTTAGATAGCATACTGCTGTGCTAGCAATGAGGGAGGTTCCATGGGCATGGGACCCTCCCGGCCAGGTGTGGGATATAATCTCCTGGTGTGCCATTTGCTAAGACCCTTGGTAAAGCGCAGTATTGGGGTGGGAGTTACCCGATTTTCCAGGTGTTGTGTGTCTCAGTTCCCCTGGCTAGGAAAAGGGATTCCCTTCCCCCTTGCACTTCCCAGGTGTGGCGATGGCTCGCCCTGCTTCAGCTCTCGCCGGTCGGGCTGCAGCAGCTGACCAGCACCGATTGTCTGGCACTCCCTAGTGAGATGAACCCAGTACCTCAGTTGAAAATGCAGAAATCACCTGTCTTCTGTTTTGCTGGCGCTGGGAGCTGGAGACTGGAGCTGTTCCTATTCGGCCATCTTGCCAAAAATATCTCTATTTGGCATATTTTCTATTGGATTTCATGGGTTATCATATATAAGTCTTCCAACAATGTCTTATAAGTATTATTAAAATTGTTTTATAGGTAAGGAAACCTGAGGAACAGACAAGTTAAATAACTTTCTAAAACTCACAAAGCCAGCAAGTCAGGAAATAAATCCAGGTTCTCTGACTCCAAGGTCACTGTTTTAGTCAGTCTGGGTACTAAAACAAAGTTCCATAGCCTAGGTGGCTTATAAACAACAGATATTTATTTAATATTTAATTAATTTAATTAATTTAATATTTATTTAGTAAATATTAATATAATATTTATGGAGGCTGGAAGTTTGAGATCAGAATGCCAGCATGGTGGAGTTCTGATGAGGGCCCTCTTCCAGGTTGCAGACTGCCAACTTCTTATTGTAGCCTCACATGGGAGAAAGAGAGGGAGCTAGCTCTCTGGCCTCTTCTTATAAGAGCACTAATTCCATTCAAGAGAGCTCCACCTTCATTACTTAATTACCTCCCAAAGATCCCACCTCCAAATATCATCACACTGTGGAATAGATTTCCACATATGAATTTTAGGGGTATATAACATGTAGATCATTGCAAAGGCCTTTGGATATTAACCAATAATATAACCAATAATTGGATATTATCCAATAACATGGATATTAGTTCAGTGCTGCAATAGTCCAACTTTTATAAACCCAATTAAGGATATCAATAAATGTAACCAAGTTAATATTATAAGTCAGAGACTTTTACAACTTTCCATAAATTTCAAGTGAAAGAATTTTTAGAGCCCAATTTTCACATCGTCTGAGTTCCTCAAGAACCAACTAATAAAATATCCTAGCACACATTCGTCATAACAAATGTCGGTTGTAATTGGAAATCCACATTAAATCTGAATATTCCCCAATAGTTTAAAAAGTAATTACAAATATTCTTTTCTATCTACATGTATTTATTTATATATTAGCCCATTCCCAGCAGATTTTATTTCATTCTTTCACAGTAAACAAACTCAGGGAATTTTTACTGTAAGTTTTACTGTAGTTCAAATCCAGTAAGTTTTACTGTAGTTTTCATGTTAACAACTTATATGGGCTAAAAAAGTTTTACTGTAGTTTTTATGTTAATGGTTTATAGGGGTTAAAATTTGCACCCTCATTCTTAATTTTGTAGTAATCTGTAGTCACCATATGAAAGAAGATAAAGTTACTTTTGGGGAAATTACATGAATAAGGTCAAATGAGATCTGCAACTGTGGGATACAGTTTTGTCAACATTTTAAAAGGCCAACCAGGCTTTGGTCATTGTACATTGATATGGTATAGGCCTATGCTTTTGTTATATTTGTTTCAAAGTTCTGTATTAATTATGAAATAATGGCTCATTCTGGAAGAAATGATTATATTTGATTTTGAGAATTTTGCATTTGAGCTGATAAAATAAGATACACCAGAATGAAGTGAAAACATGAAAATTAAGCTTCAGTGAAAGTATAGGAAAGTTTTAAATATTTTTATAATGAATAGATTATATATCATATGAATATATTTTATATTCCTGCTTGACCTCATTCCTGAAATCTCACCCAATCTTTGACCTTCCCTGGCAAAGATCAAAATTGAGAAAAAGATCAGGAGTGGGTAAGTCTCAGGAATAAAATAAGAGGGCACCTGATGTTCACATTGCTTGGTAATTAAAAATAATAAAGGCTTTTTAAAGCAGTGTTAATGTGTCACCAAGGTCATTAAATCGGTTTGGAATCTGGCAGCATTTGTGCACACGAGTAACCAGACTCCCTATTGCAAGCCCTCATGTAATTTTGAAGTGGATCATAGAGTCTAGGGAGTTTTGGAAAAACTTTTTTCCAATGTGAGCTCTTTTCTCTATAGGTACTATTCTTTGACAAGCCAGGCCAGATAGTCTGGATTAGTCCCTGCTTATGTAATGCAGGCTGCTACTTTTAAAACACGCTTTCATTCATTTTTAAAAGAAATACATGCTTATTAATCACAGTTTGGAAATACCAGAAATTACAAAGAAGAAAAAATAGCCCATAGCTTCACCATCCAATACCTTATGCAAATTTAGAAGTATTTTCTAAATCTTGTTTTTACTTTGTAAAGTTAAAAAAGACACTTGAAATCATATTGATGTATAATTATGAATGCTGGATTTTTTACTAAACATTGTAAGTATTTTACTATGTTGTTAGACACATAAATATTAACTTTCATGTATTTAAAAAATTAAATAAATTTTTTAAAGATCAAACTTAAACTACTGCATAGTATTCTAGAGTTTATTTAATTATTGCCCTTTGACAGTTACTTAGATTTTTTTGTTTTTAATACTGCAAACATGCTACAGTGAATATCCTTTTATATTCTTCTTTGTGTACATGCATATATAATTCTCTGAGAGAGTTCTAGAAATGGAATTCCTACTCGAAGGGTATATACATTTATATTTTGTTATATATTGCCAAATTGTCCTCCAAAAAGGCTGGGCTAATTTAAATTATTCCCAACAGTGCTTTATTGTTTGTTTGTTTGTTTTGAGATAGGGTCTCATTCTGTTGCCCAGGCTACAGTGTAGTGGCACAATCACAGCTCACTGTAACCTGGGACTCCTGGGCTCAAGCAGTCCTCTCAGTGGGATCTTGCTATGTTGTCTAGGCTAGTCGCGAACTCCTGGCCTCAATGGATCCTCCTACCTCAGCCTCGGGGGGATTACAGGCATGAGCCACCGTGCCTGGCTGTGTTTTATTGTTTTAATTTGCATTTCCTTATTGGTGCAACTGAGCATCTTTTCATCTGTTTATTTTTACTTTTTCTTTTGTGAATTGTTCTTCCTATCCTCTAGTTTTTCACTGGGCTATTTATTGACTTGTAGGAGTTCTTTATATTCTGTGAGACAGAGAAATGACAGTGTCAGATAGGAGCTGGTCCAGTTGTTTTCTACTTAAACAGTAACAGAGAACACCAACATCAGACAAGGTTATTCTGTAACTGTGATAAAGTAAGACAAAAATATGACCACTTTAATTATGTCTGAGCAAAGATAAAAACAAGAACACTGTGCAAATCACAAAAATGACCATAAAAAATGAGGGCTTAATGCTGTTTTACCTATTTACAACTTTAGCTCCATTGGATACCTCCTAGATAATAATTAAGATATGCAATCATGGAATTGCTTCACTTTCTGAAAGACTCACCTCAACATTTAACACAAGCCCAAACCACAAAACAATCCCCCTCTTAATTTCCTCTTACTGAGATATCTCACATGTTCCCCTGGCACACAATCTCTTTTTGCAACAAGTAGTAGATCCAATATGCCTACAGGTATGTTTTCTGGTATCTGTGGACTTCTGGATGTTAATCCTTTGCTCTGATGCTTAATACAGATATTTTCTCCTGGTCTTTCTTTTGTCTCTTAACTTTGTTTATGGTATCTCTGTTACTGCCACGTTTCTAATTTTATGTTGTCAATTTTATCAGTCTTCTCCTTTATGGCTTCTTTAGCTTTGTGACTTGTTTCCCTACCTTAGATTATAAATAGTATTATCCCATATTTTCTTTTAATATTTTTACAATTAAAAATGTTTAGCTCTTTAATTCATCTGGACTTTACTTTTGTGTGCAGGTAAGGAAGATTGAAGTTTTTTTCTAAATCTAGGACATTTCATTCAGGACTTAATTCGCACCCATCCTTTTCTCTGGGCGGCTTTCCTTGACCCTCTCCCGCCACCTCAACAATCTGAGTTAGGCGTCCTTGTGTTTTATTCCCATAGCACATATCGCAACAGTCATCACTTAGAATAGTTTGCTTGAGAGCAAGAGCAGTGTTTTATTTATAATTGTATCTCCGTGTCCAGTAGGTTGCCTGCACAGTAGGAGTTTAATCAATATCTATCGATTGACTGTCCTCACTTCGTCTCCTTGAGAGCAGGGGCTAGATCATATTTGGTGGGCCTCTACCGGGTAGATATGAAATTGAAATAAACCAGAGATTCAGTCCCCTTACTGTTGCCATGGCAATGCGGCGGATTCTTCAGGTCTGCAGCGTCAGTTGTGCACTACAATTGGCTAAGAAATCGAACGCTTGTCTCACTCCCCTTCACAATTTTCTCCCCGGCTGCTACACTTAAAACTAAAATTACGTAAACGGAAGGAATAATTTCCGTGCAGTTTCGCCAAAGCCCCTTTCCTGGATTCTGGCTCCTCCTTCTTGCCCCACGGCTGAGGGGATGCAAGCAGTGACTCCTGTCCTCGGGTACCTTACAGACCCCTGGGGCTAGCTTAAGAGGTGCTGGAGAGTGACTGGGCGCCTGGAGTGGGTAGAAGCAGAAACCTTCTATCTCATGGCGCACCCCTTTCCCGCACCCTGACGCCTGGCTAGGTCGGCCCTGCCCTGTGCTCGGACAGCGGACACCGGGTGCACCAGCCGTGTGCTAATGATTGGTGCATGCGCACCTTTCTAGGAAGACTGTTAGGAGACTGGAGGCTGGGCTGTGGCCTGTGGGAAATGTAGTCTCAAGGCGTCCTGTGTCCTGGAGCTTGAGAGGCGGCTCTGCCTCAAAATGTTGACTCAGTCATTGACCGCTGAGGGAAAAGACTGCCCTGCTTCTTATTACTGAGACGTAAACGAATGAGAAATGGGTGGGAGACTATAGATAATCTGGGGTAGAATTTGGTAGCCTCCTAATTTTCACCCTCCTGAAGAACTGACCCTACTCTCCTTCCGTCTCTTTCCTCAAAACTGTTCCAGAATCTGGCTGGGCATTTCATTCTTTCTTTCCTGGATCCCTTTAGAAATTGAATTTCTAATTGAGTGATGACCCGCCTCATGGCAAATGAAAAGAGCAGAGGCCTTGGCCTTAGTGTGGTGGTGTGTAGGTGTGTAGGTGGGAAAGTGTGGGGGAGGGGAAGTGTCAGGTTTTTCTTTCTGTCTTTTTGTTTGTTTGTTTCCTTGAGAGTGCAAACTGGAAAGCCCAAACATGTAAAGGTGCCCAGAACAGTGCTCGGTGCAAAATAGACAGGAGGTATATGATGTTTGTTGAACTTAATATGATAAAGGGCTTTGAAAGGAAAATGATTGCCCACTGTGGGACAGGGACTTGGGAGGGAGAATATATGGCATGAGTCAGAGGATCTGTGGTCCTGGCACATGGCTTGACCATCCACAGTACATCTTGGTCAGCTGCTTCATTTCACAGAAAACTGAGATAAAAGGGCCCTGCCTGCCCAAGGTCCACCACTACACAGCAACAGCATTGAAACTAGAACCCAGGGCTCCCCTCCCATGGTTAACCTCCAGATCAGACAATGAAGTGTGGAGATCAGCTTCTCACACCTCTGAGGGTAAATAAAGGCTAGGAAGGCAGTGTCAAGGAAAGATGATGCCAGAATCTGGCCTTTCTTCTAAGACAGATTGAGGTCTCCTCCTCTTCAGTAATGTGTTCTGTAGGTTAGCTAAACAAAGAGAGCTTACCCTTCCTGTGAATCTCAGAAAGGGAGGAATAACTATTTGAATTGCCAATGACAAGGAGCATGGAACCCAGGAAACTTAAACATTCAACTGTATCCTAAAATCCATATGATTCCTCCCATTTCTCCTCCTCCTCCTCCTCTTCCTCCTCCTCCTCCTCCTTCTTCTTCTTCTTCCTCCTTCTACTCCTTCTCCTTCTTCTTCTTCTTTCAAATCCATAAAGTGATAGAAGTTTATTAAGAAAGTAAAGGGAGCCTGTAATCCCAGGACTTTGGGAGGCCAAGGCGGGCAGATCACGAGGCCAGGAGATGGAGACCATCCTGGCTGACACAGTGAAACCCCATCTCTACTAAAAATACAAAAAATTAGCCCGGCGTGGTGGTGGGCACCTTTAGTCCTGGCTACTCAGGAGGCTGAGGCAAGAGAATGGCGTGAACCCAGGAGGTAGAGCTTGCAGTGAGCCGAGATCGCACCACTGCACTCCAGCCTGGGTGACAGAGTGAGACTCCGTCTCAAAAAAAAAAAAAAAAAAAAAAATGTAAAAGGAAAAAATAATGGATACTTCATAGGCAGAGCAGCCCTCCTCTTCTTAATGATAGTTATCATCAGATCTAAAGTAGCCTCTGGAATGATGGAGTTAGAAGATTTCATTCTTTCTTTCCTGGATCCCTTTAGAAATTGAATTCCTAATTGAGTGATGACCAGCCTCATGGCAAATGGAAAGAACAGAGGCCTTGGCCTTAGAAAAGCCTAGATTCAAGTCCTAATTCTGTAATTAAACTCTATAATTAAAACTAACATGATCAAATTACTTCTCTATCTGTTCTCTATCTGTTAAAAGGGGTAATAGTACTTACTTCGTAAGGCTGTGGTAGAAAACAAATGAAACAAATGAAATTTTTACTGGAGTTAAGCACCTACCACAAGGTAAAAGGGACATTGGTTTCACTCAGGTCCCCAAAAGTACCTGAATTGCAATTGAGGAACTAAAAAAGTAAGAGCACAAATAGACACTTTTAGAGGAAGTTCTGGGCAACATCTTTCTCCCTGACAGGATAGTCTGCAGGAGTATATGACAGGAATTTGGAATGCTAGCACCTAGACTGAGATGCTGTTTAATTTCCACAGAGCTCCTCTATGTACAAGGGTACACTTCTGAAAATCTATCTCTTTTCTTAGAAGCTGGCTCTCTCCTGGCCTATAGCTGTAATCTGAGCTACATAATGCCTTCAGGGCCAGACATTAGAGTCAGAAGGGTACCCTGTGGTAAAACTCAGGAATATTCCCCCTGGAATCAGGAGTTCAACCTATGGGAACTCTTTTGGCTCTAAGATTTCCTACCGTAGCTTTTTTGAATGAACTGTGACTCAATTCTAGAAACTGTACCTTAAGGGGCTGTGTTGGGAGCAAGCTCCCCAAAATCCGGCCATAAACTGGCCCCAAAACTGGCCATGAACAAAATCTCTGCAGCACTGTAGCATGTTCATAATGGCCCTAACGCCCAAGCTGGAAGGTTGTGGATTTACCGGAATGAGGGCAAGGAACACCTGGCCTGCCCAGGGTGGAAAACCACTTAAAGGCATTCTTAAGCCACAAACAGTAGCTTGAGCAATTTATGCCTTATGGACATGCTCCTGCTGCAGTTAACTAGCCCAACCTATTCATTTAATTTGGCCCATCTCTTAGTTTCCCATAAGGGATACTTTTAGTTAATTTAATATCTATAGAAACAATGCTAATGACTGGTTTGCTGTTAATAAATATGTGGGTAAATCTCTGTTCGGGGCTCTCAGCTCTGAAGGCTGTGAGACCCCTGATTACCCACTTCACACCTCTGTATTTCTGTGTGTGCGTGTCTTTCATTCCTCTAGTGCTGCTGGGTTAGGGTCTTCCTGATGGAGCTGGTCTCGGCAGGTTGAGGCCAGAACCACACTCAGAAACAGATCCTGGAGTTCCAAGAGTTTGAATCTGTAAGAGTCTTGGAAGTTCACAAAGTAGGTGAGATAGGGCACTTGGGTGATCAGGGAGATAGGGAGTTTAGAAGGGCAGAGCTGGAGAGAAGGAATGGGGCTCATTGCCTGTGTTTATAAGGAAACACACACAAATTCAATATACAGAATACTGGTAGGTGGTTTTTGAGAATTATCTGCCAGAAAACAAAGTAGTGAACAGTGAGGAAGGAGTTTATGATGGGGCTAGCATCCCTTCTTTGTCTTCGGAAGATTTATATTTCCTTTGGACCCGTAATCCTTTGCAAGACAGGTTAGCGATTCTTCCCTGAGGTTCCATAGCTCCGAATACTTATCTGCCTCTTTGCTTGAAGTTATAAACTATGGTAGGACAGCAGAGGTCATGATAGTAAAGGATGAAACTGGAAGTAGAAGCCAGGGCAACAAAGTCGAGTAGAGATTGAAAGGTCCTTCAGCTAACTCTCTGTACTGTGTATCTCAATGGATCCTAGGCTTTAGGCCAGAATCTTTCAGAAATTTCTTTAATGTCACTAACAACGCCTGAAAACAGGACTTTGCCCTCTTCCCCTTCCTCTTGTTTCTTAGGGTTATGCAAAATTTAACTCAGTTTAACAAGAAGTCTTAATCCTGAATGCTATAGGAACAAGAAATGGTCTTCTGATTGCAATCTAGAAACAGGACCAGGAAGTCCTTCTGATGGGGTTGGTTGGCATCACTGAGTCCACAGTAGAGAAAACTAATACCTAACCTGAAGAACTGCCCTAAAAAGAGGGGTTACAGCATCTGCATCCCAGATTGCGGGAACAGAGACAGCCCAGGTAAACGAAGGGAAACGTTTCAGTAGGTTAATCCCAATATAGATGAATGGGGCAGAGAATAGTTTATCACTTTTATCCCTCTGTATCCACCCAAAACTTCTTAATCTCACCTTCTGAGGCAAATTCAGGTTGGGACAACCCTAAGTCTCAGTGTTCTCAAGGCCCACCAAGAGAAGCTCTCAAAAGCAAAATACCTTTCTAAACTAAATTTTATGGAAAATAGATTCAGATTTCAAGTTAATGATGAAAAAATACACTTTAGCTTTCATTTTTCTAGGGTTGTTAGTAGTACTACCTTTGGGAAGATAGAATAGTAATGAGGAAAATCAAGATGTTACTAGTTTCTAGTGACTTTCTTCTTTTCTGAATCATCTACCTTCCTAGTTTTCCTCTCTTCCCACTGACAATAATTCTAGAGACTGGAATATGACATCTCCAGATGGCATTTTCTTATAGTCAAATCCTAAGTAAGTTTTAATTATTTTTGTTTCTATTGAAAAAAACAGTATAAGTTCATGATTCAGAAATCATAAGGCTGAAGAATGGGGACTGCCATGAAATGTCATGATAAAATTTGACAAAAAGCTTTGATGGTGTGAGGCTATGGGAGGTGATTTTCTGACAGTTTGGAGTATGTGTTTGCTTGTAAATGTGCATTTCTGGAGTATGATCTCAGAAGGGTGCTAAAAGAGAAGATACGCTCAGACATATACCCATCTTGTGATGCTGAGTTTTTAAGTCATCATCACACTGAAAAAGTTTTACAGTAAACTTTTTCTTTTAAAGGCTGGTTAGTAAATATTCATTACTTTGCTGGCTACCTGGTCACTGTCACAACTACTCAAACCTGCCATTGTAGCACAAAAACAGCCAGAGACAAAATGTAAACAATTGAGCATGGATATTGAAATATGAATTTCATACAATTTTATGTATCATAAAATATTATTTTGATTTTTTTCAACCATTAAAAAATGTAAAACTATTCTTATACCAAAATAGGCAGCGGGCTGAGTTAGCTTAAGAGTTTTTCTAAGTCTACAAAATTTCATTGTGCATTTGAGAAGAAACAGTGTGTGGGTAGTGGTGTCAACTGTCAGCATTTACAAGGGGAGAGAAGGCTGGATATTCCAAGTGAATATCCAACTTAAATATAGGACAAAATCAGACATTGTGGCCCCTCTTGATTAACAGAATATATGCACTAAGAATAAAGACAAATAGTACTAAAAGACATTGTAAGTACTAAAAGACATGGTAAGTATACTCTATGATATTTGCATAATGACAACATTACCTAATGACACATTTCTCAAAACTTTTCCCCATTGTTAAACAACACATGGCTATATTGTGGTGATAGTTTCCTCCCATATGAAAGTCTCTGGCTCTTTTTCTTACTTCCTAAGAGATATCCTTAACTTTATTTTCCAACTATTCTATTGAGATTTCCATTTCTCTTATCATGTTTAATTCTAAGAACTCTTTTTTGTTTGTTTTATAAATATCATTTGTATAGCATCCTGTACTTGTTTTGTGGATGCAGTTTATCTCTCTGAGTATCTTTCAGTTTTGACTTTTGTTTTCTTCTCTCTGCATATTCTCTGTTTCCTACAAAGTGCTTTTTTTTTTTTCCTATTAGTTTGGTTTGGTCTTTATCTTTTATATTGGAAGCTTTCCTCATTTGTCTGGTGATACTTGGTTGTCTGTTTACAATTAGAGTGGAAGACTGTAATATGAATTGGAATTCTGAGTGCTTTGGTGAAACTTATCAACTTTGAACTGTTTTATTGGTTAATCAGGTAGATTCTTTTATTGAGAAGCCCTAATATAAATATATTTAGGTGTTTCCTCTTGAACTGTTCTGATTCATCAGTTAAGACTCTCCCAGTCCTTTACCTGGAGGTTAAATACCTGGTCACCAACATTCTGCAATTCAAACGGGAGAAGAGATCTGGAAATCTTAGCACTCAAAAGGCGTATGTTTCTTTCATCTCTCTGTTTTGCACATAATATTAATATCTTCAAGTAGACCTGGTGTATCTGCAACAAAATTACTCTGTTTCTCAAAAGAATAAATTTTCAATTTTCTGTTAGGGTGGATAACAGATTGTTCTCACAGCTATGTGCAATAGGGGAAGGGATAAAGGAATTTAAATGTTTTTTAAAAATTTAAAAAAATTTTCAACCAATTCTTCTTTGTTAACTTTCACCCCCACACCCTTCATTCCTAATTTCCAGAGGATTTTACAGTGTACATTACAGTTGGTTCTTGGTCCCATTCCCCTACGTAGCTGCTGTACTGGAATTTTTCTTTCTTAGCTTTGCAAAATCAAATACTACACCTCTATCTGTTTATCTGCAAAATGTCATTGCTCAGGATTGTTTCCCCCTTTACTCAGAAATGCTGTCTTTTATTTTCAGTTGACATGTAATAATTATACATATTTATGGGGTATAGAATGATGTATCAATACATGTATACAATGTGTAAATATCAACTCAGGGTAATTAGTATATCAACTCAAATATTTATCATTTCTTTGTATTATGGACATTCGAAATTCCAGATTTTTGAAAATATACAATAAATTATAGTTAACCATATTTACCCTACAATTATGCATAACACCAGAACTAATTCCTCCTATGTATCTGTAATTTTGAATTTGATTTTGTTAGTTAGTTAGTTTGTTTTTAAGATGGAGTCTTGCTCTGTCACCCAGGCTGGAGTGCTATGGCGCAATCTCAGCTCACTGCAATCTCCAACTCCCAGGTTAAAGCAATTCTCCTGTCTCAACCTCTGAAGTAGCTGGGACTACAGGTGCATGCCACCACACCTGGCAAGTTTTTGTATTTCTAGTAGAGATGGGGTTTCACCATATTGGCCAGGCTGGTCTCGAACTCCTGACCTCATGATCTGCTCTCCTGGGCCTCCTAAAGTGCTGGGATTACAGGCGTGAGCCACCGTGCCCTGCCAATTTTGAATTTCTTAACCAACCTCTCCTCCTCCCCTCTTTCATTCCCAGTCCCTAATATCCAAATTATACCCTCTACTTCCATATGCTAAAAATTTTTTTAGCTCACACATATGAATGAGAACATGCAGTATTTACCTACGTGGGCCTGTTTTGCTTAACATGTTCTCCAGGCTCGCCTATGTTGCTGCAAATGACAGGATTTCATTATTTCTTATGGCTGAATGATATTGCATTGTGTAGGCATACCACATTTTCTTTATCCATTCATCTACTCATGGACATTTGATTCCATATCTTGGCTACTGTGAATGGTGCTGCAGTAATCATGGAAATGCGGGAATCCCTTTGCTATATTGATTTCACTTCCTTTGGATAAATACCCAGTAGTGAAATTGCTGGATCATATGGTAATTCTACTTTTGGTTTTTTGAGAAACCTCTATACTGTTTTTCTTAATGGCTATGCTGATTTATATTCCCATCACCACTGTATAAGAATTCTCTTTTCCCCTAATCTTAACCAGCATTTCTTATGTTTGTCTTTTTGATAATAGACATTCTAACTGGGGTGACATGATATTTTGACTTTGATTTGCATTTCTCTGGTAATTAGTGTTGTCAAGCATTTTTAAAAGTTTTTTGGCCATTTGTGTGTCTTCTTTTGAGAACTATCTACTGATTTCCATTGCCTGCTTTTTTTGTTTTCTTATGTTTTACTTTTTAAAAATTTTTTATTATTATTTTTTATTATACTTTATTCTAGGGTACATGTGCACAACGTGCAGGTTTGTTACGTATGTATACATGTGCCATGTTGGTGTGCTGCACCCATCAACTCACCATCACCCATCAACTCATCATATACATCAGATATAACTCCCAATGCCATCCCTCCCCCCTCCCACATCCCCACAGTAGGCCCCGGTGTGTGATGTTACCCTGCCCGTGTCCAAGTGATCTCATTGTTCAGTTCCCACCTATGAGTGAGAACATGCAATATTTGGTTTTCTATTCTTGCGATAGTTTGCTGAGAATGATGGTTTCCAGCTGCATCCATGTCTCTACAAAGGACACAAACTCATCCTTTTCATGGCTGCATAGTATTCCATGGCATATATGTGCCACATTTTCTTAATCCAGTCTGTCACTGATGGACATTTGGGTTAATTCCAAGTCTTTGCTATTGTGAATAGTGCCGCAATAAACATACGTGTGCATGTGTCTTTATAGCAGCATGATTTATAATCCTTTGGGTATATACCCAGTAATGGGATGGCTGGGTCAAATGGTATTTCTAGTTCTAGATCCTTGAGGAATCGCCATATTGTTTTCCACAATGGTTGAACTAGTTTACAATCCCACCAACAGTGTAAAAGTGTTCCTATTTCTCCACATCCTCTCCAGCACCTGTTGTTTCCTGACTTTTTAATGATCGCCATTCTAACTGGTGTGAGATGGTATCTCATTGTGGTTTTGATTTGCATTTCTCTGATGGCCAGTGATGATGAGCATTTTTTCATGTGTCTGTTGGCTGTATGAATGTCTTCTTTTGAGAAATGTCTGTTCATATCCTTTGCCCACTTTTTGAAGGGGTTGTTTTTTTCTTGTAAATTTGTTTGAGTTCTTTGTAGGTTCTGGATATTAGCCCTTTGTCAGATGAGTAGATTGCAAAAAATTTCTCTCATTCTTTAGGTTGCCTGTTCAATCTGAGGGTAGTTTCTTTTGCTGTGCAGAAGCTCTTTAGTTTAATTAAATCCCATTTGTCAATTTTGGCTTTTGTTGCCATTGCTTTTGGTGTTTTAGACATGAAGTCCTTGCCCATGCCTCTGTCCTGAATGGTATTACCTAGGTTTTCTTCTATGTTTTTTATGGTGTTAGGTCTAACGTTTAACTTTCTAATCCATCTTGAATTAATTTTCATATAAGGAGTAAGGAAAGGATCCAGTTTCAGCTTTCTACTTATGGCTATCCAATTTTCCCAGCACCATTTATTAAATAGGGAATCCTTTCCCCATTTCTTGTTTCTCTCAGGTTTGTCAAAGATCAGATGGCTATAGATGTGTGGTATTATTTCTGAGGGCTCTGTTCTGTTCCATTGGTCTATATCTTTGTTTTGGTAGCAGTACCATGCTGTTTTGGTTACTGTAGCCTTGTAGTGTAGATTGAAGTCAGGTAGCGTGATGCCTGCAGCTTTGTTCTTTTGACTTAGGATTGTCTTGGAGATGTGGGCTCTCTTTTGGTTCCATATGAACTTTAAAGCAGTTTCCAATTCTGTGAAGAAAGACATTGGTAGCTTCATTGGTATGGCATTGAATCTATAAATTACCTTGGGCAGTATGGCCATTTTCACGATATTGATTCTTCCTATCCATGAGCATGGTAAGTTCTTCCATTAGTTTGTGTCCTCTTTTATTTCACTGAGCAGTGGTTTGTAACTCTCCTTGGAGAGGTCCTTGACATCCCTTGTAAGTTGGATTCCTAGGTATTTTATTCTTTTTGCAGCAATTGTGAATGGAAGTTCACTCATGATTTGGCTCTCTGTTTGTCTGTTACTGGTATATAAGAATGCTTGTGATTTTTGCACATTGATTTTGTATCCTGAGACTGCTGAAGTTGTTTATTAGCTTAAGGAGATTTGGGGCTGAGACAATGAGGTTTTCTAAACATACAATCATGTCATCTGCAAACAGGGACAATTTGACTTCTTCTTTTCCTAACTCAATACCCTTTATTTCTTTCTTTTGCCTGATTTCCCTAGCCAGAACTTCCAACACTATGTTGAATAGGAGTGGTGAGAGAGGGCATCCCTGTCTTGTGCCAGTTTTCAAAGGGAATGCTTCCAGTTTTTGCCCATTCAGTATGATATTGGCTGTGGGTTTGTCATAAATAGCTCTTATGATTTTGAGATACGTTCCATCAATACTGAATTTATTGAGAGTTTTTAGCATGAAGAGCTGTTGAATTTTGTCAAAGGCCATTTCTGCATCTATTGTGATAATCATGTGGTTTTTGTGTTTGGTTCTGTTTATATGCTGGATTACGTTTATTGATTTGCATATGTTGAACCAGCCTTGCATCCCAGGGATGAAGCTCACTTGATCATGGTGGATAAGCTTTTTGATGTGCTGCTGAATCCGGTTTGCCAGTATTTTATTGAGGATTTTTGCATTGATGTTCCTCAGTGATATTGGTTTAAAGTTCTCTTTATTTGTCGTCTCTCTGTCAGGCTTTGGTATCAGGATGATGTTGGCCTCGTAAAAGAGTTAGGGAGGATTCCCTCTTTTTCTATTGATTGGAATAGTTTCAGAAGGAATAGTACCAACTCCTCCTCATACCTCTGGTAGAATTTGGCTGTGAATCCGTCTGGTCCTGGACCTTTTTTGGTTGGTAGGCTATTAATTATTGCCTCAATTTCAGAGCCTGCTATTGGTCTATTCAGGGATTCAACTTCTTCCTGGATTAGTCTTGGGAGAATGTAAGTGTCCAGAAAATTATCCATTTCTTCTAGGTTTTCTAGTTTATTTGCGTAAAGATGTTTATAATATTCTCTGTTGATAGTTTGTATTTCTGTGGGGTCGGTGGTGATATCCCTTTATTATTTTTTATTGCATCTATTTGATTCTTCTCTCTTTTCTTCTTTATTAGTCTTGCTAGTGGTCTATCAATTTTGTTGATCTTTTCAAAAAACCAACTCCTGGATTCCTTGACTTTTTGGAGGGTTTTTTGTGTCTATCTCCTTCAGTTCTGCTTCATCTTAGTTATTTCTTGCCTTCTGCTAGCTTTTGAATGTGTTTGCTCTTGCTTCTCTAGTTCTTTTAATTGTGATGTTAGGGTGTCAATTTTAGATCTTTCCTGCTTTCTCTTGTCTGCATTTATAGCTACAAATTTCCCTCTACACACTGCTTTAAATGTGTCCCAGAGATTCTGGTATGTTGAATCTCTGTTCTCATTGGTTTAAAAGAACATCTTTATTTCTGCCTTCATTTCGTTATGTACCCAGTAGTCATTCAGGAGCAAGTTGTTCAGTTTCCATGTAGTTGAGTAGTTTTGATTGAGTTTCTTAGTCCTGAGTTCTAGTTTGATTGCAGTGTGGTCTGAGAGACAGTTTGTTATAATTTCTGTTCTTGTACATTTGCTGAGGAGTGCTTTACTTCCAATTATGTGGTCAATTTTGAAATAAGTGTGATGTGGTGCTGAGAAGAATGTATATTCTGTTGATTTGAGGTGGAGAGTGCTGTAGATGTATAATAGATCTGCTTGGTGCAGAGTTGAGTTCAATTCCTGGATATCCTTGTAACTTTCTGTCTCGTTGTTCTGTCTAATGTTGAAGTGGGGTGTTGAAGTCTCCCATTATTATTGTATGGGAGTCTAAGTCTCTTTGTAAGTCTCTAAGGACTTGCTTTATGAATCTGGGTGCTCCTGTATTGGGTGCATATATATTTAGGATAGTTAGCTCTTCCTGTTGAATTGATCCCTTTACCATTATGTAATGGCCTTCTTTGTCTCTTTTGATCTTTGACGGTTTAAAGTCTGTTTTATCAGAGACTAGGATTGCAACCCCTGCCTTTTTTTGTTTTCCATTTGCTTGGTAGATCTTCCTCCATCCCTTTATTTTGAGCCTCTGTGTGTCTCTGCATGTGAGATGGGTCTCCTGAATACAACAAACTGATGGGTCTTGACTGTTTATCCAATTTGCCAGTCTGTGTCTTTTAATTGGATCATTTAGCCCATTTACATTTAAGGTTAATATTGCTGTGTGTGAACTTGATCCTGTCATTGTGATATTAAGTGGTTATTTTGCTCATTAGTTGATGCAGTTTCTTCCTAGCATCGATGGTCTTTACATTTTGGCATGTTTTTGCAATGGCTCATATTGGTTGTTCCTTTCCATGTTTAGTGCTTCCTTCAGGGTCTCTTGTTGGGCAGGCCTGGTGGTGACAAAATCTCTAAGCATTTACTTGTCTGTAAAGGATTTTATTTCTCCTTCACTTATGAAACTTAGTTTGGCTGGATATGAAATTCTGGGTTGAGACAGACTGGATTAAGAAAATGTGGCACATATACACCATGGAATACTATGCAGCCATAAAAAAGGATGAGTTTGTGTCCTTTGTAGGAACATGGATGCAGCTGGAAACCATCATTCTCAGCAAACTATCGCAAGAACAGAAAACCAAACACCGCATGTTCTCACTCATAGGTGGGAGCTGAACAATGAGATCACTTGGACTCGGGAAGGGGAACATCACACACCGGGGCCTATTGTGGGGAGGGGTGAGGGGGGAGGAATTGCATTGGGAGTTATACCTGATGTAAATGACGAGTTGATGGGTGCTGACGAGTTGATGGGTGAAGCACACCAACATGGCACAAGTATACATATGTAACAAACCTGCATGTTATCCACATGTACCCTAGAACTTAAAGTATAATAAAAAATAAAAAATTTAAAAAAATTTAAAAAAAAAAGAAATTCTGGGTTGAAAATTGTTTTCTGTAAGAATGTTGAATATTGGCCCCCACTCTCTTCTGGCTTGTAGAGTTTCTGCCGAGAGATCTCCTGTTAGTCTGATGGGCTTCCCTTTGTGGGTAACCTGAGCTTTCTCTCTGGTTGCCCTTAACATTTTTTCCTTCATTTCAACTTTGGTGAATCTGACAATTATGTGTCTTGGAGTTGCTCTTCTCGAGGAGTGTCTTTGTGGCGTTCTCTGTACATCCTGAATTTCAATGTTGGCCTTCCTTGCTAGGTTGAGGAAGTTCTCCTAGATAATATCCTGCAGAGTGTTTTCCAAGTTGGTTCCATTCTCCCCGTCATTTTCAGGCACACCAATCAGATGTAGATTTGGGCTTTTCACATAATCCCATATTTCTTGGAAGCTTTGTTCATTTCTTTTTACTCTTTTTTCTCTAAACTTCTCTTCTCACTTCATTTCATTCCTTTAATCTTCAATCACTGATACTCTTTCTTCCAGGTGATCAAGTTGGTTACTGAAGCTTTTGCATTTGTCACGTAGTTCTCGTGTCATGGTTTTCATCTCTGTCAGTTCGTTTATGGACTTCTCTGCATTGGTTATTCTAGTTATCCATTCTTCCATTATTTTTTCAAGGTTTTTAGTTTCTTTGCGCTGGTTACATAGTTCCTCCTTTAGTTCTGAGAAGTTTGATCAACTGAAGCCTTCTTCTCTCAACTTGTCAAAGTCATTCTCTGTCCAGTTTTGTTCCGTTGCTGGCGATGAGCTGTGTTCCTTTGGAGGGGGAGATGTGCTCTGATTTTTTAAATTTCTAGCCTTTCTGCCCTGCTTTTCCCCATGTTTGTGGTTTTATCTGCCTTTGGTCTTTGATGATGGTGATGTACTGATGGGGTTTTGATGTGGGTGTCCCTTCTGTTTGTTAGTTTTCTTCTAACAGTCAGGACCCTCAGCTGCAGGTTTGTTGGAATTTGCTGGAGGTCCACTCCAGACCCTGTTTGCCTGGGTATCAGCAGCAGAGGCTGCACAAGATAGAATATTGCTGAACAGCAAGTGTTGCTGTCTGATTCTTGCTCTGGGAACTTTGTCTCAGAGGTTTGCCTAGCCATGTGAAGTGTGAGGTGTTGGTCTGCACCTCAGTTGAAAATGCAGAAACCACCCGTCTTCTGTGTTGCTCGTGCTGGGAGCTGGAGGCTGGAGCTGTTCCTATTCGGCCATCTTGCTCAGGATTCCCGCCACTGCCTCCTTTTGAATGGAGTTTTTTCTTTTTTCTTTCCCTTTCCTTCTTTCTTTTTTATTTTATTTTATTTTTTTGCTGTTGAGATATTTGAATTCTTTGTATATTCTGGATGTTCATTCCTTATCGAATGAATAGTTTGCAAATATTTTCTCCCATTCCACAGGTTCTCTGTTCACTCTACTGATTATTTCCTTTGTGGCGCAGAAAGATCTTCAGTTTAATGTAGTTCCATTTATGTATTTTTGTTTTTGTTGCCAGCGCTTTTGAATTCTTAGGCATAAAATCCTCACCTAGACCAATATCCTGAAGCATTTCTCATATGTTTTCTTGCAGTAGTTTTATATTATAGTTTTAGGTCTTATAAAGCCTTTAATGCATTTTCAGTTGTTTTTTTAATATGGTGAGAGATAGGAGTCTAGTTTCATTCTTCTGCATATGGCTAATCCCCCCAGCATCATTTATTAAAAAGGGTGTCATTTCCCCAAAGTATTTCCTTGGCCTCTTTGTGAAAAATCAGGTGGCTATAAATACATAGATTTATTTCTGGGTTCTCTATTCATTTCCCTCTGTGTATGTGTCTGTTTTTGTACCAATACTATGCTATTTTGGCTACTATAGCTTTGTGGTGTATTTTGGAGTCAGGCAGTGTGATACCTTCAGCTTTGTCCCGTTTGCTCAGGATTGCTTTAGATATTCAGGTTCTTTTGTGAATTCACCCCGATTTTAGGATTTTTTTTAAACTTCTGTAAGAAATGTCATTGGTATTTTAATAGGGATTACATTGAATCTGTAGATTGTTTTAGATAACACAGTCATTTTTAACAACATTAGTTCTTCTAATCCATGAGCATGGAATGTCTTTTGATTTTTTAGTGTCTTCATCAATTTCTTTCATCAGTGTTTTGTAATTTTAGTTACAGAGGTCTTTCACCTCCTTGGTTAAATCTTTTCCTAGAAGGGTTTGTTTCTGTTTGTTTGTTTGTTTGTTTCGTTTTTTGTTAGCTATTGTAAATAAGATTGCTTTCTTGATTTCTTTTTCAGCTAGTTTATTATTGGAGTATAGAAATACTACTGTTTTTATATCCTGATTTTGTATCCTATGACTTAATTGAATTTGGTGAAGAGCTTTTTGGTGAAATCTTTATATCTTTCTTGATATAGTTTGAATTTGTGTTCCTGCCAAAATCTCATGTTGAATTTTAATCCCCAGTGTTGGAGGTGGGGCTTGGTGGTAGATGATTGGATCATGAGGGCGGATTTCCTCCTTGCTATTCTTATTACAGTGAGTGAGTTATCAGGAGACCTGGTTGTTTAAAAGTGTGTGGCACCTTCCCCTTTGCCCTCTTCCTCCTGCTCTGGCCATGTAAGATGTGCCTCCCTCCTCTTTGCCTTCTGCCATGATTGTAAGTTTCCTGTGGCCTCCCCAGCCATGTTTCCTGTACAGCTTGCAGAATTGTAAGCCAGTTAATCATCTTTTCTTTATAACTTACCTAGTCTCAGGTAGTTCTTTATAGCAATGTAAGAATGGACTAATACATTTCTATGTATAACATCATGTCATCTGAAAAGGCAAACAATTTTACTTCCTCTTTTCCATTTTTGATGCTTTTTATTTCTTTCTCTTGCCTGATTGCTCTGGCTAGGACTTTCAGTACTATGTTGAATAAGAGTGATGAGAGTGGGCATCCTTGTCTTATTCCAGTTCTTAGAGGAAAGACTTTCAGCTTTTCCCCATCAATATGATGTCAGCTGTAGGTTTGTCATTTATGGTCTTTATTTTGTTGAGGTATGTTCCTTCTATGCCTAATTTTTAAGAATTTCTTGTTTGTTTGTTTTTAATTATACTTTAAGTTCTAGGGTACATGTGCACAATGTGCAAGTTTGTTACATATGTATACATGTGCCATGTTGGTGTGCTGCACCCATTAACTCATCATTTACATTAGGTATATCTCCTAATGCTATCCTTCCCACCTCCCCCCTCCCCACAATAGGCCCCGGTGTGTGATGTTCCCCTTCCCAAGTCCAAGTGATCTCATTGTTCAATTCCCACCTATGAGTGAGAACATGCGGTGTTTGGTTTTCTGTTCTTGCGATAGTTTGCTGAGAATGATGGTTTCCAGTTGCATCAATGTCCCTACAAAGGACATGAACTCATCCTTTTATATGGCTGCATAGTATTCCGTGGTGTATATGTGCCACATTTTCTTAATCCAGTTTGTCACTAATGGACATTTGGGTTAATTCCAAGTCTTTGCTATTGTGAATAGTGCTGCAATAAACATACATGTGCATGTGTCTTTATAGCAGCATGATTTATAATCCTTTGGGTATATACCCAGTAATGGGATGGCTGGGTCATATGGTACATCTAGTTCTAGATCTTTGAGGAATTGCCACACTGTCTTCCACAATGGTTGAACTAATTTACAGTCCCACCAACAGTGTAAAAGTGTTCCTATTTCTCCACATCCTCTCCAGCACCTGTTGTTTCCTGATTTTTTAATGATTGCCATTCTAACTGGTGTGAGATGGTATCTCATTGTGGTTTTGATTTGCATTTCTCTGATGGCCAGTGATGATGAGCATTTTTTCATGTGTCTGTTGGCTGTACAAATGTCTTCTTTTGAGAAATGTCTGTTCATATCCTTTGCCCACTTTTCGATGAGGTTGTTTGTTTTTTTCTTGTAAATTTGTTTGAGTTCTTTGTGGGTTCTGGATATTAGCCCTTTGTCAGATGAGTAGATTGCAAAAATTTTCTCCCATTCTGTAGGTTGCCTGTTCACTCTGATTGTAGTTTCTTTTGCTGTGCAGAAGCTCTTTAGTTTAATTAAATCCCATTTGTCAATTTTGGCTTTTGTTGCCATTGCTTTTGGTGTTTTAGACATGAAGTCCTTGCCCATGCCTATGTCCTGAAGGGTATTACCTCGGTTTTCTTCTAGGGTTTTTATGGTGTTAGGTCTAACATTTAAGTCTCTAATCCATCTTGAATTAATTTTCATATAAGGAGTAAGGAAAGGATCCAGTTTCAGCTTTCTACTTATGGCTATCCAATTTTCCCAGCACCATTTATTAAATAGGGAATCCTTTCCCCATTTCTTGTTTCTCTCAGGTTTGTCAAAGATCAGATGGCTGTAGATGTGTGGTATTATTTCTGAGGGCTCTGTTCTGTTCCATTGGTCTATATCTCTGTTTTGGTAGCAGTACCATAGTGTTTTGGTTACTGTAGCCTTGTAGTATAGCTTGAAGTCAGGTAGTGTGATGCCTCCAGCTTTGTTCTTTTGACTTAGGATTGTCTTGGCAATGCGGGCTCTTTTTTGGTTCCATATGAACTTTAAAGCAGTTTTTTCCAATTCTGTGAAGAAAGTCATTGGTAGCTTAATGGGGATGGCATTGAATGTATAAATAACCTTGGGCAGTATGGCCATTTTCACAATATTGATTCTTCCTATCCATGAGCATGGTATGTTCTTCCATTTGTTTGTGTCCTCTTTTGTTTCACTGAGCAGTGGTTTGTAGTTCTCCTTAAAGAGGTCCTTGACATCCCTTGTAAGTCGGATTCCTAGGTATTTTATTCTCTTTGGAGCTATTGTGTGTGGGAATTCATTCATTTTTTGGCTATTTTTAAGAATTTTTATCTGAAGGGATGTTAAATTTTATCAATTGCTTTTCCTGTTTCCATTCAGATATCATATGGTTTTTGTCTTTCATTCTGTTGATGTGATGTATCACATTTATTGACTTGTGTATGTTGAACCGTGCTTGCATTTCTGGGAAAATTCCACTTGATCATGGTGTACTATCTTTTTGATGTGTCGGATTTGCTTCGCTAGTATTTTGTTGAGAATTTTTGCATCTAATATCATCTAGGATATTGGCCTTTAGCTTTGTTGTTATTGTTATGACTTTGGTTTTGGATCAGGGTAATGCTGGCCTCATAGAATGAGTCAGGAAGATTTCCCCTCTCTTCACATCTTTTGGAATAGTTTGAGAAGAATTGGTGTTAACTCTTATTAAAAAGTTTGGTGGAATTCAGTAGTAAGGGCTTCTCGTCCTAAGCCTTTCTTTGCTGGAAGACTTTTTATCACTGACTCAATCTTACTCCTCATTATTGTCCACTTCAGGTTCTCTATTTTTCCTGGTTCATTCTTGGTAAATTATATGTGTCCATTAATTTATTTGTTTCCTCTAAGTTTTCCAGTTTCTTAGTGTATAGTTATACAGAATAGCCTCTAATGATCCCCTTGTATTTCTGTGGTATGAATTGTTATGTCTCCTTTTTTGTGTCTGAATTTATTTGTTTAGGTCTTCTTTTCTTCTTAGTTATTTTAGCTAGCAGTTTTTTTGTTATTGTTTATCTTTTCAGAAAACCAGCTTTTTATTTTGTTGATCCTTTGTATTGGTTTTTATTTTTTTTTTTATTTTTTTTTCCTGTACTTTTTTTTTTAAATTTATTTATTATTATTAAACTTCAAGTTGTAGGGTACATGTGCACAACGTGCAGGTTTGCTACATATGTATACTTGTGCCATGTTGGTGTGCTGCACCCATCAACTCGTCATTTACATCAGGTATAACTCCCAATGCAATCCCTCCCCCCTCCCTCCTCCCCATGATAGGCCCCGGTGTGTGATGTTCCCCTTCCCGAGTCCAAGTGATCTCATTGTTCAGTTCCCACCTACGAGTGAGAACATGCGGTGTTTGGTTTTCTGTTCTTGTGATAGTTTGCTAAGAATGATGGTTTCCAGCTGCATCCATGTCCCTACAAAGGACACAAACTCATCCTTTTTTATGGCTGCATAGTATTCCATGGTGTATATGTGCCACATTTTCTTAATCCAATCTGTCACTGATGGACATTTGGGTTGATTCCAAGTCTTTGCTATTGTGAATAGTGCTGCAATAAACATACGTGTGCATGTGTCCTTATAGCAGCATAATTTATAATCCTTTGGGTATATACCCAGTAATGGGATGGCTGGGTCATATGGTACATCTAGTTCTAGATCCTTGAGGAATCGCCATACTGTTTTCCATAATGGTTGAACTAGTTTACAATCCCACCAACAGTGTAAAAGTGTTCCTATTTCTCCACATCCTCTCCAGCACCTGTTGTTTCCTGACTTTTGAATGATCGCCATTCTAACTGGTGTGAGATGGTATCTCATTGTGGTTTTGATTTGCATTTCTCTGATGGCCAGTGATGATGAGCATTTTTTCATGTGTCTGTTGGCTGTATGAATGTCTTCTTTTGAGAAATGTCTGTTCATATCCTTTGCCCACTTTTTGATGGGGTTGTTTGTTTTTTTCTTGTAAATTTGTTTGAGTTCTTTGTAGGTTCTGGATATTAGCCCTTTGTCAGATGAGTAGATTGCAAAAATTTTCTCCCATTCTGTAGGTTGCCTGCTCACTCTGATGGTAGTTTCTTTTGCTGTGCAGAAGCTCTTTAGTTTGGTGAGATCCCATTTGTCAATTTTGGCTTTTGCTGCCATTGCTTTTGGTGTTTTAGACATGAAGTCTTTGCCCATGCCTATGTCCTGAATGGTACTACCTAGGTTTTCCTCTAGGATTTTTATGGTATTAGGTCTAACATTTAAGTCTCTAATCCATCTTGAATTAATTTTCGTATAAGGAGTAAGGAAAGGATCCAGTTTCAGCTTTCTACTTATGGCTAGCCAGTTTTCCCAGCACCATTTATTAAATAGGGAATCCTTTCCCCATTTCTTGTTTCTCTCAGGTTTGTCAAAGATCAGATGGCTGTAGATGTGTGGTATTATTTCTGAGGACTCTGTTCTGTTCCATTGGTCTATCTCTCTGTTTTGGTACCAGTACCATGCTGTTTTGGTTACTGTAGCCTTGTAGTATAGTTTGAAGTCAGGTAGCGTGATGCCTCCAGCTTTGTTCTTTTGACTTAGGATTGTCTTGGAGATGCGGGCTCTTTTTTGGTTCCATATGAACTTTAAAGCAGTTTTTTCCAATTCTGTGAAGAAGCTCATTGGTAGCTTGATGGGGATGGCATTGAATCTATAAATTACCTTGGGCAGTATGGCCATTTTCACGATATTGATTCTTCCTATCCATGAGCATGGTATGTTCTTCCATTTGTTTGTGTCCTTTTGATTTCACTGAGCAGTGGTTTGTAGTTCTCCTTGAAGAGGTCCTTTACATCCCTTGTAAGTTGGATTCCTAGGTATTTTATTCTCTTTGAAGCAATTGTGAATGGAAGTTCATTCCTGATTTGGCTCTCTGTTTGACTGTCACTGGTGTATAAGAATGCTTGTGATTTTTGCACATTAATTTTGTATCCTGAGACTTTGCTGAAGTTGCTGATCAGCTTAAGGAGATTTTGGGCTGAGACAATGGGGTTTTCTAAATATACAATCATGTCGTCTGCAAACAGGGACAATTTGACTTCTTCTTTTCCTAACTGAATCCCCTTGATTTCTTTCTCTTGCCTGATTGCCCTAGCCAGAACTTCCAACACTATGTTGAATAGGAGTGGTGAGAGAGGGCATCCCTGTCTTGTGCCAGTTTTCAAAGAGAATTTTTCCAGTTTTTGCCCATTCAGTATGATATTGGCTGTGGGTTTGTCATAAATAGCTCTTATGATTTTGAGGTACGTTCCATCAATACCGAATTTATTGAGCGTTTTTAGCATGAAGGGCTGTTGAATTTTGTCAAAAGCCTTTTCTGCATCTATTGAGATAATCATGTGGTTCTTGTCTTTGGTTCTGTTTATATGCTGGATTATGTTTATTGATTTGCGAATGTTGAACCAGCCTTGCATCCCAGGGATGAAGCCCACTTGATCATGGTGGATAAGCTTTTCGATGTGCTGCTGAATCCGGTTTGCCAGTATTTTATTGAGGATTTTTGCATCGATGTTCATCAGGGATATTGGTCTAAAATTCTCTTTTTTTGTTGTGTCTCTGCCAGGCTTTGGTATCAGGATGATGTTGGCCTCATAAAATGAGTTAGGGAGGATTCCCTCTTTTTCTATTGATTGGAATAGTTTCAGAAGGAATGGTACCAGCTCCTCCTTGTACCTCTGGTAGAATTCAGCTGTGAATCCATCTGGTCCTGGACTTTTTTTGGTTGGTAGGCTATTAATTATTGCCTCAATTTCAGAGCCTACTATTGGTCTATTCAGGAATTCAACTTCTTCCTGGTTTAGTCTTGGAAGAGTGTAAGTGTCCAGGAAATTATCCATTTCTTCTAGATTTTCCAGTTTATTTGCGTAGAGGTGTTTATAGTATTCTCTGATGGTAGTTTGTATTTCTGTGGGGTCGGTGGTGATATCCCCTTTATCATTTTTAATTGCGTCGATTTGATTCTTCTCTCTTTTCTTCTTTATTAGTCTTGCTAGTGGTCTGTCAATTTTGTTGATCTTTTCAAAAAACCAACTCCTGGATTCATTGATTTTTTGGAGGGTTTTTTGTGTCTCTATCTCCTTGAGTTCTGCTCTGATCTTCGTTATTTCTTGCCTTCTGCTAGCTTTCGAATGTGTTTGCTCTTGCTTCTCTAGTTCTTTTAATTGTGATGTTAGAGTGTCAATTTTAGATCTTTCCTGCTTTCTCTTGTGGGCATTTAGTGCTATAAATTTCCCTCTACACACTGCTTTAAATGTGTCCCAGAGATTCTGGTATGTTGTATCTTTGTTCTCATTGGTTTCAAAGAACATCTTTATTTCTGCCTTCATTTCGTTATGTACCCAGTAGTCATTCAGGAGCAGGTTGTTCAGTTTCCATGTAGTTGAGCAGTTTTGATTGAGTTTCTTAGTCCTCAGTTCTAATTTGATTGCACTGTGGTCTGAGAGACAGTTTGTTATAATTTCTGTTCTTGTACATTTGCTGAGGAGTGCTTTACTTCCAATTACGTGGTCAATTTTGGAGTAAGTACGATGTGGTGCTGAGAAGAATGTATATTCTGTTGATTTGGGGTGGAGAGTTCTATAGATGTCTATTAGGTCTGCTTGCTGCAGAGATGAGTTCAATTCCTGGATATCCTTGTTAACTTTCTGTCTCGTTGATCTGTCTAATGTTGACAGTGGAGTGTTGAAGTCTCCCATTATTATTGTATGGGAGTCTAAGTCTCTTTGTAAGTCTCTAAGGACTTGCTTTATGAATCTGGGTGCTCCTGTATTGGGTGCATATATATTTAGGATAGTTAGCTCTTCCTGTTGAATTGATCCCTTTACCATTATGTAATGGCCTTCTTTGTCTCTTTTGATCCTTGATGGTTTAAAGTCTGTTTTATCAGAGACTAGTATTGCAACCCCCGCTTTTTTGTGTTCTCCATTTGCTTGGTAAATCTTCCTCCATCCCTTTATTTTGATCCTATGTATGTCTCTGCGTGTGAGATGTGTCTCCTGAATACAGCAGACTGATGGGTCTTGACTCTTTATCCAGTTTGCCAGTCTGTGTCTTTTAATTGGAGCATTTAGTCCATTTACATTTAAGGTTAAGATTGTTATGTGTGAACTTGATCCTGCCATTATGATATTAACTGGTTATTTTGCTCGTTAGTTGATGCAGTTTCTTCCTAGCCTTGATGGTCTTTACATTTTGGCATGTTTTTGCAATGGCTGGTACCGGTTGTTCCTTTCCATGTTCAGTGCTTCCTTCAGGGTCTCTTGTAAGGCAGGCCTAGTGGTGACAAAATCTCTAAGCATTTGCTTATCTGTAAAGGATTTTATTTCTCCTTCACTTATGAAACTTAGTTTGGCTGGATATAAAATTCTGGGTTTAAAATTCTTTTCTTTAAGAATGTTGAATATTGGCCCCCACTCTCTTCTGGCTTGAAGAGTTTCTGCCGAGAGATCTTCTGTTAGTCTGATGGGCTTCCCTTTGTGGGTAACCCGACCTTTCTCTCTGGCTGCCCTTAAGATTTTTTCCTTCATTTCAACTTTGGTGAATCTGGCAATTATGTGTCTTGGAGTTGCTCTTCTCGAGGAGTATCTTTGTGGCGTTCTCTGTATTTCCTGGATTTGAATGTTGGCCTGCCCTACTAGGTTGGGGAAGTTCTCCTGGATGATATCCTGAAGAGTGTTTTCCAACTTGGTTCCATTTTCCCCCTCACTTTCAGGCACCCCAATCAGACGTAGATTTGGTCTTTTTATATAATCCCATACTTCTTGCAGGCTTTGTTCATTTCTTTTTCTTCTTTTTTCTTTTGGTTTCTCTTCTCGCTTCATTTCATTCATTTGATCCTCCATCGCTGACATTCTTTCTTCCAGTTGATCGAGACGGTTACTGAAGCTTGTGCATTTGTCACGTATTTCTCGTGCCATGGTTTTCGTCTCTTTCATTTCGTTTGTGAGCTTCTCTGCATTAATTACTCTAGCCATCAATTCTTCCACTTTTTTTTCAAGATTTTTAGTTTCTTTGCACTGGGTACGTAATTCCTCCTTTAGCTCTGAGAAATTTGATGGACTGAAGCCTTCTTCTCTCATCTCGTCGAAGTCATTCTCCGTCCAGCTTTGATCCGTTGCTGGCGATGAGCTGCGCTCCTTTGCCGGGGGAGATGTGCTCTTATTTTTTGAATTTCCAGCTTTTCTGCCCTGCTTTTTCCCCATCTTTGTGGTTTTATCTGCCTCTGGTCTTTGATGATGGTGATGTACTGATGGGGTTTTGGTGTAGGTGTCCTTCCTGTTTGATAGCTTTCCTTCTAACAGTCAGGATCCTCAGCTGTAGGTTGTAGCTGTAGGAGATTGCTTGAGGTCCACTCCAGACCCTGTTTGCCTGGGTATCAGCAGCAGAGGCTGCAGAAGATAGAATATTTCTGAACAGCCAGTGTACCTGTCGGATTCTTGCTTTGGAAGCTTCCTCTCAGGGGTGTACTCCACCCTGTGAGGTGTGGGGTGTCAGACTGCCCCTAGTGCGGGATGTCTCCCAGTTAGGCTACTCAGGGGTCAGGGACCCACTTGAGCAGGGAGTCTGTCCCTTCTCAGATCTCAACCTCCGTGTTGGGAGATCCACTGCTCTCTTCAAAGCTGTCAGACAGAGTCGTTTGCGTCTGCAGAGCTGCTGCGTTTGTTATTATTTACTGTGCCCTGTCCCCAGAGGTGGAGTCTACAGAGACAGGCAGGTTTCCTTGAGCTGCTGTGAGCTCCACCCAGTTCGAGCTTCCCAGCAGCTTTGTTTACCTACTTAAGCCTCAGCAATGGCGGGTGCCCCTCCCCCAGCCTCGCTGCTGCCTTGCCGGTAGATCACAGACTGCTGTGCTAGCGATGAGGGAGGCTCCGTGGGTGTGGGACACTCCCGGCCAGGTGTGGGATATGATCTCCTGGTGTGCCTGTCTGCTTAAAGCGCAGTATTGGGGTGGGAGTTACCGGATTTTCCAGGTGTTGTGTGTCTCAGTTCCCCTGGCTAGGAAAAGGGATTCCCTTCCCCCTTGCGCTTCCCAGGTGAGGCAATGCCTCGCCCTGCTTCAGCTTTCGCTGGTCAGGCTGCAGCAGCTGACCAGCACCAATCCTCCAGCACTCCCCAGTGAGATGAACCCAGTACCTCAGTTGAAAATGCAGAAATCGCCGGTCTTCTGTGTCGCTCGCGCTGGGAGTTGGAGACTGGAGCTGTTCCTATTCGGCCATCTTGCTCCGCCCCTTGTATTGGTTTTTAATCTCTATTTTGTTTATTTCTGCTCTGATCAGTATTATTTCTTTCTTTGTACTGATTTTGAGATTGGTTTGTTCTTGCTTTTCTAATTCCTGAGGTGTATCATTTGATTGTTTATTTGAAATCTTTCTACTTTTTTGATGTAGGCATCTATTGCCAAAAACTTTCGCATTATACCGTTTTTGCTGTATCCCATAAGCTCCTGCATGTTGTGTTTTGATTTTCACATAGTTTAAGAATTCTTTTATTATCCCCTTAATTTCATTTTTTGAGCCAATGCTCATCCAAAAGCGTGTTTTTAATTTCCATGTATTTGTAGAGTTTCCAAAGCTCCTGTTGATATTGATTTGTAGTTTTATTTAATTGTGATCTGAAAAGTTACTTGCTATGATTTTAATTTTTAAAAATCTGTTGAGACTTATTTTTGTGGCCTAACACTTGGTCTATCCCAGAGAATGTTCCACGTGCTGATGAGAAGAGTGGGTATTCTGCAGTTGTTGTATGAAATATTCTGTAAATGTCTGTTAGGTCTATTTCGTTTATACTGCAGATTAAGCCAGATGTTTCTTTGTTGATTTTCTATCTAGATGATCTGCCAGTATTGAAAGTGGAGGGTCGAAGTTCCCAAGTATTATTGTATTAGTGTCTATCTCTCCCATTAGCTCTAATAATATTTGTTTTATATATATTGGTGCTCTGGTGTTGGATGCATATTATTTACAATTGTCATGTCCTCTTGCTGAATTGATCCCTTTATCATTATATATAATGACATTCTTTGTCTCTTTTTATGTTTTTTGCCTTAAAGACTAGTTTGTGTGACATAAGTATAGCTACTGCTGCATATATTTGGTTTCCATTGATGTGCAATTTTTTTTCATTTCTTCACTTTTGGTCTATGTGTTTTTAAAAGGGAATTGAGTTTATTGTAGACAGCATATAGTCGGGTTTTGTTTTCTTATTCAGCCAGACTATATATTTTAATTGGGGAATTTAAACTATTTACATTCAAGATTGTTACTGATAGGTGAGGACTTAACAGCTGTCATTTTATTAATTGTTTTGTATTTGTTTTGTGTGGTTTTTTTCCTTTATTAGTCTTTAATATTTGCCTTTACAATTGTTGGTTTTTTGTAATGATGATATTTGATTCCTTTCTCCTGATCATTTTTACATTTCCTCTGCCAGTGAGTTTCATACATTTGTGTTTTCATGATGACATATATTGTCCTTTTGCTTCTAGATGTAGAACTCCTTTAAGCATTTCTTGTAGAACTGGTCAGTGTTGATGAATTGCCTCATTTTTTGCTTGTCTGAGAAAGGCTTTATTTCTGTCAGCCAAGAGTAGTGTTGTTGGTTATAGTATTCTTGCCTGACAGGTTTTTTCTCCACCAACACTTTGAATATATCATCCCGTTCTCTCTTGTCCTGTAAGATTTCTGCTGAGATATCCACTGTGAGTCTGATGATGATTCCCTTATATGTGACTTGAGGCTTTTCTCTTGCTGTTGTTAGAATCTTAGAATTTGACTTTTGATGGTTTACCTATAATGTGCCTCAAAGAAAACCTTTTTGGGTTGAATGTATTTGGGGATCTTTCGGTTTCCTGTATCTGGATGTCTATCTCTCTCCCAAGACTTGGGAAGTTTTCAGCCATTCTTTCCTCAAATAGGTTTTCTATGCCCTTGTCCATTTCTTCTCCTTCTGATGCTCACCATTTGTTTTATGGTGTTCTGTATGTCACACAAATTCTCTTCATTCTTTTTGTTATTTTTTATATGACTGAGTTATTTCAGAAGGTGTCTTCAAGTGCAGAAAGTCCTTCTACTGCTTGATCTATTGTTGAAGCTCTTGATTGTATTTTTTCTTTCATTCATTGAATTATTCAAGTCCCGGATTTCCATTTGGTTATTTCTTATATCTGTCTTTTTGTTGAATTTCTCATTTATGTCATTTTAAAAAATTTTTTTCTTTGTCTAATTGTGTTTTGTGTCTCACTGAGTTTTCCTAAGGTTATTATTTTGAATTCCTTTTCAGGCATTTCATAGATTTTCTTTTTGGGGGGATCTGTTGCTGGAAAATTACTATGTTCATTTGGGAATGTCATCTTCCCTTACTTTTTCATGTTTCTTTTGTCCCTACTTTGGTATTTATGCAATTGGTGTAACAGTTGCTTCTTCCAATCTTATGGATAGGATTTCTCAGGGAGATATTTTTTCCTATATGTGTGCCTATAGTGTTGGTTGGGTAGGGTGGTTTGGGTTTGATTCTGCATGGCTGCAGTTAGTATAGTATCTGTATGATTTCTTCAACTGTAATCAATGTCAGTGGTGTCTGTGAGTTCCTTAGTGGTGTAAGCTGCATTTGTTATTGGAGGCTGTGGTGAGGCTTTGCTGAGGATGAGGTTGCCAGGTAGGCCAGTCCTTGTGCACCAATAGTGGTGGCAGCTGGATAGGCATGTCATCTTTGGGTCCTCAGGTGGCATACACAGGCACTGGCAGTAGCAACAGTGAGCCAGGTGGGTGAGTCCTTGGACCCCTGGGCTATGCACACAGCCCCAACAGTAGCATCACATCAGCAGACTGACCCTTGGAACCTTATGTGGCATTTATGGATGCCAAAGGTGGTGGCAGCAGGCTTGGCAAGCAGGTCTCCAGGCCCCCAGGATGTGCATAGGTGTCAGTTATTGCAGTGGTTGTCAGAACATACCTTTTCTCAGGCCCTTGTGTAAGTGTCAACATCAGTCCCAGAAGTGGGTGGGGTGGGCCAGTTGTCAAGTCCTGAGAGTTGGCACAGGTGTGAGCACCAGTAGTAGTGGGCAGGGTCCTCAGGCTCCTGGACGGTCTGTATGGGTCAGGCTCCAGAAGCAGCTGACAGGATGGACTAGTCCTCAGGTCCTTGAATGGCACACATAGTCACAGGCACCAGTTGTGGCAGGCAGGGCAGACTTTTCCTCAGGCTCCTGAACATTTTATAGGGGTGCCAACAGCAGAGCAATGGATAAGACAGACCTGTCCTCAGGGCCCTAAATGGCATGTGTAGGGACTAGGGACAGTGGGCAGGGCATGTCAATCCCCAGTCCCCTGCATGGCACATGCAGTCATCAGTGGTGGCAATATGTGGGGCAGGCCTACCCTAACCCTTCAGAAGCCTCAAGCTACAATGACCTTGCCCTCAGTGGTGCAGAGTTGCTGTCAGTGGTGGTGGCTCAGGCAAGCAGCTCCCAAGCTCTGGGGAGAATGTGCTTTGACTCCCTTTGTCTTGAGGCAGCTTGCTTTGTGCACTGTACTGCCTATTCCCTGGGTTGTAGGACACTGCATGGATTAGAGTGCTAGGGATCCAGCCACACCACTGGATCCAGATGGTGTCATGACGCTACAGCCCTCTTGATGGACATGGGGGGATGCCAGTGGGGCTCCAGGGATGGAGAGACACAGGAGCTGTTGGATCCCAGGTCAGGATATAGGCTTGCGGACATTGGACTCTCAAAATGGTGCTGTGCTGTAGCTGCTTGGGTCTCAGGGTGGTGAGTGGTCCCCAGTGTGAATTCCCTCTCTGGAAAAATTCGGTCATGTGGGCTCCAGGTAGTTTCTTATACTAGACTTGCCTCTGATGGCAAGGGGGGCTCTCCTGTGACTAAAATTGCAGGTGTGTGTGATGGAAATGTGGACCACTGGGGTTCTCTAGCTTGTTTTCTTCACAATGCAGAGTTCCTTCTGTCTCTAAGCTGATCCCATTTGGGCTGGCTGCATCTTCACTCCCCTCTTCTTCTTGGCCTTAGAAGTTTCCTATAACTTCCCTGCTGAATCCCAGTGGTGTTTCGTAGGCATGCTATTCAACATGTGGTTATCTACTTGCTCTTTTGGCCCTTCTTTGTGGAGGAATGTGCCAGTTGCCTCTACTCTGCCTCTTAGAAATGCTTATTGCTGATGTTTTATGTTTGTATACTCTGCAGATCTATGTCTTAAAAAAAATCATTGCCCTATTGTTTCTGGGGTTTAAGAGGGAGCAAAATTAGATGTTAGTATTCAAACCATAGTTTTCTGGTTCCCAAGAATTTTGACATCTCTCAACAGCTCTCACTGAATTCACTAACAATATGTGGAATGCCAATTCAACAAAAGCAAATGTCCAGAGAACATTCTGGGAAGATGGCAGAATAAGAAGCACCAACAATCTGTCTCCCTACCTAGACAAAAATTGCACTGGCTGAATCAGTCTGATGTAACTATTTTGGAACTCTGGAGTCTATTGAAGGATTGTAGCTTCCATAGGGGAAAGCTTGGACAATAAAGTGTGATTAACTTAAACCAATTTCAGTACTTTGCACAGTAGCAGTTACCTATTCCCCATTGTCAGCCATGTGGCAAGTAGCTGTGCATGTGTTCCTGGAACAGCTTGCACACAACTTGCAGGGTCCAAAAGGGACCTTTTCCTCTAAATTATCAGGGATTATGGTTCAAGGTCTGAGCTAAAAAGTAATTAACTAAATAAATAAAATATTAGGGATCAGTGCTCTAGTTACTGATTGCTACTTCTGAACACACAGGTGCAGACAAAGAGCAGGCAGTCATTATTGTTTTAGTTCCCTCATCTTCCCTCAGCTGAAGTGACTTCCAGAGTATTTAAAGGGCAAGTCTTCTTTTTCTCCCTTCATTTTTCTCTGTCTCTTATTTTTGAAGCAAAACATTAAGGACTAGGACTTTTTAAAAACAACTGCATATATGGAAAAAATTGAAAGTGACCACACATAACTAGGGAAAGATACAGGGAATGCTAAATGCACACAATCATGAAAAGATAAGCACATGTCAAGAGGACACAGGCACCAACTCAAAGAGCTCCCAATTGCCAAAGCTGGAACAATTTGAGCAAGAAAATAGTGCAGTATTTAATTACAACCCCAAATATAAAATATCCATGAGTTCCTACTGATGTAAATGATGGAAAAAATACATAAATGGGGATGAATAGACAAATCTCTCATGCAGAAGAATTTAAAATAATTTATATAGCCACTCCCCCGTCAAGGAAGTGAAGCTAACTCCTGACTCCTTTATGTGTTGGCTGTACCTAGTGATTTGCTTCCAAAGTAAACAGCATGAGGGGAGGGTCAAAAAGTAACTTTACAGGAGAAACCTCACAAACACTGCTTCCTCCAGGTGATCAAAGTTAACAAAAGTGATAATTCATCTGTATATAACAAATATTTGATATGATGTGATGAAAATGACACTTTACCTTTGTGGTCTTCCTCCCAAAAACTCACAATCCTTGAGAAAAACTTCTTTAAAAACACAGCTGAGGAACATTATGCAAAATACCTGGCCAGTAATCCTCAAAACTCTCAAGGTCTACGAAAATGCCACAGCCGAGAGGAGTCTAAGGAGACATGACAACTAAATGTAACTTATCCTGAATGGGCTCCTGGAACAGAAAAAGACATTAAGTAAAAACTAAGGAAATGTGAATAAAGTATGGACTTTAGTTAATAACAGTGTACCAATATATGATACAATGTATCAATAAATTAACTGTTCATTAATTGTGAGAAATGTATCATACTAATAATATTAATAATAGAGGAGTTTGCTGTGTGGTATATGGGAACTCTGTATTATCTTTGCTACTTTCCGTAATTTAAAAGTATTCTTAAATAAAAAGTTCATTAAACATACAACTGGAATTTTTTTTTTTTTGAGACAGAGTCTCTCTCTGTCACCCAGGCTGGAGTGCAGTGGCGCAATCTCAGCTCACTGCAACCTCCGCCTCCCGGGTTCAAGCAATTCTCCTGCCTCAGCCTCTGCGTAGCTTACAGGCATGTGCCACTGTGCCTGGCTAATTTTTTTGTATTTTTAGTAGAGACAGGGTTTTGCTGTGTTGGCCAGGCTGGTCTTGAACTCCTGGCCTCAAGTGATCCACCCGCCTTGGCCTCCCAAAGTGCTGGGATTACAGACGTGAGTCACCATGCCTGGCCACAACTAGAATCTAATATCTCTATTAGATTAATATAGTGTTATTAATAATATAGATTACATATATTATATAATTAATATTAGATTAATATAGTATTAATATAGAATGTTACATTAAAAATATCTATGGAGTTTATTATATCATATGTATATGTAACTAGTTTGTTGAACAATTTTATACTATGAGGCACAAGTATGAATTGTGAAATGGTTTTATGTTTCTTTAGTTACTGCCACCAACTGTGATATGCCAAATAATCCTTTCTATTGGAGAACAGATCCTCTGATGAATATTCCATAACTGCCTGGTTACTTTCAGAGATTTACAGTCTATTCTTATCTTACAGTCAATTCAAAGCTGGCTTCTGAGGCTGAATGCAGTGATCATGCCTGTAATCCCAGCACTTTGGGAAGCCAAGGTGGGAGGATCATTCGAGGCCAGGAGTTTGAGACCAGTCTGGGCAAAATAGTGAGACCCAATCCCTACAAAAAATTAAAAGATTAGCCAAGAGTGGTGGTCCATGCCTGCAGTCCCAGCTACTCAGGAGGCTGATGGAGGAGGATCACTTGAGCCCAGGAGCTCAAGGAGTGAGTCATGATCATACCACTGCACTCTATCCTGGGCCACAGAGCAAGACCCTATCTTTAGAAAATAAAAATGAAAAATAAAAACAGCTGGTACCTCTCCTACCCTCCAGTGCCTATCAGGCTTGTAATAGCTCAGAGAAGAGGGAAGGCATGATCTGTTCATCCACTCTTTCTCCCACTCTAGCACCTTCTAGTGGGCCCTTTGGATGGAGAGTGGTCTGCCTCTGAGACATTGCTTTTCCCTTCATTTTCAACATCCTAACACATCTGACATCAGGTCCTAGAAGGGGAAATTGAAGGGAAGCAGGAGTTTGTTTTGCAGTAATGGACCTCCTGAAGATAGAAAAGTATTCTTAGTTATTCTTGGACTCAATTTGGTTTTGTTTCCTACTGGTGGCCTCCACGGATGTGGTGATTTCCATATAGATGCTAGATATATTTTTCTGGGGGTGATATTTGGCTTTAAACTGGTCTCCTCCTTTTCTGAAGTCACCCCAACCCAGAGAGATACATTGAGGCCTCTATTTGGCATCTGCCTTCATGACCCAACTCCCTCTCTAGACAGGATATTTCCTATCTATGTGGCTGCCTAGGCAACCCTGTTTCCTGTCATTTTCTTCATCTCATCTTTACACAAAGGTGAGCTAGGAGACTGGCAGAACTTGTTTTCTGGTCACAATTCTGCTGACCAAAACAGGATCTAGTCCAGACAGGATAAAGTGAAGAAACTGGACAAAAACCAGCAGATGGTGACTGAAAGCAGTCCCTAGCTGCTCTCATTGCTCGTTAGCATAAGATACTCCCACCAATACCATGACAGTTTACAAATGCCATGGCAGTTACTGGAAATTACCACCCCTTTCCATGGCAATGACCTGGAAGTTACCACCTCTTTGGTAGAGAGTTCTAAATAATCTACTCCTCAATTTGCATTAAACTACCCCTTAATTTGCATGTAATTGAAAGTGGGTATAAGTGAACAAAAGTATAGTTGCCAAGAGCCCATGCATTGTTGATTCCAGGCACATGGCCTATGAGTTAGCCCTGCTTTGCTAGAAGTAGTACCATTTAATAAAATATTGTCTTCTAACACCACCAGCTCATCCTTGAATTCTTCCTTGGGTGAAGCCAAGAACCCTCCTGGGCTAAACTGCAATTTTAGGGTTCCCCTGTCCTGCATCAAAGCCACTGGCACCACTAAATTCCTTTCTTGATCTACTAGGACCTTGGGGATTTGGTGGATTGCTCCCATAATTTCATCCAAAGCTCATTACCTCATTGCCCCTATTTTCCCATGGGGTCAGGTTATTCCAGCAAGCCTCTCACATTCAGGCATTTCAAGACAAAAGCAAGCACACATTTTTAGGTTCAGTTTTGGGGTGACTCTAGTCACAGCTTTGGTGGGAAAAAGAAACAGGCCGGAAGGGCCAGGCACGGTAGCTCACACCTGTAATTCCAGCACTTTGGGAGGTCGAGGTGGGCGGATTGCCTGAGCTCAGGAGTTCGCCACCAGCCTGGGTAACACGGTGAAACCTCATCTCTACTAAAATACAAAAAAAAGTTAGCCGGGTGGCATGGTGGTGTGCGCCTGTAATCCCAGCTACTCGGGAGGCTGAGGCAGGAGAATCACTTGAACCCAGAAGGCAGAAGTTGCAGTAAGCCAAGATCGCGCTGTTGCACTCCAGCCTGGGTGACAGAGCTAGACTCCATCAACCAAAAAAAAAAAGTGGGGGTGGGGGGGCTGGAAGAACAGATCTGCTCCTAATTTGCATGTCCAAGTCTAATTTAGAACATACACAAAAATCTCTCTCCTGTATAGTTCAAATGGTTTACTCTAGGTCATGTTAAAAACTTTTTTAAATTTTTTATTTTTGCTTCACTGATTCTGCAAGGCATTCTTGAGTAATAAAAAGCAGACCGTCTTCCACCTTTAGGAATTTATCATACAGAAATAGTTGTTCATCTGTTCCAAGCATATGTGTACAAGATGTTCATTTACTTATAACAGTGAAAGTTTAAAAACCTAATTGTTCATCAGTAGGAGAATAGTTTAATAAATTATGATATACCTACAGAGGCAGTACATGGAATAGTGGTTAAAAGCATGAAGTCTGGAACTAGAACATCTGATTGAAATTCTGGCTCTGCAATTTACCAGTTATGTGACTATATCTCAATTTCTATATCTATAAACTGGAGGTATACTGGTTCCTACATAGTATGGTTATTGTGTGACCTTGAGTAAATTATTTTATCTACCTGATCCCTTGTTTTTTGTTTGGCCTGCTAATGTGACAGTAATTTTTTCTTTTTTTTTGACTGACCCTCAGTTTTTTCAACAGTAAAATAAAAGTAGTGATGTCTACCTGCAGAAAAAAATACTGTATAAGTAGCCTCACTTAATGAATGTCTGATGTAAGTAATAAGAATACCTCACATTTATCACACCCCTGTAATGTGCCAGGCATTGTTCAGTTTGCATACATATATTGATGAATTTACTCTTCCCCAAAAATATTTGGTATAGATACTATTATTACTCCCATTTTGCAGATGAGAAAACAGAGTTAAAAAGAGCTTAAATAACTTTCCCATGGTTACAACTTCCAATAATAGTTAGATACTCTGGGTATAACAGCTGCTATTTGAGAAATAAGGCACACATCTGTTATAATCCTTTCAGTTGAATGCAGTATGAATCCAACCAAAAGTGACAGAACAATGAGTACACTGTTAAGTTACATCACAAGGACTACAGTGATGGGGATGATCCAGGGTTGGTTAAGTCAGCAACTCAATAACCTCATCAAAATCCAGGTATTTTCTAAATCTTTCTGCTCTGCCCTCTTCATGGGGTGTTGATTTGCCTTCTTAGACTGGATGCCCTTATGTTTCCAAATTGAGTGACATGGTTGTGGACATCAAATGCAAAACACTACATTCAGAGAACCAGGAATCATCCCTGTGTTTGTGTCCCTTTTAAGAGTGAGAATAAATTTTCCCAGAAGCCTTCCAGATTAGTCTCACATACTTTTACTAGAATTTCATCATGGTCTTATAAGTCATACACATAGTGATATTTTGATCAAGGATAAACTGCATATATGATGGTGGTCCTATAAGATTATAATACCATACTTTCACTGTGCCTTTTCTATGTTTAGATATGCTTAGATACACAAATATCATGGTGCTACAATTGCCACAGTATTCAGTACAGTAACATGTACAGTTTTGTAGCCTACAAGCAATAGGGATATCATATTGCCTAGGTGTGTGGTAGGATATACCGTCTATCCTACCACATAGGATAGGTTTGTGGAAGTACACTCTATGTTTGCACAAGGACAAAATAACCTAATGAGGCATTTTTAAGAATGCATCCTCCATCCTGGCTAACACGATGAAATCCCGACTCTACTAAAAATACAAAAAATTAAAAAAATATATATAAAAAATTAGCATGTGTGGTGGCACATGCCTGTAGTCCCAGCTACTTGGGAGGCTGAGGCAGGAGAATCACTTGAATCCAGGAGGCAGAGGCTGCAGTGAGCCGAGATTACGCCACTGCACTCCAGCCTGGGCAACAGCAAGACTGTCTCAAAAAAAAAAAAAAAAAAAAAAAAAAAAAAAAAGCATCCTCATTGAGAGATACATGATTGTACTTAAAGTAACCCTTCACAAGGGAACTAGGATCACCATGTTTGGTTTAGGCTAAGATTGAACTTCTGGGACTAGAAAGGGGCACAGATACCTTGTAAGCATTTGGTCATCAGGAGAAGGGGGAGCAAAATTAGAAACCTATTAGAGAGAATGAGGGAAATGTTCACATTCTTGTTTAATCTCTTTGCTTTGAGTGTGGACTGGACCTAATGATTTGCTTCTAATAAATAGGATACAGAAAATGATGAAATGTCAGTTTCATGATTAGGCCATAAGAGACTCTGACTTTCACGTCAGTGGCATTTTCTCTCACTGGCTCTGGTGTGGTTATACCAGAAGAGGCCAAAGGGAGAGGCTCACATGTCAAGGAACTGAGGGCAGCCTCTAGCCAACCACTAGGGAAGCACTGAGGCCTAAGCCCAAACATACAAATATACATGACACTAAATAATAACTCAATGTGCTGGATAACTTCCTTTTGCCCTAAAAAATCCGTTTTCCACTCTTTTCCATCCTGCTCCGTGCTTCTAGTAGCTCAGCGGTCCTAACCTCTTTGGCATTAGGGGCCAGTTTTGTGGAAGACAATTTTTCCCTAGACTGGGTTGGGGATGGTTTCAGGATGATTCAAGCATTTATTGTGCACTTTATTTCTGTTATTATTCTGTTAATATCCTATTATTATTATACTTATAAAATATATAATGAAATAATTATACAGCTCGCCATAATGTAGAATCAGTGGGAGCCCTGAGCTTGTTTTCCTGCAAACAGATGGTCCCATCTGGGGGTGATGGGAAATAGAAACAGATCATCATGCATTAGATTCTCATAAAGAGCATGCAGTCTTGACCCCACACACGTGCAGTTCACAACAGGGTTCATACTCCTATGAGAAACTAATGCCACTGTTGATATGACAGGGGGCACAGCTCAGGTGGTAATGGGAGTGATGCGGAGCAGCTGTAAATACAGATGAAGTTTTACTTACTTGCCCACCACTCACCTCCTGCTCTGTGGCCTGGTTCCTGACAGGTCACTGACCAGTACCAGTCTGTGACCTGGGGGCTGGGAACCCCTGTGGTAGTTAATCTGTATGTTCTACATCAGGGAGCTCCTTTGTCCTCTGGCTTCCATTTGGGTTCTTCCAAGGGGGACACTGGAGTGAGGTCTAGGAATTATTCTGCCAGCAACCTCTCTGTAAATATGACTTTATTTGGTGAAGGGGTGGCCTGCCCCTCCACACTTGTGGGTGTTTCTCATTAGGTGAAACGAGAGACTTGAGAAAAGAAATGAGACACAGAGACAAAGTATAGAGAAAGAAAAAGTGGGCCCAGGGGACCGGCACTCAGCTTACAGAGGACCCACGCCGGCACCGGTCTCTGAGTTCCCTTAGTATTTATTGATAATTATCTTTACCATCTTAAAGATAAGGGAGTGGCAGGACAATAGGATCATTGTAGGGAGGAAATCAGCAGTAAGACATATGAACAAAAATATCTGTGACATGAATAAGTTTAAAGGAAAATGCTGTGCCTTGAGATGCATATGCAAACATCTCCATAAACCTTTTAGCAGCATTGTTTCAGCCTATCACATGGGGAGAAACCTTGGACAATACCTAGCTTTTCTAGGCAGAGGTCCCTACCATATCCCTGGGTAGTTGAAATTAAGAGAATGGTGGTGACTTTTAACCAGCAAGCTGCCTTCAGGCACTTGTTTAACAAAGATGCATCCTGCACAGCCCAAAATCCATTAAACCTTGAGTCACCGCAGCACATGTCTCTTGCAAGGACAAGGTTGGGGGTAGGGTCACAAATTAACAGCATCTCAAATACAGAACAAAATGGAGTCTCTTATGTCTACTTCTTTCTATATAGACACAGTAAGAGGTTGATCTCTTTCTTTTCCCCACAATTTGGAAGTATTGTTTTGTAGATATAATCAAGTTGAGATGAGGCCAAACTAAATAAAGGTGGTCCCTAATCCAATGACTAATTCTTAGAAGAAGGGGGAAGTTTGAACACACACAGAGCTGCACAGGGAGAATGTCATGTGATGATAGAGGCAGAGATTGAGGTAATGATAAGGCAAAGGATGCCAGGGATTTCTGGCAGTTAACAGAGAGAAGCATGGAATAGATTCTCTCTCAGAGTCTTCAGAAGGAAGCAATTCTGCCAACACCTTGATTTTGGACTTCTATTCTCCAAAACTGTGAGAAAATACATTCCCGCCACTTTAAGCCATTCAATTTGTGGTCGTTTGTTATGGCAGCCCTAGGAGATGAATAGATTGATTGGGCATTTTTCTCTGGTGCTATGTTAGAAATATCTGTGTAGAGTGGACCTATTATAATTTTAATGTGTTTTCTCCTGATTATGATAGTAATACATTGAAACTACAAAAACACTGTAAAGAAGAATAACAATTCAAAAATATTCATGACTTCTGTAGTTATCATTTTGGTATATTTCCATTGCCTAAATGTGATTTGACATACCTTTTTCACATGATATGTAGAATTTTCATCCTGAATTTTACTTAAAATTATAGGTAAGTATGTATCCGTGGTATAAAGAACTCATGATAGATATATTGAATGCATAAAATGCCATTATGTAGGTGTTCTATATTTAATTTAACAGTTTATGTCTTGTAGAATAATTGGGTTGTTGTCCATTTTTTATTATTAGAAGCATTCTATGATGCGGGGTGCAATGAGATGAATGTCTTTTTTTCCCAGAGGGGGATTTAATTTTTATCCCAATCAGTGATTGGGATAGATTAAATGAGAAGTGTATGTTAATAGATATGTCCCAAAGTCAGGGACCAACCCTCCCTGACTAATCCAGAAATAACTGCAAGGGTAAGATTTAGGGTGAGAATAGGGAGGACTTCGTAGGGATAATACCTAAGTTACACAGCAGGGAGAGCTGGTGCTGGAGTTGCCATTTTACTCATGATGCTTGGAACAAGATCTGCAGGGACACCTCCTGGACATGGGCCCTTTGCTCACTCTTTTAATAAATCCCAGCTGCTCCTGTGATCCTCCTTGGATTGTCACTGAGCAGTCCCTGTAGGTATCTTCCTAACTAAACTCTTGAGACTCATTTAGAGTAAAAGCAAAACTCAAGCTGGCCTTAATTGATCTGATGTAAAGTTGCCTGTAGAGATTTCCACACATGGAACCACTGGGATTATCTAAGTAGCAAATGCTAAGGAGACCCTGAGGGTCCCGGCTCAACACTACCTTCCCCTCCCCTCAGGCCTGTTTCCCCAGATACCAGAGAAGGAGGAAGGATGAGGGACCCAACTGGGCAGAGATTGGCTGGGACCCAAGTGCCTCCTTAGAGTGTGATCAAGACTATTACTCTGCTTCTCCAGGGAGAAAAGTTTGGAAGTTCGAAATCATTTTTATTGGCCTAACTGGCATGTGCTGGGCAATGCTTGGCACTATAAATTGAGATTATCAAATCCAGAAAAGGTCAATACATTGTGTCTTTCTTTGGTCTCCTTCAGAAAGTGAAGTATAGCAAGCTCATACCATGGAAAAATAACCCTTGTAATAAGATTGGAAAGCTTATTTCAAGAAGCTTGGGCCCCTCCCTGAGAGGCTGAATCACAGGGAAGTTATCCAAGGACCCAATCTATGCAGACCCTTTCTCCTCACCTTAGAATACAAAAGTGTTCAAGTCATTCCTCATTCTTTCATTCAAAACATATATTCAGCTTATTATGTGCCAAGCAGAATGTTGACTACTATGGGAGACAGATGAATAAAATATGGTCTTTCCTTTAAGATGGGTAAAATCCTGGCAGGAAAGAGCTGTCATTTAAAACAATCATTACAAGAGGTAGAGAATGTTAAACACAACAAATGAGGCATTAACAAAATCAGAGGTTCAGAAGTGGGACACTATACTCAATTTCTGGCTGAAAAGATAAGGAGAGACCTCAGAGAAGATTGGGCATTTAATCGGAGCCTTAAAAGTTTCCAGTGTTCTCTCTTTTCTTTCCCTATGGTTGCTGCCCTGGATTATACCCTCATTATTTCATCTGCCTATTTACTCACTCATTCAACACTTTTTAAAAAAACTTACGAAGTACCAAGGTCAAGGCCAGCTGTGGGGATACAACAGCAAACAACACAGAAATGACCCATTCTTTCATGATCCTTACAGTCTAGTGTGGGAGATAAGTAAACAGACAAATTAGAATGATGACAGAACCAAACTAGAGCTTGTTAGAGAACAGCAGGGGATCAGCTTTAGAGAGGAAGGTCAGGGAAGGGCTATTTGAGAAAGTGACACACATGCTAAGACTTAAGGCATGAGAATGAACAAGGCTTGGCAAAAGTTAGAGAAAGAGCATTCTAGAGAGATGGAACAGCATATGCAAAAGCTATGAAATAGGGAAGAGCTTATAGAGATCAAGTTTCTGAAATGTGAATAAAGAAGAAACTAGAATGAGATGAGGTTGGAAAGAGAGGCAGAGGGAGGATGGCCTTGCTCTTATTAGAAGTTTAAATTTTATTTTAAATGTATCAAGTTATGCCCCCAGTTGACAGACAAGGCAGACTCCCTGTGGCTCAAAAGCTAAAAGCAGAACCAAGAGGCCATAGCAGAGTGAGGGAGTGATCATACACTCTGTATCTGTGAAAAGCGTTGCAAAACCAGTTTTTCTGCAGTCAAGTCAAAGAACAGTTCCTGAAAACAATGTCAAAAACAACTACAGCTGGAAATTCCCCAACTGACCACCAAGAGGTCACCTGGTGCCAGCCAATCACCTGGAATCAGCCAACTAAGAGAGACTGGTGATTTGGGGGATCAAAGGTTTTCCAATCAAGACTCTGTTCCTCACTCCCCTGACTTCTCTTCTAGCCTGCAGTCTTCATCTTTATAATGTGTAATTCTCCAGTCCTCTCCTTAGAGTGCACTTTTGTTTTGCACTGAAGGCTTTCTCCTCAATCTGCAGGTTGCTTTTAGAAAATAAAGTTCTCCTTTTGTCTGCACAAGAGATCTCATTGCTCTTTTGTTAACATTTCAAATGCAATAGAATATTGTTTTTTAAGTGAATGAACAATGTGAACTGATTTACATTTTAAGATAAACTCGCTTTAGTTGGGAAAATTGATAGGAGGAAGGAAGAGTAAAAGCGAGAAGGTCCAATTAGGAGCGCAGGGAAGAGATGATGATATCTTGGATTAGGATGGCACAGAGAAAATGTATGGATTCTATATGTACTTTGACAAACGATTCACTGGGGCTTTCTGATTAAATGTGGCAAATGAGGAAAATGGAGGAATCAAAGATAACTCCTACGTTTCTAAAATGGGAAACTCCATAGGTTAATTTAATAGACTGTTTTTTTTCTCCTTGTGACAGAATAATAATCCCTATCTGTGTTAGAGAGCTATACAGCCCATTGAATGATCATGTGACTTGCTTTCACCACTGGAATGTAGGCAGAGGTGATAATAGGCTAGAATCCTCAAGGTCATCTACTAGTTGCAAAAGAGCAACTGGATCCTAGTAGAAAAGATCCAAAGTAGAAAAGTCTGAAATGAAAACAATAAGCAATATTCATCTACCAGTGGGTAATTTCAGTAGGGAGTTAGAAATGAAGAAAATGCCAAAGAAATGTTAGAAAATATTTAAATGTATGGAAATATATGGTAATAGTGGTGAAGAAGGCCTTCAGTGGTTTCATAAGTAGATTGAACATAGCCAAAGGGAAAACAATTAGTAAACTGGATGATATGTCAACAGATATTACCAAAACTGAAAGAAAAAAAGAAAATATAAAAAAAGGACAGAACATATGAGTTATGTGACAATATAAAACAGCCTAACATACATGCAATTAGAATTCCAGAAGAGAAAGAGAGCAGAGTAGAAAATAAATGAAGAGATGATAGCTGAGAATTTTCAAAAAATAATGAAAGACATCAAACTACAGATCCAAGAAGCTTAGAGAATCATAGTGATATAAATACCCTCCCCCCTAAACACACACGATGCATCCTATTTAAACATGTGAAAATCAAAGATAAAGAGAAAATCTTGAAGGCAGTCAGGCAAAAAAGACACATTACCTAAAGGAAAAAAAAAATTAAATTTACAGCATAGTCATCACAAGAAACTAAGACATAGAGTGACATCTTTAAAATGTTAACAGAAAAAAATGTTAACATGGAATTCTACACCAAGTGAAAATACTCAGAATGAAAGAGAAACGAAACAGACCTGTGCCACAAGAAATGTTAAAGAAAGTTCTTGGCCGGATGCAGTGGCTCACGCCTACAATCCCAGCACTTTGGGAGGCCAAGGCAGGTGGAACATGAGGTGAGGAGACTGAGACCATCCTGGTTAACACCATGAAACCCTGTCTCTACTAAAAATACAAAAAATATTAGCTGGGTGTGGTGGTGGGTGTCTGTAGTCCCAGCTCCTCAAGAGGCTGAGGCAGGAGAATGGCGTGAACCCAGGATGCAGAGCTTGCAGTGAGCTGAGATCATGCCACTGCACTACAGCCTGGGTGGCAGAGCGAGACTGTGTCTCAAAAAATTAAAAAAAAAAAAAAAAAAAGGAAGTTCTTCAGGAGGAAGGAATGTAATACCAGACAGATACTTGAATCTATGCAAAGATCTTTGGGAATTGCTAAAGTCAAAGTAAATATAAAATATTTTTTCTTGTTATTAATAACTTTAGAAGATAATTTACTGTCTAAAGCAAAAATAAAGGCAATCTACTCTGGGTTTGGAGCACATGTAAAAGTAAAACATATAACAATTGCATAAAGAATGAGAAAGAGAAATTAGGAAAGTTATTACACTACATATTAAGTGGCATAATACCATTTGAAGGTAGATTGTGATTAATTAAATGTGTTTATTAAAAATCCTAGGGCAGATTGCTGGCAAGATGGCTGAATAGGAACAGTTCCAGTCTGCAGCTCCTAGTGAGATCAATGCAGAAGGCGGGTGATTTCTGCATTTCCAAGTGAGCCTCCACTGTTGATACCCAGGCAAACAGGGTTGGGAGTGGACCTCCAGCAAATTCCAGCACACCTGCAGCAAAGTGGCCTGTTAGAAGGAAAACTAAGAAACAGAAAGGAATAGCATGTCCACTCAAAGACTCCATCCGAAAGTCACCAACATCAAAGACCAAAAGTAGATAAATCCAAAAAGATGGGGAGAAACCAGCACAAAAAGGCTGAAAATTCTAAAAACCAGAACACATCTTCTCCTCCAAAAGATCACAACTCCTTGTCAGCAAGAGAACAAAACTGCATGGAGAATGAGTTTGACAAATTGACAGAAGCAGGCTTCAGAAGGTGGGTAATAACAAACTCCTCTGAGCTAAAGGAGCATGTTCTAACCCAATTCAAGGAAGCTAATAACCTTGAAAAAAGGTTAGATGAACTTCTAACTAGAATAATCAGTTTAGAGAGAACATAAATGACCTGATGGAGCTGAAAAACACAGCACAAGAACTTCATAAAGAATACACAAGTATCAATAGCTGAATCGATCAAGCAGAAGAAAGGATACCAGGGATTGAAGATCAACTTAATGAAATAAAGTGAGCCGACAAGATTAGAGAAAAAATAAATAAAAAGGAATGAACAAAGCTTCTAAGAAATATGGGACTATGTGAAAAGACCAAATCTACATTTGATTTATGTACCTGAAAGTGACAGGGAAAATTGAACCAAGTTGGAAAACACTCTTCAGGATATTATCCAGGAGAACTTCCCCAACTGAGCAAGACAGGCCAACATTCAAATGCAGGAAATACAGAGAATACCATAAAGACACTCCTTGAAAAGAGCAACTGCAAAACACATAATCATCAGATTCACCAAGGCTGAAATGAAAGAAAAAATTTTAAGGGCAGCCAGAGAGAAAGGTCAGGTTACCCACAAAGGGAAGCCCATCAGGCTAACAGAGGATCTGTTTGCAGAAACCCTACAAGCCAGAAGAGAGTGGGGGGCAATATTCAACATTTTTAAGGAAAAGAACTTTCAACCCAGAATTTTATATCCAGCCAACCTAAGCTTCATTGTTGGGAACAGGACCCCTAAAACCTGGCCAGAAACTGGCCCCAAAACTGGCCATAAACAAAATCTCTGCAGCACTGTGACATATTTATGATGGCCATAACGTCCACACTGGAAGGTTGTGGGTTTACCGGAATGAGGGCAAGGAACACCTGGCCCACCTGGGGTGGAAAACCATTTAAAGGCATTCTTAAACTACAAACAATAGCATGAGCGATCTGTGCCTTAAGGACATGCTCCTGCTGCAGATAACTAGCCAAACCCATCCCTTTATTTTGGCCCATCCCTTCGTTTCCCATAAGGGATACTTTTAGTTAATCTCGTTTCCCATAACGGATACTTTTAGTCCATTGAATATCTATAGAAACAATGCTAATGACTGGCTTGCTGTTAATAAATACGTGGGTGAAGGCTGTGAGACCCCTGATTTCCCACTTCACACCTGTATATTTCTGTGTGTGTGTCTTTAATTCCTCTAGCGCCGCTGGGTTAGGGTCTCCCCAACCGAGCTGGTCTTGGCACTTCACAAGCAAAGGAGAAATAAAATCCCTCACAGACAAGCAAATACTGACAGATTTTGTCACCACCAGGCCTGCCTTTCAAGAGCTCCTGAAGGAAGCACTAAACATGAAAAGGAACAACTGGTACTAGCCACTGCAAAAACATCAAATTGTAAACAGCATTAACACTATGAAGAAACTGCATCAGATAAGGGGCAAAACAACCAACTAGCATCATAATGACAGGATCAAATTCACACATAATATTAACTTTAAATGTAAATGGGCAAAATGCCCCAATTAAAAGACACAGACCAGCAAATTGGATAAAGAGTCAAGACCCATAGGTGTACTGTATTCAGGAGACTCATCTCACGTGCAAAGACACACATAGACTCAAAATAAAGGGATGGAGGAATATTTACCAAGCAAATGGAAAGCAAAAAAAAAAAAAAAAAAAAAAAAAAGCAGGAGTTTCAATCCTAATCTCTGATAAAACAGACTTTAAATCAACAAAGATCAAAAGAGACGAAGAAAGGCATTACATAATGATAAAGGAATCAATGCAGCAAGAAGAGCTAACTATCCTAAATATATATGCACCCAATACAGGAGCACCCAGATTCATAAAGCAAGTTCTTATAGACCTACAAAGGGACTTAGACTCCCACACAATAATAGTGGGAGACTTTAATACCCCACTGTCAATATTAGACATATCAATGAGACAGAAAATTAACAAGAATATTCAGGACTTCAACTCAGCTCTGGACCAAGCAGACCTAATGGACATCTACAAAACTCTCCAGTGAAAATCAACAGAATATACACTCTTTTCAGCACCTCATCACATTTATTCTAAAATTGACCACATAAATGGAAGTAAAACACTCCTCAGCAAATGCAAAAGAATGGAAATCGTAACAAACAGCCTCTCAGACCACAGTGCAATCAAATTAGAACTCAGGATTAATAAACTCACTCAAAACCACACAACCACATGGAAACTCAAAAACCTGCTCCTGAATGAATACTGGGTAAACAACGAAATGAAGGCAGAAATAAAGATGTTTATTGAAACCAGTAAGAACAAAGATACAACATACCAGAATCTCTGGGACACATTTAAAGCAGTGTGTATAGGAAAATTTATAACACTAAATGCCAGAAATATCTAAAATTGACACTCTAACATAAAAATTAAAAGAACAGGAGAAGCAAGAGCAAACAAATTCAAAAGCTAGCAGAAGACAAGAAATAACTAAGATCAGAGAAGAACTGAAGGAGCTAGAGACACGAAAAATCCTTCAAAACATCAATGCATGCAGAAGCTGGTTTTCTGAAAAGATCAACAAACTAGATCGACTGCTAGCCAGACTAATAAAGAAGAAAAGAGAGAAGAATCAAATAGATGCAATAAAACATGATATGGGGGATATCACCACTGATCCCACAGAAATACAAACTACCATCAGAGGATACTATAAATACATCTATGCAAATAAACTAGAAAATCTAGAAGAAATTGATAAATTCCTGGACACATACACCCTCCCAAGTCTAAACCAGGAAGAAGTTGAATCCCTGAATAGACCAATAACAAGTTCTGAAATTGAGGCAGTAATTAATAGCCTAGCAACCAAAAAAAGTCCAGAACCACACGGATTCACAGCCAAATTCTATCAGAGGTACAAAGAGGAGCTGGTACCATTCCTTCTGAAACTATTCCAATCAATAGAAAAAGAGGGAATCCTCCCTAACTCATTTTATGAGGCCAGCATCATCCTGATACCAAAACATGGCAGAGACACAACAAAAAAAGAAAATTTCAGGCCAATATCCCTGATGAACATCAATGCGAAAATCCTCAATAAAATACTGGCAAACCAAATCCAGCAGCACATCAAAAAGCTTATCCACCACAATCCATTCACCTTCATTCTTGGGAGGTTGGTTGAATATATGCAAATCAATAAACATAATCCATCAAATGAACAGAACCAATGACAAAAACCACATGATTATCTCAATAGATGCAGAAAAGGCCTTTGACAAAATTCAACACCTTTTCATGCTAAAAACTCTCAATAAACTAGATATCTATGGAACATATTGCAAAATAGTAAGAGCTATTTATAACAAACCCACAGCCAATATCATACTGAATGGGCAAAAACTGGAAGCATTCCCATTGAAAACCGGCACAAGACAAGGATGCCCTCTCTCACCACTCCTATTCAACATGGTACTGGAAGTTCTGGCTGCAGCAATCAGGCAAGAGAAAGAAATAAAGGGTATTCACATAGGAAGAGAGGAAGTCAAATTGTCCCTGTTTGCAGATGACATGATTGTACATTTAGAAAACCCCGTCATCTCAGCCCCAATTCTCCTTAAGCTGATAAGCAATTTCTGCAAAGTCTCAGGATACAAAATCAATGTGCAAAAATCACAAGCATTCCTATACACCAATAACAGACAATCAGAGAGCCAAATCATGAATGAACTTCCATTCACAATTGCTACTAAGAGAATAAAATATCTAGGAATACAACTTACAAGGGATGTGAAGGACCTCTTCAAGGAGAACTACAAACCACTGCTCAAGGAAATCAGAGAGGACACAAACAAATGGAAAAACATTTCATGCTCATGGATAGGAAGAATCAATACCGTGAAGGTGGTCATCCTGCTCAAAGTAATTTATAGATTCAATGCTATCCCCATCAAGCTACCACTGACTTTCCTCACAAAATTGGAAAAAACTACTTTAAACTTCATATGGAAGCAAAAAAGAGCCAGCATAGCCAAGACAATCCTAAGCAAAAAGAAAAAAGCTGGAGGCATCATGCTACCTGACTTCAAACTATACTACAAGGCTACAGTAACCAAAACAGCATAGTACTGGTACCAAAACAGATATATAGACCAACGGAATAGAACAGAGGCCTCAGAAATAACAGCACACATCTACAACCATCTGATCTTTGACAAACCTAACACAAAGAAGCAATGGGGAAAAGATTCTCTATTTAATAAAAGGTGTTGGGAAAACTGGCTAGCCATATGCAGAAAACTGAAACTGGACCCCTTCCTCACACCTTATACAAAAATCAACTCAAGATGGATTAAAGACTTAACCATAAGACTTTAAACCATAAAAATCCTAGAAGAAAACCTGGGCAATACCATTTAGGACACAGGCATGGGCAAAGACGTCATGTCTAAAACACCAAAGACAATGGCAACACAAGCCAAAATTGACAAATGGGATCTAATTAAACTAAGGTGCTTCAGCAGAGCAAAACAAACTATCATCAGAGTGAAGAGGCAACCTACAGAATGGAAGAAAATTTTTGCAATCTATCCATCTGACAAAGGGCTAATATCCAGAATCTACAAATAACTTAAACAAATTTACAAGAAAAAACAAACAACCCCATCAAATAGTGGGCAAAGGATATGAACAGACACTTCTCAAAAGAAGACATTTATGCAGCCAACAAACATGCAAAAATGCTTATCATCACTGGTCATTAGAGAAATGCAAATAAAAACCACAATGAGACACCATCTCACGGCAGTTAGAATGGCAATCATCAAAAAGTCAGGAAACAACAGATGCTGGAGAGGATGTGGAGAAATAGGAACACTTTTACACTGTTGGTGGGAGTATAAATTAGTTCAACCGTTGTGGAAGACAGTGTGGTGATTCTTCAAGGATCTAGAACTAGAAATACCATTTGACCCAGCAATCCCATTACTGGATGTTTACCCAAAAGCATTATAAATCATTCTACTATAAAGACACATGCACACATGTGTTTATTGCAGCACTATTCACAATAGCAAGGACTTGGAACCAACCCAAATATCCATCAATGATAGACTGGATAAAGAAAATGTGGCACATATACACCATGGAATACTATGCAGCCATTAAAAAGGATGAGTTCATGTCCTTTGCAGGGACATGGATGAAGCTGGAAACCATCATTCTCAGCAAACTATCACAAGAACAGAAAACTAAACACGGCATGTTCTCACTCATAAGTGGGAGTTGAACAATAAGAACACATGGACAAAGGGAGGGGAACATCATACTCCAGGGCCTGTCAGGAGGTGGGAGATAGGGGAGGGATAGCATTAGGAGAAATACCTAATGAAGGTGATGGGTTGATGGGTGCCTCAAACCACCATGACACGTGTATACCCATGTAACAAAACTGCATGTTCTGCACATGTACCCTACAACTTAAAGTATCATAAAAAAAATTCTAGGGCAGCCACTTAAAAACTGAGAAGAAGTATAAATGATAAACCAATAGTGAAGATAAAATGAAATTATTTTAAAAAGTTAAATACAGCTGGGCGTGGTAGCTCACACCTATAATCCCAGCACTTTGGGAGGCCGAGGCAGGCGGATCACGAGGTCAGGAGATCAAGACCATCCTGGCTAACACGGTGAACCCTATCTCTATTAAAAATACAAAAATTTAGCCAGGCATGGTGGCGGGTGCCTGTAGTCCCAGCTACTGGGGAGGCTGAGGCAGGAGAATGGCGAGAACCCGGAAGGCAGAGCTTGCAGTGAGCCAAGATTGTGCCAATGCACTCCAGCCTGGGCAACAGAGCAAGACTCCATCTCAAAAAAAAAGAAAAAAAAAGTTAAATACAAAAGTAGGCAGAAAAATTCAGCACCCAGTTATTACAAAACCTCTTGGAAACTATGTGTAGAAGGGAACATTTCTGAACCGAAAAAGAATACCTTAAAAAATCTGCAGTAGTAGATATTTTAAGAGTATGTTAAAATATCATATTTAATAATGATGGACTGAATCTTTTTATCCTAAGACTGAGAAAAGGCAAAAATATCTGCTATCACCTCTCTTATTCAACATTATACAGAAGAGCTAGCCTGTAAAATAATGCCAAAAGAAGAAAAGGAATAAAAATAAAAGAAAAATATGAGTGACAGAAAGAGAGAAGGTGGGGAGAGGGAGGAAGAAAAGGGATACAAATTAGAAAAAAATAAATGAGGCGGGGAGTGGTGGCTCACACCTATAATCCCAGCACTTTGGGAGGCCGAGGCAGGAGGATCACGAGGTCAGGAGTTTTAGGCCAGCCTGGCCAACATAGTGAAACCCCCTCTCTACTAAAAATACAAAAAATTAACCAGGCATTGTGGCGGGCACCTGTGATCCCAGGTATTTGAGAGGCTGAGGCAGGAGAATTGCTTGAGCCTGGGAGGTGGAGATTGCAGTGAGCCGAGATCGCACCACTGTTCTCTAGCCTGGGTGACAGTGCGAGACTCCCTCTCAGAAAAAGAAAAAAGAGAGAGAGAGATAATGAAAGCTGTCTCTATTCACAGATGACATGGTTGTTGACAGAGAGTCTGCAAAATAAGTCAATTCAGCAATGTCAATGTACAAAATTAATTGTGTCTAACAAGACATCTACAATACCTTTTTGATAAAAACTACAAAGAAAAAAAGAAATCAAAGGAGACATAAATAAGTGAAAAGACATATTGTGTTCATGAATTGGAAAACTATTCTTAAAATATCCTTTCTCCCTCAACTGATGTATATATTCAACACAATCTCCATAAAGATACTAGACAAATTTTTGTAGAAATCAGAAAATGAATTCTAAAATGTATTTGGCAATGCAAATGAACTAAAGTATCCAAAACAATTTTGAAAAAAAGAACACAGCAGACTATTTTGCAAGTTTATACAGAAAGGCAAAAGACCCAAAATAGCCAACACAATATTGAAGGAGAACAAAGTTGGAGAACTGACACTCCCCAACTTCAAAGCTCATTATAGGGGGAGAGCATTAGGGAAAATAACTAATGCATGTGCGGCTTAATATCTACCTACCTGATGGGTTGATAGGTGCAGCAAACCATCATGGCACATGTTTACCTATGTAACAAGCCTGCACATCCTGTGCATGTACCCTGGAACTTAAAAAAAAAAAAAAAAAGACAATATGAAACTATAGTAAATAGAAGTGTGGTATTAGCAAAAAAAAAAAAAAAAAAAAAAAAAGAAAAGAAAAGAAAGAAAGAAAAAAAAAAAAAAGAAATAGGCTGATGGAATGGAATAGTGAGCCAGACATAGACCCATACAAATATAGTCTATTGATCTTTGACAAAGGAGCAAAGGCAATTAAACGGAGAAAGGATATTCTTTTCAACAAATAGTGCTGAAAAATATTAGATATCCATATGCAAAAAAAAAAATCTACACATAGATTTTACACCTTTCACAACAATTAAATACATTATAGACCTAAATATAAAACACAAAACTATAAAACTACTAGGAAATAATATAGAAGAAAATCTAGGTTACTTTAGCTTTGACAATGACTTTTTAGATACACCACCAACAGCATGACGCATAAGAGAAAAAGCTAAGTTGTGTTTCACCAAAATTAAAAACTTGTGCTTTTGTGAAAGACAATGCTCAGAAAATAAAACCAGCCACAGAGTGCAAGAAAATATCTGCAAAACATGTATCTGATATAGGACTGGTGTCCAAAATATTAAAAAATCCTTTATAATGCAACAATAAGAAAGCAACCTAATCAAACAGTGGACAAAAATCTGAGCAGACTCCTCACCAAAGAAGATACGCAAATGGAAAATGCGTGTATGAAGAGATGTTCAATCATCTGTCATTAGGGAATTGCAAATTAAAACATCAGTGTGATACAACTGCATACCTATTAGGATGGCTAAAATCCCCAATACTGGCAACACGAATGCTAGCAAGGATGTGGAGCAATGAGAAGTCTCATTCATGGCTGGTGGGAATGCAAAATTGTACAACCATTTTGGAATTCAGTTTGGCAATTTCTTACAAAACTAAGCATGCTCTTACCATATGATCCAGCAGTCATACTCCTTGGTATCTACTGAATGAGATGAAAACTGCACACAAATGTTTATAGCAGCTTTTTTCACAACTGTCCAAACTTGGAAGCAACCAAGATGTCATTCAGTAGGTGAATGGATGAACAGATTGTGGTACATCTTTGCAGTGGAATATTATTCAACAATAAAAAGAAATTAGCTATGAAGCCACAAAAATATATGGATGATCCTTAAATATATATTGCTATGTGAAAGAAGACTATCTAAAAAGACTACATCCTGTATGATTCCAATTATATAATATTCAGGAAAAGGCAAAACATGGAAATGGTTAAAAAATATCAGTGATTGTTGGTATTTAGCAGGAAGAAAAGAGGGATGAATAGGTGGAGGATGAATAGGAATTATTCTGTATGATACTACAATAATGTATACATGCCATTATATATTTGTCAAAACACAGAAAATATAACACAAAGAGTAAACCCTAATGGTAAACAATGGACTTTAGCAAATAATAAACTTATTGGTACTGATTCATCAATTATTATATCTCAATAAAAAAGGATTTGGGGAAAGTTTTCCATTACTAAACTATCTTTCCATCCTGCCTCCCACATAACTATAAAACCCTGGCAATGCCATATAAAATATTTATTAAATCCTATCAAATGCTTGCTGAGCTTTCAAGAAAATAAGAAAAGTCCTTAGTGGGCAAAAAGAGAAAAAGCTGAAAGTCAGAATGACAGGTGCTAACGCCATTTTGTCAGGAAATATTTGCAGATTTTAACAAATAAGAGGTTACAGATGATTATGCTAGAAGAGGAGGCAAAGGCATAGACTTACATAATGCAAGGAGTTGAAAATGAGATACTGAAGCTTGTACACTCAAAGGCTTATACACCCAATTAAAGAATGGCCAAAATTTGTTGGGCATCGTGGTTCATGCCTATAAAGCCAGGGCTTTGGGAGGCCGAGGCAGGAGAATCACTTGAGGCCAGAAGTTGGAGACCAGCCTGGGCAACATAACATTTGTAGAGACCCCATGTCTACACATTTTTTTTTTTTAATTAGCCAGTTGTGACAGCATGCCTGCAGTCCTAGCTACTCAGGAGGCTGAGGTAGGAGCATCACTTGAGCCCAGGAGTTCAAGATTACAGTGAAGTACATTTGTGCCACTGCACTTCAGCCTGGGCAACAGGGCAAGATCCTATCTCCAAAAAAAGAAAAAGAGGCAGAAGACTGCCCATCTTGCCATTGACAGAGGGAAACAATGTGGAAACTTGTCCCTGTTGGCCAGTGTTCTGGGGGAAAGAAATTTCCCTTGAAAATGTATAACCAGAAACCTTCTCCCATGAATTTACACTTTATGTATGGTCCCAGAAATGTTAAGCCAAATAATTATTATAAGGTAGTTCTGAGTTGGTGTGTTTCTGGGATAGTTGGCAGAAGCAAACATAAAGCCTCTCACAAAACAGACTGCACAGGACTTTTATATCTAAAGTCCAGCCAACCACAAACTAAGAATCCAGAGTTACAAAGCAACCACTTTGATCAACAGTTAAAAGAAACAAGAAGCAACAAACTAAACACCTCAGACAGCGAAAATTTTTGACTTAATTTTACAAAACAAGTAAGCTTAGGATGTTTCAAGAAAGCAAGACTGAAGTTGAAAGCATGAGAAAGGAACATGATACTACCAATGAAGTGAGGTATATTGAGAAGAAACAAATAGGACTTAATAGAACTAAAATATAACGTTTGAAATAAAAAACTTAACAGACATTTCAACAGTACATTACACATAGAACAAGAAACAATTAGAAAATTTCTAGTTGTTTCTAAAAAATTACCCAGCTGCAGCTCAAAAAACAGTGATAAAAACTGAAATAAAAGAGAGTCAAGAGATGTAGAAGATAGAAAAAGAAAAAATTAACACGTGGTAATGACCAAAAGAATGAAAAAGGAACTATTAAAAAAGATAATGGCTGTGTAATCTTTTTCAAGTTAATGAAAAACATTTGTCCTTAAATTTAAGAGGAACTACAAATCTTAAACAGGATAAATAAAAATAAAGAAACAATTTGGTAAAATTTCAAAATACCAACTATAAAGAGAAAACATAATTAGACCAAAAGAAAATTTTCAGTAGCAAAAATAGGAACCAAAATGGCTGGATTCTGGCTAGCCAAGGATAATGATGGTTACCTAAAACTGAATCTCTCCAAATGTACTCCAAAAGCAATATAGGATTGGAAGGAAGGAAGGAAGGAAGGAAGGAAGGAAGGAAGGAAGGAAGGAAGGAAGGAAGGAAGGAAGGAAGGAAGGAAGGAAGGAAGGAAGGAAGGAAGGAAGGACCAGTGAATAGAAAAAAAAGACACAAATTTCAAAATAGCTCTAAGTAGAAAAATAAATATCAAATCCAAACATATCTATCACTCATGCTCCTTTGGCAGCTTTTATGGTGCATAAAGGCCATTTATAAGAAGTGTGTGGAAAAAAAGAAGAGGGAAATTAGTGGAGTACCTAAGATTTATCTAAAATCACTTCCACAAAAGAAAGGCCACTCTAGGTTAGAAAAGACTGAAAAGGAGTTATGGGATTGTGGGAAATGCAGTTTGGAGACTGGTCTTTTCTCATTCCTGTAATGGCTGCTTCTAGGAAGCAGGTGTCAAGTGGAACCTCTTAACCTCATATCCAGAGTTCCAGGAAGGGAGTATTTCACGTCACATAGAATTATACCATTTTTTTGGAACCTTAAGTCCTCAAGATCCCGCCACCTTGATATCCCAACGTTTTAACATAATTACTGTACATCCTCATTTCATATTTTTCGGTGCTGATTGTTGTTGAAGTAGGGGAAGTCAGAGGAAATCACTCTTGTTTGACATGATTCTCAGCATTACAGGCAATTATGCTTATTTGAGTTTATGCATGAAAGAAAAATAGACAGATGAAATGTAAATATCTCACCCTAAAAGCCTTTGTACTGTTAAGGTTAAAACTGAGCTTCAGTGTCTGAAAGTTCCCAAGAAACAGCAAATGGAGCTAATTTCACATTCTAAGATGTTTCTCTATAAATGGGAACCAATTGATATACGTTAAATGGGGAAAAAGGCTTTCTTCGCAACAAATGATGTGCTGAAAAATGCAACCTATGATTTATATTTGACAGTTAGAAAAGAGATAAAAAAGTAAGATGACTGGAATTTGCATAAGTAATATTTCATAGTTTTGAAAGCACATGAAATAGGAAGAAAAAAAGACTCTTCCCAAAATATTAGAAAATCACCACCGTTCAGTTATAATCACTGCCTACTAAATTGTTGAGAAGTCTTTTCTCTGTATTTTAATTAAATACTTGTTTTGTTATCTCCCAAGTTAATATTGTACTTGGTTATCAAATAGAGCCAGTCAAAAGTGGAAAGTTTCACTTCCTTAGAGACAAAACATTTAGAAAATGTATTCAATGTATCTATTAATGAAATAGAGAAAATATTTAATGTAAAAAACCTTTATATTAACATTGAAATGGAGAAGATATTTAATGTAAAACAAAAGCCCAAAACTAAAACCTTTATATTGACTAACTGAGTAACATCCCCATGGTGAGAAATGCCATATTAAATATAAACTCATTGTGTTGTTGAGAGAGAGAGAGAAACAGAGAGAGGATGTGTGCTCTGATGGATAACAGCAATTATTACAAGGAAGCAACTCAAAAATGCATGCAATTGAGAGTGACAGTCTTTGAAAGGCATTGCTTATATGGGAGAAAAGACCTTTTACAAATATGAGCAAAATGAAAAACAGATAAAAGGTAGAAATTTAGAGTCTTAAAAGACAAAAAAATAAAGAAAAACCAAAATAAACAGAGTACTCAAACTCCTTATTTCCTCCCACCATGACCACCAAAAATAAAAATCTATCCATTTCAAAAACAAAAACAAAACTTATACTTTACTCCACTGATAGGAGAAGATGTTTTTCAGCCAGTAATCTTGTAAATCACCATAAATCCACAAAATGAATAGGTGAAGCAGCCTAAATACAGACATGATTACTACAGGATAAACACAGAAAATAAGAATCAAAACATTTCAGCTTATAAAAAAGTAATTCCCTTCAAACAAGCAAAAAGCAGAAGAAAACTGTAGCACAACATTTTAAACTGAATTAAATAACCTCAAATGATCATTTTTTAATATTAAAAACCAGCTTAAATCAGAAGTTGTAAAACTTAAGAAATGGACAAAAGATAGGGCTAAATGAAACTAGAACTAAGTGTACTCAGAAGAGGAATGTAAGAAAAAGGCAAAATCACTTCAAATACAGGGATAAAGTTATAAGTTGCCTTAGGTATAATAGATTCAAATAAAAACATAATAAAAGGTAAGACAAGAAAACAGCCAAGAAAATAAAGGTAAAATAAATACAAAGAGTTAGAATAAGTACTGAAATGAAAGGATGGTAAAGAAGATGCAACATGCATATAATTGTAGTCTCTGAAAGAAAGAAAAATAAGACAATGAAATAGAACACTTATTTAAAATCACAATTAAAGAAAACCTTATAGAAATTTTGAAAAATCTGAATTTACATTCTGAAAGAACCTTAGAGTACCAATGGTCAGCTAGTAGAAAAAGTGTAAACTTTAAAGATCAAGAAGGAATGCTCAGGGCCTCCAGCAGAAGGAAAGACTAAATAACCTGAAAAGACAAGAGAATTAGGCATTAAACTTCTCAAGAGCAACTTACAAAGCAAGGCAAAAATGGAGTGGCATTTTCGAGAAACTTAAGAAAAGAAACTGTGAGCCAACATTGATATCTAACCAAGTTGTACTTCAAGTATCAATGTTATAAAAAAGCATGTTGAACATGCAAAATCTCAGGGGATACAGTACATTTGAGTGCTTTCTGAGAGACCTACTAGGGGGGAGATTTATTCAATCAAGGATAAACAGTAAAACATCATCAAAAAAACCTGATGGGGAGTATTTAACATATTTAATTGTAAAACTAAGGATAAAACAAAGGAAACTAGAAAGATGTAAGAATAATGCAAAAAAAAGAAGAAGAGAAAGGAGAAGGAAAAAAGAGTAGAATAGACTCACTGATAGTTGCATAGGCAATAGGTGAGAATCAGACTATCATTTAAAACTGAAAAAATATAATAAAAGGTAAAATAACCTCTAAATAAAAGAACAAAGAAAACATTTACATACAGAAAAAAACATAATACTCATGAAAGACATATAAAATAATTGCTTATCAGCCTTATTTATAAATGTGAATGAATTTAAATTATCTATTAAAAGAAAAATATTTTAAAATTGGCTCACAAAGCAAGACCTAACTCTATGGTATATGTAAGGGACACACCTAAAACAACATGATTCAGAAGAGCTAAAAAAAAAAAAAAAAAAAAAAGGCTGGGAAAATATATAGATAGCAAGCAAAGCAAAAAAATATATATATATTTATTAATATAGCATTTATAAAGTAAAATCTGTAGGAAGCATAGATTGAAACACAGAAGATTTTAACAAACTCTTCTCTAGTGGACAAAAAACAAGTAAGAATATGTATAAGACTTACTGATATGTTTTGGATTTGTGTCCCCACCCAAATCCCATGTCAAATTATAATCCCCAGTGTTCCGGGGGGGCCTGGTGGGAGTTTCCCTTGCTGTTCTTGTGACAGTGACAGAGATCTCATGAGATCTGGTTGTTTAAAAGTAGGTAGCCTTCCCCTTTCTCTCGCTTCCTCCTGCTCCAGCATGTAAGACATGCCTGCTTTCCCTTCACCTTCTGCCATGCTTATAAGTTTCCTGAGGCCTCCCCAGCCATGCTTCCTGTACAGCCTGCAGAACCATGAGCCAATTAAACCTCTTTTCTTTACAAATTATGCAGTCTTGGGTAGTTTTTTTATAGCAATGTGAGAAGAGACTAATACACTTACGCAACTTAACAAGTAAGTAGATCATATGGAGACATATTGAAGTACATCCTAATAATAGATACTACACCTTTTCTCTAGTAAAGAGGGAAATTCACAGAAGTTGATTATATATTAGATCATAAAGAAAATATTAAGTTAAATAAAGTAGAAATATTACAAAAATTACTTTCTGATCTCAACATAATAAAACCATAAATAAGTAACAATTTTAAAAAAGTTCCGCTAGAACATTTTAAAACATTTTATTTATTTTATTTTATTTTATTTTTGTTTTTAAATTTTTACTTTTTGAGATGGAGTCTTGCTCTATCACCCAAGCTGGAGTGCAGTGGCACTATCTTGGCTCACTGCAACCTCCGCTTCCTGGGTTCAAGTGTTTCTCCTGCCTCAGCCTGCTGAGTAGCTGGGATTATAGGTGCCTGCCATGCGCCCAGCTAATTTTTGTATTTTTAGTAGAGACAGGGTTTCACCACGTTGGACAGGCGGATCTCGAATTCCTTACCTCAGGTGACCCGCACACCTCCATCTCTCAAAGTGCTGAGATTACAGGCGTGAGCCACCATGCACAACCTTAAAACATTTTATCCAACAATTCCAGGGTGACATACAACCAAAATAACAAGAGTTTCCAAAAAGTAATTATAATAAAAAACATGAAATTTAAGAATTTATGAAGTACATTTAAAGCAGTGATCAGAGAAAATTTTATGACTTTAAACATATACATTAATAACAATGAAATATTGAAAATAAATCTATTAAATTTATAATTTATAAAGCTAGAATGATAAAGTAAAAGAAAAAGCATAACAAATACAGATAAATAAAAAGTAATGAAGAACAGAAAAGATATATTTACTTAATAAGTGAAAATTCTGATTGTTTGAAACAAAATAAGCTATTTACCTAAACCAACTAAGAAAAAAAAGAGAAAGAATAAACATATCAAAAGAAACAATAACTGTTAAAACACAGGAAATTAAACAATCTTTGGAGGTACATTGAAGACCTCAAGAAAATAAATTTGAAATATTAGATAAAGGTAGACTTCCTCGATCTAACAAAATAAATCTACCAAAAAATAAATAAACAAAACAAAAAAACACACATATATTTCACATCATACTTAAGTTAAAATGTTAAAAACTTTTTCCCTCAAATGTGGAATTTTTAAAAAGTATATTTCCACTCTTGCATTTTTTATTCAATATTACACTGGATTTCTAGCCAATGCAATAAAGTAAGAAAAAAGAAGCTGCAGTTGTGAAGAGTGTAAAGGAAGAATAGAAACTGTCTTTAACTATAGACAACCTGATTGCATTCGTATAAAGTCCTAAGCAATCTACATAAAGCTATTAGCAGTAATAAGTGAATATAGCAAAGTCACATGATGCATTATTTATATATAAATTTCTATGGTATTTCTATGTTATAGCCACAAACAATTGGGAAATATTGGATAAAGAAAACATGGCACATATACACCATGGAATACTGTACAGCCATACGTCTTTTGCAGAAACATGGATGGAGCTGGAGGCCATTATCCTTAGCAAACTAACGCAGGAACAGAAGGCCAAAACCATATATTCTCACTTATAAGTAGGAGGTAAATTATGAGAACTCATGAACACAAAGAAGGGAACAACAGACACCAGGGCATGAAGAGTGAAGAGTGGGAGGAGGGTGGGGCATGGGAAGAGGGTGAGGAATGGAAAAAATAACTACTGAGTACTTGGCTTAGTACCTAGGTGACAAAATAATCTATACAACAAGCCCCCATTACATGAGTTTGCCTATATAACAAAGCTGCACGTGTACTCCCAAACCTAAAATAAAAGTTAAAAAAATTACAATCTCATCCAATAACATGATATATCTATATATAAATTTAACAAAAGATATATAAGATCTTGACATTGACCTATGAAACACTGCTGATGTAAATTTAAAAGACCTAAATAAATGAAGAGAAATACATTGTTTAAGGATTTGAAGACTCAATATTATTAAGACATCAATTTTTCTACAATTGCCCTATAGAATTCATGCAATTCCATTAAAAATCTCAGCAAGATCTTTTGTTGAAATGGACAAACTAATTTTAAAATTTTTGTAGGAAGCCAAAGAACCTAGAATGTTTAGAGTCATCTGGGAAAAGAACAAAGTTGGAGGAGTTACACTACAGTATCAATGGAACAGAATAAAGAATTCGGAAGTAAACCTACATATATGTGGTCAATTTATTTTCAACAAAGGTTCCAAGACGATTCATTGAGGAAAGGAAAGCTTTTCAATAAATGGTAGTAGAACAGGTTGACAAATGCATAGGAAAACAAATCAATCTTGGCTCAATATTGACATCCTTCTGAAAATAAAAATTAATTCAAGATGAATCATAGAAATAAATGTAAATCTGAAATGTTAAAATTTTTAGGTATATACATAGGAGAATGTCTTGCAACCTTGAGGAGGCAAAGGTTTCTTATAATAGACACCAAAATAATAACTAGAAATTAAAAAGTGATACATTAGATATCATCAAAATTAACTTTTGTTTGTTTGTTTTGTTTTGTTAGACAGAGTCTAACTCTGTCACTCAGGCTTGAGTACAGTGGCATAATCTCGGCTCACTGCAACCTCTGCTGCCCAGGTTCAAGTGATTCTTCTGCCTCAGCCTCCTGAGTAGCTGAGATTACGTGCACCTGCCACTGTGCCTGGCTAATTTTTGTATTTTTAGTAGAGACGGGGATTCACCATATTGGTCAGGCTGGTCTTGAACTCCTGACCTCATGATCCACCCGCCTCGACCTCCCAAAGTGCTGGGATTACAGGCGTGAGCTACCGTGCCCGGAAAAAATTAACATTGTTTGCTGTTTGAAAGATACTTTCTTTCTTTTCTTTTCCTTTTTTTTAAAATTTTTTTATTTTAGTGGTTCTTTCCTTTGATCAACAGCTTTGATTTCAGATGTTATTGGTGTGGTAATTTTTTTTTTTTAATACTTTAAGTTCTAGGGTACATGTGCACAACGTGCAGGTTTGTTACATATGTACACATGTGCCATGTTGGTGTGCTGCACCCATTAACTCATCATTTACATTAGGTATATCTCCTAATGCTATCCCTCCCCTATTCCCGCTACCCACAATAGGCCCCTGTGTGTGATGTTCCCCTTCCTCTGTCCAAGTGATCTCATTGTTCGATTCCCACCATTGAGTGAGAATATGTGGTGTTTGATTTTCTGTTCTTGCGATAGTTTCCTGAGAATGATGGTTTCCAGCTGCATCCATGTCCCTACAAAGGACATGAACTCATCCTTTTTTATGGCTGTATAGTACTCCATGGTATATATGTGCCACATTTTCTTAATCCAGTCTGTCACTGATGGACATTTGGGTTGATTCCAAGTCTTTGCTACTGTGAATAGTGCCGCAATAAACATATGTGTGCATGTGTCTTTATAGCAGCATGATTTATAATCCCTTGGGTATATACCCAGTAATGGGATGGCTGGGTCAAATGGTATTTCTAGTTCTAGATCCTTGAGGAATCACCACACTGTCTTCCATAATGGTTGAACTAATTTACAGTCCCACCAACAGTGTAAAAGTGTTCCTATTTCTCCACATCCTCTCCAGCACCTGTTGTTTCCTGATTTTTTAATGATCGCCATTCTAACTGGTGTCAGATGATATCTCATTGTGTTTTTGATTTGCATTTCTCTGATGGCCAGTGATGATGAGCATTTTTTCATGTGTCTGTTGGCTGTATGAATGTCTTCTTTTGAGAAATGTCTGTTCATATCCCTTGCCCACTTTTTGATGGGGTTGTTTGTTTTTTCCTTGTAAGTTTGTTTGAGTTCTTTGTAGGTTCTGGATATTAGTCCTTTGACAGATGAGTAGATTGTAAAAATTTTCTCCCATTCTGTAGGTTGCCTGTTCACTCTGATGGTAGTTTCTTTTGCTGTGCAGAAGCGTTTTAGTTTAATTAGATCCCATTTGTCAATTTTGGCTTTTGTTGCCATTGTTTTTGGTATTTTAGGCATGAAGTCCTTGCCCATGCCTATGTCCTGAATGGTATTACCTAGGTTTTCTTCTAGGGTTTTTATGGTTTTAGGTCTAACATTTAAGTCTCTAATCCATCTTGAATTAATTTTCATATAAGGAGTAAGGAAAGGATCCAGTTTCAGCTTTCTACTTATGTCTAGTCAATTTTCCCAGCACCATATATTAAATAGGGAATCCTTTCCCTATTTCTAGTTTTTGTCAGGTTTGTCAAAGATCAGATGGCTGTAGATGTGTGGTATTATTTCTGAGGGCTCTGTTCTGTTCCATTGGTCTATCTCTCTGTTTTGGTACCAGTACCATGCTGTTTTGGTTGCTGTAGCCTTGTAGTATAGTTTGAAGTCAGGTAGCGTGATGCCTCCAGCTTTGTTCTTTTGACTTAGGATTGTCTTGGCAATGCGGCCTCTTTTTTGGTTCTATATGAACTTTAAGGCAGTTTTTTCCAATTCTGTGAAGAAAGTCGTTGGTAGCTTAATGGGGATGGCATTGAATCTATAAATAACCCTGGGCAGTATTACCATTTTCACAATATGGATTCTTCCTATCTATGAGCATGATATATTCTTCCATTTGTTTGTGTCCTCTTTTATTTCACTGAGCAGTGGTTTGTAGTTCTCCTTGAAGAGGTCCTTTACATCCCTTGTAAGTTGGATTCCTAGGTATTTTATTCTCTTTGAAGCTATTGTGAGTGAGAGTTCATTCATGATTTGGCTCTCTGCTTGTCTGTTACTGGTGTATAAGAATGCTTGTGATATTTGCACATTGATTTTGTATCCTGAGACTTTGCTGAAGTTGTTTATTAGCTTAAGGAGATTTTGGGCTGAGACGATGGGGTTTTCTAAATATACAATCATGTCATCTGCAAACAGGGACAATTTGATTCTTCTTTTCCTAACTGAATACCCTTGATTTCTTTCTCTTGCCTGATTGCCCTAGCCAGAACTTCCAACACTATGTTGAATAGGAGTGGTGAGAGAGGACGTCCCTGTCTTGTGCCAGATTTCAAAGGGAATGCTTCCAGTTTTTGCCCATGCAGTATGATATTGGCTGTGGGTTTGTCATAAATAGCTCTTATTATTTTGAGATACATTCCATCAATGCCGAATTTATTGAGAGTTTTTAGAATGAAGGGCTGTTGAATTTTGTCAAAGGCCATTTCTGCATCTATTGAGATAATCATGTGGTTTTTGTCTTTGGTTCTGTTTATATGCTGGATTATGTTTATTGATTTGCATATGTTGAACCAGCCTTGCATCCCAGGGATGAAGCCCACTTGATCATGGTGGATAAGCTTTTTGATGTGCTGCTGGATTCAGTTTGCCAGTATTTTATTGAGGATTTTTGCATCGATGTTCATCAGGGATATTGGTCTAAAATTCTCTTTTTTTGTTGTGTTTCTGCCAGGCTTTGGTATCAGGATGATGTTGGCCTCATAAAATGAGTTAGGGAGGATTCCCTCTTTTTCTATGGATTGGAATAGTTTCCGAAGGAATGGTACCAGCTCCTCCTTGTACTTCTGGTAGAATTCAGCTGTGAATCCGTCTGGTCCTGGACTGTTTTTGGTTGGTAGGCTATTAATTATTGTCTCAATTTCAGAGCCTGCTATTGATCTATTCAGGTATTCAACTTCTTCCTGGTTTACTCCTGGGAGAGTGTATGTGTCCAGAAATATATCCATTTCTTCTAGGTTTTCTAGTTTATTTGCATAGAAGGGTTTATAGTATTCTCTGTTGACAATTTGTATTTCTGTGGGGTTGGTGGTGATATCCCCTTTATCATTTTTTATTGCATCTATTTGATTCTTCTCTCTTTTCTTCTTTATTAGTCTTGCTAGTGGTCTATCAATTTTGTTGATCTTTTCAAAAAAACCAGCTCCTGGATTCATTGGTTTTTTGGAGGGTTTTTTGTTTCTCTATCTCCTTCAGTTCTACTCTGATCTTAGTTATTTCTTGCCTTCTGCTAGCATTTGAATGTGTTTGCTCTTGCTTCTCTAGTTCTTTTAATTGTGATTTTAGATCTTTCCTGCTTTCTCCTGAGGGCATTTAGTGCTATAAATTTCCCTCTACACACTGCTTTAAATGTGTCCCAGAGATTCTGGTATGTTGTATCTTTGTTCTCATTGGTTTCAAAGAACATCTTTATTTCTGCCTTCATTTCGTTATGTACCCAGTAGTCATTCAGGAGCAGGTTGCTCAGTTTCCATGTAGTTGAGCAGTTGTGATTGAGTTTCTTAGTCCTGAGTTCCAGTTTGATTGCACTGTGGTCTGAGAGACAGTTTGTTATAATTTCTGTTCTTTTACATTTGCTGAGTAGTGGTTTACTTCCAACTATGTGGTCAACTTTAAAATAAGTGTGATGTGGTGCTGAGAAGAATGTACATTCTGTTGATTGGGGTGGAGAGTTCTGTACATGTCTATTAGGTCTACTAGGTGTAGAGTTGAGTTCAATTCCTGGATATCTTTGTTAACTTTTTGTCTCATTGATCTGTCTAATGTTGACGGTGGGGTATTAAAGTCTCCCATTATTATTGTATGGGAGTCTAAGTCTCTTTGTAAGTCTCTAAGGACTTGCTTTATGTATCTGGGTGCTCCTGTATTATGGGTGCATAAATATATATGGGTGCATATATATTTAGGATAGTTAGCACTTCTTGTTTAATTGATCCCTTTACCATTATGTAGTGGCCTTCTTTGTCTCTTTTTCTTTGACAGTTTAAAGTCTGTTTTATCAGAGACTAGGATTAGCAACACCTGCCTTTTTTTTGTTTTCCATTTGCTCAGTAGATCTTCCTCCATCCCTTTATTTTGAGCCTCTGTGTGTCTCTGCATGTGAGATGGGTCTCCTGAATACAGCAAACTGATGGGTCTTGACTCTTTATCCAATTTGCCAGTCTGTGTCTTTTAATTGGACCATTTAGTCCATTTACATTTAAGGTTAATGTTGTTATGTGTGAACTTGATCCTGTCATTATGATATTAGCTGGTTATTTTGCTCATTAGTTGATGCAGTTTCTTCCTAGCATCAATGGACTTTACATTTTGGCATGTTTTTGCAATGACTGGTACTGGTTGTTCTTTTCCATGTTTAGTGCTTCCTTCAGGATCTGTTGTAGGGCAGGTCTGGTCGTGACAAAATCTCTATGCTTTTGCTCATCTGTAAAGGATTTTATTTCTCCTTCACTGATGAAACTTAGTTTGGTTGGATATGAAATTCTGGGTTGAAAATTCTTTTCTTTAAGAATGTTGAATATCGGCCCCCACTCTCTTCTGGCTTGTAGAGTTTCTGCTGAGAGATCTCCTGTTAGTGTGATGGGCTTCCCTTTGTGGGTAACCCGAACTTTCTCTCTGGCTGCCCTTAACATTTTTTCCTTCATTTCAACTTTGGTGAATCTGACCATTATGTGTCTTGGAGTTGCTCTTCTCGAGGAGTATCTTTGTGGCATTCTCTGTATTTCCTGAATTTGAATGTTGGCTTTCCTTGCTAGGTTGGGGAAGTTCTCCCGGATAATATCCTGCAGAGTGTTTTCCAACTTGTTTCCATTCTCCCCGTCACTTTCAGGTACACCAAGCAGACGTAGATTTTGTCTTTTCACTAATCCCATATATCTTGGAGGCTTTGTTCATTTCTTTTTACTCTTTTTTCTCTAAACTTCTCTTCTTGCTTCATTTCATTCATTTGACCTTCAATCACTGATTCTTTCTTCCAGTTGATCGAGTCAGTTACTGAAGCTTTTGCATTTGTCACGTAGTGCTTGTGTCATGGTTTTCATCTCTATCAGTTCGTTTATCGACTTCTCTGCATTGATTATTCTAGTTATCCATTCTTCCATTTTTTTTTCAAGGTTTTTCATTTCTTTGCGCTGGTTACATAGTTCCTCGTTTAGCTCTGAGAAGTGTGATTGACTGAAGCCTTCTTCTCTCAACTTGTCAAAGTCATTCTCTGTCCAGCTTTGTTCCATTGGCAATGAGCTGTGTTCCTTTGGAGGGGAAGATGCACTCCAATTTTTTGAATTTCCAGCTTTTCTGCACTGCTTTTTCCCCATCTTTGTTGTTTTATCTGCCTTTGGTCTTTGATGATGGTGACATACTGATGGGGTTTTGGTGTGGGTGTCCTTTCTGTTTGTTAGTTTCCCTTCTATCAGTCAGGACCCTCAGCTGCAGGTCTGTTGGGGTTTGCCTGAGGTCCACTCCAGACCCTGTTTGCCTGGTTATCAGCAGCAGAGGCTGCAGAAGATAGAATATTGCTGAACAGCAACTGTTGCTGTCTGATTCTTGCTCTGGAAGCTTCGGATCAGGAGTGTACCCAGCCGTGTCAGGTGTGAGGTGTCAGTCTGCACCTAGTGGGGGATGTCTCCCATTTAGGCTACTCAGGGGTCAGGGACCCACTTGAGCAGGTAGTCTGTCCATTCTCAGATCGCAACCTCTGTGCTGCACTGCTCTCTTCAAAGCTGTCAGACAGGGACTTTTACATCTGCAGACATTTCTGCTGCCTTTTGTTTAGCTATGCCCTGTCTCCAGAGGTGCAGTCTACAGAGGCAGGCAGGCCTCCTTGAGCTGCAGTGGGGTCCATCCAATTCGAGCTTCCCGAAGGCTTTGTTTACCTACTTAAGCCTCAGCAATGGCAGGCGCCCCTCCCCCAGCCTCACTGCCGCCTTGCAGTTAGATCTCAGACTGCTGTGCTAGGAATGAGGGAGGCTCCGTGGGTATGGGGCCCTCCAGGCAGGCGTGGGTTATAATCTCCTGGTGTGCCATTTGCCAAGACCCTTGGTAAAGTGCAGTATTAGGGTGGGAGTTATCCAATTTTCCAGGTGTTGTGTGTCTCAGTTTCCTTTGGCTAGGAAAAGGAATTCCCTTCCCCCTTGCACTTCCCAGGTGAGGTGATGCCTCGCCCTGCTTCAGCTCTCACTGGTTGCACTGCACCCACTGACCAGCACTGACTGTCTGACACACCCCAGTGAGATGAACCCGTTACCTCAGTTGAAAATGCAGATATCACCCATCTTCTGTGTCACTCATGCTGGGAGCTGGAGGCTGGAGCTGTTCCTATTCGGTCATCTTGGGCGCCCTGATACTTTATTTTTTTGAGATGGAGCCTCGCTCTGTCTCCCAGACTGGAGTGCAGTGGCATGATCTCGGCTCACTGTAACTTCTGCCTCCCAGATTCAAGCTATTCTCCTGCCTTGGTCTCCCGAGTAGCTGGGATTACAGTTGCATGCCACCATGCCCAGCTAATTTTTGTACTTTTAGTAGAGATGAGATTTCACCATGTTGGCCAGGCTGGTCTCAAATTCCTGACCTCAGGTATTCCGCCTGCTTCAGCCTCCCAAAGTGCTGGGATTACAGGCACAAGCCACAGCACACGGCCAAAAGACACATTCTAAAAAATGAAAAGGGAAATCACAGACCAGTTGAAAATATTTGCAATCTGTTTGTCAAATAACAGAATTGTATCCTGAACATTCATAGAAATCCTACAATGACAACAGTTTCAAAACATGGGCAGAGGACTTGAATAGACACTTCACAAAAGATCTAGAGGTGGCTAAAAAAACATATAAAATGGTTCTCAATATTAGTTGCCAGCAAAATGCAAATTAAAATCATAATGCAACACTACTTCTCACCCACTCAGATATGTTACTGGTGGGAGTATGAAATGGTACACTCGCTTTGGAAAACTGACAGTTTTCTGTAAAGTTAAACATACACCCACTATATGATCCAGCAAGTCTACTTTTAGGTATTTACCCAAGAGACACAAAAACATACATCCACAAATGTTTACAGAAGTTTAATTCACTATAGTGAAAAGCTGGAAACTACCCAAATGTCTATCAACAGCAGAATAAATGAACAGTTGTGATATATTCATTTCATGGAATACTATTCAACAATAAAATAAAAAAGCATACACATAACAAAATTAGCTGGGCATGGCGGCACATGCCTGTAATCCCAGCTACTTGGGATAAAAGGTTTTTAAAAAGATAAAATGAAAAATAATGAATTTCAAATACAAAAAAAGAAGATCTAACACAAATATAAGGATTCTTACCTGAGAGGCCACAAATTCTGAAGGGATACCTACTTAGAAAAAAGGGGATCTGTGAACTTGGATGAACATTACATCTTCATTTTCACTTAATCTAACTGAAATTTATCATTTTATTTAATTACGACCTTAGCTAATAAGCCACAGTAATATTAGCAGAACCTCTGACTTTGTCACCAGATATTTTTACATCACATTGCCAATGCTGCAGATGTTTTAAAATATTGTTTAGACTCATCACTACTTCAAAATTCTGGTAATTATGAGACTTGCCACTAGATTACATGCTACCGTAGATACTTGTGTGTAATCTTGTTATTAATACATGTAGTCTTTTTATTAATACATATAAAGAAGCATACATGTTACATATACAAATGTGTTTTCTATTTTTTTAAATTGTGGTAAAATATGCATAGCATAAAATTTACCATTTTAATCATTTTAAGTGTCTGTGGCACTAAGTACAACCTGTGTGCAAACATCTATCCAGCTCCAGAACTTTCTTATCTTTCCCAACTGAAACTCTGTACCCATTAAATAATAATTCTCCATTCCATCTCCTGCGAGCCCCTGGCAACCATCACCCTACTTTCTATCTCTGTGAATTTGACTACTATCGACTATTTGACTATTATACCACAAATAAGGGAAATCATACAATATTCATCCTTTTGTGATTGGCCTCTTTCACTAAGCACAATGTCTTCAAGTTTCATACATGTTGTAGCAGAATTTCTTTCCTTTTTAAGGCTGAATAATATTCCATTGTATGCTTATACCACATTTTATTTGTACATTGATCTATTGATGGCCACCTGGGTTACTTCCACCTTTTGGCTATTGTGAATAAGGCTGCTGTTGAACATGAGTATGCAAATATCTTTTCAACCTGTGTTTTCTGTTTTAATAAAACTACATTGCAGCATATAATTGCTTTCCTTTCTAAACCTATGTATTGTGTTTTGTGAATCTTTTTTTTTTTTTTTTTTTTTTTTTTTTTTTTTTTTGAGATGGAGTCTCACTCTGTCACCAGGCTGGAGTGCAATGGTGCAATCTAGGCTCACTGCAACCTCTGCCTCCTGGGTTCAAGTGATACACCTGCCTCAGCCTCCTGAGTAGCTGGGATTACAGGCATGTGCCACCACGCCCAGCTAATTTTTGTATTTTTAGTAGAGACAGGGTTTCACCAAGTTGGCCAAGCTGATCTCAAACTCCTGACCTCAGGTGATCCACCCACCTTGGCCTCCCAAAGTGCTAGGATTACAGGCATGAGCCACCGGCCCGGCCTGTGTTTCATGAATTTTAAAACACTATTTTTTATTTTTTATTATTGCTATTCTTAGAGACAGGCTCTCACCCTGTCACCCCAGCTGGAGTGCAGTGGCATGATCACATGGCGTAAACATATTCCAAGCAGTGTCAAACTCCTGGGCTCAAGCAATCCTCCTACCACCATGACTGGCACTTTTTTTTTTTTTTTTTCCTGTAGAGATGGGTATGTTGCCCATGCTGGTCTCAAACTCCTGGCCTCAAGTTATCCTCCCACCTCAGCCTCCAAAAGTGCTGGGATTACATGAGAGACTCACCACAACCCCGCCCTAAAAACATCATTCTAAGAAAGGGATTACAATCTTCAAAGGAGGTTCAAAAACTCCCTGGCATAACAGGAATCCCCAAAGTAGAAAATTAAAGCAATGGAACATAAGAAATCCTAAAAACTATAACAACAATAACAAAATGTTTCCTAAAATAAAAAAATTACTTCAATTTCCATATAAGAAGAAAATACTGTGTACCTGAGAAAATGGATTCAGAATGGTCACTATCAAGACATAGTCTGTAAAATAATAAGATTTTAAACAAAAATTTTTTAAAACCCTCTGGGCACCCATACAAATAGACAAAGTCACTTATAAGGGAAAAAAAAACAGATTGTCATCACATTGCCAGTAATAATGCTGTACACCAGAAAACAATAGATTAACATATTTTAGGCAGTCAAGATAGAAAAGGTGAGCCATGAATTTTTTATCTAACCAAACTGACCTTTAACTATAAAGATAACACACAAGCTCTTATGTATGCAAGAACCCAAGAGAATTTTTGCTGAGGAATCTATAACAGAATAAGCTTCAGACAATCAAAGTAATTTGAGAGGTATTGATGTAAGGACTGGTAGGTAATCAAATAATTGATGAAAGGAAGTTTCTCTCTAAAGTCAAAGCTGAAATAATAGAATTACAATATCAACATTTTACAGCCCATAATGAATTCCTGGACCTAACAAGAATTATTAATAGCTGATATCACAAAAAGAGAGAAAATCAGACATCATATGCTTCCTGGTGGAAGTATCCAACACCAATTATAAAGCAGTCTTAGAAGAAAAAAATCAAACATGAACCTGATAAGCCTCTAGATCTAATTGCCAATTTATAGAAAATACAGGGCACAGAATAATGTTAAACATCACCACAGAAAGGCAATCAGCAAAATCCCAAGTGTGTAACATCATTCAGGACAAATAATCTGATTTATTCAACAAAAGTTAGAATAATAGGAAAAAAAGATGGCAGAAGAACAATATAGATTAAGAGACTTACAGATACAGCAACCAATCACACTATATAAGATAATTAGGAAATATGGACATTGACTGGATTTGAAGTTATTAAGAAATTTTAAAGTATTTTTAGGATAACGGTGTGATTGTGATGCTAATTTTAAGATTTCTTATCTTAGAAATACATACTGAACTTTTTTTGGTTGGAAGGCTATTAATTATTGCCTCAATTTCAGAGCCTGCTATTGGTCTATTCAGGGATTCAACTTCTTCCTGGTTTAGTCTTGGAAGAGTGTAAGTGTCCAGGAAATTATCCATTTCTTCTAGATTTTCCAGTTTATTTGCGTAGAGGTGTTTATAGTATTCTCTGATGGTAGTTTGTATTTCTGTGGGGTCGGTGGTGATATCCCCTTTATCATTTTTAATTGCGTCGATTTGATTCTTCTCTCTTTTCTTCTTTATTAGTCTTGCTAGTGGTCTATCAATTTTGTTGATCTTTTCAAAAAACCAACTCCTGGATTCATTGATTTTTTTGGAGGGTTTTTTGTGTCTCTATCTCCTTCAGTTCTGCTCTGATCTTAGTTATTTCTTGCCTTCTGCTAGCTTTCGAATGTGTTTGCTCTTGCTTCTCTAATTCTTTTAATTGCGATGTTAAAGTGTCAATTTTAGATCTTTCTTGCTTTCTCTTGTGGGCATTTAGTGCTATAAATTTCCCTCTACACACTGCTTTAAATGTGTCCCAGAGATTCTGGTATGTTGTATCTTTGTTCTCATTGGTTTCAAAGAACATCTTTATTTCTGCCTTCATTTCGTTATGTACCCAGTAGTCATTCAGGAGCAGGTTGTTCAGTTTCCATGTAGTTGAGCGGTTTTGATTGAGTTTCTTAGTCCTGAGTTCTAGTTTGATTGCACTGTGGTCTGAGAGACAGTTTGTTATAATTTCTGTTCTTGTACATTTGCTGAGGAGTGCTTTACTTCCAATTACGTGGTCAATTTTGGAGTAAGTACGATGTGGTGCTGAGAAGAATGTATATTCTGTTGATTTGGGGTGGAGAGTTCTATAGATGTCTATTAGGTCTGCTTGCTGCAGAGCTGAGTTCAATTCCTGGATATCCTTGTTAACTTTCTGTCTCGTTGATCTGTCTAATGTTGACAGTGGAGTGTTGAAGTCTCCCATTATTATTGTATGGGAGTCTAAGTCTCTTTGTAAGTCTCTAAGGACTTGCTTTATGAATCTGGGTGCTCCTGTATTATGGGTGCATAAATATATATGGGTGCATATATATTTAGGATAGTTATCTCTTCCTGTTGAATTGATCCCTTTACCATTATGTAATGGCCTTCTTTGTCTCTTTTGATCTTTGATGGTTTAAAGTCTGTTTTATCAGAGACTAGGATTGCAACCCCCGCTTTCTTTTGTTCTCCATTTGCTTGGTAAATCTTCCTCCATCCCTTTATTTTGAGCCTATGTATGTCTCTGCGTGTGAGATGGGTCTCCTGAATACAGCAGACTGATGGGTCTTGACTCTTTATCCAGTTTGCCAGTCTGTGTCTTTTAATTGGAGCATTTAGTCCATTTACATTTAAGGTTAAGATTGTTATGTGTGAACTTGATCCTGCCATTATGATATTAACTGGTTATTTTGCTCGTTAGTTGATGCAGTTTCTTCCTAGCCTCGATGGTCTTTACATTTTGGCATGTTTTTGCAATGGCTGGTACCGGTTGTTCCTTTCCATGTTTAGTGCTTCAAAAAGTCCAGGACCAGATGGATTCACATCTGAATTCTACCAGAGGTACAAGGAGGAGCTGGTACCATTCCTTCGGAAACTATTCCAATCAATAGAAGAAGAGGGAATCCTCCCTAACTCATTTTATGAGGCCAACATCATCCTGATACCAAAGCCTGGCAGAGACACAACAAAAAAAGAGAATTTTAGACCAATATCCCTGATGAACATCGATGCAAAAATCCTCAATAAAATACTGGCAAACCGGATTCAGCAACACATCAAAAAGCTTATCCACCATGATCAAGTGGGCTTCATCCCTGGGATGCAAGGCTGGTTCAACATTCGCAAATCAATAAACATAATCCAGCATATAAACAGAACCAAAGACAAGAACCACATGATTATCTCAATAGATGCAGAAAAGGCTTTTGACAAAATTCAACAGCCCTTCATGCTAAAAACGCTCAATAAATTTGGTATTGATGGAACGTACCTCAAAATCATAAGAGCTATTTATGACAAACCCACAGCCAATATCATACTGAATGGGCAAAAACTGGAAAAATTCCCTTTGAAAACTGGCACAAGACAGGGATGCCCTCTCTCACCACTCCTATTCAACATAGTGTTGGAAGTTCTGGCTAGGGCAATTAGGCAAGAGAAAGAAATCAAGGGTATTCAGTTAGGAAAAGAAGAAGTCAAATTGTCCCTGTTTGCAGATGACATGATTGTATATTTAGAAAACCCCATTGTCTCAGCCCCAAATCTCCTTAAGCTGATAAGCAACTTCAGCAAAGTCTCAGGATACAAAATTAATGTGCAAAAATCACAAGCATTCTCATACACCAGTAACAGACAAACAGAGAGCCAAATCAGGAATGAACTTCCATTCACAATTGCTTCAAAGAGAATAAAATACCTAGGAATCCAACTTACAAGGGATGTAAAGGACCTCTTCAAAGAGAACTACAAACCACTGCTCAGTGAAATAAAAGAGGACACAAACAAATGGAAGAACATACCATGCTCATGGATAGGAAGAATCAATATTGTGAAAATGGTAATACTGCCCAAGGTAATTTATAGATTCAATGCCATCCCCATCAAGTTACCAATGACTTTCTTCACAGAATTGGAAAAAACTGCTTTAAAGTTCATATGGAACCAAAAAAGAGCCCGCATCTCCAAGACAATCCTAAACCAAAAGAACAAAGCTGGAGGCATCACGCTACCTGACTTCAAACTATACTACAAGGCTACAGTAACCAAAACAGCATGGTACTGGTACCAAAACAGAGATATAGACCAATGGAACAGAACAGAGTCCTCAGAAATAGTACCACACATCTACAGCCATCTGATCTTTGACAAACCTGAGAGAAACAAGAAATAGGGAAAGGATTCCCTATTTAATAAATGGTGCTGGGAAAATTGGATAGCCATAAGTAGAAAGCTGAAACTGGATCCTTTCCTTACTCCTTATACGAAAATTAATTCAAGATGGATTAGAGACTTAAATGTTAGACCTAATACCATAAAAGTCCTAGAGGAAAACCTAGGTAGTACCATTCAGGACATAGGCATGGGCAAAGACTTCATGTCTAAAACACCAAAAGCAACAGCAGCAAAAGCCAAAATTGACAAATGGGATCTCATTAAACTAAAGAGCTTCTGCACAGCAAAAGAAACTACCATCAGAGTGAACAGGCAACCTACAGAATGGGAGAAAATTTTTGCAATCTACTCATCTGACAAAGGGCTAATATCCAGAACCTACAAAGAACTCAAACAAATTTACAAGACAAAAACAAACAACCCCATCAAAAAGTGGGCTAAGGATATGAACAGACATTTCTCAAAAGAAGACATTCATACAGCCAACAGACACATGAAAAAATGCTCATCATCACTGGCCATCAGAGAAATGCAAATCAAAACCACAATGAGATACCATCTCACACCAGTTAGAATGGCGATCATTAAAAAGTCAGGAAACAACAGGTGCTGGAGAGGATGTGGAGAAATAGGAACACTTTTACACTGTTGGTGGGATTGTAAACTAGTTCAACCATTATGGAAAACAGTATGGCGATTCCTCAAGGATCTAGAACTAGATGTACCATATGACCCAGCCATCCCATTACTGGGTATATACCCAAAGGATTATAAATCATGCTGCTATAAAGACACATGCACATGTATGTTACTGCGGCACTATTCACAATAGCAAAGACTTGGAATCAACCCAAATGTCCATCAGTGACAGACTGGATTAAGAAAATGTGGCACATATACACCATGGAATACTATGCAGCCATAAAAAAGGATGAGTTTGTGTCCTTTGTAGGGACATGGATGCAGCTGGAAGCCATCATTCTTAGCAAACTATCACAAGAACAGAAAACCAAACACCACATGTTCTCACTCATAGGTGGGAACTGAACAATGAGATCACTTGGACTCGGGAAGGGGAACATCACACACCGGGGCCTATCATGGGGAGGGGGGAGTGGGGAGGGATTGCATTGGGAGTTATACCTGACGTAAATGACGTGTTGATGGGTGCTGACGAGTTGATGGGTGCAGCACAGCAGCATGGCACAAGTATACATATGTAACAAACCTGCATGTTATGCACATGTACCCTAGAACTTAAAGTATAATAATAATAATAAAAAAAAGAAAGAAAAAATCTGATGATATTTTAATTGTGTTTATTGCATTCATTATTATAATTTCAAAAGGATATGGTATAGTGCTCTATTTACGCATGCCCTTTATGACCTTCAGTGAAATATATAGGTTATTTCCTGTGGGTCTTACGTATTTTACATTAAGATTATTCTTAGATATTTTATAATTAATGTTCCTCCTTTGTAATGGGATCCTTTTTATTATATTCTAATTGCTTTATTTCTGTTGCATATTACAGTTCTTGATATTGTAATATAAATCTTTTATCTGACTATCCTACTGAATTCTCCTGTTTTGGCATTTTTAATTGATTTTCTAGGCTTTAGCAAGGCAAATAGTTTTCACGCTTACTAATTCATTTATCTCATATTTCTTTCTTCTTGTCTTATTGTGTTGCTTAGGATCTCAAATACAATATTGAATATTAACAGTTATAATGGACACGCTTGCCTTGCTTATTTCTAATTTTAATGAAATTTGTTCTGTTTCCAGAGTATGGTTTTATTATTATTTTTTCTAGTAGGTATTCTTTATCAAGTTAAGGACTGTTTTTTCTATTTCTGATCTTCTGAAAGCTTTTATCACACATGCCTATTGAATTTTATGACGTATTGGCATTTATCAGCTATGCTAGTTATTCTATATATATATGTGTATATATACATACTAATGGCATATGTGTATATATTTGTGTGTGCCATGAATTACACTGAAATATTTACTACTGTTTAATTATCTTTAAATTCATGGAATTAAATCTACTAAATCATGATGTATTTTTGCATCTATGTTCATATGGTTTTTAAAATAGATTTCTTGTGCAGTTCTTATACTGTATTATAGTAGCCTCATATAAGATAACTTTTCATCTTATTATGGTGCTTGTAACAGTGTATTAATATGTGAATTCCTATGTCTTTTCTAGAACTTTCTCCTAAAACCATCTGTGCCTGGTATCTGTTTTAGGAATATTTTACTACCTTTTCAATTTCTGCTGTGATTAACGGGCTATATAAACTTTCAAATTATCCTTGAGTTCATGTAGATCATTTACTTTTTCTCAGAAAAATTTTTATTCAGTTTAGATTTTATTAAGCTTTCATGTAAGTACTGGGTCTGCATCCCGCCGGTTTTGATATGCAGTGCTATCATTGGTCATTCATTTCTGAATATTTGAAAACTTTATTTTTATTACCTTTTTTCAGCAAAATATTAACTTCATTTTTGTTGTTTATTTTAAACCACTTTATTGAGTTATGACTGACATACAAAAAGCTGTACATATTTAATATATACAACTTGATGAATTTGGGAGATAAGTATACACCCACAAAACCAACCACAATTGATGCCATAAACATATCCATCTGTTTTTTATTTTTAATTCTTTTATTTTTGTGTTTTAATTGTATTGCATTGTGATCAGCAGATGTGACCTGCTTGGTTTCTGTTTTGGGAATTTGCTGATATATTCTGCCTGGTACATTCTCTGAGATTCTGATTCATGAGTTCTGAAGCTGGACCAGAGAATCTACCTTTTCAACAAGGGTCATTGTTGGATCCTGATGCAGATAATCCAAGTAGCATTCAGAAAAATAATGCTACCTAGAAGATACTAAAATAAGTTGTGAATGCATCTTTCCTGGCAACCTCTGAACAAGGAAGAAAGGGAAAATTAGCCAGATGTAGTTGAAAGATTATGACCCATGGCCAACCTGGGTACAAAGCCTTGCTATGTCTCCTCTTACTCAGCTGTATGATACTAGGCAAGTTACTTGATCTTTTTGAATCTTGGTATGAAGATTAAAAGAGATATGTAAGGAAACTGGCACAAAGAGGATTTAATCAATAATTTTTTCAAAGACTTTTGGTAGTTCCAAACAGCTAGAAAGTTTGTCTGGAGCAACCTAATGGGAAGAGGAAAGAGTTGGTATGGATTATTCAGACAACACAGCCTCCCAAGTTCCTCTGCTACTTTTTCATGTCCAGAGAGATAGAAGCACTACATGGTAATGAATTAGTAAATTTACTATCCTTTGCAATTTCTGGAGTCCCATGTTAGACTACATCTCCCTAAATGCCTTGAGTTGGGGATCAGGGTGATCAGTTCTAGGTAGGTTCTAATTCTGCAGATGGGAGTTTTTTGTCTAGCATATGGGGGCAGGAAATATGGAAATAACCTGAATCATGGTTCTTTCAAACAGCAATCTTGGGTTGGGAAAAGATTCTGCCTGGGAAATCTGAAACTATCTCAGAAATTCCAAGGTCCTTTGCCAATGGACAAGTCTCCCTGAGGATCCTAGGGTTGGTCTAATCTGCTTGCACCCCTGAGATCTGGTCATACTAAGGTGGACATCCAGAAAGGATTGTTCATCTGTTCTAGTCACTTTCCTATCAGTGATCAATGAAAGGCATCTTCTACCTCCCTGATGGTAAGAGCACATTGGATGTCTTGCTGTGTGTGTGTGTTGTGTGTGTGCAAGGCACTCACATCACTATAAATGAGCAGCAGAACTCACTGCACCTTCACCCTGAGTCTGACGTCAGCACAACCAATGTCGTCACCAGCCTGTGCAAAAGTTTGTGAACAAGGTCAGTGAATGTGCTCGCTGCTGCAGTGAAAGCTGATCCTGCATCTGTGAGCAACCCATGTGATGAACACTCCCTGGCTCCCTCAGCAGCCACCTGTGTTCAGATCACACCAGGACTCTGAACACTGTGACCATGGGGGAGATGTCACAGATCTTGACACTGTTGACCTCCTCACTTGCTCTATTTCTCCCTCTCTGCTGTCCCAACTCTCTCTGGTTAGTTGCTTCTGCCTCTCTATCTCCCCTCTGGGTTTCCATCAGGATCTGTCCCACCACTTCCCCTCCTGTCTCTGGCTGAGGGTAGATGGCTTGGGTGTGACTGAGAGGGCCAGTCTGGTTTTGACCTATGTACAAGGTAGAAAGAGCCTGAAAAGACCAAGTGTTCTCAGAGCCACCTGGCTGAGGTGAGAGGATTCCCGACTCCTGGATTGGGAAGCTGATTCCTCATGATCCAAGGACATGTGCCATTATGCTCATGTGGGCCTCTCAATCTGTTTCCTATTTGGCTTTTGCCTTTCTGGTTTTTTGTTTTGTTTTGTTTTGTTTTGTTTTCTGTCTCTTGTTATAGCTCTCTGTCTGCTGTCCCTGTGTCTCTCATCTCTCTAGACAAGTTGCCTGAGGTGCCATTTCCCTATCATGAAGACACATTAGTAGCACCTTTTTAGAGCACCAACTCCTTCACAGGTGGTCATGAGGCGCATATGGGAGGATATAAACCTTGGAGAGTCACAGAAATGGGAAAGATTGTCACAATTATTATGTTTTTCACCACCTAGCCTTGATCTCCTCTTATTTCTAACTTTCTCACCTTATTTCTCTTTTACACGTCTTCTGTTTTCTGCTCACCTGTTTTATTTTTTCTTTTTATCTGCCTCATGGTTTCTTTGTTTTCCTTCTTTCTGTCTTTCTTTTTTAAATTTGTATTTTTTATTTGACTCCAGAAGAGAAAGTGAGAAAAGCTAGACCCCTCCATAAAGATACTATAGTTCCCTGAGAATTCTTTTTCTTTTTCATTTTTAAAATTTTGTATTTGTCTTTTTCTCCTTTCCCAGCTGTACCTTTCTCTCAATCCATTTGCCTGCATGAATAGTTTTCCTGTTTATGCATTTTCCTTTCCTGCTCTTTTCAGAAAAGATGGCTGAGGTGTCTCAAAGAGGTTTGTGGATATATGACAAAATAAGATAAATAACGTGAAGGTCTAGTTGTTCCTATTTTCTATAAGATATAAAGAATAAATAGAATTAAAAGGAAGAAGGATGAGGAGTGGGAGAAGGGACAAGAACTTAATCTGCTACATAAAAGAATTTCCTGATCTGGAAAAGTGATCTCTTTAAAATCATAGTTTCTACCCAGTAATTTTTCATGAAGTAGAATATTGGTCAAGACCTTAAAAGATCTTTTCCAACATGTGTGGTGCAAAGAAGAAAAGAAAGGAGAAAGGGGGTAAAGGAGAAGGTAATGAATACGAACCAAGCAATTACGGCCTGTCAGTCACATTAAGTGTATTATTTCCATTATCAGTTCATCTTTACACAAATTGGCAGATGAAAGAGGTTATCCCAAAGTGCTAGTAGTAACTGGTAAAGCTGAGACAGTACTGGTTTATCTAATTCCAAACCTTGAGCTTTTTCTGCACATCTGCCACATATATATGGATTTCAAATGTAGATGTTAAGTCTCAAAAAAGTATAGACATGCCTTATTGCACTAAAGCCAATATCTCAATAAAGAGAGAGTCACACACATTTTTTGTTTCCAAGTACATATAAAAGTTATACTTACATTATATTATAGTATTTTAAGTGTGCAATGGTATTATTATTAAAAATTAATGCAAATACCTTGTTTACAATATTTTATTGCTAGAAAGTGCTAATGATCATCTGAGCCTTCAGCAAGTAGTAATCTTTTTGCTGATGGAAAGTCTTGACTCAATGTTGACGGCTACTGACTAATCAAGGTGGTGGTTCCCAAAGGTTAGTGTGGCTGTGGCAATTTCTTAAAATAAGACAACAATGTAGTTGGGCATGGTGATGCATGCCTGTACAGTCCCATCTGCTCAGGAGGCCGAGGCAGGAGGATCACACAAGCCCAGGAGTTTGAGGCTGTAGTGTCTATGATAGCATAGGTGAAAGCCACTGTACTCTGGCCTGGGCAACATAGAGAGACCCCTGGTCTCTCAAAGAAGACAACAAAGTTTTCTGCATCAATTGACTCTTTGATTCACAAAAGATTTCTCTGTAGCATATGATGCTATTTGATAGCAATTTACCCACAGTAGAACTTCTTTCAAAATTGAAGTCAGTCCTCTGAAACCCTGCTCTACTTTATCAACTAAGTTTATGTAATATTTGAAATCACTTGTTGTCATTTCAACAATGTTCACACCATCTTCACCAGGTGTGGATTCTATCTCAAAAAAACCTGTTTGCTCATCCATAAGAAGCAACTCCTCATCCATCCAAGTTTGATCATAAGATTGCAGCAATTCAGTCACATATTCAGGCTCCACTTCTAATTCCGATTCTCTTGCTGTTTGTACCACATCTGCAGTTACTTCTTCCACTGAAGTCTTGAGCTCCTCAATTTATCCATGAGGATTGGACTCAATTTCTTCCAAATTCCCATTAATGCTATTTTGACCTCCTCCCATGATTTGCAAATGTTCTTAACGGCATCTAGAATGGCAAATGGCTTTCAATTTACTTTGCCCATATCGATCCAAGGAATCACTATCTATGCCAGCTATAGCCTTATGAAATGTATTTCTTTTGGGGAGTGGGCAATTTTTAAGATACTTTTTAATTGCTATGAGACTGAAGTTGAAGAACAGATGATTTAACTGAAATGTTTTAGTAAAACGGGGTAGATAAATCAAATACCCTGAATTCCCTTAATATCTGTTATCATTTTGAAATCTTATTTTTAAGAAATTGCTGAAAATTTGACAAAACTAATGTGGATGGCTACAATTGAACTTAACAATATCTATATGGAGGAAGAGGTAAAATTTACATATTTAGAAATGAATGCTCCCATCCCACCCCAACTACATATTCAGGTGAAATATGTGCACCTCCTGTTAGCTAGAACATGTTTCTTTTCTTTTTTTTGTTTTTGTTTTTGTTTTTGTTTTTGTTTTGGTTAGGGTCTGATTTTGTTGCCCAAGCAGGAGTGCAGTGGGGTGCAATCTTGGTATACTGCAACCTCCACCTCCTGGGCTCAAGCCATCCTCCCACCTCAGCTTCCCAAGCAACTAGGATGCCACCATGCCCAGCTAATTTTTGTATTTTTTCTAGAGGCAGGGTTTTACCACATTGCCCAGGCTGGTTTTGAACTCCTGATCTCAAGCAACCTGCCTGCCTTGGCCTCCCAAAGTGTTGGGATTACAGGCGTGAGCCACCGCACCCAGCCTGGAACATCTTTTTCTAGCTTGTTGTTCCTCTTGGCTGTTTTTCATTTAGATTTCCTCTATCAGGTCCCAGGCTTGTCACCATAGCCAGGGTCTGTTAACCATCACCACTGATTCTACATTAGGTAGGACATTCCCGGCTAAGCTAATAGCTCACCTGCTTTTCTGATTGATTACAGTGATGCTCTCTGTGGCCACTTATCATGCAGCATCATTTGAGACGGTGCTGTTCTTTGTTTCTATCTTGGGGTGGAATTGGTTTGTTTCCTGTCATTCCTGGAATTGCATGTGAAAAGACAGGGCTTATTATCATTTCTATGGAGCAGCTGTGTGATGCTTTGCCTATGCATCCATTGGACAAAGAGACTGAGTCTCAAACATGAAATTCGCTGTGTCCTTTCTGCAGGAACTCTAAGTATGGTATGTGGTGATTCTCTTCTTCCTCCACTCTTTCTACTGGTTGTGGCAGCATCAGATAAACACCCCAAGAAAAAGAGAAGCAGAGAGTCCTTGGAGTGATTTCAAGTTTAAGGCTTCTTTGTAGTCTTCAGAAGCCATCCTTCTGGAACTTGCTATGCTGTTAGGTGTGAATTTACTTTACCAGCTTACTATCAAGGATATTACAAACAATATCAATGAGCACCAAATGAAGAGATGAATAGGGCAAGGTATGTGGGAAGAGGCATGAAGCTTCCATACCTTTTCTTGGGGTAGTACCCTTGAAGGACCTCTGTGTGTTCAGTTGTCTGGAAGCTCCTGAAATACATTTCTTAAATAATAAGACTTGAAAGTCTAAATGACTCCTTGATCCAGGGACAGCAGCATGGATATTGTGTTAGCAGCATGAAAACAACATTCATCTCCTTGTACATCTCCCTCAGAGCTCTTGGATGACCAGGTGCATCATCAATGGGTAGTAATATTTTGAAAGGAATCTTTTTTTCTGAGCAGTAGGTCTCAACAGTGGACTTAAAGTATTCCGTAAACCAGGCTATAACAGATGTGCTGTCACTTAGGCTTTGTAGTTCCATTTACAGAGAGCACAGATAGAGCAGATTTAGTGTAATTCTTAATGGCCCTAGGATTTTCAGAATTGGCTTCAACTAAAAGTTACCAGCTGCATTAGCCGTCGTGAAAGAGTCAGCCTGTCCTTTGAAGATTTAAAACAATGCACTGACTTCGTCTGTATAGCTATGAAGGTCTTAGATGGCTTCTTCTTCCAATATAAGGATGTTTTGTCTATATTGAAAATCTTTTGTTTAACATAGCCACCTTCATCATTGATCTCAGCTAGATCTTCTGGATAACTTGCAACTTCTCCAACAACACTTGCTGCTTTCCCCTACACTTTTATGTTTGTTCTTCTTTTCAGGCCATTAAAACATTCTCCCTATTAGCAATAAGCCTGTTTCACCTTTTTATCATGTGTCCACTGGAGTAGCACTTTTAATTTCCTTCAAGAATTTTCTTTGCATTCACCACTTGGCTAACCAGTACAGGAAGCCTAGCTTTCAGACTTTCTCAGCTTTCAACACGCCTTCCTCACTAAGCTTAATCATTTCTAATTACTGACTTAAAATAAGAGATGTGTGACTCTTCCTTTCATTGGAACACTTACAGGCCATTGTAAGGTTATTAATTGGTCTAACTTCAGTATTGCTATATCACAGGGACTAAGGAAGCCAAGGAGAGGTAGAGACGGTGAGCAGCCAGTTAGTGAAGCAGTCAGAACAAATACATTTATTGATTAAGTTTGTCTTCTTAGATGGTTGTGGTCTGTGGTGCCCCAAAACAATTACAAGAGTAACATCAAAAATACTGAAGGCAGATCACCATAACAGATAACAATAATAGCAGTAGAAGTTTGAAATATTGTGAGACCTACCAAAATGTGACACAGAGACACAAAGTGAGCACATGCTGTTGGAAAATGGTGCCAATAGACTTGCTTAATGCAGGGTTGCCACAAACCTTTAATTTGTAAAAAACACCATATCCGTGACGTGCAATAAAGCAAAGCACAAAAAACAAGGTATGCTTGTAACAATTTCACTTCCTAATACTATTTGTGTTGTTGATCAGGTAACTCTTTAATGCTTTTCAGGATTTCCCATATGATTACAGTATCTTATCCCCTTATCTTTGTTTCTTATTTTTACCATCAGTAAAATTTTTCAAGACAACATCAACAGCACTGTAGTTCACATTAACTATAGTCCTGCTAAGACTATTGAAAAGATCCAATCTAATGCTCAGTCTTGCCATCATCAATGATAAAGTCCTTCTGTACAATTTCCTACAAACTCATCTTGTACAAATAACCACATTTTTAATATACAAGTCCTAATCTATGTGTGGATTAACTGGTCACCTTTCAACTACGTTTTTCTCTATACGTTTTAGGGTGTTTTTTTCTTTTTGGTGACAGAGTGGGTATTTTTTTGGTTTTTCAAATTATTTAAAGCACCTTCTAGGGGTAGCTATTGTCAGGAAAAGGAATCTTGGGGTTTGTTTTATTTTTAATTTATTTGTAATTTGGATTGGGACTCTGGAGGGGAGATGATAAATAACTATCAAGTATTTGGGTGGAAAGAATAAGTGGCTATGAGATCCATAAGCTTATCTGCTGTCTCCCACTCATGTGGATGCTGGAGAAGTTTCCTTGTGAACAGAGCATGTGCTTTTGTCTTGTCTATAGTAGTAAAAATGTGTCATGCCAAGCAAAAGCCCTCAGAGTGTCAGTCAGATCATCATTAAATGTGAAATGTAGTTCAGGGCTCCTCAATGGCAGAGATACGGAGAATCTGCAGTGGAAGGAACTACAAAAGGGAAAAATCTAGAATTGATGGAGAAAAGGGAAAGAAATCATATTTACCTCAAAAAAAGATCTAGATGATACAATAGAAAATACTATTATAAATTGACAAACTTGCCAAATTTGTCCATCACATGGTAAACAAAAAGTTAAACATAAATATCAATCTTTGGTGAGGCTGGGACAACATAAATAAGACCAGAAGAAATGTAGGCTAGACCTAGTCAGATATTTGATACCAGTATCCTTTTAATTTCCATAACAACCTCAAAAACTATTTAGATATTAATTCCATCAAGGCCTAAAGGGAGCAAAGTATCCTAAAATGAATCCTCTTGTAAGCCTAAGTGATTAATTTTCAATATGTATATAATTTGTGTATAAATATAAAATCACACTTATTAAATTCATTACATCTTATATGTGATTAGATTATTTCAGTTATTTTAGAGTTTTCTATTTTTGCTTTTTTTATTATTCATTTCCTTATTCTGAGGGCTAATGTTCAGAGCGTTAAGTACAATATATGCTGAAAGAAGGTAAAGGAGATGTGATTTTCAATTAAATACATAAAGTATGTTTAAAAACCACTGGCATGATCTTAGTTATTATTTTTTTAAATTTTACTTTAAGTTCTGGGATACATGTGCAGAACATGCAGGTTTGTTACATAGGTACTTTTGCATCTGCTTAAGAGCCTGTCTTTATTTCTCTTAATTTTAATATTTAAAGAAATCATCTCAGAATATGACTTCCAAAGTTTGTATATCTAAGAATTATTAAATTTGATGTATTTTGGTTAATTATACCATGAGTTTAAGCCTTCCAAGTCCTTACATGTAATATCACTTTCTACCTTAAAAACGTGAATTAAAAAGTATACAAAACCAAAGAATGCTGAATTTAAAAACAAATAGAAAAGAGAGAAGAACATTAAAAAATAAATCATTTATACCGCCACTATCTGTAAGCAGCTACTCTTCACATTTTGGCTGACTTCCTTCCAATCCTTTATCTAATCTTCCTTCCAAAGCAAAGGGAATTTCTTTTCAATTATTGTAATCATGAATATACCAAATATACTGGTATATATTTTGCTTTTTATTTCACTTAAAATTATGATTTCAGCATTATTACACAAAGTTCATAAACATAATTTTAATGACTGCATCACATTTCATTAATTTCATTTTCTATGAAATAGCTAATCATTATTATAGCTCTTAGTTTTTTGCTATTATAAATAATACTATAATATGCAATTTTGTTCATAAATCCTTTTCTCATCTGGTAGCTTCTTCAAGTAAATTTTTAAAACAGATAAATCTATTCATTTAGCAAACTTATATTGCACCACTCTTTGCTAGGCACTGTTCCAAAAAGTCCTATTATTTATTTAATCATCATAATAATCCAATAATATAAGTACTATTATGATTATTCTCATTTTAGAGATGAGGAGATCGAGACGTGCTAGTTTACATTACCCCTGTTTACACAGTCAATGAATGGAGGAGTAGGGATTTGAATCCAGGCCCTTGGACTCTGGGATCTGTATTAGTATAGGGACTCCACATTAAAGGGAATAAACATTTTGAAAGCTTTTGGTACATATTGCCAAACTACTTTCCAGCCAACAATAGAGTATTAGCATTGATGTTATAATTTAATTTTTTAATTTAATGGATCAGAAATTATATATAATTGTTTTAAAACTACTGTTTGATTACTAATGAGTTTGAATGCTTTTGGATGGTGTTTCCTCTTCTATCAATTCAGTTCTTATCCTTTTGTCCCTTAAGATATTGGTGTTTTTGATGAACTCTTGATATCATAAATTTAATATATGGTTGACTTTTGTATTTGCTCATTTTTCTTTTACTTGTTAAAAATAAGTGAAGTGGCTTATTTTTATATACCAAAGTTTTCCACTTGAGGTTAGTCAGATATGTCATCTTTCTTTTCATGACTTCTATTATGTAGACAAAGTCCACAAGCTCAAACTCCTACAGTGGTCAGAGAGATAATACAATGGGCTGATGTGGGCCTGATACAAGACAATAGGGAGTCTTGAAACTGGGAATAACTTGCAGCTTGTCCAAACAGGAGGAACACCACTAAATTCCAATTTGTTGTTGATAAGAATAGGCCCACTGTGGCAAGATCTGAATTTTTCCAGAATCCAGGTTATTACATACAACATCTTTCAAAGGAGACACTGCAGGCTTAATAAAACACTGGGGTGGGACAGAGGGCTCATAACTTATCCCATTTGCCTCAGAAGTTCTCCTTCATTCAAAATTTTAAATCAGCGTTTAATTATATTTCCTTCCAGTTTTTTTAGTGAGTTTTTTATATATTCAAATTTTTATACTACTTGTACTTAGTATTGTGGTGTGAAGCAAGCATCTAGTTGCTTCTATAAAACCAAGAGAAGGAAAGAGATGGATTTATGTTTCTCAGTTCTCTTCCCTTGTCCTCAAACTTTTTTCCTTCTCAGAAAACAGAAGGATCAATGAAATGATGGAGAAATATTAAATGTTATTATAGTGATTTCTCTAATTTTGAAGAAAAAGTTGTCTCTTTTTCTCTGTATGATTGACTTATACTGAACACTCTCGTTCCCTGATTAATAGTATATAATTTGCTTGTTTGCTTGAAATTAAGGCAGAAGGATCCATAGGTACATTGGAGTTTAAAACTCCTTGAAATGCTCAAAAGAAAACTAATAGAAAGGGGAAAGTACCCAAAGTAATGCAAAACTTTCACAGGATTAAAATAATCAATCTAATCTTGCATTAAATATTGCAAATTTGACAAGTGTGAATTTCAGGCAGATTTTAGTTACTGGGCTTATAGTTAGAAAGTGATTAACAAACATCACGCTGTTTAAATATTCATTTACTTTCTCAAAAATCATTAATCAAAAGCTTACTCTGTGCTGGAGCAACAGTAGATGTTTTTGTCCTGCTATTACTATTTTGTAGTTTTTTTTACCCTCACTTTGGTCCTGGGAGCACTGTGATTCTGTGTTAATGAATACAAACATTAAAATTAGAATTATAAAACTGAGGGGTCAGTTTGGTCAGGTCTGCCTATCCTGCTTGCTTTTGGTCACTTGCTTCTTGTTATTTTTTCCCTCTCCCCTTGAAGTTGAAATCTGCAATTGCTGAAGGGCATGCCACTGAATGCTGAAACATAACCTTCACCTGCTACTTTATAGGTAACATTCACAGGTCACCATGGTAACAGTTGCTTCCGTTGTTTTTCAGAAACCTGGACCCGCTTCCGTCCAGTTCAAACTGGTTGAGACCACTGACCTTTGAACTGAGTCTGCGCAAGTGCTGGAGAGACGGCCTTTTGATATTGGAGGGTCAAAAACTCCATCCTCAGTCCATGCTAATGCTGCCATTTTCTGAACATAAGTGCTGTGGAATGCCACGAACTCCAGCTAGGCTGTTGCAGAATGAACCTGTTACTTCATTTTTCCCCACTAGCAACCACCTTTCCCCAGCCTTAGACCACCTCACTTCCCTAACCCATAAATACCCTTAAGCTTTATCTTTGGGGAGGCAGATTTGAGAGCTGTTCTCCCACCTCCTCCTTGCTGGGTGCCCTTTCGAATAAATCTTTTCTCTTTTGCAAAACCTGAATCATAGTGATTGATTTACTGCTTGAAGGTAGAACAGACCAGAACCTGGCCTGTAACAATTATACCAGCACCAAAAGTTGTTGATGAGAAATTACTTTCAACAATTAATTTCATTAACCCAAATTAATTCCTTGATCAGTTTTCTACATAGCACACTTCAAACATTTCCAATTTTGTCATGTGAATAAAAATACTATTTATGTTGTCATAAATAAACATGAATAAAATGTCATGATTAAAATTGCTAAAATTATTTTGATCCAGATGAATTCATTTGTGTGTAACTTATCAACACAGTTCTGTTTTAACAGTCTTTTGTTCAAATCAAATTTTGCTATAACAGCTTCTACTACTATGAGTTTTCTTTTGGGGGCATTATTTTTATGGAGTTCTATTTTCCAAGGTCAAAATGTGTAGATCTACATTTTGCCACTTCCAGTTTTTACCTATTTTCAGTTTTATTTTAACTGCCCAACAGATTCATTGTGCCCCCTGCCCAGATAAAGCCGATTCATCAAGACAGAGGAATTGCAGTAGTGAAAGAGTTTAATTCATACTCAAATCAGTTCAGCTGCCTCTGCATGAATTAAACTCTTTCTGGAAATTCAGACTGGAGAGACTGAAAATTAAGAGACTGGGGTTTTTTAAGGATAATTTGGTGCATAGGAGGCCAGAGAGTGGGGAGTGATGATTGGTCCCATTGCAGATGAAATCATAGGGAGTTGAAGCTGTCTTCTTTGTGCTGAGTCAGTTCCTGGGGGGGGGGGGGGGGGCACAATAAATACCAGATAAGGGACCTTATCCATCTGCGTGGTGGCAGCTGATCCATCAAGTTCAGGGTCTGAAAAATATTCTGAGCACCAATCTTAGCTTTTACAATAGTGATGTTATCCCTGTTGTAAATGGGGAGGTTTGGAATCTGTGGCCTCTACCTGCATAACTCCTAAACCATAATTTCTAAACTCGTGGCTACTTTGTTAGTTCTACAAAGCAAGATGAAGGTTTGTTTTAGGAAAGGGCTGTTATCATCTTTGTTTCAAAGTTGAAACTATAAACTAAGTTCTTCCCAAAGTTGGTTTGGCCTATGCCCAGGAATGAAGGAGCACAGGTTGGAGGTTAGAAGCAAGATGGAGGCCAGGCGCAGTGGCTCACGTCTGTAATCCCAGCACTCTGGGAGCCAAGGCGGGTGGATCACAAGGTCAGGAGATCAAGACCATCCTGGCTAACACGGTGAATCCCCATCTCTACTGAAAATACAAAAAATTATCCGGGCGTGGTGGCAGGCACCTATAGTCCCAGCTACTCGGGAGGCTGAGGCAAGAGAACGGCATGAACCTGGGAGGCAGAGCTTGCAGTGAGCCGAGATCGCGCCACCGCACTCCAGCCTGGGCCACAGAGTGAAACTCCATCTCAAAAAAAAAAAAAAAAAGAAAGAAAAAGAAGCAAGATGGAGTCGATTAGGTCAAATCTCTTTCACTGTCATAATTTTCTCACTGTTATAATTTTTGCAAAGGTGGTTTCATTATTTTATATTATTTCTAGTTTTTAAAATTATTTGTTATAGTTAGTATTTATTTCTCAACTAATTCATGATAAAATTGTTAAATCTCTCAGTATTGGTCGCTTGCCCAGAATCATCTGATACAAGGCCAATTTAATTCTTCTGTTTATTTTTTGGACCTTGTATAAACTGTCCAGGACACTTGTGGCCCAAAGAGCAAATATGCGGATAAAAGAGATTGCCTCTAAAAAAATAAAGCTGTTTTCTCTAAAAGAAAGGGAGAAATGCTAGGTTGTGGGAGAAGGCTTTCTTGAGAAGGTAGCATATGATCTGCATCACAAAAGACGAGAAAGAATTCACCAGGTGCCCATAGAGTCGAAGGACATTCCATAGAAAAAGCATGTGTAAAAACACGGAGGCAGGGAGAGGAGGACACATAGTAGCACCAAATAAAAACCGAATGAACAAATACATCATCACTTCTAATATGAGGTTATAGAAAAAAAAGGCAAATGGATGAATGTGTATGTGGTAAATAGTAACTGGATTGTAGGATGCATGGGAAGGGTGAAGGCGGTTTTAAATGATAGCATGAAAGGCTATGGAGATAAGTGAGGGAGAAGTGGAAGAGGACATTGAGGTTCCCACTTAAATGAGTGGATGTGCCGTGATACTATTAAACAAGACAGAAAACAGAAGGGATATGAAGGCTCCGGTCCATTCATTCCTCTTGGACCATCTTGCCTTGAAAGATCTGACACATTGGAATCTGTTTTTTTCCAAAGACCCCAGGAAAAATTTTTCACTGCTCCTTTGTTCAGTCATTTTGATGCTTTTAAATCCCTCATTAAAATCAGCAAAGGCCAGGCACGGTGGCTCAGGCCTGTAATCCCAGCACTTTGGGAGGCCAAGGCAGGCAGATCACTTGAGGTCAGGAGTTCAAGACCAGCCTGGCCAATATGGTGAAATCCTGTCTCTATTAAAAATACAAAAAAAAAAAAAAAAATTAGCCAGGTGTGGTGGTGCATACCTATAGTCCCAGCTACTAGGGAGGCTGAGGCAGGAGAATTGCTCAAATCCGGGAAGCCAAGGTTGCAGTAAGCCGAGATTGCACCATTGCACTCCAGCCTGGGTGTTGCAGCCAGACACTGTCTCAAAAACAAAAACAAAACAACAACAACAAAACAAAATCAGCAAAATATTCCTGTTGTCTAACCGACTAATACTCTTGCTGTATTTACCTCCATTTCCCATTCTGTTTTGAAAGAAATGGAGAACAGGTAATTACCATATTTTAATAGGGGTATTTCCCAGGATGTTTTGTCTTAACCTCTCAAATCTCTCTTTTCTGTATTCTGATTCAATCCCCTCCATAACATATGACTCTTTGTTTCAGGGATTATTTGATCAGCCTGTTGGCCAGTGGTATTGTAGCCACTGAATTTTTTAAAAATGCAAAATGTACATGTTTACTTAGTTGTTCTTACACTTTGCTCCATGTCTTCCATTTCTTCTTTAGTTGATTCTTTTCTTATTTTGTGGAAACTTGAAATTTAATGAGGAAATAAGGACAGCAAGTTATGGTAAAAGAGACCATGAATATTTTGCCTGAGGAAACACACTAAAATGGTTAATCAGTGTCTTCAAATCTCAAAGGGGCTCCTTCTACCGCGCCATAATAAATAATTCTTTACCATGGATTAAGTTCAAAGAGTGAGGAATATAACTATAAGGAAGTGTGAATTATAGTGTATGTGTGTGTATGTGTATTCCCACCCAAGTGGAATATTAATGGCATAATCTACCTTAGGAGATTGTGGTGTCTCTGCCCTAGACATCTTGGCGCAGTGGACGAAGTGCTCTAAAAACTTAGAAGAACCTGATATCAGTCTCATCACTTTCATTTACTAGCTACATGACTTTGGGGAAGTTACTTTATCACTTTGAGGCTCAGTTTCCCCATCTGTAAAATGGAGATAGTATATAGTTCATATAATTTTATGAGTTAGATGGGATCATATATATGAATATGCTTTGTAAACTATAAATTACTATAAATAGGTAAATAACCTTTATCTGAGTAGACATGCATCTGGAATGGCTTGAGAGATTTCATGTGGGATTATATATGCTTCACTTCCAAAGAGGGTCCCAACATCAGATGTCCTGCCTGGGCTAGCTCATCTTCAAGCTCCATGAGTCCTCTCTGGCACCTGTTACAGTGATTCTGCAACAAACAGATCATTCCCAGTCAGAGCAACAGAATGAGGTAAGACATGATTTCCACAAAATTGTCCCATTTTGTGTACATGCCATAATATATGTAACCAGTGCCCAATTTGAGGGATATGAAGACTATTTCTAGGGCAAATATGAACAGTAGGGTCAGAATTGTTACCTGTTATGTCCTCCTGATGTGAAAAGTTTAGGTAGAAATTCTGGCCTCCCTACAGGCTGAGGCAGAGACATGAAGAGAGGGGCAGAAATGCACCCTATTCCCAGAAATATCATCTTCAAATAATAATTTTGCCTGTTCATTTTCATTCCAAGTGATGTAGTGGAGCCAGGTGGTACCAGCTCTCAAGAGCCAATTGTTAAATTTCAAGAGTTTTGATTGATTGTTAAACATAGCCATTATTAATATTTTAAAACGAAGGTAATACTTAAAATTCATCACTTCCTAATTTTGTCACTATATTTTACTATTATCTATACTCTCAAGATTATTTATGTCTATTGTATCCGTATGGTAGGAAAACCATATAATAGTGACCTAACTAATATCTCTTCCCAGCTCCATGATTAGTGATGTCTCATCGGTAACTTGAAATAAGTCATTGTGGGAGTGTTTATACCATGAAAATTGGCAAATTCTACAAATAAGGTACCTCCACCAAGAGCCATTTGTTAAACACTTAACCAGCACACCACTCATTTAATTCATTCGTCTAAATGCTTTGGCTAGTACTTGCAGGGCACCCAGGAGCTTAAAGCAGTGTGGAGAGTTAGTTGACAATACAGCCTCTGGAATCAGACCCCTGAGGTTTAAATTTGAGCTTTACCACTTACTGTGTGACCTTGGACAAGTTACTGACCCTTTCTTTGTATCTGTAAAATGAGGATAAAAGAAGAACTCCTACCTCATAGGATTACTGTGAAGCTTAAAAGGATTACTACTAATAACACACATAGAACAAACAATACCTAACACACAGTATGCAGTTATTTTGATTTAGATTAGTTATGTCAATTTAGTTTTAATTAGGACATGGAAGCATCTTTCTAGTCCTATTTTACTAAAAAATTTTTAAGAACTGGGTATCAACATCAAATTTTATCAAATGCCTTTTAAACATCTATTTAATTGATTAGATGTTTTTCTTCTTTGATATATTAATATAGTGAGTTGTATTAGTGGGATTCCCCCTATTAGAAGAACCTTTAATCCCTCAAATGAATTTAACTTGGTCATGATGTGCCATTCTTTGAATGCAATGCTGAATTCTATTTGCTAATAACGTATTTAGTCTATTTCACCATTATTAATAAATTATCTTAGTTATAATTTTTCTTTTGTATACTTTTTCAAGTTTTGGTCTCAATGGTTTGATGACTTTGTGAAAGTAATCAGTAATCTTTATTTTTTCTGTCCTTGCAGTTTCATTAGCCTTGAAAATATCCAACTACTACAAGGTTTAAAATTTACCTATGGAGCTATCAGGGCCTGGAGCTATTTTGAGGCAAAGCCTTTTGTTAACTTCTTCTATTTGAATGGCTCTCAAACTTGGTTGCACACTGAAATCACCTGGGGAGCTTTTAAAAATACTGATGCTATTGTGAAAGACAGTGTGGTGATTCCTCAGAGAACTAAAGACAGAAATAGCATTGGACCCAGCCATCCCATTACTGGGTGTATACCCAAAGGAATAGAAATCATTCTATCATAAAGACATATGCACATGTATGTTCACTGCAACACTGTTCACAATAGCAAAGACATGGAATCAACATAAATGCCCATCAATGACAGACTGGATAAAGAAAATATGGTACATATACACCATGGAATACTATGCAGCCATAAAAAAGAATGAGATCATGTCCTTTGCAGGGACTTGGATGGAGCTAGGAGCAACTATCCTTAGAAAACTAACACAGGAACAGAAAAACAAATATCACATGTTCTCACTTATAAGTGGGAGCTAAATATGAGAACTCATGGATACATAGAGGGGAACAACACATACTGGGGCCTATTAGAGGGTGGAGAGTGGAGGGTGGGAGGAAGAAGAGGATCAGGAAAAATAACTAATGAGTACTAGGCTTAACACCTGGGTAATGAAATAATCTGTACAAGAAACCCCCATGACGCAAGTTTACCAATGTCACAAACCTGCACAGGTACCCCTGATCTTAAAATAAAAGTTAAAAAAATAAAAATAAATAAACAAATAAATAAAAATATTGTCACCTATGTGATGCGGTAGATACGTTAATTAGCTTGATTTAGTCATTTTGCTGACGTATCAAAACATCACATTGTTTTCCAGAAATATGTAATTATTACTTGTCAATTAGATTTTCTTCAAATATTAATACCTGAGTGTTTCTTTCCTTTTTTTTTTTTTAACAGATGGGGTCTTGTTCTGTTGCCCAGGCTGGAGTGCAGTGGTGCAATCATAACTCACTGCAGACTTGAACTCTCAGGGTCAAGTGATCCTCTCCCTTCAGCCTCTTGAGTAGCTGAGTCTGCAGGCATGTGCCACCATGCCTAGCTCCAACGTTATTTTAATTGGTCTGGTATGCATCCTGGGGATGCGGATATTTAAAAGCTCTCCAAGTGACTACAATGTGAAGCCAAGGTTCGGAACTACTGTATTATATTCATTTCACTCAGTATATTTGTTTAATTTGTTTCTATCTTTTATTCAATGAATTTTAGTGACTCATATTAACCCAGAAAATTACCTATTTCCTTCTGGCTTTCAAAGTGATTGCCATAGAGTCTTGCAAAGTACTGTTGCATAATTATTTTTATTTTCTCTGTGGCTGAGATTATTCCACCTTTTAAAATTCGTGTATTTTTGCTTTCTTTCTATCACTTCATTTTTAATTATTAGATAGACAGTAGTCTGTCTATTTTATTGGCTTTTTTTTTTTTTTTTTTTTGAGACGGAGTTTTGCTCTTGTTGCCCAGGCTGGAGTGCAATGGCCTGATCTCGGCTCATCACAACCTCCGCCTCCCAGGTTCAAGCAATTCTCCTACCTCAGCCTCCTGAGAAGCTGGGATTACAGGCACCACGCCCGGCTAATTTTGTATTTTTAGTAGAGATGGAGTTTCTCCATGCCAGTCAGGCTGGTCTGAAAGTCCGGACCTCGGGTGATCCGCCCACCTTGGCCTCCCAAAATGCTGGGATTACAGGCATGAGCCACAGCACCTGGCATTTATTGGCTTTTTCCTAGGATCAGTTCTTGAATTCATTTATTGATTCTATTCTATTTCGGTTGTTTGTTTGTTTGTTTGTTTTAATTTTGGGGAAGAGGTGGTATTTGGTTACATGAGTAAGTTCTTTAGTAGTGATTTGTGAGATTTTGATGCACTCATCACCTGAGCAGGATACACCGCACTTATTTGTAGTCTTTTATACCTCACTCCCGCCCACTCTTTCCCCTGAGTACCCTAAGTCCATTGTATCATTCTTATGCCTTTGCATCCTCATAGCTTAGCTCCCATTTATGACTCAGGACATGCAATGTGTGGTTTTCCATTCCTGAGTTACTTCACTTAGAATAGTAGTCTCCAGTTCCATCCAGGTTGCTGTGAATGCCATTAATTCATTCCTTTTTTTGACTGAGTAGTATTCCATTTTATACATATATATAAAGTGAGATATATATGTGATATATATTTGAGATATGTATATGTGAGATAGATATTTGATATATCACATATATATCACAACTTCTTCATCCACTCATTGAATGATGGACCTTTGGGCTGGTTCCATATTCTTGCAATTACAAATTGTGCTGCTATAAACATGTGTGTGCAAGTATCTTTTTTGTATAATGACTTCTTTTCCTCTGGGTAGTTACTTAATAGTGGGATTGCTGGATCAAATGGCAGTTCTACTATTAGTTCGTTAAGGAATCTCCACGCTGTTTTCCATAGTGGTTGTACTAGTTTACTTTCCCACCAGCAGTGTAGAAGTGTTCCCTTTTCACAGCATCCATGCCAACATCTATTTTTTTTTTATTTTTTGATTATGGCTATTCTTGCAGGAGTAAGTATCACATTGTGGTTTTGATTTGCGTTTTTCTGATCATTAGTGATGTTGAGCAGTTTTTCATATATTTGTTGGCCATCTGTATATCTTCTTTTAAGCTAACTTTTTTATGGGACTCTTTGGTTTTTTCTGGCTAATTTGTTTGAGTTCTTTATAGATTCTGGATATTAGCCCTTTGTCAGATGTATAGATTGCGAAGATTTTCTCTCACTCTGTGAATTGTCTGTTTACTCTGCTGATTATTCATTTTGCTATGCAAAATTTAGTTTGGTTAAGTCTAATTTAGTTTGGTTAAGTCTTTAGTTTGGTTAAGTCTAAGCTATTCATCTTTGTTTTTGTTGCATTTGCTTTTGGGTTCTTGGTCATGAAGTATTTGCCTAAATCAATCTCTAGAAGTGTTTTTCCAAAGTTATCTTCTAGAACTTCTAAGTTTCAGGTCTTAGATTTAAGTCCTTGGTTCATCTTGAGTTGATTTTTGTATAAGGTTAGAGATGGAGATCCAGTTTCATTCTGATACATGTGGCTAACCAATTATTCCAGCACCATTTGTTGAAAAGGGTGTCCTTTCCCCATTTTATGTTTTTGTTTGCTTTGTAGATAATCAGTTGGCTGTATGTATTTGGGTTTATTTCTGGGTTCTCTATTCTGTTCCATTGGTTGATGTGCCTATTTTTATACCAGTACCATACTGTTTTGGTGACTATGGCCTTATAGTATAGTTTGAAATAAGTAATGTGATGCTTCCAGATTTGTTCTTTTTGCTTAGGCTTGCTTTGGCTATTCAGGATCTTATTTGGTTCCATATGAACTTTAGGATTTTTTTTTTTCTAGTTCTGTGAAGAATGATGGTGGTATTTTGATGGGAATTTCATTGAATTTGTAGATTGCTTTTGGCAGGATGGTCATTTTCACAATATTGATTCTACCCATCCATGAGCACGAGATGTGGTTCCATTTGTTTGTGGTGTCTATGATTTCTTTCAGCAACGTTTTGTAGTTTTCCTTGTAGAGGTCTTTCACCTCCTTGGTTAGGTATATTCCTAAGTTTGTTTGTTTGTTTGTTTTGCGGCTATTGTAAAAGGGGTTGAGTTCTGGATTTGTTTCTCAGTTTGGTTGCTGTTGGTGTATAGCAGAGCTACTGATTTGTGTACATTAATTTTGTACCCTAAAACTTTGCTGAATTTATTTATAAGTTCTAGGAGCTTTCTGGATGAGTCTTTAGCGTTTTCTAGGTATATGATCATATCATCAGCAAACACTGACAGTTTGACTCTTTACCAATTTGGATGCCCTTTATTTCCTTCTCTTGTCTGATTGCTCTGGCTAGGACTTCAAATATTATGTTGAATAGAAGTGGTGAGAGTGGGCATCCTTGTCTTATTCCAGTTCTCAGAGGGAATGCTTTCCACTTTTCCCCATTCAGTATTATGTTGGCTGTGAATTTGTCATAGATGGCTTTTATTACATTGAGGTATGTCCCTGGTATGCCAATTTTGCTGAAGGTTTTAATCATAAAGGGATGCTGGATTTTGTCAAATGCTTTTTCTGCATCTATTGAGATGATCATGTGATTTTTGTTTTTAATTCTGTTTATGTGGCATATCACATTTATTGACTTGTGTATGTTAAACCATCCCTGCAACCCTGGCATGAAACCCACTCGATCATGCTGGATTCTCTTTTTGATACGCTGTTGGATTCAGTTAGCTAATATTTTGTTAAGAATTTTTGCATCTATGTTCATCAGGGATATTGGTCTGTAGTTTTCTTTTTTGTCATGTCCTTTCCTGGTTTTAGTACTAGGGTGATAGTGGCTTCGTGGAATTATTTAGGAAGGATTCCCTCTTTCCTCTTTCTTGTGGAATAGTGTCAATTGGATTGTTACGAATTATTTGTATGTCTGATAGAATTCAGCTGTGAATACATCTGGTCTGGGACTTTTTTTCCCTTGGTAACTTTTGTATTACCATTTCAATCTCGCTGCTTGTAATTGGTCTGTTCAGGGTTTCTAATTCTTATTGATTTAAGCTAGAAAGTCAACAAAGAAGCAGTGGATTTAATCTATACACTAGAACAAATGGACTTAACAGATATTTACAGAACATTCTACCCGTCACAGAAAACACATTCTATTCATGAGCACATGGAACTTTCTCCAAGACAATATGATAGGTCACAAAACAAGTCCCAATAAATTTAAGAAAACTGAAATTATATCAAGTACTCTCTCAGAACACAGTGGAAAAATATTGGAAATCAACTCCAAAGGAACCTTTGAAACCATGCAAATACATGGAAATTAAATAACCTGCTCCTGAATGATCATTGAGTCAACAATGAAATCAAAATAGAAATTTGAGAATTCTTTGAACTGAATGGTAATAGTAACACAACCTATCAAAACCTCTGGGATACAGCAAAGGCTGTGCTAAGAGGAAAGTTCATAGCCTTAACTGCCTACATCAAAAAGTCTGAAAAAGTACAAATAGATAATCTAAGGTCACACCTTAAGGAACTAAAGAAACAAGAACAAATCAAATCCAAACCCAACAGAAGAAAAGAAATAACAAAAATCAGAGCAGAACTAAGTGAAATTGAAACAAAAAATACAAAAGATAAATGAAGCAAATAGCTGTTTCTTTGACAATATAAATGAAATTGATGGACCATTAGCAAAATTAACCAAGAAAAGAGAGAAGATCCAAATAAGCTCAATTAGAAACAAAATGGGAAATATTACAACTGACACCATAAGAATAAAAAAGATTGTTCAAGGCTGCTATGAACACCTTTACACACATAAACTAGCAAACCTAGAGGAGATAGATAAATTACTAAAAATATACAACCCTTTTTCTGTTTTTTTTACTCAACAATTTCTGCTTTGATCTTTACAAATTTTCTGCTTCTGATCTTCCCTTTGTTAATGTTGTTTATATGCTTCTAATCTCTTCAGCAATTTCATTTTGTTTTGTTTCATTTAAGTTCATTTATCCTTATTATTTTTGTTAAGTAATAGAAGTATTTCAGGCCATTAAGTTTTCCTACAATAAATATCTGTGTACAGTATTCATTAACACATGATACTTTTATCCGATTTTTTAAGATTGCTTACAATTGTTTTGAGTTCCTGTTTAATGTAAGAGTTATTTTTGAATGGCTTTTTAGTTTTTCAATTTTCTAGTAGGTGGGGTTGTTTTCATAATCATGTCAGTTTTATTATTGTCATGGAATCACTTCTGAATTGGTTGAACAATCCTTCTAAAACATGTCCTTGGTAAGACTTAATTGAATATGTTTAACACTAGAAACTTACAATAGGAAAAGTAACTGATCTATTGAGTTTTACAAGCAGAAGAAGAACTGGCACCAGATACCCTTCCATCCCAAGCAGACTGATCTCCTGGCTTGAACCTTCTTGGGAAGGGAGTAGTTAGGACTCAATGCATCAGCTAAAAGGATGGATGGTGTCTGTCAGGTACAGAATCTCAGGAGTGAGGCTTTTTTCATTGCTTCCTTCCATGCTCCATCAGAAGCAAGTTCACTCTAAGGTCAATATGGTAGACAAGGGTCAGCAAATTTGTTCTATGAAAGGCCAGATAGTAAGTATTATAGATTTCGTGTGCTGGGTTACTAATATTGCATATGGGACATACTCATAATAAAAAAAAAGTTTATGTTTATCTCAAACTCAAATTCAACTGGGTGCCTTATATTTTTATTTGATAAATCTGGTCGCCCTACTTATAAGCCATATGGTCTCTGTGGCAACTACTTAGCCCTGCTGTTGTAGTGGGAAACAACCATAGACAATACACGAATCAGTGGGTGTGGCTGTGTTACAGTTAAACTTTATAGAAATTGGCAGTGGGCTATATTTGGCCTGAGGGCCATGGTTTGTCCACCCCTGCGTCTTTTTTTCAACACTTAATGTGCATCAGAATACCATGGAGGGTTTGTTAAAACACTGATTGCTGAGCCCCATCCCTGGAGTTCATGATTCCCTAGATTTGGGGTGAACCTCAACAGATTGCATCTCTATCAAGCTCCCAGGTGAGGCGGCTCCTGGTGGTCTGTAGGCCACACTTTTGAGTATCATTGCATGCGAGGAAATGCCTTATTGCCTTTTTGTTCCTAAAACCCACTTAGAGTAACATAGGCATTTTTATTATTATTCAAAGACTTCATCAATCTTATGAGACAAAAACTTTTAAATGCTGAAATTGAAATATTCTCATGTCCAGAACTTCCTAGCCAGCAAGGCTTCTCTAACACATATGGAAACTTTGGGCTAATTACAAAAAGTCACTCCCACTCAGGGAAGAATCAGAAAAAAAGGCACAACTTTTTTTTCCTTCAACTTTTATTTTAAGTTCAGGGGTACATGTGCAGGATGTGCAGACTTGTTACATAGGTAAAGGTGTGCCATGGTGGTTTTCTGCACAGATCATCCCATCACCTAGGTATTTAAGCCCAGCATCCATTAGCTATTCTTCCTGATGCTCTCCCTCCTGCCAGCCCCCAGTGGGCCCCAGTGTGTGTTGTTCCCCTCTATGTGTCCATGTGTTCTCATCATTCAGTTCCCAAATATAAGGGAGAACATGCAGTGTTTGGTTTTCTGTTCCTGAATTAGTTTGCTGAGGATAACGGCTTCCAACTCCATCCATGTCCCTACAAAGGATGTGATCTTGCTCCTTTTTATGGCTGCATAGTATTCCATGCTGTATACGTACCACATTTTCTTTATCCAGTTTTTCACTCATGGGCATTTAGGTTGATTCCATATCTTTGCTATTGTGAATAGTGCTGCAATGAACATACACGAAGGCACTGCTTTTTCTGTACTCACATAGCCCCTCGCCAGGATACACAGTTTGGTCAGCTGAGTGCAGGCCAGATTTCAGCATCTATTCTTCCCTTCAGGAGCCTCTATGCAGTGCACAGACTGCATGACACTGCTGCCTGACCAGAAAAATATTATCTACAATTTACTTAATCAAAACAACACATTCTAAATTTAAAATATTCCATATGAATTTATTTCTTTTCTTGCAGTGAAAAGAAAAACATGAAAGAATATTCTTAAGGAAAATCCCATACACAAGCTGACACCTGCTCTCCTTTCCTCATATCTCAAGGGGAGAAAATAAACAGAAGTTTAAGAAGTGTTTAAGAAAATTTAAGAAATAAACAGAATTTTAATGTCTAGTTTTAGTGTAGTGAATATGGTCTGAACCGTTTTAGCTTTTTGGAATTCATTTCAGTTTTCTTTATAGTCTAATATGTCAACAGTAGTATTTTGTAAATGTTCCATGACCCTTCACAAGGAGGTATATTCCCTATTTGGAGATGATAGACTTTAAAATATTTCTACTGATAAACATATCCTTTTCTGTTAGTAATGTCCATATGTCATGGATTCTCTATATTCTTACTTATCTTCCTGATATAAGGATGACTTGGGATGTAAGAGAATCCCAATAAGGGAAGGGAGAGAGTTTCCATGTGTCATTTTGTATCCCTGCCACATACCACAATACTTACAACATAACAGGCACCCACCTATTAAATGAATAAACTCTTTTTGGCTGTAGAGTAGGTGGAGTGCAATTGGCCTCAGTGATCCATTCAAATAAAAATGGATTTCTGACCGGGCGCGGTGGCTCAAGCCTGTAATCCCAGCACTTTGGGAGGCCGAGACGGGCGGATCACGAAGTCAGGAGATCGAGACCATCCTGGCTAACCCGGTGAAACCCCGTCTCTACTAAAAATATACAAAAAAAAAACTAGCCGGGCGAGGTGGCGGGCGCCTGTAGTCCCAGCTACTCGGGAGGCTGAGGCAGGAGAATGGCGTAAACCCGGGAGGCGGAGCTTGCAGTGAGCTGAGATCCGGCCATTGCACTCCAGCTTGGGCGACAGAGCGAGACTCCGTCTCAAAAAAAAAAAAAAAAAAAAAATGGATTTCTATCTTCTTTCCTTTCTCCCTGCTGGGCTTGAAGTATATTCCCTAAACTGGAGTCAGGTATAATTGGTGCATTTTAATTTTAAAAATCAGTTAATTTTTTCTCCTATATTTATTCTCTTTGGTTTTGGCCTTATTCATTGAGGTTACACAGACAAAGTAAATTTTATCTTCTAAATGAAAATCCGTAAATATCCATGTTTGGCTTTCAGCAAAAGAACTATAATAAAAATTAGAAAAATTTGTGAACCCCAAAATAACAATGAAACTACACATAATTTTGTGGTATATAGCTAGGGCAGTCATTAGGGCAGAACTTTCTCTTAAAAGAAGTTAAAAATTTTAAAAATTAGCAAACAACTTAATCACAGAATAAAATACCTTATGCAAGGAAAGTGAAAGGAAGAAAAAATGCACATGATAGATGGATTCAACGAAATTCAAAGATTAATCTAATAAAGGTCAAAGAAATTAATACTTTGACAGTCCTCTGGCATGACTTATGTTTAAAAAAACAGGCTTAAATAAACAATATTAAAAATGAAAGGGGCACAGATGTTGCAGACTGATTTATAAGGGGGGCTTCTGATTCTGATATTTATAGACCAGGTAATTTGGATCAACCATCTCAATAAAAACAACCAAAAGCTTGACACATTTTAAAATACCTACAATAAAGTCATTAAAGAGCTAAAAATGCAGTGAAGGATTTTAGGGCCAAGATCCAGGAGCATTCACTGTGTATTTAGGCACATTAGAAATAGCTGATGTGGCCGGGCATGGTGGCTCACGCCTGTAATCCCAGCACTTTGGGAGGCCAAGGCAGGTGGATCACCTCAGGTCAGGAGTTCGAGACCAGCCTGGCCAACATAGTGAAACTTGTCTCTACTAAAAATACAAAAATTAGCTGGGAATGGTGGCGGGCCCAGCTACTAGGGAGACTGAGGCAGGAGAATCACTTGAACCCGGGAAGCAGAGGTTGCAGTGAGCCAAAATCATGTCATTGCACTCCTACCTGGGCGACAGAACAAGACTCTGTCAAAGAAAGAAAGAGAGAAAGAAAAGAAAGAAAGAGAGAAAAGAAAGAAAGGAAAGAAAAGAAAGAAAGAAAGAAAAAGAAAGAAAGAAAGAAAGAAAGAAAGAAAGAAAGAAAGAAAGAAAGAAAGAAAGAAAAGAAAGAAAGAAAGAAAGAAAGAAAGAAAGAAAGAAAGAAAGAAAGAAAGAGAAAGAAAGAAAGAAAGAAAGAAAAGAAAGAAAGAAAGAAAGAAAGAAAGAAAGAAAGAAAGAAAGAAAGAAAGAAAGAAAGAAAGAAAGAAAGAAAGAAAAGAAAGAAAGAAACAGCTGATGTAGCTGATGAAAGAACTGGTAAAGTAAGTGACTCACGCCTGTAATCCAGACATTTTGGGAGGCTGAGATGGGAGGATTGCTTGAGCCCAGGAGTTCAAGACCAGCCTAGGCAACATGGCAAAACCCTGTCTCTACAAAAAATACAAAAAATTATCAGGGCGTGGTGGTGCAAGCCTGTAGTCCCAGCTACTCAGGAGGCTGATGTGGGAGGATAGCTTGAGCTCAGGAAGTCAAGGCTACAGTGAGCCATGATCATGCCACTGTACTCCATCCTGGGCAACTAAGCAAGACCCTGCCTCAAGAAAAAAAAAAAAAAAGAATTGGTAAAGTGGAAGGTATGTCATAAAGAAGATGAAAGAAAGAATGGGTAGAGCAAAAGCAGTATTTGAAGAGAAAACAGCTTGGAATTTTCCAAAACTGAAAAAGACATCAGTCCACAGATTAAAGAGGCCTTAAATATCTCCAAAATATTTTATTTATAAAAAGAAAGCCATAGCTTGACACATCACTAGAACTTCTGAAAATGAAAGGCAAAGAGAAAAACTTAAGAGGTGCCTGAAAAAAAAAAAAAAAAAAAAAGGCAGGTTACCTTCAAAGGGACATAATGAGGTTGACAGTGTTTTTCTCAATGATGCAAGTCAAAATATAAAATGTTCTTGTCTAAAACTCCATTGTAGCAGACTAGAGAAGGGTTGTAAGTCACAGTGATATGCTCCTGCTGGTGTGGAAGAAAGCAAACATCCATGCTGTGAACTGCCTGTGGGGGCTGCGTGGCCAGGAATTCTAGGAGCTGAGACCAACCCCCAGCTGACAGCTAGTAAGTCATACAACTGCAAAGAAATGATTCTGCCAGCAACCAGTGAACCTGGAAGAAGACCAATGCCTCAGATGAGAATGGCAACCCCAGCTGACTCCTTGATTTCCACCTAGTGAGACTGAGCAGAAGACTCAGCTAGTTCATATCCAGACTCCCAACCCATGGAAATGGTGAGATAATTTTCACTTGTAATAGTAGAGAAAAATTGTAAGATAAACTTTAAGATATTGTAAGATAAGATAAAGCAAAAAACCATAAGGTACATTTTACTATAAGCCACTAAATTTGTGGTAATGTTACACTGCAATAGAAAACTAATATATGTTTTAAATATTTTTAAGAAAATACTATGGAAAGTTTCATGTCATTACATCTGATACTGTAGATAAATGAAACGTTAATAGAAAAATATAATTCTCCAAGTTGAAGAACAGAAAACATAAACACACATATAAGCATGAGATTAAATGAATAGTTTAAAAATATTTCTATAAATAAAAAGCCAGACATGATTTTAGGGCAGATACTACCAAACAATTAAGGAAAAAAATGCTAATTTTGAATACACTAGAAAACGAGGAAGCACCTCAACTTTTTTAGTGATGCAAATATAACTTTGATACTAAAATTTGCCCCCCCCCCACCAAAAAAATATAATTTCACTCTTGGACATAGTTGCAAAATTCCCAAGCAAAATTTTAGCAAATTGTGTATTACAATATATTTAAAAGATAATACCTTATGACCAAAGTAAAGTTTATCCCACTAATTCAAAGTTGATTTTTATTTTTATTTTTTAATTTAATTTAATTTTTTTAGAGACAGGACAAGGTCTCTCTTTGTCACCCAGGCTGGAGTGCAATGGTGCAATCAGCCTCAACCTCCTGGGCTCAAGTGGTCCTCCTGCCTCAGTCTCCTGAGTAGCTAGGACTACAGGCATGAATCACCATGCCTGGCTAATTTTAAAAAAATTTTTTTAGAGATGGGGTCTTGCTATGTTGCACAGGCTGGTCTCGAATTCCTGTCCTCAAGTGATCCTTCCACTTCACCCTTCCAAAGTGCTGGAATTACAGGCATGAGCCACTGTGCCAGCCTTGAAGTTGATTGATTTAACATTAAAAAATGAATTAATGTAAATTACCACAGGAACAGAAAATGAAGAAAAATCACATAATCATCTTAAGAGATGCAGGAAGACCATCTATTTTACTGAAAATTCATGTCTGCTTGTAATTTTTTTTAAAAAAATCTCAGCAGACCAGGAATAGAAAAGAACTTCCAAAGCTATTAAAGTGATTTTAAACCAAAACCGCATAGCAAACATCATCTTTAGTAGTGAAACATTAAAAGCATTATCTATAAGATCATAAACAAGCCTAGGTAACCATTATCCCTACTTTTATTTAAGATTATATTAAGGATCTTAGGTGGTACAGTAAAGCAGGAAAATAAAAAATAGTGTAAGAACTAGAAATGAAAAATAAAACTCTATTTACAGATGATACAATTGTCTTCATAAAAACTAAAAGGATGCACAAAAAATTATTAAAATTGATAGAATTTAACAAAGTTACTGGAAACAAAATCAATATGCAAAAATCTAACTGCATTTCTGTTACCAGCAAACAAAATAGAAAATGTAATTTTAAGATACCATTTTAAATACTATGCAAAGTATATAAAAAATGAAAACTATATGATCGTCTCAATAGATGCAGGAAAGCTTTTGATAAAATCCAATATCTCTTTATTATTAAAAAAAAACCCTCAATAAACTAGGCATCAAAGGAACATATCTCAAAATAACAAGAGCCATCTATGACAAACCGACAGCCAACATCGTACTGATCGGGCAAAAGCTAGAAGCATTCCCCTTGAGAACTGGAACAAGACAAGGATGCCCACTCTCAGCACTCTTATTCAACAGAACTGGAAGTGCTAGCCAGAGCAATCAGATAAGAGAAAGCAATAAAGGGCATCCAAATTAAAAAAGAAGTCAAACTATCATTCGTCACAAATGATATGATTCTATACCTAGAAAATCCTAAAGACTCACCAAAAGGCTCCTAGACTGACAAGCAACTTCAGTAAAGTTTCAGGATACAAAATCAATGCACAAAACTCAGTAATGCCACTCCACACCATAACATTCTAGCTGAAAGCCAAATCAAGAATGCAATCCCATTTACAATAGCTGCAAAAAAATAAAATACCTAGGAATGTATCTAACCAAGGAGGTGAAACATCTCTACAGGAAGAACTACAAAACACCACAGAAAGAAATCGTGGATGACACAAACAAATGGAAAAACATTCCATCCTCATGGATTGGAAGAATCAATATCATTAAAATGGCCATACTGGTCAAAGCAATCTATAGATTCAATGCTATTCCTATCAAACTATCAATATCATTTTTCATAGAACTAGAAAAAAACTATTCTAAAATTCATATGGAGCAACAATAACAAAAAAAAGCCCAAGTAGCCAAAGCAATCCTAAGCAAAAAGAACAAAGCCACAGGCATCATACTACCCAACTTCCAACTATACTACAAGGCTACAGTAATCAAAACAGCATGGTACTGGTAGAAAAACAGACACATAGATCAATGGAACAAAATAGAGAACCCAGAAATAAAGTTGCACACCTAAGTCATCTGATCTTTGACAAAGTTGACAAAAATAAGCAATGGGGAAAGGACTACCTATTCAATATATGAAGCTGGGATAACTGCCTAGCCATATGCATAACAATAAAACTGGACCCCTACCTTTTACCATACACAAAAAGTAACTCAAGATAGATTAAAGATTTAAATATAAGACTTCAAACTATAAGAACCCTAGAAGAAAATCTAGGAAACACCATCCTAGACATTGACCTTGGGAAGGAATTTATGACTAATTCCTCAAAAGCAATTGTAACAAAAACAAAAACTGACAAGTGGGACCTAATTAAACTAAAGAGCTTCTGCATAGCAAAAGAAACTATCAACAGAGTAAACAGACAACTTCCACAATGGGAGAAAATATTCACAAACTATGCATCCAACAAACATCTAATATCCAGAATATATAAGGAACTTAAGCAATCCAATAAACAAAATAACAAAAACCCTCATTAAAAAGTGGGCAAAATACATGAATAGGCACTTCTTAAAAGAACACATACAAGCAGTCAACAAATATTTTTAAATGTTCCACATCACTAATCATCAGAAAATGCAAATCAAAACGATAATGGGATACTATCTCACACCAGTCACTATGGCTATTATTAAAAAGTCATAAAATAACAGTTGCTGTTGAGGTTCTGGAGATACCTCAACAACTGTTGGTGGGAATACAAATTAGTTCAGCCACTGTGGAAAGCAATTTGGAGATCTTTTAAAGAACTTAAGGGGTGGAGCAAGATGGCCGAATAGGAACAGCTCCAGTCTCCAACTCCCAGCGCGAGCGAGCGACACAGAAGACAGGTGATTTCTGCATTTTCAACTGAGGTACTGGGTTTATCTCACTGGGGAGTGCCTGACAATGGGTGCTGGTCAGCTGCTGCAGCCCAACCAGGGATAGCTGAAGCAGGGCAAGGCATCGCCTCACCTGGGAAGCACAAGGGGGAAGGGAATCCCTTTTCCTACCCAGGGGAACTGAGACACACAACACCTGGAAAATCGGGTAACTACCACCCCAATACCGCGCTCTTCCAAGGATCTTAGCAAAGGGGCACACCAGGAGACTATATCCCACACCTGGCCTGGAGGGTCCCACCCCAGGGAGCCTCCCTCATTGCTAGCACAGCAGTCTGCAATCTCGAGGCAAGGCAGCAGCTAGGCTGGGGGAGGGGCGCCCGCCATTGCTGAGGCTTAAGTAGATAAACAAAGCAGCTGGGAAGCTCGAACTGGGTGGAGCTAACAGCAGCTCAAGGAGTCCTGCCTGTCTCTGTAGACTCCACCTCTGGGGACAGGGTACAGCTAAACAACAACAACAACAAAAACAACAAAAAGCAGCTGAAACCTCTGCAGACGCAAATGACTCTGTCTGACAGCTTGAAAGTGAGCAGTGGATCTCCCCAGCACCGAGGTTGAGATCTAAGAATGGACAGACTACCTGCTCAAGTGGGTCCCTGACCCCTGAGTAGCCTAACTGGGAGACATCCCCCACTAGGGGCAGACCGACACCCCACACCTCACACGGTGGAATACACCCCTGAGAGGAAGCTTCCATAGCAAGAATCAGACAGGTACACTCGCTGTTCAGCAATATTCTATCTTCTGCAGCCTCTGCTGCTGATACCCAGGCAAATAGGGTCTGGAGTGAACCTCAAGCAATCTCCAACAGACCTACAGCTGAGGGTCCTGACTGTTAGAAGGAAAACTAACAAACAGGAAGGACACCTACACCAAAACCCCATCAGTACGTCACCATCATCAAAGACCAGAGGCAGATAAAACCACAAAGATGGGGAAAAAGCAGGGCAGAATAGCTGGAAATTCAAAAAATAAGAGCGCATCTCTCCCTGCAGAGGAACGCAGCTCATCACCAGCAACGGATCAAAGCTGGATGGAGAATGACTTTGATGAGATGAGAGAAGGCGGCTCCAGTCCATCAAACTTCTCAGAGCTAAAGGAGGAATTACGTACCCAGCGCAAAGAAACTAAAAATCTTGAAAAAAAAGTGGAAGAATTGATAACTAGAATAATTTTTTTGTTTGTTTAAATTCATTCGTTTTTATTTTTATTTTATTTTATTTTATTTTTATTATTATACTTTGAGTTCTAGGGTACATGTGCATAACGTGCAGGTTTCTTACATATGTATACTTGTGCCATGTTGCTGTGCTGCACCCATCAACTCGTCAGCACCCATCAACTCGTCATTTACATCAGGTATAACTCCCAATGCAATCCCTCCCCCCTTCCCCCTCCCCATGATAGGCCCCGGTGTGTGATGTTCCCCTTCCCGAGTCCAAGTGATCTCATTGTTCAGTTCCCACCTATGAGTGAGAACATGCAGTGTTCGGTTTTCTGTTCTTGTGATAGTTTGCTAAGAATGATGGCTTCCAGCTGCATCCATGTCCCTACAAAGGACACAAACTCATCCTTTTTTATGGCTGCATAGTATTCCATGGTGTATATGTGCCACATTTTCTTAATCCAGTCTGTCACTGATGGACATTTGGGTTGATTCCAAGTCTTTGCTATTGTGAATAGTGCCGCAATAAACATACGTGTGCATGTGTCTTTATAGCAGCATGATTTATAATCCTTTGGGTATATACCCAGTAATGGGATGGCTGGGTCATATGGTACATCTAGTTCTAGATCCTTGAGGAATCGCCATACTGTTTTCCATAATGGTTGAACTAGTTTACAATCCCACCAACAGTGTAAAAGTGTTCCTATTTCTCCACATCCTCTCCAGCACCTGTTGTTTCCTGACTTTTTAATGATCGCCATTCTAACTGGTGTGAGATGGTATCTCATTGTGGTTTTGATTTGCATTTCTCTGATGGCCAGTGATGATGAGCATTTTTTCATGTGTCTTTGGCTGTATGAATGTCTTCTTTTGAGAAATGTCTGTTCATATCCTTAGCCCACTTTTTGATGGGGTTGTTTGTTTTTGTCTTGTAAATTTGTTTGAGTTCTTTGTAGGTTCTGGATATTAGCCCTTTGTCAGATGAGTAGATTGCAAAAATTTTCTCCCATTCTGTAGGTTGCCTGTTCACTCTGATGGTAGTTTCTTTTGCTGTGCAGAAGCTCTTTAGTTTAATGAGATCCCATTTGTCAATTTTGGCTTTTGCTGCCATTGCTTTTGGTGTTTTAGACATGAAGTCTTTGCCCATGCATATGTCCTGAATGGTACTACCTAGGTTTTCCTCTAGGATTTTTATGGTATTAGGTCTAACATTTAAGTCTCTAATCCATCTTGAATTAATTTTCGTATAAGGAGTAAGGAAAGGATCCAGTTTCAGCTTTCTACTTATGGCTAGCCAATTTTCCCAGCACCATTTATTAAATAGGGAATCCTTTCCCCATTTCTTGTTTCTCTCAGGTTTGTCAAAGATCAGATGGCTGTAGATGTGTGGTATTATTTCTGAGGACTCTGTTCTGTTCCATTGGTCTATATATCTGTTTTGGTACCAGTACCATGCTGTTTTGGTTACTGTAGCCTTGTAGTATAGTTTGAAGTCAGGTAGCGTGATGCCTCCGGCTTTGTTCTTTTGACTTAGGATTGTCTTGGAGATGCGGGCTCTTTTTTGGTTCCATATGAACTTTAAAGCAGTTTTTTCCAATTCTGTGAAGAAAATCATTGGTAGCTTGATGGGGATGGCATTGAATCTATAAATAACCTTGGGCAGTGTGGCCATTTTCACGATATTGATTCCTCCTATCCATGAGCATGGTACATTCTTCCATTTGTTTGTGTCCTCTTTTATTTCACTGGGCAGTGGTTTGTAGTTCTCCTTGAAGAGGTCCTTTACATCCCTTGTAAGTTGGATTCCTAGGTATTTTATTCTCTTTGAAGCAATTGTGAATGGAAGTTCATTCATGATTTGGCTCTCTGTTTGTCTGTTACTGGTGTATAAGAATGCTTGTGATTTTTGCACATTAATTTTGTATCCTGAGACTTTGCTGAAGTTGCTTATCAGCTTAAGGAGATTTGGGGCTGAGACAATGGGGTTTTCTAAATATACAATCATGTCATCTGCAAACAGGGACAATTTGACTTCTTCTTTTCCTAACTGAATACCCTTGATTTCTTTCTCTTGCCTGATTGCCCTAGCCAGAACTTCCAACACTATGTTGAATAGGAGTGGTGAGAGAGGGCATCCCTGTCTTGTGCCAGTTTTCAAAGGGAATTTTTCCAGTTTTTGCCCATTCAGTATGATATTGGCTGTGGGTTTGTCATAAATAGCTCTTATGATTTTGAGGTACGTTCCATCAATACCGAATTTATTGAGCGTTTTTAGCATGAAGGGCTGTTGAATTTTGTCAAAAGCCTTTTCTGCATCTATTGTGATAATCATGTGGTTCTTGTCTTTGGTTCTGTTTATATGCTGGATTATGTTTATTGATTTGCGAATGTTGAACCAGCCTTGCATCCCCGGGATGAAGCCCACCTGATCATGGTGGATAAGCTTTTTGATGTGTTGCTGAATCCGGTTTGCCAGTATTTTATTGAGGATTTTTGCATCGATGTTCATCAGGGATATTGGTCTAAAATTCTCTTTTTTTGTTGTGTCTCTGCCAGGCTTTGGTATCAGGATGATGTTGGCCTCATAGAGGATTCTCTCTTTTTCTATTGATTGGAATAGTTTCAGAAGGAATGGTACCAGCTCCTCCTTGTACCTCTGGTAGAATTCGGCTGTGAATCCATCTGGTCCTGGACTTTTTTTGGTTGGTAGGCTATTAATTATTGCCTCAATTTCAGAGCCTGCTATTGGTCTATTCAGGGATTCAACTTCTTCCTGGTTTAGTCTGGGAAGAGTGTAAGTGTCCAGGAAATTATCCATTTATTCTAGATTTTCCAGTTTATTTGCATAGAGGTGTTTATAGTATTCTCTGATGGTAGTTTGTATTTCTGTGGGGTCAGTGGTGATAGCCCCTTTATCATATTTTATTCTGTCAATTTGATTCTTCTCTCCTTTCTTCTTTATTAGTCTTGCTAGCGGTCTGTCAATTTTGTCAATCTTTTCAAAAAACCAACTCCTGGATTCCTTGATTTTTTGGAGAGTTTTTTGTGTTTCTATCTCCTTCAGTTCTGCTCTGATCTTAGTTATTTCTTGCCTTCTGCTAGCTTTCGAATGTGCTTGCTCTTGCTTCTCTAGTTCTTTTAATTGTGATGTTAGAATGTCAATTTTAGATCTTTCCTGCTTTCTCTTGTGGGCATTTAGTGCTATAAATTTCCCCCTACACACTGCTTTAAATGTGTCCCAGAGATTCTGGTATGTTGTATCTTTGTTCTCATTGGTTTCAAAGAACATCTTTATTTCTGCCTTCATTTCATTATGTACCCAGTAGTCATTCAGGAGCAGGTTCTTCAGTTTCCATGTAGTTGAGCGGTTTTGATTGAGTTTCTTAGTCCTGAGTTCTAGTTTGATTGCACTGTGGTCTGAGAGACAGTTTGTTATAATTTCTGTTCTTGTACATTTGCTGAGGAGTGCTTTACTTCCACTTATGTGGTCAATTTTGGAGTAAGTGCGATGTGGTGCTGAGAAGAATGTATATTCTCTTGATTTGGGGTGGAGAGTTCTATAGATATCTATTAGGTCTGCTTGCTGCAGAGATGAGTTCAATTCCTGGATATCCTTGTTAACTTTCTGTCTCGTTGAACTGTCTAAAGTTGACAGTGGAGTGTTGAAGTCTCCCATTATTATTGTATGGGAGTCTAAGTCTCCTTGCAAGTCTCTAAGGACTTGCTTTATGAATTTGGGTGCTCCTGTATTGGGTGCATATATATTTAGGATAGTTAGCTCTTCCTGTTGAATTGATCCCTTTACCATTATGTAATGGCCTTCTTTGTCTCTTTTGATCTTTGATGGTTTAAAGTCTGTTTTATCAGAGACTAGTATTGCAACCCCTGCTTTTTTATGTTCTCCATTTGCTTGGTAAATCTTCCTCCATCCCTTTATTTTGAGCCTATGTATGTCTCTGCATGTGAGATGGGTCTTCTGAATACAGCAGACTGATGGGTCTTGACTCTTTATCCAGTTTGCCAGTCTCTGTCTTTTAATTGGAGCATTTAGTCCATTTACATTTAAGGTTAATATTGTTATGTGTGAACTTGATCCTGCCATTATGATATTAACTGGTTATTTTGCTCGTTAGTTGATGCAGTTTCTTCCTAGCCTCGATGGTCTTTATATTTTGGCATGTTTTTGCAATGGCTGGTACCGGTTGTTCCTTTCCATGTTCAGTGCTTCCTTCAGGGTCTCTTGTAAGGCAGGCCTAGTGGTGACAAAATCTCTACGCATTTGCTTATCTGTAAAGGATTTTATTTCTCCTTCACTTATGAAACTTAGTTTGGCTGGATATGAAATTCTGGGTTTAAAATTCTTTTCTTTAAGAATGTTGAATATTGACCCCCACTCTCTTCTGGCTTGTAGAGTTTCTGCCGAGAGATCTGCTGTTAGTCTGATGGGCTTCCCTTTGTGGGTAACCCGACCTTTCTCTCTGGCTGCCCTTAAGATTTTTTCCTTCATTTCAACTTTGGTGAATCTGGCAATTATGTGTCTTGGAGTTGCTCTTCTCGAGGAGTATCTTTGTGGCGTTCTCTGTATTTCCTGGATTTGAATGTTGGCCTGCCCTACTAGGTTGGGGAAGTTCTCCTGGATGATATCCTGAAGAGTGTTTTCCAATTTGGTTCCATTTTCCCCCTCACTTTCAGGCACCCCAATCAGACGTAGATTTGGTCTTTTTACATAATCCCATACTTCTTGCAGGCTTTGTTCATTTCTTTTTCTTCTTTTTTCTTTTGGTTTCTCTTCTCGCTTCATTTCATTCATTTGATCCTCAATTGCTGATACTCTTTCTTCCAGTTGATCGAGTCGGTTACTGAAGCTTGTGCATTTGTCACGTATTTCTCGTGTCATGGTTTTCATCTCTTTCATTTCGTTTATGACCTTCTCTGCATTAATTACTCTAGCCATCAATTCTTCCACTTTTTTTTCAAGATTTTTAGTTTCTTTGCGCTGGGTACGTAATTCCTCCTTTAGCTCTGAGAAGTTTGATGGACTGAAGCCTTCTTCTCTCATCTCGTCAAAGTCATTCTCCGTCCAGCTTTGATCCATTGCTGGCGATGAGCTGCGCTCCTTTGCCGGGGGAGATGTGCTCTTATTTTTTGAATTTCCAGCTTTTCTGCCCTGCTTTTTCCCCATCTTTGTGGTTTTATCTGCCTCTGGTCTTTGATGATGGTGACGTACTGATGGGGTTTTGGTGTAGGTGTCCTTCCTGTTTGATAGTTTTCCTTCTAACAGTCAGGACCCTCAGCTGTAGGTCTGTTGGAGATTGCTTGAGGTCCACTCAGACCCTGTTTGCCTGGGTATCAGCAGCAGAGGCTGCAGAAGACAGAATATTGCTGAACAGCGAGTGTACCTGTCGGATTCTTGCTTTGAAAGCTTCCTCTCAGGGGGGTACTCCACCCTGTGAGGTGTGGGGTGTCAGACTGCCCCTAGTGGGGGATGTCTCCCAGTTAGGCTACTCAGGGGTCAGGGACCCACTTGAGCAGGCAGTCTGTCCCTTCTCAGATCTCAACCTCCGTGTTGGGAGATCCACTGCTCTCTTCAAAGCTGTCAGACAGAGTCGTTTGCGTCTGCAGAGGTTTCTGCTTTGTTTGTTATTGTTTACTGTGCCCTGTCCCCAGAGGTGGAGTCTACAGAGACAGGCAGGTTTCCTTGAGCTGCTGTGAGCTCCACCCAGTTTGAGCTTCCCAGCGGCTTTGTTTACCTACTTAAGCCTCAGCAGTGGCGGGCGCCCCTCCCCCAGCCTCGCTGCTGCCTTTATGGTAGATCACAGACTGCTGTGCTAGCAATGAGGGAGGCTCCGTGGGCGTGGGACCCCCTGGGCCAGGTGTGGGATATAATGTCCTGGTGTGCCTGTTTCCTTAAAGCGCAGTATTGGGGTGGGAGTTACCCGATTTTCCAGGTGTTGTGTGTCTCAGTTCCCCTGGGTAGGAAAAGGGATTCCCTTCCCCCTTGCACCTCCCAGGTGAGGTGATGCCTTGCCCTGCTTCAGCTCTCGCTGGTCGGGCTGCAGCAGCTGACCAGGACCTATTGTCCGGCACTCCCTAGTGAGATGAACCCAGTACCTCAGTTGAAAATGCAGAAATAACCGGTCTTCTGTGTCGCTCGCACTGGGAATTGGAGACTGGAGCTGTTCCTATTCGGCCATCTTCAAATTCATTCCGATAACTAGAATAATTAATGCAGAGAAGGCCATAAACGAATGGACAGAGATAAAAACCAAGAGTCAAGACCCATCAGTTTGCTGTATTCAGGAGACCCATCTCACATGCAGGGACATACATAGACTCAAAATAAAGGGATGGAGGAAGGTCTACCAAGCAAATGGAGAACAAAAAAAAGCAGGGGTTGCAGTACTAGTCTCTGATAAAACAGACTTTAAACCATCAAGATCAAAAGAGACAAAGAAGGCCATTACATAATGGTAAAGGGATCAATTCAACAGGAAGAGATAACTATCCTAAATATATATGCACCCAATACAGGAGCTCCCAGATTCATAAAGCAAGTCTTTAAAGACTTACAAAGAGACTTAGACTCCCATACAATAATAATGGGAGACTTCAACACCCCACTGTCAACATTAGACAGATCAACGAGACAGAAAGTTAACAAGGATATCCAGGAATTGAACTCATCTCTGCAGCAAGCAGACCTAATAGACATCTACAGAACTCTCCACCCCAAATCAAGAGAATATACATTCTTCTCAGCACCACATCGCACTTACTCCAAAATTGACCACATAATTGGAAGTAAAGCACTCCTCAGCAAATGTACAAGAACAGAAATTACAACAAACTGTCTCTCAGACCACAGTGCAATCAAACTAGAACTTAGGACTAAGAAACTCAATCAAAACCGCTCAACTACATGGAAACTGAAGAACCTGCTCCTGAATGACTACTGGGTACATAATGAAATGAAGGCAGAAATAAAGATGTTCTTTGAAACCAATGAGAACAAAGATACAACATACCAGAATCTCTGGGACACATTTAAAGCAGTGTGTAGAGGGAAATTTATAGCACTAAATGCTCACAAGAGAAAGCAGGAAAGATCTAAAATTGACACTCTAACATCACAATTAAATGAACTAGAGAAGCAAGAACAAACACATTCAAAAGCTAGCAGAAGGCAAGAAATAACCAAGATCAGAGCAGAACTGAAGGAGATAGAGACACAAAAAACCCTCCAAAAAATCAAGGAATCCAGGAGTTGGTTTTTTGAAAAGATCAACAAAATTCATAGACCGCTAGCAAGACTAATAAAGAAGAAAAGAGAGAAGAATCAAATTGACGCAATAAAAAATGATAAAGGGGATATCACCACTGACCCCACAGAAATACAAACTATTGTCAGAGAATACTATAAACACCTCTATGCAAATAAACTGGAAAATCTAGAAGAAATGGATAATATCCTGGACACGTACACTCTCCCAAGACTAAACCAGGAAGAAGCTGAATTCCTGAATAGACCAATAGCAGGCTCTGAAATTGAGGCAATAATTAATAGCCTACCAACCAAAAAAAGTCCAGGACCAGACGGATTCACAGCTGAATTCTACCAGAGGTACAAGGAGGAGCTGGTACCATTCCTTCTGAAACTATTCCAATCAATAGAAAAAGAGGGAATCCTCCCTAACTCATTTTATGAGGCCAACATCATCCTGATACCAAAGCCTGGCAGAGACACAACAAAAAAAGGGAATTTTAGACCAATATCCCTGATGAACATCGATGCAAAAATCCTCAATAAAATACTGGCAAACCAGATCCAGCAGCACATCGAAAAGCTTATCCACCATGATCAAGTGGGCTTCATCCCTGGGATGCAAGGCTGGTTCAACATATGCAAGTCAATAAACGTAATCCAGCATATAAACAGAACCAAAGACAAGAACCACATGATTATCTCAATAGATGCAGAAAAGGCTTTTGACAAAATTCAACAGCCCTTCATGCTAAAAACGCTCAATAAATTCGGTATTGATGGAACGTACCTCAAAATCATAAGAGCTATTTATGACAAACCCACAGCCAATATCAAAAGGAAGAATCAGTATCGTGAAAATGGCCATACTGCCCAAGGTAATTTATAGATTCAATGCCATCCCCATCAAGCTACCAAAGACTTTCTTCACAGAATTGGAAAAAACTGCTTTAAAGTTCTTATGGAACCAAAAAGAGCCCGCATCTCCAAGACAATCCTAAGTCAAAAGAACAAAGCTGGAGGCATCACGCTACCTGACTTCAAACTATACTACAAGGCTACAGTAACCAAAACAGCATGGTACTGGTACCAAAACAGAGATATAGACCAATGGAACGAACAGAGTCCTCAGAAATAATAATACCACACATCTACAGCCATCTGATCTTTGACAAACCTGAGAAAAACTAGAAATGGGGAAAGGATTCCCTATTTAATAAATGGTGCTGGGAAAATTGGCTAGCCATAAGTAGAAAGCTGAAACTGGATCCTTTCCTTACTCCTTATACGAAAATTAATTCAAGATGGATTAGAGACTTAAATGTTAGACCTAATACCATAAAAACCCTAGAAGAAAACCTAGGTAATACCATTCAGGACATAGGCATGGGCAAGGACTTCATGTCTAAAACACCAAAAGCAACAGCAACAAAAGCCAAAATTGACAAATGGATTCTAATTAAACTAAGGAGCTTCTTCACAGCAAAAGAAACTACTATCATAGTGAACAGGCAACCTACAGAATGGGAGAAATTTTTTGCAATCTACTCATCTGACATCTACTCTCTGTTTCCGAGGCTGACTTTTTAACATTCCACATATAAGTGAGATCATGTGGTATTTGTCTTTCTGTGCTTGGTTTATTTCATTTAACATCACATCCTCCAGGTTCATCTATGTTGTTGCAAATAACAGAATTTCCTGTTTTTTTTTCTAAGGCTAAATAGTGTTCCATTGTGTATATATTCCACATTTTGTTTACCCATTTGTCCATTGATGGGCACTTAAGTTGATTCTCTATCTTGGCTACTGTGAATAATGCTGCAATGACTGTGATAGTGCAGATGTCTCTTTGACATACTGATTTCGTATCCTTTGGATATATCATATGGTAGTTCTAATTTTAATTTTTTGAGGAACCTCTATAATATTTAACAAATGACAATACCAATTTACATTTCCACCAACAGTGTGCACTTATTCCCTTTTCTCCACAGCCTCACAACACTTATCTTTTGTCTTTTTGCTAATAGGTGTGAGGCAATATCTCATTGTGGTTTTAATTTGCATTTCCCTGATGATTCGTGATGTTGAGCATTTTTTTCATATACCTGTTGGCCATTTGTCTGTCTTCTTTTAAGAAATGTCTATTCAAGTCCTTTGCCTATTTTTAAATTCAGTTGTTTTCTTGCTATTGAACTATTTTGACGTTTTGAATCTCATAAATACATAACTATTTGCCTCTTATAAAACATCTATTTCATAGTCCAGGATTCTCAGTGTGTTTCAAATTTTTCTCTTCTATAACTTATAGCTGTAGATGATAGTACTAATTCTCTCTGATAGGAATTCTGTCTCTCTCTCTCTCTCTCTCTCTCTCTCCCCCCCCTTCCCTTTCTGTGTGTGTGTGTCCTCTTTCTCTCTCATATCTCTCATTCTTTCCCTTTCTTCTCTAAGCTATTTAGAGTTAGTCCAATTTTTTTCAAGCATTTAAAATAGCAAAATAGCTCAGATTAATCAATGCCATGGAACAGCTGAAGTTATTATCCAGTCCACTGATATATCGTGGTTCTTCTTGATTACTAAGTTCTTTTGAACATAGACACAGAGGAGCATTATCATGGATAGCTTGGCATATCATTTTCTCTGTCTTTCCCTTAGATTTCTGGTTGTTTTACTCTTTGTTTAAATCTCCATATTGAAGGTGACTGTGAGAAGGGGGAGGAGCAGCAAGTCTAATCTGGTTTTGTTATAGCTTTTCTAATGGAATAGTAGATTCACTTTAGTGCTCAGCTGGAGAAGGGATAGGGATCATGGAAGGTGATCATGTCTTACGATATAGAGGGAGGCACAATACGGAATTAAAACCTCCACTATAAAATTAGGATGAGGTTATTTTTGGTATTTTCATTATTTATTATGTCTTCTGTGGAGTCCTAATTAGGGAAAAGGAGTCAGGCTGGCAGGACCAAGGGAAAGCAAAAAAAGAAAGCAGATAAGCTGTAAGTCTGCCTTTCTTCATGGTCCAGGACATATAGCCCTCCTGCACAAATAACTCACAATCTTCCTGTACCCAACTATCACCAGACACCCTGAAGTTAGCTCACTGCAACCTTGGCATTATCAGCACTGCACAAAGCTCTCTTCAGCATACAGCATAAACTCTATTCTATAATATAAACTCTCCAGCAAGCCTGTTTTTTTGCAGTTAGCTTCTCTCGTGCTGATACTGCCAGTTGCCTCTCAGCCAAAATCTTTTCCTACTTTCTCTAGTAAATCTGCCTTTCTGCACCTACAATTTGCTTGGTAAGTTCTTTTACCCCTGCACCATCAGCTCAGGTAGTTGTTTCTTCCCAGTAACATCTCCCTTTAATGCAGTAAGTAAGCTCCCTTTAACCAATAAGAAGGACCTTCCAGGACAGTTTGTGCCCTACACTTACCTTTTGTAGATCACAGGGGTCTGGCATGCCAAGTCTGGATATATTCATAATACTTGGCCTTGGCTAGGTGTCTTCAGGGGCTGCAGGTACTTCAGAGATCCTCGCTTTCCGAGGGATGTGGAGAAATTGAAGTGGATATGGTAGCAAAGAGGTGAAAGAAGCAAAGTGAAGGCAGAGAACACTGGGAGGGAAGCAATGAGAGAATCTAGAACACTTCTACAATTTAACTTAACAAATCTGTTGCAAGGCGTGGCACCATGAAAGGCAAACTACTCACTGTCCATCTTGCTGAAGAAAAGGGAAATGGGAATGAATTTAAAATGGAAAAGAAAGGAAATGGACAGGCCTGTAGAAGCACTTCTGAAGTGAGTTTGTGAGACATTGGAATGAGTTGCTACATTGCAACAGAGTTGTAAGCAGAGGCCTCCAGTAACTCACACTAAGGCTTAGTTGCCCTTCATTAAAAGTCATTTACATCTATCCTCCAAATGTCTCCCCAAACGTGGGTCCACATGCTTTTGTCTCTACAACTTCATTAGGAAATACATGGCAAAAGTTTATTGTTTGTTGTTTCCTGATTTTATTCCTAGCAGATAGGTCTTAGTGAAAATCACAGAGTTCCGAATTCTCAAATTTTAAAATCTTTAAAAATGCCATAATTACAGGGCTTTCTGCGTTATATGTAAAATCAGATGGAGAAACAGCTATTTTTTTTCTGGCCATTTAAGGATAGAGTAAGGCCTGACTTTGTGTTTCTAATGGGGGCTGGTGCTAGGTCAGAGAGGTCTGGCAGACAAGGGCTCTGATTTTTTTTTTTAAACATAGTCTTGTTCTGTCGCCCAGGCTGGTGTGCAGTGGTGCAATCTCAGCTCACTGCAACCTCTGCCTCCTGGGTTCAAGCAATTCTCTGCTTCAGCCTTCCCAGAAGCTTGGATTACAGATGCCCGCCACCATGCCTGGCTAATCTTTTTGTATTTTTAGTAGAGACGGGGTTTCACCATCTTGGCCAGGCTGGTCTTGAACTCCTGATCTCGTGATCCGCCCACCTTGGACTCCCAAAGTGCTGGGATTACAGGCGTGAGTCACCATGCCTGGCCAAAGGGCTCTAATCTTACAGGGACTTTTGCTATGGGCTGTTCTTTTTTGATTTCTCTCTTTTTGCTCCTGGTGAAGGGTCTCAGTGTAGTTTCCTCTCTTTCTAGCATTCCTGATGCAAAACACCTACCCAACCAGATGCAATTACTTGGTTCTCTCCTTGCACAAATAGGCAGCTGAGTCTTACAAATGACACTGCAACTTGTGCATTCTCCCCTTCTCTCTCCGGTTCTGGGTAACCCTGGTCTCACTAATAAGGACCTCTGGAAGATCCTAGTTGTGTTTGTATTTTAGCGGGCTACTTCCAGGGCTCATTCCTCATTGATTTCTAAAGCTAGTCATCTTATCTGTATTTTAGAATGACTAAAGGTCTTTTCTTTGCTTTTATTAGTCTGATTTCTAAATTCTATTAGTTTTCCCATTTAATAAAAACATATGCATTCTCTTAGTTAACAAAGAGAAATTGACTTACCACTGTAGGGCAAACTATGTGCTCTCTGGGCTAGAATCAGGAGGGTGGATGGTTTTGCCTTCTTCCTGTAGACTGCCTGTTGATTTAATCTTATTCGACCAGGGAATTTTCAGAGTGGGAAGAGGGAAGAAAAGTCCTGTAAATCCTAAGTGCTGGCTCTAGTTCTCTGCCTTGAGTAGCAAAGAAAATCTCCATTCAATTTTCAAATAAGTCCTAATTTAAATCTTCTATATATTCAATTTCAAAATGATTAAGCATTGGCCATTATAGGATTTACTACCTCCAATCAGTCCACTCATTATCAAATTCAGGGACAGGAATCTCTGTTGTTTATCTTCCTTAATAAAGATGAAAGGGAAACTGCTTTTCCTCATTGAGTGTATGTTTTATACCACAATAATCACACATCCACGAACAATTCAATTACCAAATGAACATTTTTTGTGGCTACTTTCTGCCTCTTAAGGCATTCCTCAAAGTTTATGTATAATTTCAAGTTTATACCTAAATGGAAGACTTTCTGGACTTAATTCTTGTTCTCACTTAGATTGGTCTTTTTTTGGTTGTTGTTATAAAAATGTCTTTTTCCATGGATTCTTTCAATCTGTCAGTCATTAGCAGAAATTTTCCCTCATACCTATTTTTAAAAATTATTTGTGCATGTTTTTCCTATTTTATTGTCTCATTACTGTTGGGATCCACCAGTACTTTATCGAAGCCCTATTAGAGATTACTGGTGGTGGATGGCTGCTCAACTCTCTCTCACTCACTCTCCACTGGAGACACTTTTGAGGAAACAAACAATTCAGCAAGATAAAAGAACACTTTTTCAGACCAAATAAATTTGTGGGAACTTTGTGACTTCAAATCAGAAATTTTTAACTCTTCATGGGCTCCAGTCGCCTTAGGGAAGTTGATAAATTGTGGACTCACCAAGAAAAATGCTCTATTGCTCACAACTTTTCCTACATTTCAGAGATGCACGGACACTCTGAAACATGTCTATTGATTCCCTGGGGGCTCCATGAACACCACACTAAATGTATCTACTATAAAGTTTATTCACCCAGAAAAAACAATGTTTTTCTGCATCGTGAAATGATGCATTTAATTTAATCCAAAAAGTAAGAGATTTAAGTATGCATTGGATAAACCAGGTTTTAAGTGGTGTAAGGTTTGAAATTATGAGAGGCACGTTTTATTTAAAGCAGACCTACAGAAGATAGTCAAGCCTCACACAGGCTGAAGTTTTCTAAGAGAAGACCTTACATGATTTAAACAAGGTCGATGAGTTCATTTACAATGTAAGTGCACTAACCCCATTCCTAAAACAGATTCCATAGAATAAACCATAAAATATGTATTATATTTTATTTCCTGTGTTTATAGCATGCTAAGAGAACAACAGAAACACTGTTGCTGTTGAATGTATTCAATACTGTCCTGCCCCTCTTAGGTAAATACGACAAGATTCAGAGCCTTACATTATAAGAAGACATTTTCCCACCAGTCTAGTCTACAATGGCATACTTTGTTCATTGTACTCCTGTGGTCATGGAATGTAGACTTGTGTCCCTTACTTCACCTGCACTGTACTTTGAGAATGCAAAATATGTGTATCACCAGCATCCTTTCCTTCCAGGACCTGCTAGACATTATTATGACTGAGTTTATTTTAATTATAACCAAAACTCTATTGTTTTCTTTGTTTGCAATTTTATTTCCACACATATAATAATATCACTTAAAATAATTGTTTGGGACCTTGAGGGGGATACTATAAACAATATTACTCTTCCCATGTGGTTCTGAATCAACTGAGAAATAAGACAATGAGTCTGCAGATGGAGGTCAAAATACCACCTTTATTAATAAGCAGACATGGACTTCCTAATACAGAAGCACAGAGTCAGACAGACAGACATACTCATTCCCCTGTCATTGGCAGCACTGACCAACAACAGAGGCTTCCCAACAAGGGGCAGAGCCTGCCCTGGAGAAGTCCACTCACTCCCAAGAGGAAGGGGAGAAGAAAGGGATAGAACACATGTACTCAGTTTCTCCTTCTAAAATCATCAATCAGGTAAGCCACTCTACCTCCTGTGGAGAAGAGAAAGGTCAGGAGTATTATGTCATTACAATTTCCTTCAAAAAGAAGGAGACATTAGGAGTATGGAAGAAGTTATTTCTCACTCTACCACACCCCTAACAGTATCCAGCATTTTATTCTCTTAGCCGATGAAGTCTATGCCTAACCAGGAATGCCATAATTAAAACAGTTCTAATTCCATTCTATGTCGCTGCTCCCCCAGTACCAATCACCGCTGTTTCGAGAGGCTCTTGGAACTGTTGGGCCATTTTGATTTTGCCTGCAGATGGTTTTAATATGGGTCAGAACCATAGGTTAATTAAATCAAACATGACACCACTCTAGATCCACAGCTGAAAATTAATTCCCTCTTTTTTTCTCCTTGCCACACTGTGTTCAGCTACATAGTCCAACATATCTTATCAGAGGATCTTCACTGAGATTAAATCACATCATTTAGATACAATAACAAAATGGAGACTCAAATGTTGTTATGTACATGAGCTACTTTGTAAACTACTGTTAATTTCAGAAAGATTACAGACCCTCAACTCTTTAAATAGGAAACCCAAGGAGTCATGGTTGACTTTTTATCTCTACGCACTTGTGATTTAAAAAAAAAAAAAAAGATCCTCTTCCAGTTTAACAAAGAAATTTCATAAGTGTATACTGTATATCTTTCAGAAAACAGAGATATCTTTTTAAATATTACTATGGTCATGAATTAAGACAACCAATAAAAATTACATTTTAGAGTTCAAGATTTGTTGTAGAAGACCTAGCAACAATGTCTGAAGTCCATTCTTCAACGATTCTTTGTTAGAAATGGTGTGGTGGCTCACGCCTGTAATCCCAGCACTTCGGGAGGCCAAGGCGGGCAGATCACAAGGTCAAGAGATCAAGACCATCCTGGCCAACATGGTGAAACCCCGTCTCTACTAAAAATACAAAAATTAGCTGGGCGTGGTTGCACACACCTGTAGTCCCAGCTACTCGGGAGGCTGAGGCAGGAGAATCACTTGAACCCGGGAGGTGGAGGTTGCAGTGAGCTGAGATCATGCCACTGCACTCCAGTCTGGTGACAAAAAATAATAATATGTGCAAGGACAAATTTTATGTTACAGAATGACATATGTTTATCTGCTGTTACAGGAATAAAGACATGACTGTTTTTATTTTCTTGCTGGTATTTCTTCAACTAACGGGGGGAATGTCATCTTCAAGTCAAGGTGCTAGAATTCAATTCATTAGCACCGAGACAGAATTTTTAAAATCTGAGAAGGTCCAAATATACCATCTGAAAAAGATGGGGCAGAATAAGATTTTTAGCAAACGGTATATGGGGTGTCATGGAGTCAGAGATCACCTTTAACCCTTTTAGATCTTAGAAGGGTTAGTGGGCTCTTTAGCTGGATTTAGAAACCAAACTGACACTAAGCAGATTAATAAAAGTATACAAATTATATTAGTTTTACATATACATGAGGATCTTTACAAGAGAGTGGTCAAAGCAAGGTGTTTTGTATTGTTTTAGACAAAGAACAATGATTTTGAGAAGAAATGACAGGACAAAGAAAATCTGGCTAGAGGCAGTAAAATGTTTTAGGAGAGTCACTAGGAGATATATGGGAGGGCGTGTGAAGCGGATGGAAGGTGGGGTTACTTTGTTCAGTATGTTTATTTAGGTTTATTGTAGTCTTTAAGTCTCTGGTGATAAGGGCTATTTTTTCACCCTGGTATGAAGAAAGTACCCCTGACAGTGGAATCTTTATGGCTTGATGTAAGAGACAGGTCAGCTCTGAGACTACAACTTTTTCCTTTTTTTTTTTTTTTTTTTTTTTTTTTTGAGACGGAGTCTCGCTCTGTCATCCAGGCTGGAGTGCAGTAGCGCGATCTCAGCTCACCACAACCTCCACCTCCTGGGTTCAAGCGATTCTCCTGCCTCAGCCTCCTAAGTAGCTGGGATTACAGGCATGCACCACTACACCCAGCTAATTTTTAGTAGAGACGGGGTTTCTCCGTGTTGGTCAGGCTGGTCTCGAACTCCCGACCTCAGGTGATCTGCCTGCCTCGGCCTCCCAGAGTGCTGGGATTACAGGTGTGAGCCACCACACCTGGCTTTCAATGTGTTTAACTCAAAATAATCAATATTTGGGAGGCCAAGGCAGGCAGATCACGAGGTCAGGAGTTCGAGAAAGCCTGGCCAACAGGGTGAAACCCCGTCTCTACTAAAGATGCAAAAAATTAGCTGGGCACGGTGGCACACACCTGTAATCCCAGCTACTTGGGAGGCTGAGGCGGGAGAATTGCTTGAACCCAGGAGGCAGAGGTTGCAGTGAGCCGAGATCATGCCATTGCACTCCAGCCTGGATGACAGAGCAAGACTGCATCTCAAAATAATAATAATATACCAGTCTGGCATATTTGGAGATGGCACATCTTTCACTCCTTCAAGGGGCATGTAAGTTTTCACGCCTATACTATAAAGTGTATACACATGCAACTTATCAATGTCATTTAAGTAGACATTCATCTCTAACAGTATAAAAGAACTAAGTCCTCAGACACACCTTGTCTTCCAGAGTGGCCGGCCAGGTCAGATGATCCTACCTGGACCAGCTTCTCTTCAAACACTATGAGATGTTTTCTGTTACTCATTACTTGATTCAGTGACAAACATCATTATCAGCCAAGAAACAGAATGAGGTAGGATGTGATTTCCATGATATTGTCCCATTTATTTAGACAAATCCTTCACCGATTAACCTCTAATGGTAGCTAACAAGGTGCTAAATGCTGGGTATCACAGAATTCTTTCTGGCACAATAAACCACAGGTAAGCATTTATCCTCCAGTAGGGCCTAGTAATTCCTCAGGTCAAATCTCAGTTTCTTCTTAGACAAATCCCAGGCTTCTCTGGAGTGTAGCTCACTGACTTGTTTTGCCCAGACTGTGACCTAAGCCCCAACATGTCCACTGAGCACAGGCTTCCAAGAAACATCTTAAACAGTGCTCTCTGCCCTTCCCTTCCTTTTCTGGGCCCCCAAGAGAAGTCCTAGGCACAAGAAAAGTATCCCAAAGTAAAGATGATGGGAGTAGCCTACTGCCCAGTCACTACCTTGACCTAGCATCAGATCACAACTGGAGGGAATCTAGAGTTGCAAGGAGTGGCAGTGAGAGGGTAGGTAGCTCTAAATCCAGATCGAGAATATGTGAGATTGAGAGACATGGAGAAGACAGGGGAGTTTGACCAGAGTAAGATAAATGGCAGGCAACCATCACCACAAATGGGAAAAGGAGAGGGAGAAGAATGAGGATTAGAAGTAGATTGAAAAGGGAAAAAAGACTAACAGAGGGTAGAGTGAGAGTGTATAGAAAAGGGAGTAGGAGAGGAGAAAATGAAGAGAAATGGTTCCCAGAACTGAAAGTTAAGCAGGAATATAGTTATCATCTATAAGCATCTGAAGGTGAGGAGGCTGGGTGCAGTGGCTCACACTTGTAATCCCAGCACTTTGGGAGGCCAAGGCAGGAGAATCACTTAAAGCCACAAGTTCAAGACCAGCATAGGCAACATAGTGAGCGCCTGTCTCTATAATTAAGGTAAAAAAAAAAAAAAGTATAAGCATCTGAAGGGAAGGGATCTGATACATCCTAACTCCAAAACAAGATGAAAAGCACAAGACAGACTTAATATGAACATAACAACTTCCTAAAAGTTACAATAGAGAGATAAGAGCATAAGAATTGTGACTGCTCATTCTTTGAAAATGGAAAAAGAACAAGATTTATTGCCAGAGACAAAGGGACAGTTGAAAGTTCTCTGAAGGTCCATTCCAGAAAGGTTAAATATATGCCCTGCTCATAGCTTCCCTTTTCACACAAGGATAGTTGGATCCTTTCCACCTAATTGTGTGTAACCGTAAATTCCAACCCCAGGAGGAAAACTGTCTCCTGTTAGGAAGGCATGCATGAGCGCCCACCCAGTCCCCAGCTCCAGCACGCACAGCATGGGTGGCTGCGGTAGCAGCAGCAACTGCTGGGCGAGTGAGTCTGGAAATAGGTGGGTGACTGGGAAGAGCTTGACATGTCTCCAAAAAAGGTGCAAATCACTGTTAGCTGAGGGACAATCCTGAGGATTAGAATGTTTTTATTTTCCCTGAAACTTCAACCCATTCATCATTTTAAATTAGGCACACAGAGATTCAGCATTTTTTTCTTCTAGAAAAATACACCTTCAAATATCTCAAGTACTTCCCAAATACAATCTTCTATAAGCTGATAGCCACCATCCCTTTCCCTCACACACTCCAGTCTTCAATTCCTAAAACTTTTCCTCATTTGGCATGGGTCCCAGACCCAATTATCTTATTTTTTCACCTCTGAACACATCCTGGTTAGTGGCTAATCCTTCAATATTGAGGGTTCTGGAGCAGATGCAATACTTCACTTGATGCCTGATCAAACCAGAGTAAAGCACATTACAACCAGCACTTCCTTCATGTTTTGATATTATGATTCTATGTATGCAGCCTGTGGTGACCCTGGCATTTTTACCACCCCATAACACTGCCAAATTACTAGAGTTTACTAAGTTCCAAAGGGATGACCACCATTCAACTATCCTGTTTTATAATTGAGCTTCTCGGACCAAGTTGGTACCTTCTGTTACCCCACAGCTATATCCTTGTGATTTTCCCATCTTCCCTCCTCAAGCAGGCCCCAGATGCTAAGGAATGGCAGCACAGTGACAGAATTTATCCTCGTGGGCTTTCAGCAGAGGTCCACTTCCACACGAGCATTGCTCTTTGCCCTCTTCTTGGCCCTCTACAGTCTCACCATGGCCATGAATGGCCTCAACATCTTTATCACCTGAACAGACCCCAAGCTCAACAGCCCCATGTACTTCTTCCTCAGCCACCTGTCTCTCCTGGATGTCTGCTTCACCACCACTACCATCCCACAGGTGTTGATTTACCTCGTGGTCAGGAACCACGCTGTCTCCTTTGTATCTTGCATGACCCAGATGTACTTTGTCTTTTGTGCTGGTGTGGATGAGTGCATCCTCTCGGCTTTTATGGCCTATGACCGTTGCATTGCTATCTGCTACCCACTTAGCTATGTCCAGATCATAAGCCAGAAGGTCTGTCTCAGGCTTGTGGGAACTGCCTGGTTCTTTGGACTGATCAATGGCATCTTTCTTGAGTATGTTTCATTCCGAGAGCCCTCCTGCAGAGACAACCACATAGAAAACTTCTTCTGTGAGGCCCCCATGGTGATCGGCCTCTCTTGTGGGGACCCTCAGTTTAGTCTGAGGGCAATCTTTGCTGATGCCATCGTGGTGCTGCTCAGCCCCATGGTGCTCATTGTCACTTCCTATGTGTGCATCCTTGCCACCATCCTCAGCAGAGCCTCCTCCTCAGGTCGGGGGAAGACTTTATCTACTTGTGCCTCTCACCTGACTGTGGTCATCTTTCTCTACACCTCAGCTATGTTCTCTTACATGAACTCCCACAGCACACACGGGCCTGACAAAGACAAACCTTTCTCCCTCCTGTACACCATCATTAACCCCATCATTACAAGGAAATGAAGGAGGCCATGGTGAGGGCACTTGGGAGAACCAGGCTGGCCCCGGCACAGTCCGTCTAGCAGGAAGGCCCTGAAAGGAAAGCTCCTTCACCTGGGGTATGGGAAAGTTACCCCTTCCCCAGCGCTGGCAGAGGAGTAACTCTCCTATGCTGAAAGGCTCCAGGAAAGAGCATGGCTTCCTTGGTTCATGGCTTCCTTGGCACTAGAATTAGACCTGAAAGTTCCTCCTGATGTCCAATGTCCTGATGTTATCTCTCTGACTTCACTTCCACGTTGTTTTTTCTTGGACCTTCCTCAGGTCCAAGAGGAAAATTTCAGATTTTCCTTAGTTTCTTTTCCTCTTAAGTTCTCACAACAGGATTCAATAAATAAGCGTACTTAACTCCGTTTTATTTGTATTTACATGCTAATCCCCCAACCTGAGTTGCGTACATACATTTAGAAGTAAACTTTTTTATTTTTCAGCTTTTCATTTTACTGTTTTTCTTTCTTAAATTCCACTCTCACTTCCTGGGTCTACCCTCATCTACCCAATTCCTATGCAAAGTAGGTAAAGAAGCAAGAAGAAAATGGCTGGGTGCAGTGGCTCATGATTGTAATCTCAGCACTTTGGGAGGCTGAGGAGGGAGTTTGAGACCTGCCTGGGTAACATAGGGAGACCCATCTCTACAAAAACTTTTAAAAATAACTGGGCATTGTGGCACATGCCTGTAGTCCCAGCCACTGAGGAGGCTGAGGTGGGAGGATTGCCTGGGCCTGGGAAGTTAAGGCTGTGTGAGCAATGATAGCACTGCTGCACTCCAGCCTGAGTAACACAGCAAGACCCTGTCTCATTTAAAAAGAAAAAAAAAAAGGAAGGAAGGAAGAAAGGAAGGGAGGAAGGGAGCAAAGGAGGGAGGGGAAGAAAAAAGAAACTAGGGATAAGTATTCACATAAGAAAAGTCAGAGAAAAATAAAAGATCAGCACCCTGAACTTCATCTTCTTAGCTTCCACCAGTCGTGGGGGGAGAATGATACTAAATGGCAACAGTGCACTCAATTTTTCTGTGTAGTGTGTTGTCAGGGAGGGATGGGTGACACAGGCCAGTGTGCCAAACCCCTTCTCCTAAATCCTCTAGCTTCCTTTAGCAACAGGACCGTCTGCATGATATTTCCCTTCCCATGCAAGTGGTAAGTGCCTCTACCAAGCTTCTCAGGTTACCTATTTCCTTCCCTGTTATCCATACCCCAAATTAACTCCCCTCTTCCCCTACTGCCTTCCTTTTTCGTTTCCATCTTTCAATTCATTCCACCTCAATCCTACTCCACCTTACCTCCTCATCTTACACGGATCCCTGTATTTTAAGGAACCCTTCTGGATACTACCTCCACCATTGCAGAAGTCTTTTGATTTGTAACCCTGCCCTCTGTGGCTTCCTCTAGCTTCTCACCTTAACCAAATATAGCTTTCTTTGAGAAGGTACTACATTCTCAGCAGTTCTCTTTCTTTGAAAATTGCATTTTTCTCTTACCTCTTCATAATAAATAAACAAAGGGGTAGTCCTGTTCTTTATTTCCCAGTGCACTTCCATAATATGAATGGACCTCATTTGGGATGCTCTCAAATAGATGTACTGCCCTTTCCACTCATGCACATCACACATTACCCTTTGCAATGATGACTTAAAACAGTAGCTTCTGGCAGGGCGTGGTGGCTCATGCCTGTAATTCCAGCACTGTAGGAGGCCAAGGTGGGCAGATTACTTGAGGCCAGGAGTTCAAGACCAGCCTGGTCAACATGGTGAAACCCCATCTCTAATAATAATACAAAAACTAGCTGGGCGTGGTGGCGCATGCTTGTAATTCCAGCTACTTGAAAGGCTGAGGCGGGAGGATCACTTGAACCCAGGAGGTGGAAGCTGCAGTGAGCCGTGATTCCACCACTGCACTCCAGCCTGGGTGAGAGAGTGCGACTCCATCTCAAAACAAAACAAAACAAAACAAAACAAAAAAACAAAGCAAAACAAAAACAGTAGCTTCACTCCACAAAACTCCAATCTTTTGAGTCCAAATTGATTTCTCCAGAAATCAGAGGATGTGAGAAGCTCTTCTTAACAAGGAGAAAGGAGAAATCACTGTAATTGGGAAGAAACAATAAATGCAGAACCTAAAATTTCCATTGTCAAAATTTGCATCAAAGTTAAACAGGCAAGAAAGACCTTAAGACTACTGCAATATGAGATTAAACTCAATGCTACTGAAACAAGGGTCTGGGAAGTTTTCAAGAGCTGCTGTGGGGGGAATCACGTGACATCTATGTTTGCTAATTGCAAAGGAAAAGGAAACTTTCTTGTATCTTCAAAACAAGCTGTAGTTTTACAATTCCAAACAAGGCACCCACAGGTTAGGCTCCCACCCTCCCACAGAGACTGAGAGATAGGGGTGCTATCGTCCTTGATAATTACATTTCAAAGGGATGGCTCCCAGGTCCTTGAGAAAGACATTCCCTGGGTCGTAAAACTGGCATAAGCTTCTAAGGAGATTTATATACATTTCAAAGGAGCAGAGAAGAATTTGCAATCACAAGTTTTCTAAAGTTAACACTCAAAGAAAGGGGAGGTCATGGGCCTAACGTCCAGAAGAAACCTGTCTAAAGTTGTCAGACTGGGGTGAATGTTAAGGCTCTTTTGGTCACCATGGAGAAAAACAACAAAAGGTCCCAATCTTTCCCCCTAGGGTCTCGGCTTCTTCTGTAGGTTTGAAAATTCCTGGCCGGGCGCGGTGGCTCAAGCCTGTAATCCCAGCACTTTGGGAGGCCGAGACAGGCGGATCACGAGGTCAGGAGATCGAGACCATCCTGGCTAACACGGTGAAACCCCGTCTCTACTAAAAATACAAAAAACTAGCCAGGTGAGGTGGCGGGCGCCTGTAGTCCCAGCTACTTGGGAGGCTGAGGCAGGAGAATGGCGTAAACCCGGGAGGCGGAGCTTGCAGTGAGCTGAGATCCGGCCACTGCAGTCCAGCCCGGGCTACAGAGCAAGACTCCGTCTCAAAAAAAAAAAAAAAAAAAAAAAAAAAAAAAGGAAATTCCTATGTCAAAGAGGAAAAAGTGAAGGAAAGGAAGAAAGGGAAAGGAGAAGAAAGGCTGCTTTTAAAAAGTTTTCTAAGAAATCATTTCTTAGCTTTACATTTGCCCAGCACTGATAGATGCTGAGATTATAAACAAGACAGTTCCAGCTTTTGAGAATCTCAGTCTAGTAGGGCAGACAAGAACAAATAATGGTAATAGAAAGGGCAAGAGTTATAAAAGGCCTACACCAAAGTACTTTGGAAGCACATATGGTAACATACTTACTAAGCACTTGTTGTAAGAGCTTTCCATTTAATCCTCACATAACCTTATGAGGTATTAGTATTATCTCAATGCTAAGATGCAAAAACTGAGGCTCACAGAGGTCAAATACTCAAAACCCGCAGCATTTACAATGGCATAGAGGCCTGCGCCTATAATCCCATAGGCTGAGGCGGGAGGACTGCTTGACCCCAGCCTGCAGTAAGCCATGATCCCGCCACTGCACTCTAGCCTGGGCGACACAGCGAGACCCCACCTCTCTAAAAAATGAAAAATAAAAGCAAAATTAAAATAAAGAAAAATAATAAAACGGCATAGCTCCTGTTCCTAAGCTAGCACGGCGCAGGCTTTATACCAAGGAGGTGATATTGGCTGAGCCGTTAAAAATACGCTGGAGTTGTAAGGTAGAAAATTGGGGCAGAGGGTTCGATACCAGGGACGAGTGAAATTCCAGGCAAGAGGAATCACTCGCTTCGTCGTAGAACTGGTGCTGTCAACATGGATGGCAGAAGGCGAGCTGGGGCCCGGAATGCTGGAAAAGCAGGCCGAGTGACCTAGAACTGCTTTTTCAAGGGCGAGCACTGTCTCATTCAAGGACCTGGGCTGACAGAGGGACAGGCGCAAGGCGGGAACGGACGCGAACGGAGCTCGAACAAGAAGCCACAGCCTTGGCCGCGTCTCCCCTGCCGTAGCTTGGGCCCTGGTCCCTGGTCTCTGAAGGACACAAATTGCCCCCAGACTCTGCGAAAACCCATGAAAATGTAATTAACCAGAAACTATCCTGAAACTGCACGGCACTTTCCAGTCCCCTTTCATGTCCTAATGCAAAGACACTTGTCCCCGGTGGGCACGCAACTAGGCTCTGGGGTTACCACGGCGCCGCCCAAAGACCGAAAATGTGGGAAGGGTACCCAGGAATTGCCCCCCGCAGGGTTTGGCTGGGCCCTCGGCTCCCTCACATCAAAACCTGAAGTTGACGCCATATTTCCAGGGCCGGCTCCGCGACGCACTTCCAAACTACCCAAGAGGCTGTAGGGCCACTGACCTAATTAGAACCTGGAGAGGAGAGAGGAGTGGCCAGCGCAGACAGCCTGTGACGAATCAACCTTCCTCCGCCTCTCGGACTGGGGCTGTGGCAGCCAATGAGCGCCCTCTCTTTGGCCGCCTTGCTTGCGCCGAATTGCGGTAACCTGACAACCTCTGGGGAACAAGATCTATTCTGGGACACCAGTGGGGCTGCTCAGTCCCTCCAGCGGGAGATGCGGACCTTGAGGCTTAGGATCCCCTCCTAGCCGAGTGGAATGGTTGGGATACTGCGCCCATTTGGCGCAGGATGGGATGGGAGCGAAGTAAGACTTGACGCAGACCTGAGCAGAGGTCTCTGCCAATCACATCCGGCCTCCATAGCTCCCAGCCTTGAGCGCGGATCGGAAGCCAAGTTCTTTCGCAGTGATAGCCCCGACTCAGCGAATTGTATAATTGTTGAATCCTCTTCCCTCCATTGAACGTGTCATTTGAGCTGCCTTACCTCCCCTTTCCAGGTACCCACTCCGTGAAACCTCCCATAAGCCCTAACCCTTTCTGGGTTTACTAGACTTTCGTTGAGTTCCCTTAATAATCTGCGTTTTTCTGTCACTGTACTCCCTTATTGTTTTAGAGTGTATTTACTTTCCTGTCTTCTCCACTCGTCTGTGATTTATTTTGTAATTCTTCGCACAGTATCTGGCCAGAGGAGGTACTGTTGTGCTATTTCCTCAATGAACTTTTAAGCAGAATCCTGATATATTAACCAAATAAAAACAGAGCTGTTCTGATAGGAGTGGAGCGGTAATGTCCAGGGCCCTGAACCCTCACGGAAGCCCCCAAGGCACCTATTATTGGTGACTTCCTTTGAAATATTCAGTTTAACATATAGAAATATGGTTTATCTAGGAGATGAAAAATATATTTAGAGCCTCAAGGAGCACTTGGTTTGGTTCAGCCTTGAAGACCCAGCTGCATTCTTACTCTTGGGTTCTGTGAAATAACCTTACGCCCATATAACAAATGCTTTTTGTTGTTGTTGTTTGACTTAAAGCTGTCTGAAATGGATTTCTGTTTCTTGCAACTGAAGAGTCTTAGCTGAAGAGTCTTAACTAGGACAATGATGTTTCAGTGTGGTTATGAGGATTAAATAACATAAAGTATTTCAGGCACTTCAATTAGCACCTCAAGAAATGTTTCTCCCCTCTTCCAACTGTTAACAGCATCCCATGTGCCCAGAGCATCAGACTTACCTGTGTTTTGTATATGATCAAAATAACAAGTCCAGTTTTTGAGACAGAGACGGAGTTTCGCTCTTGTTGCCCAGGCTGGAGTGCAATGGTAAGATCTCGGCTCACCACAACCTCCACGTCCTGAGTTCAAGCGATTTTCCTGCCTCAGCCTCCCAAGCAGCTGGGATTACAGGCATGCACCACCAACACCCGGCTAATTTTGTATTTTTAGTAGAGATGGGGTTTCTCCATGTTGGTCAGGGTGGTCTGGAACTACCAACCTCAGATGATCCGCCCCCCTCGTCCTCCCAAAGTGCTGGAATTACAGGCGTCAGCCACCATGCCCAGCCAGTTTTCTTTTTTGCAAGTTTTTCCTCATTCCAGCCTTCATCTTTCAGGTGTTGTTATGATTTATGTTTGCCCTTTTTTTTTTTTTTTTTTTTTTTTTTTTTGCTATGTTTTGAAGTTTTGTTTGTTCCTGAAAGGACTGAGTTGATCATACTCCTCAGTTCATGGCACACTATCATCGGACCCTGACAGGCCCTCTTGTTTTATTTTTTTATTTATACCCTTCAAATCCCACTTTCCCCTATAATAGGCAATTTTCTAATGTGCTTAATGTGCATATTTCCATTTATGTGTTTTCTAAACATAGTTATTATTTCATGGGCATGCATTATTAAATGTACTCCAAAGCTACTCAGATATTTGTCTCATTACATGTATTTGTTTAACCTAAGCACTGTTTTTTAGCTCCATCCACATTGCCAGATGTTAATATTTAATCTGTTACTTCACATTGATGCCTAATAGTCCGAGGTATGCATCTGTCCACTCTTCCATTGATGAGCTCCCATGCTGCTTCCAACTCCATGCTACTACAAATAACCCTGCACTGAACATCCTTGTATTGGTCCCCTTGTGAACTCGTAAATAATTTGCTTTATGTTACTTAGGGGAGGAATTGCTGCTGGGCTACTGGGTATGAATCTGTTTAATGTGTCCAAGTAATGCCATATTGCTTTCCAAAAGTGGTGGAGCCAATCTTGCAGCAGTGCAAGATTCTGTATTTCCACGTCTGACAACACTTGCAATTTTTATTTTTCTTTCTTTTCTTTTTTTCTTTCTCTTTTTTTTTTTTTTTTTTTTTTTGAGACAGAGTCTCACTCTGCTGTCCAGGCTGGGTTGCAAGGGTGTAATTATGGCTCACTGCAGCCTCCCAGCCTCAACCAATCCTCCTGCTTCAGCCTCCTGAGTAGCTGGGACTATAGGCACATACCACCATGCTCAGCTAATGTTTTAAATTTTTTTGTAGAAGTAGGATCCCACTGTGTTGCCCAGGCTGGTCTCAAACTCCTGGGGTCAAGAAGTTCTCCCGCGTTGGCCTCCCAAAATACTGGGATTACAGGCAAGAGCCACTGCACCCAGCCAACACTTGCTATTTTCTAGATTTCTAATCACTGGTTTGATAGGAATAAAGTGATATCTCATTATTTGTTTAGTTTGCATTTGATTACTAATGTAAATTTCCATATACTTATTAGCTTTCTCCTCTGCAATTAACTGCCTGTTCATATTCTTTGCTCCTTTTTTTAAAAACAATTGGGTTGCTTTTTCCTGTTCATTTGTAGGAGTTCCTTATATATTTTAGAGTGATATTACACCCTTGTCAGTTTTAGACAAAGCAAATGTATTCTCCATCCTGCCATCTGCCTGTTAACTTGGTTAATAATGCTCTTTGTGGAACAGAAATCCTTGATTTTTTAATAATGAAACTCCCCAGCTTTTGCTTTATGACTTGCACTTTTAAAATGTTGAAATATGGGTACCACTTTCTTAGTTGTGCTTATTCTTTGTCAGATATCTCTCAATCTGAATTCACTGGTGAGGTCTCTCTAGGCATTCCATTCATTCCTCGTCACTGAACTCCAAAGTCACTGTTCTGACTGAATTTAACCCTCTTTGAACCTTTTCCCTCATACAGTCTCAAGCTATGAAAATCATAGCCTTTAACTATTTGAAGTCAAGTTTTTCATCACCTTGGACACATATTTCACCTTATTTCCTTGGCTACCAGAAACTCAGTGACATGGTTACTTTCTCTCAAAGAGTTTTCTTCACTTCCATTTCACTAATCAGTTCCATCTTTGTTGGTCAGAATTAGATCCAGAATAGCAATCTGTACTATGTCACCTCTTCCTTCTGAGGAATGACATTTACGTCAAATAACATATCCTCCGATTCTGGAACTTGGTTTTGTGCTGGTTTCATTATTTGCTTCTGGGATCTGTAATCCAGTTTATATATCTGTTTTGTTAGCCTTGGCACATTTTAAAAACAACGTGACTTATTTCCTCTCCTTTATATTTACCTAAACGATTCCTTTCTTGCTTCCATGCTCAAGAATATAAAAAGCCCATACAAGACTCTACCTTGGTGATGTAAAGGGCTACTCTGACTTTCCTTCTATCATTTTCTTTTGTTTTTATTTCATTCCTTGCACTTATTTTCTTTTATCTCTTTCTTTCCTTCCTTCATCCCTTACTTGCCCTTTTTTTCCCTCTTTCCTTCCTGAATTTTACAAATGCCGGGGCAAGGGCTAATTTTCTGCAGATCACAGCAAAGCAGCTGCTTCTTACCCAGAAGCAGGTTTCCCACAAACACATGGTGTGTGTCCCATAACCTGCAACCCTTTTTTAGCTGCGCATCAGAACTTAGTTCTGTTTCTATGGAGCAACATACTGTACCTTTTTCCCTGCCAAGTTCCAGGTGTGAATCCCATCCTACCATGTTTCTGTATGAGATTTTATTTTCCTCATCATATAAAATCTAAAATTCTATTGTTTTATTACCTGTATTTTGTGCATTGGTGTGGACACCATACATAGGTTTTTTGTTTTGTTTTGCCAACTCCATTGTACTTACTTTTTCCAGAAAATTACTAGGATGCTGCCTCTGCCATGGCTCTTCCTCCAGTGTCATACTTGATGTCCTCTGTAGCATAAAATGCTGTGGCTTTTCTGAGCATTTTTTAACTTCCTTTTTTTTAAAAAAAAAAAAATTATTTTTACAAGCCCACAGCTAACATCACACATTTTTTAAAATTTCTTCTACATTTTACTTTGTCTCACCTGCATACATACCTGCGCCTCCCACACACACACCATTCCCATTTTAAAACTTAAGTGCTTTCAATTTAGTGGGCAATACTCATAGAAAACAGATTTTCCCTTTGATCTTCCGAGAAGCACCCTGTCCTGATTCAAGAACACTCTGTCCCGATTCAATTATTCTCTTATAATTAGACTGTGAGCTTCTTAAAGGCAGGGACCATGACTTCCTGGAGTCTGCTGCAGTGCCCGCGGCCTTCAATGACACATAGCAGGCAGTTGGTAAACACTTGCTGACAAATTCACTCAGTCATGGTTCTCTTTTTGGATGTATTTTTCCATCATGCTGATAAGAATTATTCACCCACTGTAAAAAAATTTTTGATTCTTTATTCTCAAAGCTGGATTCAAATCACAATAAGCTTTCCTTAGCGTATTGTAACCATTTATAGCAGATTAAAGTGTAGTACCATTTAATGGAAAAAAAAAAATTCTTCTATAGTTCAGGTGAACAGGCTTCTGTTCCTAACACTGTCATTAACTGTGTAACCTTGGGCATATCACCCATTTCCTTAGTTATGTACAACGACATAATTAATATTTGCTCACCGGCAATTCTCTTAGAAGGAGGCTGTACTTTTTAATGAAGTACTTGGGGTAAAAATAAGATAAATTTCCCCTACCCGGGGGGCTACGTGTGAAAGAAATTATTTTTCTCAAAATATGAGAATGCGCTGGTAATGCTGAGCAAGCAGGCAGGAGCAGAAAGAAAGGAAGGAAGGATGGGGTGGAGGAGCCTGTTAAAGGCATAAACTTCTTCATGGGACTTTCCCCAGGATCCCTACCCCACCCACCTCCATTTTCCTATTCAATCTACTGTAAAATATTTTAAATGCCTAGCAGGATTATGTAATAGTTCTTCTTGAAACCAATGAAAGGGTTTTTATGAGTCCTACAGTTGATAAGGAATGAAACTGAGGCAGCCTGCATGGACTCAGGGGTGTGGATGCGAGGGATTGGGGATGGGCTGATTCTCTCTTTTTGGAATCCAGGATCTGGTATAAAAATGAGGCCCTTAATTTCTGGAAATCTGTTTTTCCTTCCATCTCTGTCTGCTTATTAAGGCATTAAAAACTGCATGATTTAAAGAGAAACTTAAAAATTGGCAAATGAGAAACCTTACAACTACAGGATCTTCTGTCTATATGTATTGTGTGTGTAACGTTTATATAAAAGAGTTCTATTAATTGGCTTAAAGAAAAGCACTTAAATATTTTCTCAGAAAAATTAAAACTAATGCTTTTTAGTTCATGTGACTATGGTAAACTTTCAAAAATAAAGACAGTTTTAAAGACTATTGGTAAAATAAAAATGTCTTCAAAATTTAGATATTTGGTCTAAATTAGGTCAGATATTAGGTTTTCTAAATGTTTTAAGGTCATAAACTGCTTCTTTGACTTTTGGAAATTGTTCAATGTACCTACCTTGAAGCAATTAAATTCTAGATAAAGCCTGGGGACATGTGGAATTAGCCATGCCCCCTAGCTATGCAAAGAAGGTTATAAAGAAAAGAGATTTTATATAAGAAATGATCTTGTATGGTAAATTATTATCCTAAAGCAAAATGACTGGTTGTTTAAAAAGAGGGATGCTTAGGGCAAGTAAGATAGTCCAAGCATGTGGTAGGTGATCTGTGTGAGTCATGAAAGGACTTCTGAAAGGGAATTTATGCAAGAAAAGTTGTACAATTCAAAGGTTGTTAGACCTCCTAAATCCTTCATAAAATGTCACTATGACTCTTACTGTACAACTTGCCTAGCTTTACAGTTAGGTAAGGCCTGAGACATGTGGAGAATCAAGAGGAAAATAAACTATGAGACACTGCAGAAATTGTATGGAATGCTTTGGACTTCCCAGGTTTGGAACTGAAATTCGGGTCAAATTTAATCAGATTCTTAACAGACATGGGTACTCCCTTCAGACGTCTGAGTTACATACAAAATGGCTGTATGAGGCCTGGCGCCGTGGCTCACGCTTATAATCCCAGCACTTTGGGAGGCCAAGGTGGGCAGATAGCTTGAGGTCAGGAGTTTGAAACCAGCCTGTGCAACATGGTGAAACCCTATCTCTACTAAAAATACAAAAATTAGCCGGGTGTGGTGACACATGCCTGTAATCTCAGCTACTCGGGAGGCTGAGGCAGGAGAATTACTTGAACCTAGGAGGCAGAGGTGCAGTGAACTGAGATTGTGCCACTATACTCCATCCTGGGCGATAGAGTAAGACTGTATCCAAAATAAATAAATAAATAAATAAATAAATAAAATGGTTGTATGATCATCACTAAAGTTTATTTCACCAATAACATTCTAAGGGATGGTAACGTGTGTTTTTTTATTCCCAGCTCTAAAATCTTGTAATTCTTTAGATGTTATATACTTGTTTCAATTATACACATTTTCTCCCTATTATAAGAAAGGTCCCTTACTACTAATTCCAGACAGACTTCCCCGGACCCCACGTTGTAACATCTCTGAAATGGAATGTGTCTTACAATTGATGGCAGCCTTCAGTTACTGTTGGCCACGCAGCAGTCATGACACAGTTGTCATTGCATATACATGCCTGATCCTAGTTGTTAACCTAAGTGGCATGACTGCAAATCTATAATCCCTTGATGTTTCGGTTAATCAACCATTTAATGACCATTTGAAGGAATACTAGTCCTAGTTGTTGTCTGAACACCTTCCCTGAACATGTTCTAGCAAGATCAAAAAATGTGCCAGCATTAAAACTTGCACACTAGGTATTGTAGCCTGGAAGAAATTCCCATAGCCAGTAGTAGAGGACTTTTTTTTTCTTTAAGAAATGCCACTTCATGAATATTCAAAATGGCCCAGCGAATAGAAATGCGTGGGAAAATGCATCAACAATTCTGAGTCAAAAAGTAATTCAAGTGTCAGACTCAATGTGAAAAAAATTAAATAATACCATAATGACTTAGTTATTTCAGTGCATAGTAGTGATTTTTTTTAAGTTCTATTCCTAAACAACTCTAATAGAGTTATTTAAATAAGAATGAAACTTTAAAATATAAATGATAAGAAATCATAGTGATAGTTTGACAGTATTTTTTCCTTTCTTAATGGTATCTAAAATAGGATGCCATACAGTCAATGGTGCCTTAAAGTCAATAAAATAGATACTTCAGAGACTATAAAAATGAGAAAGCAGTTCCAGCTCTCAAGATAACTGATAATCCAGAAGGGAGAACGTAAAAGCACATAAGGAATAATAGAAGTAAGGCAAAATGCAGTTACCATCCCCCAAATAGGTACAAAGAAAAAGATTTGGACATTTTAAGGAGGAAGAGAGCACATCAGGAAAGGCTCCACGAGGAAAGTAGCATTAGAGAAGGTCTTTAGAGAACCGATAGAATTCTAACTAACAGACATGATGGAGCAGGAAAGTAAAGAGAATGACCAGAGAACCAGATGCAGGAAAATAAGGGGCATTTCTGGGAAATGGTGAGTAGCACATTTTGACTAGAGTTAGTTACCCTTTCTGACTTTACAGGCTTCTTTAATAATTTGATGAAAATTATGAACCCTACTCCTTGAAATAAATGCACAAATTCATAGTCAAAGTTTTGCATGCTATTTCTGTGGATTTCCCATTCACAGATAGTGTGAGAGAGGGAAAAGGGGCAAGGGGAGGTGGGGAACACCTCTGAGAGGCTGGTGCAGGTGGCCCAGGCCGCAGAAGTCCTTTTTCTGGAGGAGATGTGCATCCGACTGCACTTCGAAAGAATGACTGAGAGATACGGAATTGAGGCCAGAGGGTGCTCATTTAGACAGCTCACTCAGGGATTAAAGAAACTGGGATACCCTTGGGAATCATTTCCAGCTTTGACTTGGATAATATGGGCTTCTCACCTGGTGGGATGGTGTCTAGAAGATGTAGTTGGGAAATGAAATATACAGGTTGAAAAATATTCCAGGCCTAATTAGGGAGGACCTTGACTCTCCACGCCCACTGGATTTTAAACTTAGCTTAGGAAGCACTAGGGACACACAGATTTCTGAGAAGAATGAATGTTCAAAGCTCTGGTTTAGGAAGATTAACCTTCGGATGAATGGTATGTGAGCAAGGCCAGGGGAGACCAGTCAAGAGTTTATTGCAGTTGCTCTTTTACATTCTTCAAATACATTCTATTTATTTACTTTCCCTTCTGTCCTCGCCACCCACCATTTGGCAGAGAACCAGGCCTTTAGCAGGTATCTGATAGTGCTTGCTGAAGTGAAAGCCATAAATTCCCTTAGAGGCTCCCCTTGTAATGTCCCTGTTCCCCGACAGGTGGCACCATTACAGCATTATTTACAGAGCAGGATTCCTTCTACAAGCACAGTGCTTCCAAGCAGAAAGAGAATTCACTTTCTGGGGACAGTCTAAATGTGAGGGGGAAATGGTAGCTGGAATAAAGGATTCAAAAACATGTCTTTTGTTCAAAAACATTTCTTACCATAGCAAAGTATCCTGGCTGAATTTATTCTTCAAGGCATATAAATGAGGAAGATGCTTTTGAAAACCTGCCTTTTCAAAGATGCAAGCAATTTTATGTCTTGCAAGAAGTATACATCTAAATATATTTGGGTAAGGACTATTCCTTAGTTCAGGGAAAACTACTAGGTGAGCCATTTCATCATACATATCAAACAGAGACTATCATTTATGGTGATCCTGAGATCATGTAAAACTAAGTGTTCATGTTGGAGGCCAGCTTACATCTCTTAGGGAAGTAACAGTTTCTCTAAGAGCAGATTTTAGCCGTACCAGGATAAAATTGTAGCTTACTTCTATGAAGCTATACATGTTTTCATCTTGAGAATAGGAGCTAAACCCTGAGGGAGGCGCCTTAAACCAGTGTGAGACGGGAGTGCCAGAAACTGAAAGAGTTGTGATGAGTTACATGCAGCACAGCATGTGCTGGCCCCAGACATAAAATGGTATGAAGCCATGGAGGGGGTCCATTTCCTCACCTCCACATCAGCAGTGCTCCAGCAAACTCCAAGTACTAGCAGACTTGGAAGTATTGGGAGACGGGATTTTTAGCACATCATGGGTGTCAACAAAATTTGAATGTGTTGATTAGATGGTGAGTAATCAGATTTCTGTAAAAATTTCAATTCAGTGTGGAAATCTCTGGAGGAAAAGGTGCCAAGAGTACCAGGTTCAGGAAAAGTCATTTCCCCTAGGGTATTTCTCAAGTTAAAAAGTCTCATTACCCTTTATCTCAGTGATTCTTACTTTTTTTAACTTAATTCTTATTTTTTAAGAATAAAGTTGAAACAATGTACCTTTCTCTAGAGAATGTATTTACTTAAATGACTTTGCATTCAATTTCAAGGGGTTGTGGCCCTCTGGAGTTCAACTGTGACCCTTGCCCATGAGTCTGCACTTAGGAATCCCAGCTGACACTCACTCATCAGAGAAAAGAAGAGGCCGGGAGGCATTACAAAGGAGAAATGCAAGAGAAGAGTGGGGAATAGGAAGAAACAAGGACCTTCTACCTGTGCTGGATCCTTGTGAGATGCTGGGTGCAGGTGACTGAATAAGGTTGAAGGATTGCTTTTTCTGGAGAGATTTTCGTCTATCTGGGACTTGAGGGGCAATGGTTAAAGAACTTCAAAGAGGCCTTAAGGGACTGAGGACAGTGGGCATAAGAAGGGGAACTGGAGTCAAAGGCTAAAAGACTCTGCCAGAATGTTCTACAGAAGCTAAAGAGCTAAACTGCCCTTGGCTTTTTTTTGAGACATGGTCTCACTCTGTTGCCCAGGCTGGAGTGCAGTGACACAATCATGGCTCACTGCAACCTCAATCTCCTAGGCTCAAGTGATCCTCCTATGTCAGTCTCCCAAGTAGCTGGGATGACAGGTGTGAGCCACCATGCCCACCCTAAGTTGCCCTTGGGATTCATGTCAGACTCTGGAGAATCTGAGATATAGAGAGCGGGAAAGAGGCACAAGAATGGAGCTGTGTGAGAGAACACTTGGGAGCATCGGCTTCTTCCTCCTGGAACAGGTCCAGGAGGCTGTCTTCTTGGTGCTATTATTATATTACCACCCACTGGACTCTGGGAAGGGTCGCTAACCAAAATCTGAACTGCAATTTCTTTTTCCAACAAAGAAGATGAAAAGTAACCAAAACTAAGGTTATTTCCTTTTCAGGATTCGTTCAGGCTCTTGATTGGAGAAATACCTTTATTTCTCCAATATGAAGATTCCTCTCTGAAGATCCAAATAAAAGAGCAATTAGCAAAGTGGTTCCATCTAGGGCTTTTTAAGTCAGACAGACCTGGGTTTAAGTCCTGGCTTTGCCGAGTACTAGCCTGTGACCCTGAGTGTCTTAGACTCTGTTTCTGAACTGTTATATGAAAATAATAATAGTACCTATTTCATAGGGCTGTTGGGAGATAAAATTGGGTACAGTGTCTGGCACATAGTAGATGCTCAATAAATGACAGTTATTATTGTTTTTCTTAGTGCCTACTGCTAAAACTATAATAGGAACCTATCTCCCAGTCCTCAGGGACACTTTCCCACTTATATACTTTAGCAGCTCTCTCTAGGGCCCCCAGTACACATTCTCCGGTCACTGCATAATTCAAGATTCCTCTGGCCAGCCTATGTGTTCAGGGCTGGCTGCCCCCAAGACGTTTTTGGCCCATAGTTACACGACATTCATGATGACCCTTTCATTTATGATGAAAAGGTCCATGCTAGCTTAGGAATCTCACCATTCCCCTTTCCTTAGCTCCATCTAATTCTAAATAACTAGAATTCTGTAGATAGAATCAGATAAGTAGAATTAGATAGAATACCTAATATCTAATTCTAAAGAAGGATAAGGGTTTTTTTGTTTTTTTGTCTTTTTTGAGACAAAGTTTCACTCTTGATGCCCAGGCTGGAGTGCAATGGCACAATCTTGGCTCACCACAGCCTCCGCCTCCCAGGTTCAAGTGATTCTCCTGCCTCAGCCTCCCGAGTAGCTGGGATTACAGGCATGTGCCACCACGCCTGACTAATTTTGTATTTTTAGTAGAGACGCAGCTTCTCCATGTTGGTCAGGCTGGTCTCGAACTCCTGACCACAGGTGATCCACCCGCCTTGGCCTCCCAAAGCGCTGGGATTACGGTTGTGAGCTACTGCGCCCAGCCTCAAGGATTCTTTGGATAGGAAAAGATTATATAAAAAGAAAGTTTCTAGAGCCTTCCTTGGGTAGCTTTGTTTTCCCAGAGGAGCCAGTCACCACCACCACCCCCACTCCAATAAAACTATAAGGAAACTAACATTTGCACAAGACTTCTTAGGAGTCCTATATATTTTTCTCCCCAACAACTTTTTGTTCCCATTTTACATATCCAGAAACTAAGCCTTGAGCACTCAATTCAGTGTTGGAACTGAGATTTAAGTCCAGATCTGTGTCTTAGTGCTCTCTCTTTCCACCACTCCGCAGCTACCAGCAGCAAGAAAACACACACACACACACACACACACACACACACACACACACACACGGCACCCTAGCTCATTCTGCTCTCAGATTTTGTTCAGGGTCTCCATTGCCCAAGGGAGTAGACTAGAGCTGTCAGTCAAGCCCTCTGGGGAACACCTTCCCCGGGTTCTCCACTAGAGGCCTGAGGCAGTTATTGTGGTTTCCCTTTGTGATGTGTCACTCTATTTCCAGAGATCCCAGGTAATCCCTCCAGAACAATACCCCCACCCCACTCCCTCCACGGAACAGGTGCAGTACCTGCCATTCCAGGACGCAGATTTGGAAATCATCTCCCCGGGGGCCAGATGCTTCACTGAAAAAGAAGTCTCCTGCACATTTGGAGTTCTGGCTACTAAAAACTCATGTTAGCATGGGAGTCTCAACACTTACCACCTCCTTCCCCAGGGCAGCTTGAGGTCAAGGTCCAGGACAGAAGGGAAAGCAGGCGGAGCTGGCAATGCCTGTCCCAACCAGGACAGGAACAGTCAACTCCTTGAACTGGAGGCAAGGAGAGAGGAGGGAAGGTATGGTCCCTGCAGTTCCCACTAAGCCCAACCCTGATATCCCTCTAGTATCAGTCAGCAAGGAGGGGAGATGACGCCTTTTTATTAAGGTTAACACCAAGGAAAGTATTGAGAAGGAATACACAAAGGAGGGGGAGGGCACACAAAGTCACCACTTGAGGAGGTGGAAGGGCGGCACATCAGTAAAAGAACCTCAGGACAGCCACATGCTCCATGCCCTGGTTGGGAGAAGAGGGAGGGAAAAGCGCCATGATAGCTTGGAGCTCATAGAAGGGTCTGAAGCCCCCTGAACCTAACATCAGAGCCACAAGCCCTGCCCCTGAGGGCTCACACACTACTACACAAGTAGACACACATAACACACACAAGACATTATGAAGGCAACACCGAGAGGCAGCGGGCAGGGACATATTGACAGAAAAAGGAACTGAAGTTAAGCAGGTGTAGCCAGGAGAGACAGTTTTTGGCTGCAGCCCCGAGTCCCTCAAATGTCCCCTAAATCTGGGCTGCTGCTGAGCACCCCCGAGTCTCTGCCTGTGAACCGGGCTCTTTGTTCTGTAAGCCCCAGTGAGTGGAAAAGCAATCCCAAATGAAGTCAGTGACAAGGCAGGATCCGCTCTGCATGCAAAATCCTAGAGGTTGAGCTAGTATGTCTTCATGCACATTCATAGCCAGCTCCTCCCAGCCCAGGGGCCCTTGGAACCCCATTCACCCAGATTCCTAGGGCTGCAGTTCCCTCCTCAAGCTTCCTTTACCAATCAGCAGCCGCAGAGATCTGTGAGGGGGAGAGGCTTCTGCAGAGCACTGAATATCTTGGATTTCAGCAGAAGGGTAAATTTCCTGTTGCCAGAACAGAATACCCCCAATTCCTTAATTTCTAGGTAAATTGTTAGAGATTATTTGCCATGGTCCTAGATAAGTCCTTTTTCAGAATAGAAAAAGCAGAATTTTATTTACACATTTCAGGGGTTCTCCTGTTGTCTGGGGAGGGGGAAAGGACAGGATAGGGATGGATGGGAGTCCAGAGATGGGCGCTTCCTTTCCCGGAGCCTCACCTTTCCGCAGTTTGCTATAATTCGCTTAGTTGGGCAGAAAGAATTCTTGATGCTCCCAAAGTCCTTCACCCTACAAATCCTTCCTCGAGGGAGTCTCTCTCTGCCTGACCCACAAGAGCAGCTGTCCAAGGGAAGCATGCCGCACCGCGCCGTTCAGTCCCCTCGCGTCATGCACTCGGAAACCCAAAGACAGCCCGAGAAGGTAGTGCCCCACGGAGTCCCCTCACAGGGAGGCCTCGCCCTCCAGTTGCAGCAGGGTAATGTCGGGCATGTCAAGGGGCTCCATAGGTGGCCCGTCCCCCGCAAGGAGACCAGCACAGGGACTCTCGGGGCGCTCACAGTGACTGGTGGGTGTGGCGGGGCTGGGCATCTCCTTCTCTTCTTCCTCGTCCTCCTCGTCCTCGGGATCGCGACCCAGTAAGCCGCTGTCCCCAATTCCAGGTGAAGGAGTCTCCGGCTCTTGGGGGTCGCTCGGGAAGCTCCCCTTGCCGCTGACCACGCCCAAGCCGCCCTGGCGGGGCGCAGTGGTCATAATCTGGCACATGGAGACGATGGCTCGCTGGTTAGCGCACACGTCGTCCGAGAGCACCTGGATGTGCGAGGCCTGCTCGTCCAGGGCCCCCCTCATGGCCCTCACGTCCTCAAACAGGGCTTGCAGCTGGGCTTTCAGGTGCTCCATCAGTTCCTTCATGCCGCCGTTGTACTCCCCGGAGATCACGTCCCCCACGGCCGGCACGGTGGACACCTCCAGGGGCGCCGGCATGTCGCCGCCGTCCTTGGTCATGATCTCCAGCAGACCGTCCTCCATTGAGTGGCAGAAGCGGGTGGCGGCGGCTCTGGGTCGCGTCCAGCCCGGCCTCCGGGGTGGGGGAGGGGGTGGAGGGGGAGAGGTCCCGGGAGGGGTGGGGAGGAGCGGAGGGAAGCAGAGGCTCCCGAGACTGGCTGGGAGCGGACGTGAGAGACTAGTCCTGGGCAGAGGGCACGGGCAGGGTCGCGGGAGGCCGAGAAGAGGCGGCAGGACGAGAACCCGGAGAGGGTCCCAGAGCCGGCGTCTCTTGGGCTCGCCCCAGGACGAAAGTGCCCTGCCCTGCCTCACCTTCCGGATTGCGCCCGTGTCAGCGCCGCCCTCTGGGCGCCACAAGTAGAGAGCGCCTGCCGGTTCCGTGGGTCACAGACGCGCTCGCGGAGGGGTCCGGGTCCGGGCTGAGGCCAGCGGCGCGTAGCACTCGGGACTCCCCCAGGCCATTAACTGGCAGCGCCCGCGAGTGTGGCAGCAGCAGCTGGGGCGGGTCTCCCGGCGGCGCCGCGGATGCTCCTCTGTTTCCAAGGCGACGCACGGCACGTAAATGACGTGTGTCTCCATGGTAACCAGGAAGTGGAGAAGAAAAAGGGAGGATGGCTGGAAGCTGCAGTGGGGCTGTGGAGTCTGGACTAGCGAGGTGGGGGGAGGAGAGGGGACGCTGCAGTGGCTTCGGCCGAGGCTGGAAAGAGTGTGTGGTTGCAATGTTTAATAGGGAAGCATGAGAGAGCCGTTTGCTGCATAAACCTCCAAGTCCGGGAGAGATCGTCCCTCCCCTAGCCGGGGTATGAGACCCAGCGCGACTGCCCTGGAAGGATTTTTCCAGCCCGCATTCCTTTCTCAGAGGATGGCGCTAAAGTCGAGTCCTGCCTCCCTGTCCTCCAGCGGTGCGCAGGAAAGCGGAGAGGGTAGAGAAGCTGATGCTAATCATCCCAGAGTTGAGCTGGGGCACGGTGGCGCTCTGGAGCCGGCCCCACCGGGCCTGGCGGTGCAGAGGCAGGAGGAGGAGGGCACTACGGAGGTTTCTGCAGTAAATCAGCCCTCTCGCTATAGAAATCACCAGAGCTGGGAAAGGATGGGACTCCCTCCTTTACGAGACCCTGCCGCTCCTACCCAAGTCCCTGGGAGTTTGTCGCGGATGGGGAGGCCAAGTACTTAAGTTTTGACAATGAAACTCCATACGGGCAGAGATTTTTGTCTCCCCTGCATCCTTCATCACGGAATCCCCAGCTCCTAAAATACTGCCTGGCACCTAGTATGTAGACGCTTAATATAGTTATAGTTATTGAATGAATAACAAAAACGACCAAGTCCCATGCTCTCATCCGGAACTCTGCAAGCCAAACGTAGTGGGTTTTAGGAGACCTGAATTCAGTTTCGTTTCTGCCACTTATTCATTCAGAGACCTTGGCCACATCATTTTCCTCATCTGTTAGGGAATTGAACTAGATAGTCTATAATATTATTTCTAATTCCGAATAACACTCTGCATCATCTCACAGGTGAAAAGGTAAACTGTTGATGGTTGCATGGAGGGGATGGATGGGATGACTGTGTGTTAGAGTAATTCCCGCTCTCTCTTTCAGTGCCCAAGTTCAGACATACACTGAGTATCCACAACCTTTGTGACAACCCCTTTCCCTATTTAAGGGGTGGAGCAGGAAGGGCGGAGGAAGAAAAACATTGTCTTTAATATATGTAGATGATTCCAGATTGAGAAGGAATCAGCACCTGGGCAGAGCACATTAATAATGACCCTAGGAAATTAGGGAAGCCAAGTGATCAGAAACCAAAAATGAAGTTCACAAGAATAAATCTGGGGAAGAGAAACAAACCATATCACTTCAAGATAGAGAAGAACTAGGGAAAGGTGTTTTGTAGACTGGCGGTTCAGTTACAGCAAATGTGTGTGTTACCTTTGGGTTTCCCTGATTATGTGGTTGGTGATGAAGAGTGAGACTGGCACAGGGAAACTTTTGTGACACTAGAGGACTGTTTGGCCTATACCAATCTTACTGCTATTAAAATAGAAACAAGTGGGGACTATCCTAAATGACCAGGAGCAGAATGTTTAAATAAACTAAGGCAAAATTGCTCATATATAAAATATTATGCAGCCATTAGAAATTTGATTTCCCAAAACAAATATATGAACAAATTTTAAAAGCACAGTATTGTATTTTCTGAAACTAATGATTCAATCCTATTTGCTTGCTTATTTCTTCCTTCATTCTACAGATTTCCAGCACTCTCATCTTGATTAGGACTCCTACCTCTACTATGTACCCCATAAGTGGTAATGACACCTTAAGTTACTCCTGAAACTCTGGCTCAGGAGAGGACAGAAATGTTTTTCCTTGGTTTCCATAAGCACAACTGAAGTGGGCTGGTATTTACAAAGAGACTTTATAAAAAACTATAGGAAAATTAGAAATAGAGACAGGACACATGAAAACAACTGAGCTTACACAGCATTAGTTTCTGATTATACTACAGCAAGCATGTTCTCAGGGCTTATGGGTTCAACCCTGCTTTCATCCTTCCCAGGAGAGCTCAGCTATAGCCAGAAAAGACTGTCATGGCTTTCAGGCTTTCTGTCTGGGTCTGTTACTTTACATCTCTTGACAGGCACTTCACATGGAAAATTTCATCTTGCCAGTTCAGGCATATCCCTGCCTTCTACCTACAAAGAGTGACTCTGTCCCAGTGGGGGACTTCTCATCTTTGAAATCCCATAAGCTTACCTTAAGCATAGCCCCCATACAGGAGGAGCTGTGGTATGTCATCATACAAGGCCTTTTGCCACTATTGTTGAGGATACCATTTATGTCAAGGCTTTCAGCATAAGATTACATCATGCTGTCCAGAGGTGGTGGCTATGAAGTCCACTGAGAGTACAAGGGATCTGAGCCCAGAGGGAGGGAAAATTACTGGAGAAGCACAAAAGACCATGGGAAACATATGCAGAGATCAAGCAGTGTGGCTGGTCCAGTCAAGTTCCAGGTCAAACATTTGAGAGTCAAGGGTAGGTGGGAACTGGGGGAGTGGACCAGTAGCAGGATTTGAAAATATAGGAAGGTGACTGGGTACGGTGACTCATGCCTGTAATCCCAGCACTGTGGGAGGCTGAGGTGGGTGGATCACTTGAGATCAGTAGTTTGAGACCAGCCTGGCCAACATGGTGAAACCTGTCTCTACTAAAAACACGAAAATTAGCTGGGCATGGTGGTGGGCACCCGTAATCCCAGCTACTCCAGAGGCTGAGGCAGGAGAGTTGCTCAAACCCGGGAGGCAGAGGTTGCAGTGAGCCAAGATCACGCCACTGCACTCCAGCCTGAGTGACAGAGCGAGACTTCGTCTCAAAAAAAAAAAAAAAGAAAGAAAGAAAAAGAAAAGAAAAAAAAAGAAAGAAAAAAGAAAAGAAAAGAAAAAGAAAATATAGGAAGGAGACATTGGTGCGTCTAATAGAAAACCAGATCATTTCAGGAACTCTGTGTGAAAATGAGACAAGGTAGAAAGGTCTAGTCTCAGGAAAATAAGGAGAACAGTGGCAGAGCCTCAGTCAGCTAGCTGGGTTACAGGCCTGGGCCCTCTGGATCCCTGTGCCCTATAGTTAGTTGCATGGGTCCATTTCTAAGGAAAAGGGGGCCAGATGTGTACCCCAGCTATCCTACTAGAATATTCAGAGGAACTGCCACATAATAAGAGAATATAACCCCTACACAGCTTCTGCTTCCTGCTTTTCTATTGTCCTCTGGGAATCACCTTAGCTGTTCTCTTCCTTCATCCCACTGTCATCAGTCTGTGGTGGGGAGAGACCCTCATGCTGCCTACATACAGGTTTCCATCAGGTGCACCTAGTTTCAAACATCATATTCTCACTAAAATTGGGATTCAGAAGAGGCTCTGCCATTTACCTCTATCTAGTATCTAGTATATCTCTAGTTTATACTTTATATGGCTGGTGTATTTTTTGCACTATAAATCCGATAATGCTGGCTAGACTCAGTTCTAGAGCAATGATCTAAAACAAGGTACAGTTGACTGCTGTACCTTAGGCCCCAAATCCCAGACAATATCCCCCAAGTATAACTTTTATGAAGCTGAGCTGCTTTGTGGCCCATGGCAGCGTGATATCACATTCAAAAGAAACATATCCAATCACCAAAAGCATTAAAAAGCAATTTAGATTTTTATTACAGTCTCTGGGAAAACTCTAAGGGTGTTTACATTCTTAGTGCACAGCAAAACATCTGAAACTTGTCTTCCTTCCTTCTCTATTTGTTCCACACATTATGGCATAGCTGTTGCTGCTGGTCTCTCTCCTTTCTCCTCAAACTTTCTCTCAAGTCTGACCCTTGCTTTCTCACTCCCTGGCTCTCTTCACTTCTTGGATGTATTCTTTTTCTCTTCTCCAAGAAGAAGCTTCCTGTCCTTCTCACGTAAATCAGGCCAAGCTTATTTTAGCTCTTTTGATTCTGTCCTTTATTCCCCCAATCTGCATGAGTACTGAGAACTCCAGCTATCAATTACAGAGGTCTTCTCAGAGCATAGAAAAGATGGAGAGGCTGAGAATATTCGCATTGTTGTGGGTTTTGCCTGTCACATAGACTAGTTTTTCTCAGCACCAGAGAGTGGTTTACCTGGCATTACAGCCAATCTGCTTTGTTCATCTCCCCGACGTTCGCACAGCAAAATGGACATGGTGGTTTGCAAAGACCCTAGGCCTGTATGAGCCTCTGACTGGAGAGGTGATCCAACTGTCCACAACCTCAAGATTATTTAGCGTCATAGACATGGTCATGTGGTGAGCCACCTACCCACATCTCATGTAAGGTCTGAACTGCACTTCCAGTTGCTTGCTCTGTGACCTCAAACTGTTTTTAGGAGTCTTTAAGGCCACCCCTAACCCCTTATTTCTCTTCCATGTTAACTTTACTCAGAGCATGAATTCCAGGGTACCTTCTAACTTCTCATGCAATATGAATCTCCACTGACAATAACCCTCCATTCCAATTAAACCTCTTTTGCCAGTGTCATCCCATCTCCCCTTTCTGCACTGCCCCCTGCCGCAGCTTCTCTTAGATCAACACTTGCAGAGGCTTTTCCCCCTCTCGGTGCATATTCAAACATGTATTCGGTGTCACTGTGATGTCACCAGTTCCAACCCAAGTCTCTAGGTAACTGGCCATGGACACAGAAGCATTTGGAACTCCAGAGCCACCAATGATCCCTGGTGCATGGCCTTAAGCACCTTCCATCTTCTCCATAAATTATTTTACCCCTAGAAAGTTGCCATTTTTGCAACAGCTCAGAGCCTGATTTGGCCCCAAGTCAGGCACTGATAGTGCTGCACCACCCAAAAAAGCAATTTCTAGTTCAATGGGGGCCATTTTGTTTGATCAATTGCCTCTCCCAGAGTATCAGTCCAATTTGAAGGAAATCATGTCCAAATATTTATGGTAGGATAGGGACTATGGTATGTGTGCCATAAACTTCCCTTTCATTAAAGATATTTTTAGGAATTTAATGTCCCTCATAGCTGACTTATGCAAACTTTCAGGTCCTTCCTTGCCTGTCATATCTTGAGGAAGCCTGTGCTATCTATCCTACGTAATTCTACAAAACTTTGTAGGTCTCACTCTTACTAATACATCTAGTTATAGTAAGTTCATCTCTCTCAGAGGCCCCCCAAATAGTGTCAAAAGTTATTTCTAACACATTCTCAAGGGCCAGCAAGGCACTATCAGTTACAGTTTAGCAGCCACTACAAGGGTGCATTCTGTTTCCATTGCCCAGACACAAATGGAGACTATACTAGTATTTGTGAATATACCATGGGCAGGGACCCCAAAATGTAATCCATGTCTTCAAAGAACTGTAGAAGTGCTAGATCTTAGGCAAAAGTGAGGAGAAGGACCCTTTCTCCCAACTTTTTCACCTAGAACCCTGAGGCCCCTATTTTAAGAAGTCTTGCATGAAAATAGCTCCATCTTCTATGGTTGACCACAGTTCATAGGCACAATGCCTGCTCTTTTGTTTGTTTTAAGGCACCAGGATTACTTTCATCCTGGATCTCTAATCCTTTTCTTTGCTGTATTCTTCTCCACACCAGTTATCAATATCTGTTATCCTGTATTTTTGCTTATTTATTTTATGTATTATTTATTTATCTTTTACTCCCAACTAGGGTGTAAGATCCACTAGGGCAGGGGGTTTGTTTTCTTCACTGCCATGTCTAGCACCTTGAATAGTGCCTGGCACATGGTAGATGCTTAATAAATATGTGTTGAATAGATGAATCTCCAACTCTGCCCTTTCTTCAAGAACATTTTAGCTTTTTCAGTTTCAGCCATCTACTTTGGTAACCTACGGCTTATGGTCACACTATTAAGTGGCCTTGTTGGTGGCCTTTCTTGAACAAAGGAATACTTACTTCAGAGACAAATGGAAGTCTCCATTTCTTACAAAATAGAAAAGTGCTTGCAGCTTTGAAATGACAGCTGTCACCTACCCACCCCTCTAACCTCCCTTGGCATATTCCACCACTATCCCCATCAAAGTCTCAAAGATACCAGGCCAAGTTTTGTCAGAACTCAGGGTCAAAGAAATGCACGTTCTCTGCTCCCCTCAGCATTATCAGGGAATGGGATGATGTCAAGCCTGTATCTTCATACTGCATATTAAGGAGAACTCCTGGTTTATATTCTTATTCTGCTGGAGGCAGCCTCAAAAAAAGGTACCCTGTTTCTGGTTATAAGAGTAGTAGCCAACTGAGAAAGGGACATTATGAACATAGAGATTACTATGCTTTAAATCTAGTGTACCTCTTCTCTTCATATTCCTAAACTGGTAGACTATGGTGATTTAGGGTAGTGTTAGCACCGAGTTACACGTTTTACTATAATAAAATTGAGTCCTTTTTGTCCCTTGCTGCCTGCTTTCCTTGCTTCTGTTCTAAAACCAAACCAAACAAAAACTCCCCACATTGATCAAATATATAACAAAAGATATATAAGGATCAGCCTTCCCAGGATAGTAAAACTAAATTAAAACCAAACAGCAAACATGGATCGGAAAAATAATATTCCAGAAATTGAGGTTAGTCTCTAAACAACCTAAGTGAGACATTTTTAGTAAGGTCTTGTTATTCTCCACAGTGTTGTCTGGGTCTCTGAGACACAGAAGGGAACGGTATGTGAGATTTACTGGTAATTGCCTGGATCAAATGGATTAAACCGGGATAGATTCTCCTCAGAGGATGATCCCGAGTCACATATCCAATCTCCCATTCATCCCAGTTCATCCATCGCCATATCACACACTGGCTTCCAGCTGCTTCTTATACTATTAAAAACCAATTCCCTCTTACCAAAGGCATTAGAAGCTTTTGCTCCTCATTAGAACAATGAGTATCATCCAAGACACCTCCAGGTATATTAAATAATAAACTGCTCACAATTTCACATCATTCACATCGAAATCACTGATGTTTAAATTGCAGGGAGATCTGTGGGACATAAGCTTCTCTGGTTCATACTTGTGGACTTAAACTAGTGTGTTAGGGGAGATTCTCTTCCTAGAAAGGAGAGATTGTGGAGAAAGATTCTAAGAGATGGAGATAATGTAATTTGAAACTTACTGCTGTAATTTGAGATCTAAGACCTAATGGAAGAAAGCAAATAGTCAACAAGCTCCAGCCTGGGCGGCACATCAAGTATTTCAATGTTATGCAACTGACATTTCAGAAGAGCCATGGGCTAAGAAAGTATATTTAAAAATATGGCCGGGCACAGTGGCTCACGCCTGTAATCCCAGCACTTTGGGAGGCCGAGTCGGGTGGATCACCTGAGGTCAGGAGTTTGTGACCATCCTGGCTAACATGGTGAAACCCCGTCTCTACTAAAAATACAAAAAATTAGCCAGGTATGGTGGCAGGCGCCTGTAGTCCTAGCTACAGGGGAGGCTGAGGCAGGAGAATGGCGTGAACCTGGGAGGCGGAGCTTGCAGTGAGCGGAGATAAAGCCACTGCACTCCAGCCTGGGCGACAAGACCAAAACTCCGTCTCAAAAGAAAGAAAGAAAGTATATTTTTAAATAATGGCTAAGCCTGGGCACGGTGGTTCATGCTTGTAACCCTAGCACTGTGGGAGGCTGAGACGGGTGGATCACGAGGTCAGGAGTTGGAGACCGACCTGGTCAACATGTTGAAACCCAGTCTCTACCAAAAATACAAAAATTAGCCAGGCATGGTTGTGGGTGCCTGTAATCTCAGCTACTAAGGAGACTAAGGCAGGAGAATCGCTTGAACCTGGAAGTGGAGATTGCAGTGAGCCAAGATTGTGCCACTGCACTCCAGCCAGGGAGAGAGAGTGAGGCTCCATCTCAAAAATAAATAATAACAAACAAAAAGCTAACATTTTTCCAAATTTGAAAGCTCAATAAAATCCAGGCAGAATAAACAAATAAACCCATTCCCATGCACATCATAACCAAGTTGCTACAAACCAAGCATAAAGAAAAAAATTCTAAAAGCAGCCAGATGAAAAAGATACATTATAGGCCAGGTGCGGTTGCTCACGCCTATAATCCCAGCACTTTGGGAGGCCGAGGCAGGCGGATCAGCCGAGGTCGGGAGTTTGAGACCAGCCTGACCCACATGGAGAAACCCTGTCTCTACTAAAAATAAAAAATTAGTGGGTGTGGTGGTGCATGCCTGTAATTCCAGCTACTCAGGAGTCTGAGGTAGGAGAGTTGCTTGAACTTGGGAGGCAGAGGTTGCAGTGAGCCGAGATCATGCCATTGCACTCCAGCCTGGGCAACGAGAGTGAAACTCTGTCACAAAGAAAAGAAAAGAAAAGAAAAGAAAAGAAAAGAAAAGAAAAGAAAAGAAAAGAAAAGAAAGAGAAAGAAAGAGAAAGAAAGAGAAAAAGAAGGAAGGAAGGAAGGAAGGAAGGAAGGAAGGAAGGAAGGAAGGAAGGAAGGAAGGAAAGGGAAGGAAGGAAAGAGAGAGAGAGAAAGAGAGAGAGAGAAAGAGAGAGAGAGAGACATATTACATACACAGCAGGGGTTGGCAAACTATGACCCCTGGGTCAAATCTAGATTACTTCTTATTTCTGCAAAAAGAAGTTTTAGTGGAACACAGCCATACACACTCATTTATGTATTTGCTATGGCTGTTTCTGTGTTACAATGGCAGAGCTGGTAGTTGCAACAGAGACCATATGGCTTGCAAAACCTAAAAGATTTACTGTGTGGACGTTTACAGAAAAGTTCGTCATCCCTGATGTAGAGGAATAAAAAAATAAGGTCAGCAGATTTCTTATAAAAGCTATGTAAAGTGAAAGACAAGATTGAGCCAGAATTTTTTCTACCTCACAAAAATGTCTTTCAAAAATAAAGGTGAAATAAAGACTTTTAAAAATACCAACAAAGGTGAAGTGTTAAAGGAAGTTCTTCAGGCGAAAGAAAAATAATAACAAAAATTTGACCAATATAAAAAGATAAAGAGTGTGAGAAGTGATAAATATAAGCAAAATAGTTAAAACATTTTCTCAGTATTTATTTATTTAAAAAAGAGTCTTGCTCTGTCACCCAGGCTAGCGTACAATGATGCAATCATGACTCACTTCAGCCTCAACCTCCCAGGCTCAAACAATCCTCCTCCCTCAGCCTCCCTGGTAGCTGGCACTACAGGTGTGTGCCACCATGCCCGGCTAATTTTTGTATTTTTTTTTTTTTGTAAGAAAGGGGTTTCACCATGTTGCCCAGGCTGGTCTTGAACTCCTGGGCTCCAGTGATTCTCCCACTTTGGCCTGCCAAAGTGCTGGGATTACAGACGTAAGCCACTGCACCCAACCTCTCACTTTTTGATCTCTTGAAAAAATAAATGACTATTTAAAGTAGAAATAATAAATATCCAGTTGGGTTTTAGCATACGTAGAAGCAGTATGTATGACAAAAACAATAAAAAACATAAGGGAGAAACTGAAAGTAAATTGCTATAAGATTTTTACACTATTTGAAAGTAGACTATGATATGTTACAGGTGTGTATTGTAAATCCTACAGCCACAGTGTCCAATCTGCTAGCCTCTAGACACAGGTAGCAGAGGAATAGTCTTACAGGCAGGAGATTGCAAGGGCCTGAGTATGGCATTGCTTGGGGAAATAGGGAGAAAGAAAAGGATTAGAGAAGCATCTGTGGGTATTAAGAGACTGTGGTAATCTTCCTATTGTGAAAAACATGCAATCATTTCAGGATTCATTCAACTTTTGGTTTGGAGTTAAAATGTGAGTGGTAGAATTGCTGAAATAGCACGGAGCTGGTCTCAGGGATATGTAAATCTGTTTCTTCCCAAGCTAAACTCAGACAAGTAAGACTCTCTTCTGGTATTTAAGGCTTCCTGGAGAGGAGATGCAGGCTCCTTCCTCTCTCACACATCCATCACTCTCAAACTTTTTAAGAAATCTAACCTAAATGCCTCATCCTGCATATTGACCTCACAGTGGAAGTGGGAATAATGATAATTTGTCTCAGAGTTAAAAATCCTTTGAGAAGTTCTTTCTAGCTTTTCCTTCTCTCACAGTGAGCTCCAGCCTGGGCGACAGAGCAAGACTCTGTCTCAAAAAAAAAAAAAAAAAAAAAAAAAAAAAAAATTGATACTCCTAATTTTATTCAATATTAAACTTTAAAATTTGTGCCACATTATTGAAGTATTACTTACTTTGACCTACAAGAATTGTATAGTTAAACTAAACATAATTTAAAAATAAAACTATTTACTTAAAATAATATAATTCTCCTTTAGTAAAGGTAGCTTTATATAAAGAGTTTGGCTTCAAATTGTCATGGCTGTTTATTGCTGGATGAAATTCCTCTCTTTGGCCTTCATTCTCCAGAAACAGGCATATTTCAAATCATATTTAAATTAATAATTTGCAACAAGTTCCTGATGTTTTACAATTCTTTCACACTTGTGGAAATTCTTCCAAACGCATTAAGCAATACTACTTTTTGTCTGGTTAGATGGAATTCCTAATTGGGCCCACTTCCTGGCACGTGTGTTATCAATTTCTCTGAAAACAAGATCTTGAGAGCGCAAATCCTGAGCCTAAAGCTTTCCCCACGGTTGACATTTAAACCAACCAATGCAATCCCTATTTTTTGAAACACTTCTATAATGCAGCCTAAAATCTGTCTTTAGTTACTTTGCTGCCTTTTCCATCTCAAGCCAAAAACATTTTAAAAAGAATTCCATTGGCCGGGCGCGGCAGCTCACGCCTGTAATCCCAGCACTTTGGGAGGCCAAGGTGGACGGATCACGAGGTCAGGAGATCGAGACCATCCTGACTAATATGGTGAAACACCGTCTCTACTAAAAAATACAAAAAATTAGCCAGGCGTGGTGGTGGGCGCCTGTAGTCCCAGCTACTCAGGAGGCTGAGGCAGGAGAATGGCATGAACCTGGGAGGCAGACCTTGCAGTGAGCCAAGATCATGCCACTGCACTCTAGCCTGGGCGACAGAGCGAGACTCCATCTCAAAAAAAGAAAAGAAAAAAAAAAAGAGAATTCCATCAAAATACAAAAGAAATGATTTGACTTCCTAAAATATTTCCAGAAATAACTTTTTGTTTTCTGAATCTTGAATAGCTGAAAATCTGGATGCTCAGAGAGTGGTTGCATTTTAGATTAAAATTAAGGCCTTATATATTCAGCGTCAGGGTGTGCCGTATGACATCAACTTCACAGACGTTGTCTGAGGAGTCATCTTGTTTGGTCCACTGAAGAATAGTCTTTTGTGTTTTCCAGCTCAGAGATTTATCCACAGATCCAAGTTGTTCAGCTTGTCCATAGTCTTCAGTGAGATTATTGGCATCTTCAGAACACTTGTAGCTTACAGTTTAAACACTAGATGTTTACTTATTTGATTTCACATTTTTATTGCTTCTTACACTAAACTTGCTTTATCTTATAAAATACACAAAATAGTTTTACAATACCACTATTAGAATAATAAAATTACAGAATGAAACTTAAGAGTTCTTTGTAGTTTGTGTTGATCCTAGAATATATTTCACTAAGAAAAGACAAAGTCTTGTGTTTCAAAGTCATTTGAAATAAATCTTTCTTTTTGGTTATGTTATCAACCTTGTAAACAGCTTTATTTCACTTGCTTCAGTTTTAGGGATTGTTCTTTTTTCTCTTTTTGGTTTAACTTAATTTTTGAATATATTAAATGATTATATGATTCTAAAGTTGACACTACATAAAAAGGTATACTCAGCTGTATCTCCTTTCCATTCCTTTCTTTTTTTTGTGATGGAGTCTCACTTTGTTGCCCAGGCAAGAGTGCAGTGGTGCAATCTCAGCTCATTGCAACCTCCACCTCCCAGGATCAAGTGATTCTCCTGCCTCAGCCTCCCGAGTATCTGGGATTACAGGCGTGCACCAACATGTTCAGCTAATTTTGTATTTTTAGTAAAGGTGGGATTTCACCATGTTGGCCAGGTTGGTCTCGAACTCCTGACTTCAGATGATCCGCTCACTTCGGCCTCCCAAAGTGTTGGGATTACAGGCATGAGCCACCGTGCTGGCCTCTCCCTTCCATTTTCATCCGTTTTCCTTCCCTACTCTGTGTAGATAACCACTTTTATTGGTTTTATATTTACTAGTCTTTTATTGCTTTTTTTCTTTCCAATGCTTCATTTTGCACTAAAGTAGCTTCTCATAAAATATTATGGCTATCATTCTAGAGCAACACATACAGATATACCTCATGTTTATGGGTTCATAGTACTCCACTATATACTACAGTTTATTTAACCACTCAACTGCTCCCCTATTGATGGATATTTGGGGCGTTTCTAGACTTTTGTCACTCAAATACCACAATGAATACTAACCTTGTGTTTATAATATTTCAAATTTGTACAGAAGTACTTTTAGTGTAGAGTCCCCAAAAATATCATTGCTGGGTTAAAGGACAAATTAATCCATTTGCAATGTTGCTAGATCGTACTAAATTTCCTTCCTTAAGGACTGTATCACTCTATACTTCTACCAGTAGCATATCACTGTGTCTCTTTTCCCTATAGCTTTAGCAATAAAATGTACTCTCAAACTTTTGAATTTTTGCCAACACAATAAGAAATGCTGTTTCAATGTAATGTAATTTGCCTTTCTTTTTTGAGTAAGTTGTGCATGTTTTACTATTTTAAGGGCCACTTGCATAAATTATTTCTATCTGTTCATGTCTTGGGCTCATTTTTCTACTGGATCTGTGTCATTTTATTTCTCAGAGCTCTTGCATATTAGGGAGATTACTTTTTATTCTGTGGTAAAAATTGCAATTGTTTTGTCCAGTGACTTATTTGTCTTTGGCTTTGCTTATGGTATTTGGGCCATACATTTTAAAAAAATATATATGTAATAGAATTTGGTGGCTGGAGAATTCATGTGTAGATCAGAGTGGAAGTAGGTGTGAGAGGGTCCAGCAGAAGAAAACATGGCAGCCAAAGTGTTTGAGTCCATCAGCAAGTACGGCCTGGCCTTAGCTGTTGCAGGAGGCCTAGTGAACTCTGCCTTACAAAATATGGATGCTGTGCACAGAGCTGTCATCTTTGACCGATTCCGTGGAGTACAGGACTTTGTGGTGGGGGAAGGGACTCACTTTCTCATCCCATGGGTACAGAAACCGATTATCTTTGACTGCCTTTCTCCACCACTCATGTACCAGACATCACTGGTAGCAAAGATTTACAGAATGTCAACATCACACTGTGTATCCTCTTCCGGCCCATCGCTAGCCAGTTTCCTGCATCTTCACCAGTATTGGAGAGGACTATGATGAGAGTGTGCTGCCGTCCATCACGACAGAGATCCTCAAGTCAGTGGTGGCTGGCTTTGATGCTGGAGAAGTAATCACCTAGAGAGTGTTAGTCTCCAGGCAGGTGAGAACTACCTTATGGAGCGAGCAGCCACCTTTGGGCTCATCCTGGACGATGTGTCCTTGACACATCTGACCTTCGGGAAGGAATTCACAGAAGGGTTGGAAGCCAAACAGGTGGCTCATCAGGAAACAGAGAGGGCCAGATTTGTGGTGGAAAAGGCCGAGCAGCAGAAAAAGGCAGCTATCATCTCTGCTGAGGGCAATTCCAAGGCAGCTGAGCTGATTGCCAACTCACTGGCCACCGCAGGAGACGACCTGAGCTGCACAAGGTGGAAGCTGCGGAGCGTAACAGCTCTCATGCTCTGGGAACATGATCTATCTGCCGGTGGAGCAGACTGTGCTCCTCCAGCTGCCCCAGTGAGGGCCCGCTCACCCTGCTTGCACTTCCACGGGCCAACTGGGACACAGCCCCGATGATTCTTAACACCGCCTTCCCCGCCGCCCTCCACCCCAGAAATCACTGCGAAATTTTGTAAAACAACTTTAAAAAATACATACATGTATATGTAATAGAATTGACTGGTCTTTTATTGATTCTGGGTTTTGAGACATAGAAATGCTTTGCCCACTATTCCCAGGGTTGCATAGGTAGATTCCACAGCAATCTACACATGCTTTCTTCTAGAACTTGTAGAGTTTCCATGTAGTCATGTTTAGCTAACCAAGCCACGTGAAGTTTTTCTTGGATGTGCAGTGTAAAAAATGGATCCAATGTTACCTTTTTCCACATGGTACCCAGTTGTCTCAACAGCATATATTTTTAAAGTCCATTTTTCACATTGTTTTATAATGTCTAACATACATTAACTTTTTATATGTACTTGGATTGATGCCTAGACTTTCTACTATGTTCCATTAGTGTGTCTGTCTATATGCACCAGCTTTATACTAGTTTGATGATGAAGGTTTTATAATATCTCAAATGTCTTAATAAGACTGGCCCCTCCTCATTGCTCTTCCTTTCAGCACTTTCTTGGATATTCTTGTTTATTTCTTCCATATGAACTTAAGAATCAATTTGTATAACTAAAAAACAAAGTGAAACAAAAAAATCCTTGACTTTTTTGTTGGAATCATGTTAAATTTACAAATTCACTTAGAATGTCTTCCATTTTTTCAGATCTATTTTATGTCTTTGAAGCTATTATATTAACAGTTTTCCTCATAGGCTTTACATATTTCTTTTTACCTTTATACCTAGGAGTTTTGTAATTATGGTTGCTATTACCAATTGACTCTTGATTCCATATTATTTTCTAACTGATTCATCCTTGTATCTTATGTATGAAGCCTGTTGTCTTCTGTATATTGCTTTTATATTGTGCTACCATGTAAATTCAACTTTTTGTTTGTGTAGTTTATTCATTGATTTGCTTTTGTTATCTAGATATAGCTATATCATCAACAGTTTTCACACATCCAATAGGTTTCTTTTGTAAAAATGCATTGACAAATACCTCCAACATTATGTTAATGTTATGGTGATGCTGGGTATCCTTGCCTTGTTTCAGACATTACCAGGAATGCCTCCAGTGTTTTCTTATGAAAATAGTAAGATGATGATAAACAAGATGGTTTATGATGTTAAGATAATTATCTTCCACCCCTCTTTTGTAATTTACTTTTATAGGAAATGCAACTTTAATTTTTTCAAACGCTTTTTCAACCCTAGGAAGATAATTACAGGATTTTCCTTCTTAGATATAATAATATTAGTTATATTAATGAATTTCCTAACACTGGACAATCTTTACATTCCCAAAACAGTTTCTACTTTGTCATGACATACTGTGCTGTCTGATTCAATTTGCTAATATTTTAGCATTTCTGCCTATGATATTCATAAATGATATTGGTTTGTAATTATCTCTTTTGTAAAATCTGTATCAGGTTTTGGTTTCAATGTTATATTTATGTCATTAAAAATTTTTGAGTTGGGATAAGAGGTCTTCAAATAATATAATTTTAAACAATCTTGGATACTTTTAGAAAGATATATGCTGGGCATGGTGGTTCATGCCTGTAATCTCAGCACTTTGGGAGGCTGAGGTGGGTGGATCACCTGAGGTCAGGTGTTCAAGACCAGCCTGGCCAACATGGCAAAACCCTGTCTCTACTAAAACTACAAAAATTAGCTGGGCAAGATGGCATGCACCTGTAATCCCAGCTACTAGGAAGGCTGAGGCAGGAGAATTGCTTGAACCCAGGAGGCAGACATTGCAGTGAACTGAGATGGCGCCACTGTACTCCAGCCTGGGTAACAGAGCAAGACTCCATCTCAAAACAAAAACAAAAACAAAAAAAAAAAACAAAAAAAAGGAAAGAAAGAGAGAGAGAGATAGGTTGTTTGTTTGTTTGCTTGCTTGCTTTTTGAGACAGAGTCTCTCTTTTCTCTGTCACCCAGGTTGAAGTGCAGTGGCACCATCTCAGCTCACTACAACCTCCACCTCCTGGGTACAAGTGATTCTCCTTCCTCAGCCTCCTGAGTAGCTGGGATTACAGGCACCCATCACCACCTCTGGCTAATGTTTGTATTTTTAATAGAGGTGGAGTTTCACCATATTGGCCAGGCTGGTCTTGAACTCCTGACCTCAAATGATCCACCCACCTCAGCCTCACAATGTGGTGGGATTACAGGTGTGAGCCACTGTGCCCAGCCTAGGAGTCTTTCTTGACCACAGTACCCCTCATCTCCAGCTTGTAACCAATCACCAAGTTCTATCAATTCTAACATTAAAATATTTCACATTCACCCCCTTCTCTCCCTTTCTATGGCCACCACTCAAATCTAAGCCTGCTTGACTTTTTGTCCAGATCACTTAGGCTGCTGTTTTCTCTATTTTAATCCTTGCCATGGATCCACTATAATCCATTCTTCTTCAAAAAGTCAAAGTGGTCCTTTAAAAACACACATGGGGTCATGTCACTTGAATAAAACCTGTTGATAGACTTCTTGTTCTTTTGGGATACAGTTCAGAATCCTTAACATGTCCCCCAAGACCACACCTGATCTGGAGCCTCCCTACCTTTCCGGCTTCTTGTCTCTTTCTCATTCTCGCCTCTTCCTTATCTTCCAGCTTCCTAAACTCTTTCCTCCTCAGGGTCTTTGAATATCCTGACCCTGCTCCATTGGCCAGCCCCCTCCCACTCCCCACACTTCCTCCACACTTTTGACCTGGTTGTTTCTACCCATCTTCCAGGTCTATGCTTAGGGAAGCTTTTCTTGGCCTCCCAGCCTGAATTAGGTCCTCTATTGAATCGTCCTATTACCCTCCCTACTATTTATCTTTGTTTATTTGGGCACTATAACAAAAGTACTGTAAACTGGGTGCCTTGTGAACAACAAAAATTAATTTCTCACAGCTCTGGAGGCTGGGAAGTCCAAGAAATCCCAATGTTGGTGTCTGACGAGGCCCCATTTGCTCTTTCTTACTGTGTCCTCATATGGTGGAAGGGGCAAAGGTCCCTCTTTTAGAAAGGCACTAGTCTCATCACGAGGGCTGTGCCCCTATGACCTAATAACCTCCTGAAGGCCTCACTTCTTAATACTATCACGTTGGGGGGCTTAGGATCTCAACATACGAATTTTGAGATGACATAAATATTCAGTTCATTGCACTTTTCCTTTATAGAAGTCATCACTATTGTGATTATTTAGGCATTCAGGTGACTATCTAATATTTGTTTCTCACATCAAACTGTAATTTTTCTGGTGATTAGGACCATATTTCTGTTGATCTCAGCTGGCTGGATCTTTAGTGTCTATCACAACAAATATCACAGTGACAAAATTTAATAAGTATTTGTTGGATTAATGGATGAATCAGTCAACCAATTAATGATATAATCAAAGACTCAATGGATGAACCAAAAACAAATCATTCAACTTTGGGCAAGAAGCAAGAAGGAGCAAATGCTCTACTTGCCCTCAAGGGGGAGACACACTCCCATTAGAAATAGCATAGGCCCAGGTGAGCAGAAAATTCTGACATCGACTGTAATTTGCTTCTCAAATGGTTTCAGAGAACCAGATCTTTTCTCTTTTCCTTTCTTTTCTCTTTGTCTTGCTTGTAGGACTCTCCAGATTAGTCTGGACCACCCAATTGTACCAAGCAAGTAGTCATTTCCTCTGTAATTTCCCTCCCCTGGATGACGTTAACTGTCCTGCCAGAGTTTGTCCTATTCAGTCTGGATTTGCTAGGTAATTTAGCTATAAATGCCTACATTCTTGGAAAAATAGTATCATGTATATATAATTTCGGTATTATCCTTAAAATTGTTATTTGTATTTTTACTGTACTTTTTTTTCCAAAATCCTTCAGGCAATTTTTCTCTATGAAGACTAAAAATGTTTTATAATTGCTCTGATAGTGGAAAATATTGGTAGAACTATGTGACCAAAAATAATAATAAAATATTGATTAAAAGCTAATTTTCTAAAAATATGAAATTCGTAAAATTTCCCAAGTCCTGGGGAAAGTTAAAAAAAAAAAAAAAAGAGAGAGAGAGAGTAGGGTTTGGCTATTGAGCGCATGTCTGCCTCAGAGCAGTTTCTGAAAGGAATCCTTGTTTAATCCTGATGGCATGTCTTGGGAGAATATCCCTGCTGCACATTAATACTGTTCTTTTCTTTGCTGAATTACTTTCTCTAGTACAAGGTTTAAGCATATGAAAGGTTTCATGAGACTTACATTATGTTTCCTCTGAACTTTCTTTTTCTTTGCTCTAGTTCCAAAGCTTCCTTTTCAATTTTTCTATGTCAGGGACTAGGACATAAAGGCACTCCACTATTCCCATTTTTGGGAGATCTGTTCACTTTAGTTCAATTCCATTGTATTTATTAAATAACTATTTTGTGTTTAGAACTGTGCTATGACAAAAGAGATGAGTATAAGAAATCTAAATCTCTGCTCTTTCAAAGGTGCCACAATGTAACTGGAAGGATGAGACATTTGGTAACCTCCTTGAACAAATATAAAATCCTATAAAGATGACGTGTCAACATTTATGTAGTTTACAGAACCACTTTTCACAAATGTGGACTAGGTTTTATGAAATTAACTTTTGGAGTATACTCTCATCCCATTGTACAACTGAGACTCAGGTAAAGCACTACTTACTTTAGTCAGTAATTTTACTTTTACTTATAAAAGTACTTACTTTTACAAGTAAAGTAACTAGAGCTACTATCAGAACTGGAATCTTGGTCTTTATGAAGTTTGCATAATATTACATTATTTCTAAATATGAGGAATATGCTATAAGGGATAGTCCTAAAAATTGAACAAATTCAAAGTAAAGTAAAATATTCCATTATTGAGAGAAAGCTATTGTTTTCCAACTAGCCAACTAGTCTGACACTTGGATCTTATTTTTTTACCCTATTTTGTAAACACTGACTGATTCCCTCTCTTTCCTTCACTCTTAGGGTATCTCGAACTCCTTTTCGGTTTGTTTCTTTTTCTTTGGTGATGGATAGTTTATTTGAAAGGGGTCCCTTCTTCTTACTTAACTTGCTTTTATCTAGGAAAGGTGTCAGGGAAACGCTGCCATCATTAGCCAGGCAGCCCCTGATGGAGAACGATGAGGCCTTTAAGACAGGGGAGTATTTGATAATTTCTGGCCAGAGATTTTAAAAGCTGTTGTGAAAGGCTTCATGTTACCACTCAGAAGCTTGTCATGCAGAATTACTCTCCCCCAGCACACTATCATTCTGAAAGATCCACTCAAAGGAAAGGGTATGGAGGCAGCCAAGTGAATAAAGGAGTTTTTACTCCAATTAGGAGTTGCTCAAAAGCCTGTGGCCATTTAGTACTGGCAAGACTCAAAGGGCAAGACACCCAGGTCTGCAACCTGGGATACCCTGTACCCACAGAGCCTGGATACTAATACTGTTGAACAGTGATAGCAGCAATCATTACAGGCAAAACATCATTATCAAATTTCCAGATCAAGTTTATGCCAAGGTCTGAAAATAGGAACATTAGTCATACTGTTGATCAACATCATCTAATGAGAACTTCTTGAGAGCAGAACTGGAATCAGGAGGGAAGGGAAGAAAAAATAACGACCTAAAAGTCTTATGGGAGACACAGCACACTAAAACACAAAATTCATGGAATCACTTGTAATCAAAACATCAAGAACAGAAATAACCAACTAAAATATGCAGAGATGGAATCTGAATAGTGAATGCAAGATTCATGGGATGTGATCAAAATACAAGTTTATTTTTTGTCTTTTTCCACTTTAAAAATGTTTTTGTCTGGCTGGGCATGGTGGCTCATGCCTGTAACCTTAGCACTTTGGGAGGCCAAGGCAGGTGGATCACTTGAGGTCAGGAGTTCGAGACCAACCTGGCCAACATGGTGAAACCCTGTCTCTACTAAAAATACAAAAAATTAGCTAGGCATGGTGGCGGTCACCTGTAATCCCAGCTTCTCAGGAGGCAGAGGCTCGAGAATTGCTTGAACCTAAGAGGCAGAGGTTGCAGTGAGCCAAGATGGCACCACTACACTCCAACCTAGGTGACAGAGCCAGACTCCATCTCAAACAAACAAACAAAAACATTTTTTACTGGAGGATAATAATCTTCTCTTGCTCCTGAATAGAAAATTGGGAAGATTCCCTGACTTTTTGATTAACTCTTTGATAACTGGCAATCCTTTAGGTAACAGTCACTTTAAACCAAATAGTCTCAGCCGGGCATGGTGACTCAGGCCTGTAATCCCAGCACTTTGGGAGGCCAAGGTGGGCCTTGCGGATCATGAGGTCAAGAGATCGAGGTCATCCTGGCCAACATGGTGAAACCTCTTCTCTACTAAAACTACAAAAATTAGGCAGGCATGGTGGTGCCTGCCTGTAATCCCAGCTACTTGGGAGGCTTAGGCAGGGGAATCACTTGAACCTGGGAAGTGGAGGTTGCAGTGAGCTGAGATCACACCACTGTACTCTAGCCTGGTGACAGAGCCAGTCTTCATCTCAAAAAACTAAAAACAAAAACAAAAACAGCTAAGGAGATAGGGCAGGTTTCTCTTTCTTGGTAGGGTAGGTCTGTACTACCTGGGTCTTGCACATGGTTAAAGCTGACTCTTTTTCTTAAAGCGTGCTTTTAAAGGTTCTTTGCAGATTCCCATCACCAGAGATATCTTACTTGAGTTCCTTTGGCCAAAACCAGTGCAAGTGGTTGACTGTGACAAACTGTGGATTGTAGCACCCCTGTGTTCATTTCCAGCTTCTGGCCACTGGGTCCCCCCATACCTCTAGACAGCCCATTTGGATGGACAAAAGGTAACCCCAAGTTGGCTGTCTTCATGTGGCCCACATCTGGTCCAGGTAAACATTTATACATTTGTCATCCCTGCTGAATCTGGGTGTCCAGACAGATCCCAATGCAGCCACATGTACTTTGTGGCTACAGCCCTCTTTAATTTATAAGTAAGTATTGGTGCAGTTTTTGTTTTACAATTATGGAGAACAATCTTCAAGCTCTCTGATCCCACAGAAGCCCCTCTTCAGGCAACATCAGTACTTCCTTTCCCTCTGAGTAGGAGGAGAGTGGGGACTCAGCACATACAAATTTCTCCCCAAGAAGTCTCTTCACAGACCCTTCCTTCACTCTCTTGAGCTCACCATAAGGTAGAACCATTTGTCAACGGTGACTTTGGACCTAACAATGTTGTTGAAATAATCATCTTTAATTGCAACTGAGGACGTTCATATCTGTCTCCCAACCCTTGATAATAAGAGACTGTCTCTCTCCATTTCTGTCTTCCCTGGAGAGTTGAGCACAAAGCCTGGAACAAAGTAGGTGCTCAGTAAATGTTTGATGAAAGGATGGTTGAATGTATCTGAAACCAACTTTCATTGTGCATTGAATTCTCAGAGACACTTCAAAGTAACCAGTATGGGGCAACTTTGGCACCTCTTGCCTGGCTGACATGAACTTTGGGGCCCAGCCAAGTAGACTGTGAGAGTGTTGCCAAGGCAATTCTGCATGCAAGAGGAAGTGTGGCATGACTGGAGGCTCGCTGGTAGCTGCCTGGGAAGCTGGCCCCTCACGCAGTGATACCACCAACCACCCTTGAGGTGGTCAGGGCCTGAGCAGAAGGACTGTAGAGACTGCACATGCCCCTTGAAGCCCAGGCCTATTTCTTGGAAGTCTTTAGCATTCACATTTGCTATGGGAGGAGGTTTACTGGCTGGAGTGAAGTATTCAAAATAGAAAAGACAGAAGCTAGAGAAGAAACAGCAGTGAAGCATCAACAAGCCTTTATTGGGGGACCATCTTCCCTCACAACACATTTGGAGAGCCTAAAACTGACAAAGACTGCCTGGGTCAGTGGCTGTTGATTTATTCTTGTTTCAGTCATTACTGATATCTTTGCAGAAGAACTAGAAAAAATGATTCAAGTTGTGGATGAGATAGTATTCCAACTCTGCCAAATTTAACTTTTCATCACCATTGACCCAGAGAGGGACACAAAAAAGGCCATTGCAAATTATGTGAAAGAATTTTCTCCCAAACTGGTTGGCTTGATTGGCACAAAAGAAGAGATCAATCATGTGGCCAGAGCATACAGAGTATATTATAGCTCTAGCCCTAAGGATGAAGATGAAGACTATGTTAGTGAATCATACAATAATAATGTCTTTGATTGGGCTAGATGGTGAGTTTCCAGATTATTTTGGCTAGACCAGGAAGAATGCAGAAATTGTTAGCCAGTTCAATTGCTGCACACATGAGGGCACACAGGAAAAAAGAGCTAGCCAAAGCAGTGATGCTGGGTGCAACATTCTCTTGTTAAAGAGGAAGGAGGCGGCCAGGCGTGATGGCTTATGCCTGTAATCCCAACACTTTCGGAGGCCAAGGTGGGTGGATCACCTGAGGTCAGGAGATCGAGACCAGCCTGGCCATCATGGTGAAACCCCGTTTCTACTAAAAATACAAAAATTGAGGCCGGGCGCGGTGGCTCATGCCTGTTATCCCAGCACTTTGGGAGGCTGAGGCGGGCGGATCACAAGGTCAGGAGATCGAGACCATCCTGGCTAACACAGTGAAACCGCATCTCTACTAAAAAATACAAAAAAATAAGCTGGGCGTGGTGGCGGGTGCCTGTAGTCCCAGCTCCTCGGGAGGCTGAGGCAGGAGAATGGCGTGAACCCGGGAGGCAGAGCTTGCAGTGAGCCAAGATCGCGCCACTGCACTCCAGCCTGGGCGACAGAGCGAGACTCTGTCTCAAAAAAAAAAAAAAATTACGAAAATTAGCCTGGCGTGGTGGGGCCCGCCTGTAATTCCAGCTACTCGGGAGGCCGAGGCAGGAGAATTGCTTGAACCTGGGAGGTGGAGGTTGCAGTAAGCCGAGATCATGCCACTGCACTCCAGCCTGGGCAACAGAGTGAGACTTTATTGAAAAAAAAACAAAAAAAGAAGCTTTGTCTTCCATATAAATATATATATATATATTTATGTGGAATTAGAATTTTATATATATATATGCAACCTACAGAATGACCTTTGTACCATTGTACCATGAGAACGCTTCTATTGTGGATTGCCATGTTACTCTTGGGTTCAGTCAATCAAAACAGACTCTCGGAACTGTAAGATAACAACTCAAAGTCTCCCAAGTAGCTGTGGTGAGACCAGAGGACCAAGTCAAAATGAAGTCAGTAAAGAGTGGAGGAAGCTCATGGAAGGACACAGCATAGGGAGGCACAGCCAGTACATCTCCCATTATGAATGGGCCCTCCCAGCAGCTTTGTTGGCTCTCCAGTGTTTCGGACCCTTGCTCATACAGGCTGTGGAACTGAATTTCACAGAAAAGAATAATTTTCATAGTGCTTTGGCTTCTCTCTTCTTGAGTTATTTGCTCTTCTGAGTTCTTGGTGGCTGATGATAGTCAGATTAGGCTCTCTGCCATTCAGAGTTGATCTTTATACCTGAAAGCGTAAGTTTTGTCTTCTTTGTTAATGAATATCACTGTCAGCTTTGCTCCACTGCACTATCAGCAGATGCTGATTTGACTAATAAAGATGAGATCTACTGTTTGGGGGGAAAAAAAGTTAGTTTGATTTCTCTAGGGGTCTTTCATGTGATTTTTAGCTTAGTGATGTACTAGGTTTTCAAAGACACGCCAAATGGAAATAAGAGGATATTGATCATGAGTGTGACATAGAGTACTTTTCTGCATATACTGAGTTGCACGCCATGTAAAATAAAAGTGTATTCAGTGTTTCAATAAATAAGTAAAATAACCTGTATTGAGAGCCTATTTTATCACTCCCTGGGAGACTCTACTCATTCTTACATTTGTAAGATGCTGATGGTTTCCCAGAATTTATATACTTCAGCATTTCCCAACCAAAAAATTTGAGAGAGGTGGTCCAGCATGGTGACTCACGCCTGTAATCCCAGCACTTTGGGAGGCCGAGGAGGGTGGATCACCTGAGGTCAGGAGTTTGAGACCAGCCTGGCCAACATTGTGAAACCTCATCTCTACTAAAAATACAAAAAAAAAAAAAAATTAGCCGGGTGTGGTGGCAGGTGCCTATAGTTTCAGTTATTTCGGCAGGAGAATCACTTGAACCCAGAAGGCTGAGGTTGCAGCCAACCGAGATCACGCCATTGCACTCCAGCCTGGGTGACAAGAGTGAAACTACGTCTCAAAAATTAAAACAAACAAACAAAACACTGCCAACATTTGCAACTTGGAAGAATTCACTTTTTAAAAAAATCTGTATTTCAGCTTCTTTTGAAAAAAATGGACAGTCTCACCATGGTGCAGTGGCAGGAAGTGGAGGGCATATTCCTACCTGGCAAAATTCCTTTGAGTCTGGAGCTCAAAGGAGGCTCACTCCTCAGACCAGGTCATGAACTTTCAGTTCACCATCCTCTCAATGATGTACATGAACTGTCTGGGCCTGCTTTAAATCTCTAATTGGTTAGATTTGGTTGCTTAGAACAAGCTTTGGGGAGTAAGTGTGGGGCACTCTGGTTAAACAGGCTGCTGGGCAGACCACAACTCTTGCAGTCTGCCTGAATGGGCTGCTTCACTCCTTCCATGCACCACCACCATGTGCTGCTGACTTTAAAATGTTTATACTTTGCACAGAAAGTCTGTCACTCAGAGGTGTCATCATGTCTTTGCACAGGAAGGTTCATTAACCCTAATAAGAGTTATAAATAAAGGTCATTTATTCCTCTACATTCAGAATACTATACCTCTTGGGTGGTTGAGTTTGTCTTTGATATGGTTTACTTGAAGGAGAGTGGACAATGTACAGGAGGGTTCTAAGGAGTATAGATTGGTTCCACCATTATGAATAATGCTGGAAGTATTTTTATTTGTCACAGACACTTCTTATTAGGAGTTTAGTCTCCTAAGTAACTGAACCATTGTGGATGGACCCCCTGCTGGCCTGGTCCACACAGGTGCAACCACATAGAATCGGCCCAACGACCAGGGTTCCTGAGCTTTTTTTCCCCCACTGCAGGACCAAGACCCGAACCCTGCCACTGTGGCCGAGAACGCTGCATTGAGCCTGCGCACAAAGCCTCTGTGTAAAAGGAGAAAGTAACCCCCTAACTAGGCCTAGTGAGGACGGAAGCTGCTGCACAAGTCTGCGCAGGCGCGCCCCAGTGACGAACACTCATCAGTACGCAGGCGCCCATCTTAGTTGGTCTTCTTGTCCTGTAAACAGAGGGGCCTGCCCCCGACAGCTTCTGCTTCCGGGTCACGCGCTGACAGCGGCTTTCAACACCCACCTCAGCCCGGCAATTCGGTGAGTGCGGTGCTTGGTGCGGATCTACAGCCAGGTGTCCTAACCCAGGGTGCCACGCCCAATAACGCTTCCTCTACTCCCCAGTGGAAGTGCTCTAGCTCTCGAGGCTGAGACTTAGTTCCGGGCCTTAGGGGGCAGATCCGGGAGGGGTTGGTCCGCGTCTGAGGCTCCCCAGCGCAAACTGCGTGATTCTCTTTCAGTACCAGACCTGCCGGGATTGCTGCTATCTGCTGGGAGCCGGTGCGGAAAGTGACACCGCACGTCCTTGCATTTCGTACCCTTGCCCCCCGCCCCCTAGCCTCAGCTAGACAGCTGCCGCGACCCCTCACGCAGCAGGTGTGGTGGGATTAGGGGCGGTGCAGGCTCCGCCAAGGTTCTCCTGGGGCGGGAGGGGACGGGGGCCGAGGCCTCCTCGCATCAGAGTTGTTGTGTCTTCTTTTCCATTTAGCGTTTTTTTTTTTTTTGGTTTTTTGTTTGTTTGTTTGTTTGTTTCCTCCAGCTTTGCAGTAAATGCCCTTTGGTGTTTTCTCTGGATCCCGTAGCAAAAGAAAACGAGGGAGACAGGGCTTTCAGCTCTAGCAGAGGAAAGGGCCTTCCAAGGGAATCAAACCGTACACGGGCTGCTGTCTGGTGAGATCGAATTTAGATTTCCTTGACCCTTCCTCACAGTGAATGCTGTCAATCTGCCCTGAAGTTTCATTCCTTTACCGGGAGCTTCCAGGCAGTAGCAGACCGCTGACTATATTCTCAGGAGTTCTTAGCCCAGAGTCCAAGAGCGCCTGGAAAATGAATGCAGAGTTTAGTTTCATCAGATTATCATGGCCCAGAAATGGTTAACAAAACCACTTTATTTATTTATTTTAATTTTTGAATTTTTTTGTAGAGACGGTTGGGTTTTGGGGTCGTCTTGCCATGTTGACCAGGCTGGTCTTGAACTTCTGGGTTCAAGAGCTCCTCCTGCCTTGGCCTCCCAAGGTACTGGGATTACAGGCAGCAGAACTACTTTGGTCCAAGCCTCCTGCTTTAGATGCTCTGTCTCCTGCTGCTGTTCTTGGAATTACCAACTCAAAGGCACCTCTGTATTTTTTTTCCTTGAAACAAAAAAGTTATAAGATACAGACACTTGTCTCAGAGCAGTTTTGTGGCTACTGGAGAGATTAAAACCTCAGGTGATCCACCCACCTCAGCCTTCCAAAGTGCTGGGATTACAGGTGTGAGCCACCACGCTCCGCCTTTAACTCATTTTAAAATCTTCAAATTTTCCTAAAACTGAAAGTATATTTTATTGTGAACTTTAATTTTTTCTTAGTTTTATATAGATGATTCTAGGGTAGTTATACTTGTGCTTTCCTTTCTTATTTTAGACTATTACCTCAAATATTTCTTTTATCTCTTCTGAAGACATTTGAAAATATTTCAGATGCCTTTTCATTATTTAGATATATTTGCTCCATAGCCTTCTTCCTATCTTTTCACAGATGACAATCACTTCCATACTGTTTAGTCGTAACCAACCAGTGTTTGTTAAATACCTACCTTTTGTGAGATTCGGTGGCTGGCCTTACATGGATGAAAGAATAGAAGACAAAGTCTTTGCCTTCCAGTTGATTACAGTATAGTTGGAGAAACAATATGTACATAACTATATTGCAAGGCCCAGTGTTATAAATAACTTAATGGTGGTGCTGATCATAAAAACCACAAAATTCAAAGAAGGAAAATAATGTTTTGTGACCTCCTCAGCCTTTTAAAAATCCTATTCCCTGCCTAGTCTTGTTTGTAAACCACACAGAGCTCCATGGGGGTCTTAGTACCTCTTGGGGAAATCTTGTGTCCAAGTTTATCGAACTCCCTAGGCAACTATTATCCAATTCCTTATGATTATGAAAATAGTATTAATCATTCCTTGAAATCTGCTTTTAGTATTGGGAAGGGAAGGCCTCAGAGAACACCTAACCCTAAAGACAGGTGTGCTCAATAATATTGTATATGCCGAAAACTTCTTTGTTTCAGGCAGTTTGGAGCATGTGAACACCCTGAGCCTTGATGAGTTCCAGTATGTGGTATATTATGCAGAGCATTCAGAGCAAATACTCTCTCTCAGAGCGCTTAATCCGAACAATTGCTGCCATCCGTTCCTTCCCACATGATAATGTAGAGGACCTCATCAGAGGGGTGAGTGTGCTGGTATTGACAGGAGAGTCCTTGCGATGTGAAGTGGGAAAGCTCTGTAAATCCTCATGGATCACAGATTTGCAGCTTTGTCTCAACCCAAGATCACAGGAAGTTTTTATATTTTGCTAACTGCATTAACTTGATCATTAAAATATATTTCCCCTATGTTTGCTTCGCTTCCCTTCTCCCTTTCACTTTGTGTATCTGACATTTTTCTTCATGGAATATGTTCTCAATAACCCTAGTCTCATGTTATTTGTAAAATATCTAAGTATGATGCATATGTAATCCATTGAGCTCAAAGTCTTCTATACATGTTTTATTAAGAGAGGAGGTGAGCAAAGCAGAGGTGGTTTTTATTTTTATTTTTTGAGACAGGGCTTCACTTTTGTCACCCAGGCTGGAGTGCAGTGATGCAAACATGGCCTACTGCAGCCTTGACCTCCTGGGCTTAAGCGATCCTCCCACCTCAGCTCCCTCAAGTAGCTGAGACTACAGGCACATGCCACCCATGTCCAGCTAATTTTTTTTTTTTTTTAATTTTTTGTAGAGACGGGGTTTCACCATGTTGCCCGGGCTGGTCTTGAATTCCCAAGCTCAAGCGATCCACCTGCCTTGGGTTCCCAAAGTGCTGGGATTAGAGGTGTGAGCCACTGTGCCTGGCTACAGGGGTGGTTTTTAAATCCTGTGAGCTTTTCTTCATACCTGGGTTATAATAATTACATGGAGAGATTTGTACTTACATTCTATGTTAAAAGCAGCTACCACTTCTAGCTCTGTAGAGGATATCAACCTCTAAAATGCGTGGTAATTATAGTTTAAGAAAACACCTTAACCATCTGATGTTTAATCACCGCTCTTCAATAATTGTTATATGACTGGTATCCTAGAAGGTCTTTACTATCCTCTTCTATTTATTTTTCTTGTTGAAGAGAAGTTACAGAGTAATTTTTTGATCACCAGAAAATGCATCCAGATGGTTACTTCTGTATATTCTAAGACTTCAGGCTCCTCATTTACAGCCTGGATCTCTGTAGCTGCTTCAGAGTTATTGGGCACAACTGGAGAAGGAAAAGTCATGCAGTGTTAGCTTATTCTCTGCAAAAGTGGTGTCAGAAGACTCCGCGGTGGAAACCTTGTCACATTCTAATTCTAGCTCTGCTGCTGAGTCATTCAGTGACTTTGGTCTGACTGGTATCTCCATCTCCTTTGATTTTTTTTTTTTTTTTTTTTTTTTTTTTTTTTTTTTTTGAGACGGAGTTTCCCTCGTCGCCCAGGCTGGAGTGCAGTGGCTCAATCTCGGCTCATGGCAACCTCTGCCTCCCAGGTTCAAGCAATTCTCCTGCCTCAGCCTCCCGAGTAGCTGGGATTACAGGCGCCTGCCGCCGCACCTGACTAGTTTTTGTATTTTCAGTAGAGACAGGGTTTCACCATGTTGGCCAGGATGGTCTCAAACTCCTGACCTCAGGTGGTCTGACCGCCTCAGCCTCCCGAAGTGCTGGGATTACAGGGGTGAGCCACCGTGCCCAGCCTGTCCTTTGATTTTGAATAGAAGCACCAGCAAAGGCTAGGTGGTAAAGAATGCTGATACTAAGAGGCTACTTTGAAGATGTTTATAAATAAGGAAAAATAGTGTTAATATGATGCCACTATTAGTGATGGTCATTTGCTGAATGGCCAAAAATGCATGCCAGTTCTGGCCTCAGTCTGACAGACTCACTTTCCTACTTTTTCAGAGCATAGTGGCCATAGAAAGTGGACTGCTGGTCCAGCTTTCCTGCCTGATGATAAGATTTCCAGTGCTTTGACACATAAGATTATGTCTTCAATAATGTCCAGATGACCATCTGGCAGGCTCCCTTGTGGAGGAACTTAGTAACTTGATCTAAGGAATTAACAGTTGTTTTCCTTCTTCTTCAGTGTACTCCTTTAGTTTGGACATTGGCATATTAATTAATAGAAAAGGAAACAAGGAACTAGCAGTGTACCTATAAAATAGAGAACGCTCTGTCCCCTGGACTCAGTTCTGAATTCTGTCCTGCTGGGCAAGCCAGAACTGAGCACACTGACTGAAGTTGTCTTCTGCCCACAGGGAGCAGATGTGAACTGCACTCATGGTACACTGAAGCCCTTGCACTGTGCCTGTATGGTGTCAGATGCTGACTGTGTGGAGTTACTTCTGGAAAAAGGAGCCGAGGTAATGTTTTTAACACATTCACATTAATGATTCACTAAAACTTGAGCTTCATGCTTTCTTAGAATTTCTCCCCATCACTCCTCCATCTCTTCCCTCCTCCAGTCTGAAATTCTAACTCAAGGTAATGTTGGCATAGCCAATATTAAGGAAAATGTAATGGTAAATATATAAAATGATATAAGGATTTCATTCCTTTGCCTTTCTGTCCCCACCCTGCTTGCCCCATTTTATAGTGCTGATACTCTGCTTTTCTTTCTTCTCCTTAACTTAAGCTGTCACTGGCCATCACTTCAGGAAGCTTACCTTGTAGGTGCTGTTTATATTGCCATTTAATCTTCTCATTGCTTATTGTCTATCCAGGAAATATAAACGCAGAGATCCCTCAACTCTAATTAAATCTAAAGTATCCTTAAAAGTACTTAAAGTACTTAAGAAGTGGTACTTAAGATAGGTTTTAGCCAAAAGAAGGTTGAACTTACTTAAATGTTTCAGGGTTTTTTGTTTTGTTTTTTTCATTGATGAGGGAATATGCTATTTGGAAATGTGAAGAAAAAAACTGCAAGTGATGCTGACTGTCAGCAAGCCAGCTGCTTTTCCAGCACTGGGAGATTTGTGTTCTTCCTATCACATACTTTCATTTGGGTTCTCTTGTGAACCCACAGCGTATTTTTGGAAAGGTCTGACTTACATTCTAACATTTTGAACTTCTCTGTATGGTTAAAGAACATAGCAAAAGCCGTGTTTTTCAGTTTGATTGCTACATTAGCCACAGGGTACAGAAAGGGTCAGGATAAGTAAAATAATCCAAAACTCTGTGTAGTCAAGCAACTTTCCAGTAAATATCTTTCTGAGCAGTTACAGGGACTTAAGACTTCCTCTATTCCTGCCTTACCCTTTACTCTGTGGTAGAGTTTCTAACGAATAAATGAACATTGCAGCAAAAACCGAAATAATGCAGACCAGCTAGTCAATGCACATAATAGTGTTGACTGTTTGAGGACAGTTCTTTTCCATTTTGCTCCTAAGCTCCTGTCATATCTTCATCTTTATCACCAGCACTCCCTGGGAGTTGCTTGTTGACCCTCTTGTTCAGAGCACTGCATAGCAAAGGTAGTGGGTAACCATGTAAGCTGCTTTGCTGCTGTCCTGTCTTCCTCTCAGTAGTCTGTCTACTGTAATAGTTCCTCCCTTTTTACAGGTGAATGCCCTGGATGGGTATAACCGAACAGCCCTCCACTATGCAGCAGAGAAAGATGAGGCTTGTGTGGAGGTCCTATTGGAGTATGGTGCAAACCCAAATGCTTTGGATGGCAACAGAGATACCCCACTTCACTGGGCAGCCTTTAAGAACAATGCTGAGTGTGTGCGGGCTCTCCTAGAGAGTGGGGCCTCTGTCAATGCCCTGGATTATAACAATGATACACCGCTCAGCTGGGCTGCCATGAAAGGAAATCTTGAGAGTGTCAGTATTCTTCTGGATTATGGCGCAGAGGTCAGAGTCATCAACCTAATAGGCCAGACACCCATCTCCCGCCTGGTGGCTCTGCTAGTCAGGGGACTTGGAACAGAGAAAGAGGACTCTTGCTTTGAGCTCCTCCACAGAGCTGTTGGACACTTTGAATTGAGGAAAAATGGCACCATGCCACGAGAGGTGGCCAGAGACCCGCAGCTATGTGAAAAACTGACTGTTCTGTGCTCAGCTCCAGGGACTCTAAAAACACTTGCTCGCTATGCCGTACGCCGTAGCCTGGGACTCCAGTATCTCCCTGATGCAGTGAAGGGCCTTCCACTGCCAGCTTCTTTGAAGGAATACCTGTTACTTTTAGAATAGCCCGGAGAAGATGTTTGCACCATCATGCAGGCAACTCTGGGTGAGGTTGTGCCTGCAGTACTCTTTGTCACAGAAAACAGAAAAACAGTTGTTCCTGTTGTGTGGTTTATAGATTTTGAAGCAACATGTCACAACAGTAACCTCCATAGCACCTCCCCTTCCCAAACCAAACAACCAAACAACCAAACAAAAAAAAATCCCTCACTTTTGTTTTCTGTTTATTGCTTACTTGGCTTTTTATATTGCACTTTGCAGAAGAAGTCTCCCTCAATCCTCCCCCTTAGGGAAGGAGTCAGCAGTGCAACTAAATTTCTCTGGGAAGATGGAAAGTACTTAAAGAATGTGTGTGTGGTTTTCCTTTGGGGACATGGTTAATGGTCCAGAAGAATCCCTTCTAGAAAGCATTTTAGGCCAGGCATGGTGGCTCACACCTGTAATCCCAGCACTTTGGGAGGCTGAGGCAGGCGGATCACCTGAGGTCAGGAGTTCGAGACATAGTGGCATGCGCCCGTAATCCCAGCTACTCGGGAGGCTGAGGCAGAAGAATTGCTTGAACCTGGGAGGCAGAGGTTACAGTGAGCTGAGATCACGCCATTGCACTCCAGCCTGGGCAACAAGAGCAAAACTCCGTCTCAAAAAAAAAAAAAAAGATTTTAATTGATCTGTGAAAAAATTTAAGAAAATCACAATTTCAGCTAACAGCAATTGCGTCCCAAAGATGAGGATACTATAACCTCAAATGATGCAGATCCAGAACTGGGCTGGATGACATCCCTAGTGTGCCATGTTCTGGGGCATTCAGAAGGGACTGGACCTCTTTCCCCTCATCAAAGGAAACAGCAGTCTTTGCCTCTTTCTCTTGGTTGTGCCCAAGGGCTACACAGTAGCTCTGAAATAATAAGAGCTCTGCAATAACAGTAATAAATAGCTCTGAAATAACAGTCCTAAGAACTCCTAAAGTCCTGAGAACTTCTCTTGTAATGCAGCTTTTTCTCTTCCTGAGAGCCAGTGTGTTCTAATGAGCTTCGCAGGCAGTTCCTACACCTACAGTGTGTGTTCCAGCAGGGAGGACTTATGGGCTGGGCTGCCTTTTCCCATGGGTCTTCATTCCCAATGGAAAGCTCACTCTGCTTAGTTTGGAATTATTTTTCTTTCAGTTGTTCTGGAACCTTTGCTTTTTATTGATTTATACAATACAATTGGCAGGAGGGTGGGCTTGGGATGGGAGTGGGAAAAGCATATAAGAGCTGCTTTTGTGATGGTCCATCTACCCAAAAGAGATCTGCTTTAGTGAACAATACTCTTTCATTTCATGTTTCTAAACTAGATCAAGTTGTTATTGATTTTAGATGACTTGTATGCAAATTTGAAAAACTTTTTTTTAAAGCTGATTGGGAACTACAAACAATGAATGGAATCTACTGACACAGCTAATTGGAAAACATGTATTTTGTCCTATTGATGCTGGTGTTTAAAAAACACCATTAAAAAAAAAAGAGGAATAAATAGTTCTAAAAGCAAGTTTCGCAATTTCTACTTTTCCTACTTTTCTCCAACCCCCCTTAGAAAAAGTTCTTCTTTTACTGTCTGGCTGTTCAATGTAACTTTTCATCCCAACTTTTCTCCCATTGGCAACAGTGATTCTGGGCATTGCTGGAGTGAACAGGAGGGCGTGGGCAGAGTATCTGAAGAGCTTCCCCTTCCTTTATACCTTCTCCCACCCCAAATCTGGAATTACTACTTTTATGTTCTCAACTCCAGCTGCACATAAAGTTACTAAGAAGGCTTTTTAAAAACACTGGTGCCAAGACTTCACCTCATACCAATTCTTTGGAATTTTCTGGTCTCTGGGGGCTTGAGTGCTTCAGATGTAGCCAGGAATGAGATCCCACTGCATTAGTCAGTGGTTCTCAAGTCTAGTTGTTAATTAGAACCACCTAGGAAAAATTTTAAATATACTAAGGCCCAGGCTCCACCCCCACAGATTAATTTAATTGGTCCAAAGCAGACCTAGTAGGGCTGGCCGCAGTGGCTTATGCTTGTAATCCTCACACTTTAGGAGGCCGAGAAGGGAGGATCATTTGAGACCAGGAGCTGAAGTCCCCATCTCTACAGAAAAATAAATAGACCTGGGCATGAGTATGTTCAAAGGCCTCAGGTGATTCTAATATTCTGGTAGATTTATAAACTGCTTTAGATGCTATTTCATTTCTCATCATAGATACTTAATATTCTGGAAAGAGAAAGTTTTGTCCATGTGGGAAAAAATGTTACCTGTTTCTCAGTTACTTCATAATCACTCGTGGTTGGTGGCTAATAACTTCTGCTTTACCTCCACTTAAGAGTTCAAACACAATTTCACTTATCTTTTTAGCTCTGGGGAAATAGCATGCACCTTCACAGGTTTTCGTTTTTTTGTTTTTAAGTGGTCTTCACTATGCCTTTTTTTTCCCCAGATCGTATCATCATCCTAATTTTTTTAGTCTTTACAGAGTGACATTTTCCCTCTGATTAGCTTCCCCTGAGCCATCCTTCCCTCTTCATTTTCTCGAGGAAACAGCTCTAAGATTAAAGATAGGAAAGAGAACCTATAAATCAATGGCAATTAGCATTTAAAACGTTCTGAATGAATGCCTGCACTTTCCCTTTCACTTCATTTTCATAGGCCTTATGGCTCTGGGGATTTGATATGGCATGGTAAGGAAGCAGAGGAATGGGGAATGAGGATGAGGTTTGAAGTCAGAACTGAGTTTTGAGTTCTACTTGAATAATATTGAAGGAGACATTATGTAATCAATCATCTTGAGCTCCAGTGTCCTCCTTTCTGAAGTCAGGCTGTCACTATTGCCCTCCAAAAGCTACTTTGAGAGTTCAGTGATGAAATGCCTACCACAGTGCTTGATATTTATTGTTAATTTCTCTTCCCACTGAAGAACTGTGCAAAGAGTATCTGGCTGCCTTAATCCCTGACTCCAGCAACAAACATTCTCAGTCACTATTTAGAACTGTTTTTAGAGTTTGGCCGTGATAATTTTTCAGACAGCCAGCAAGTAGTGTACTAGAGATAATCCCTTCCTCTACCCCCTGTGATACCCTTAACATCTTTACTGCTTCATCAGGCAAGTGTCTGATACATGGGGCTGACAGTATTACATTCCACTTGGGAAGATGATAACAGGAGAAACGAAAGCACAGTGACCAGTTGGCATTTATTAGTGTAGTTACAATTTGTCACTGTAGTAAAAGTAGTAGAGGAACCAAGACTCTTTGTTATCACAAAGAAATAAATAAAGCTTATTTTTAGGAAAATTCTAACTGAGCAAGTGATATCTAGCAGTAGCACTAGAGGTGCCCAGCCTTGTGTGACAGATAAAGCTGGGGCAGAAGTCATGTTAAATTCTACCTAATAGGAGCTCCCACCCACTGCCCCCTCCTCTAGCTCCTGGCCAGGACTGATCATGGCTGCAAGGTACAGAATAAAAGGAAACCTAATGAAAAAAACAGCTAAAACACTGAGAAGATGTGGACTTATCAGGGGGTGAGCTGACCATGATCAGATAATCTGTTCCCCTCACTCCAGAGAGGTTTAAACAGCCCCTTCCCCAGACCGCTTCCGGGTGATGTGCTCCAGGTGGGCATGGTCTGAAGTGTCCAAGTCAATCTCGTACTTGGCTAGGATTTTGAGGATGGGCCTCAGTTTCAGCCACCACTGTTCCTTGGGGATTCGATGCCTACAGAGGAATGAGGTAGATGATGATATAATCTTTTAGTACCCTAATCAACTTCTACCAAAGGTTTATAGAAAGAAGTTGGACAGAAGAGGTTAGATTTAGGACATGTGCATCACATCTGAAATGGGTAAGAATACAGGTGTTACTCCTTAAAAAGATTAAAGACAGTGAACAGGTTGAGGACAGTAGAGCTTGAAACTACCAGGGAGAGAACCACTCCAGAAAGCAGAGGTACTCACTCAAAATCTGTCTGGCCCTGCAGCTCAGTCACTGGTTGGAAAAGCAGAGCCCTCTTACGCATCCCCAGAACACAGCCCGAGTCTGGAGTATTGGCGAAGATCCGCCCTGCAATAAGGGATGGTCAATCAGCTTCTATACTGGGGAACCAGCCTCTACAGAGGGCACTCGGTCTCTCACCCCACCTACCATTACGGTAACTCTCTTTGATTTTCCCAGACATCCAGTTCATAGCCTTGGCACCCATCTTAGTGGCAAAATTCCTATCAAATGGGGTTGGGCTCCCACCCTGGAGAAAGAAACATAAAAATTACAGAGGGAAGGACTCTAATAAACTGACAGAGATATCGAGACACACAGAGAAAAAGGAAAGATGGGCCCCAGGTTTACGGCCCAAAACAGGAATCCAGAAATCAAACTATGAAAGGGTGTCCTGAAGCAGTGCCAGGATCCAAGGCCAGGCTGGCCCAGCACATTTGGCCATGCATCAGATATAAGAATAACTAAAGAAGATGATTGGCCCCACAATCCCCTCTTTTAGCTCCACAGCTGCCAGATCCTGTTTTAGTCTTATTGGCCAAAGGGTCAGCTGCCTGCCCCTCTTCAGCCCAGCAGCTTTTGTTGGTCACTGTCAATGATGACATAAAAGTGTTTTTTGTGGCCCAATCTGGCTGCCCTTGGTAGCACCTCAGAATAATACAAAATATCATACAGATTTCCTTTTAATTAAGAGGAAGCAGGTGGGAAAGTGGGAATGTTTGGAGACATTTTTGTTATAATCGGGAGTGAGAGGGAGGTGCTACTGGCATCTAGTGGGTAGACACCAGGGATGCTGTGCAACTGTCCTACAGTGCATAGAACAGCTACCCATAACAAATCATCATCTAGCCCCAAAAGGCAAAGCTGCCAAGGTTGAAAACCCTCCCCTAAATGAAAAGGATAGACCATATAATCTCTAAAGTCATTTCCAGGATAAAGATGTTTTGGTTCTATGACTGTAAGAGACTGCAGGCCCATGCTCTATGATGGCACTAACAGGCTCCTCCAGAAGACTGGAAAAGGCCAGTGGAAGCCTCAGTGGCTGTTGGCAGGTACGGCTGTCTGATGAAGGGCATGACTAGGGTGTCTTCCCTACCTGCTGCATGTGACCAAGCACATTCTTCCTGCTGTCGAAGATGCCCTTCCCCTCCTCAGAGTACAGGTTGAAAATGAAGTCAGTGGTATAGTTCTCATTGCACTTTTCATTCCTGCCAGGTGGAGACCAAAAGCCTGTGACTCTGGGTTGGCTTTCCATCCCCCCTTTCTGCCTTTGTTCTTTCCTTTCAATTTTTGTCTCCTCCCAGGATTCAAGGGATAGGCTGGCCCCCTCCCTTTATATCTACAGATTCCTCAGGGTGTCCCAACCCTGGCCATTCTATGAGTTTGAGCCAAAGCTTATTTTTCTTCTCCACTTAGGAACCATGGATGAGGTACCTTAACACCAAGCCCCTTTTCACAGTTGTTTTCATCTTTTGCACCAGGTGTTCAACATTTGCCTGAAAATGAAAGAGTAAATCCTAAGCCTAATCGGGAGTGGATAAGGTTGGGTATAAATCTCTCTTCTTCCACACCACACCTCTCCAGGAAGGAAGAGAGACATGGAAGAGAGTTGTTTACAATCCTGGGCCTCAACTGGGCCTAATTCCTTTAAGAACCTCAGTGTGGACTAAAATTTAAACAATGACTCCAAATGAGACAGAACTGGAAGAGGGAGCACTACAGATAGCTGCAGTAACTGTCAGTGTTCAGTCCCTCACCCTCTCCAGTCTCCCTTTCCAAGCCTTTCTGGTTCCCCTTGCTTCAGAGGGCTGACTTGTGGTCCCAGTGTCAGTCTTGACACTTTATGTCTCTATTTTGAGACAGCATCTCTCTCAAAAGCAGAACGGGAGTAAGGGAAATCTGAAGGGGAGACATGATATAGTAAAAAGATCACTGACTTTCTCAATCAGTTAAACCATCTGCTCACTTAGGAGTTTAGAAAAGTTTTTTAGCCTCTCTAAACCTTTCTACGTTATATGGAGAGAGTATCTTCTTTGCATGTCTATTGTGAAGATAAAATGCAAAAATGCCCACAAAGGGCTTAGCACCAGGCCACCTGATTCAAAATGAGCATTCCAACAATAGTAGCTGCGGTCATGCCTGTGAGGTGACACCAGAGAATGCCTGCATAGTGCTCTTTCTGGTCTTCACAGGATTCCACAGACCAATCAGCTCTGTCCTCAACTTGAGCTCTCATAGTTCAGATCACTGTGGAAACAGTCTGGAGACGGGAGAGCTACCTAGCAGGCTCTGGGTGGCCAGCTACCTGCAGGTCTCGAATGGTGAAGGGCTCCTCAAAAATGTAGGCAGCATCGGCCCCAGCTGCCAGTCCAGCCATGGTGGCCAGGTAGCCACAGTAGCCACCCATAGTCTCAATGATAAACACCCGACGCTTGGTGCCAGCTGCTGACTGCTTGATGCGGTCACAGGTCTGCAAGGACAATGCGTTATAGTTAGAAAGACATGATCAGGGGCCTGATTCTTGTCACTCTTTAATCTTTGCCACTAATTAAACTCTGGAACTATATTCTCTACAGGCTGGCAGGGCCCCTAGAGCAAGTTCTTGCATTTCGGGTAACAGGCATATTTGCCAACCACACTGCAGAACGTCTCTCCTGGGAAGGAAGCTGTACCTATTCTTTCTACTGCTCAGAAAATTAGACTGCACGATCTCAGAAAGAAAACACAAAACATTTGGTATTCAGGGTATTGGTGCATTTCCAGGTGAGGAAACTGAACACTTTGTCACCCAGGCTGGAGTAAAGTGGCACGATCTCTGCCCACTGCAACCTCCGCCTCCCAGGTTCAAGCAATTTTCCTGCCTCAGCCTCCCAAACAGCTGGGATTACAGGTGCCTACCACCACACCCAGCTAATTTTTGTATTTTTAGTAGAGATGGGGTTTCACCATGTTGGCCAGGCTGCTCTTGAACTCCTGACCCCAAGTGATCTGCCTGCCTCAGCCTCCCAAAGTGCTGGGATTACAAGTGTGAGCCACCACACTCAGCCAAAGAATCGTTTTCAAACATTCCCATTTGTTTGGTACAAAGAGAAGCTCACTTTTCAGGACCACACTCAGTTGAAGGATTACAATCCTGGCCAAAAGGAATGGGAAGTGGTGGTGGGCTCTCACCGTGCAGATAGTATTGAGTGCTGTGTCAGCCCCAACGCTGAAGTCTGAGCCAGGGACGTTGTTGGAGACTGTAGCAGGAATGACCACAAATGGGATGCAGAGCTCATCAAACTGCTTCCTGCCCTCCATCAGTTCCAGGCCACCTGTGTAAGCCTAAGAAGAAGAGAGCACAAGGGCAGGATTGGGGAGAGGGAGAGGAAGTGGGAGGGAGAGTGGGAGACACGGTGGCGGGCACTCACCTCAAAGCCCCCAATGATGACAAGTCCCTGAATGTTAAACTTAGTTATATTGGCACTGATCTGTTCAAAGCTCTTCTTGGGTAGAGTCCTAGTTGACCAGTGATGGGGGAACAAGAATGGGAATTTGTGGAAGAGACAGGAAAATTGAGGGAGAGAAAAGCTAGAGTTAGAGGCACTTTATTTTTAATTTCTTGACCTGTGCCCCACTCCCTAGCCCACCCTCTCAGTCCTATCCAAGGATACACACTGGAGTTCTAAATTGCCAGAGCTGCTGAAAGATGTTGAGATGGGCATGTCTGCCCTCATGGCAGCAACTGTGAAGTTGGGGGTGGAGGACCCAGACAACAGGGTGGTTGAAGCAGACCCTGGCATAAAGAATTGACACCCAAATCCAAGGGCAACTTGAAGAGGTCACTGGGAGGAGGTGCCTCTGCAGTACTACTTACCTTTTAGTCCCAAGTTTAGAGCCACCTTGGCCAGTCCAGCCCCCAACATAGCTCCAGCCAGCTTCCTCTATCTGTGGGGAAAAGCCACAGAGCTCTGCTCAAAGCTAAAGCACTAGGAGGCCTGTGTGGGACTGGTGCCACTGCTTGAGTTCTAACCCCACCCCTGGATCCCCCTTGGTTGGAAGAGGTACACCAGGTATTAGCTTTTCCCCATGCACTGAACTTCTTCTACCCTTACTGCTCATTCACCAATATTAAGCATCTACCTATGCCAGACACTGTGCTGAGCTTTGGGATAGAGAATTAAATAGGACATGTTGTTTGCAATGGTGCATTCCAGTAATTCCTGCTTGTTCCTACTGCCCTAACATTAAATATCTACTTCTGCCTGGACCCTGAGAGAGGAGAGAGAGGTAGTGAGGAACAGAGGAAGCCAAGAGAATGGACAGGTCATTCTTGCTACACTTATCTTCCCTATGACTGCTCCTGGGTCCTAGAATATGTGCCCTTCTTCCTTTTAGTCTTCATACCTGCCCCTTGGCCAGGCCCTCGAAACCATCATGGACAACGAGCACTCGGTTGCCCTGGATAAGTCCAATCCTCACAGTGGAGCGAACAGCAGCATTCATGCCTGCAGCCGGAGCCCCCACATTCATCACAGCCACTGTGTGCGAACCACTCTATACAGGAGGAAGCAGGGGAAAAAGGAGGACAGAAACCCAGTGTGGGAACAGGGAGGAGGTCAGTAAAGGAGGCAGAGCTCTGAACCCTTGTCATCCAGGGATCAGGACATCTGCCTGAGACAACACACACCCCTCTCCCAAGGAATGCCAGCACAACTTGCTACCACATACTATGGAAGCAAAATTCCTGATCACAGATCAATAAACAAAGCTGCTGTCCCCCATCTCAGATATCAACATTATACAATGAGAGACCTTCCAGAGCAGCACTTCCCAAAGTGTGATCCTTGGATCACCTGCATCAGAATCCACTGGGGGAGCCTGTTAAACCTGCACATTCCTGGCCTCTACCCAGATATGAATCTCCTCTGAGAGAGGGGCCCAGGACTTTGCATGTTTAATAAGCAACCCAAACAATTCTGATAATATAATGACGACGACGACTCCAATGGAAGAGGTGGCTCAGATACACTTAGATGTGATTATTCCCACATATTCCCAGAGAAAAAGTACATAAGCTCTCTTTCCCATTCTTTGCATGCTTTCTTGCCAGTCCTGAAGTGGGCATGGGTCTTGTGTTAGAGATATCCAGGGTACACTAAAAAGGGGGCTGGTATCTGGGGTGGTTAAGAGAAAATCATTATAATAGGGCCAGGGACCCAGCACTGAAGATCAGAGTGGGGCAGAGAAGTTGGCAAGGTTTACGTTGTATGGACTGTGGTAGCACTTTATGAAGAGAGACTGGGGGAGTGAGAAGCAAAAGGGGAGAGGGCAAGTCAACTTGCCAGTACCTTAGATACCGGGGGTCTGACATGAGCTAGAAGCTTGTATACCTCCCAGTTGTTCATGAAGCTCCTGTAGGAAGTACAAATAGAGAGAGGTGTCTTTAGGCCATTCCCCACAGCCAGCAGCCATGGGGATCCTGGTCTGAAGTTTTGCTCCCAGAGGGAAGTTCCATAGGGCAAACCTCTGAGGACAGAACTGGCGCAGAGCAGGGACAGGGCAGGGGCTGCAAAGGGGCCACTAGTTCATCCAACACTCGCTCAGTACTCTTCTCCAGGCACTGTGCTCGGCACAAGAGACTGTCCCTTGCTTAGAGGAACTTATCATCTAGCTGGGGCTCACATATAGAAATAACAGATTATAAAAGGTTGATGCCAGGGACCGCATCCCTGAGATGAACTGATCCTTCCAGACACCTGACAACTAAGTTTCTTGGGCAAGAACTTGCTGCAGAGAGAATCAGAAAAGGAAGCAGCAGAAGCTTATGTTCTGGGTCTGGAGTCATGGAGATCTTTGACTTCGGGCATCTGATTTCTGTAGCTAGTGAGCTTCCCGTAATTTCCTCACCGGCCTCTCAACTTCAGGGCTTCATCAAATTTCTTCTCTTCCATGGCCTTGGTCACATCTTTGGTCTGAGGGGGGAGCAGTGACAGTTTCAACTCCAGGGTCACAATTCTGCACAGCTGGATTTCCATCCCACAGTCAAACTCTGCCCATCTCTGGGATTGTGACTAGATCCTGCCCATTCTATACCCCACCTTTCCTATGCCCCCAAATTTTCACAGAAGTATTTTTGTTTTTTCCTGAGTTTTCTGAGTAATGAGCAGCAAAAGAAAAGAACTGATTCTATGCTCTGTTTATTTTATTTTATTTATTTTTTTGAGACGGAGTCTTGCTCTGTCGCCCAGGCTGGAGTGCAGTGGCGCGATCTTGGCTCACTGCAACCCCCTGCCTCCTGGGTTCAAGCGATTCTCCTGCCTCAGCCTCCCGAGTAGCTGGGATTATAGGAGTGTGCCACCACACCCAGCTAATTTTTTTTGGTATTTTTCACCATGTTAGCCAGGATGGTCTCGATTTCCTGACCTTGTGATCTGCCTGCCTTGACCTCCCAAAGTGCTGGGATTACAGGTGTGAGCCACCGCACCCAGAACTATGCTCTGTTTATTAGAAGTATGGGTAGAGTGGAAGAATGCTCACAGATAAATAGTATCTTCCATTCCACACCCAGGTCCCCAGCCTTAAAGCAGCCTCTAAAGTCATGAGTAAATGAAGATCCTACAGGTAACCAAGTTAGGAAGAAGGACTGATCCCTGCTGTGTGCTTCTCAACTATTGATTTCACCTCTGTGGGCCAGTGCCTTCGCTTTGGAGCTTTCACAGATACATTTCCAAGCAAGGCTGCAGGTCACTGGGACTCCTGGGTCTCAGAGAGGAGGAGGCCAGGAGAAGGGGAGCATTTAGACCAGCCCTCAGAACCAGGCCAGATACCCTAGCTCTCGCTCCCAGCCTCCCAGCCACCATGTTCACTCTGTGGTATCAAAGGAGTGATTCCTTCATAATAAAGGCCACCATTTCCTGAGCACTCAACATTTGCTAGGTACTGCATCACATGCTAATATAGCTTATCTCCAATCCTTACAATAACCCTCAACGTGAGCATTAGTAACCTCATGTTGGTTCAGAGAAACATGTTCAAGATAGAAATCAGAGACAAAAACTACCCAGCTAGAATTTAATAATATTCTCCTGCTCTTAATAAAGTTAGGAGGAATATTGCATTCTTCTTCCAATAAAGACATGATAAAAATGTTTGAGGTTGTGTATTATGAGATACTGGGTTTCATTACTAAGGAGGATGTAGAATCTCCCACCTTCCTTAGGAACATTTTACTGATGGGAACACTGAAGCTTAGTTAAGAGCTCCTATGCAAAACCCACTGTGTTCTTTCCCCGTATGTCTCTTATTATACCATCTTGCCTTTCCACCTGCTCCTACACCAGTGGCCTTAGATGTTGGTCTCATGCCCCATGAACTCCAAGGCAGGGGCTTGAGACTGTTAAGAAAGGGGTTTAGGATCAGTACTTACCACCTGGACACATTCCATGAGGGGCAGGCGCACAGCCTGGTTACCAGAGAGGCTCACTACACAGGCTGGGGTATCTGGGGTCCCCTCCAGAAGTGCCATCACTGCTTCCACACCCATTCTGCTGCCCTGCAGGAGTCCAGAGAACAAAGACAGTCTGGCTCAGGCTGCCTCATCTTGGCTCAGCCTAGAGAGTCAGGATACTTGAGGCCTTTTCCAAATCACAAGATTGAGTCTCACAATTAAGAACTGCAGCAAAGAACTTACTGGGCTTTACCTCCCCAAACAGATTTCATCTAAAGCTTGATGACTCTGTATTCTTGCCATCGGAACCTCAAGGATTCTACTTAGTTCTAGAGAAACGTGCCCACTACAGTAACCAACAGGATTACTGGGGCTTAATAATGTTCCCTTGTTATTGACAAAACAAGGTAGGAGATTGCTTTGCTCTTCCAATGAAAATAGGATAAGAGGGTTTAAACTGAGTGTCTAAGGTTGGGATTACATGCCCGTAATTCCAGCATTTTGGGAGGCCGAGGCAGGCAGATCACCTGAGGTCGGGAATTCAAGACCAGCCTGGCCAACATGGTGGAACCCCGTCTCTATTAAAAATACAAAAAGTTAGCCAGGTATGGTAGCGTGTGCCTGTAATCCCAGCTACTCAGGAGGCTGAGGTAGGAGAATCCCTTGAACCCGGGAGGTGGAGATTGCAGTGAGCCAAGATTGTGCCGCAGCACTCTAGTCTGGGTGATAGAGCAAGACTCCATCTCTAAACAAAAAAAAAAGACTGGTCCCGGTGGCTCATGCCTGTAATCCCAACGTTTTGGGAGGCCGAGGCAGGCAGATCACAATGTCAGGAGTTCAAGACCTCCTGGCCAACATAGTGAAACCCCATCTCTACTAAAAATTTAAAAAATTAGCCAGGTGTGGTGGCAGGCACCTGCAATCCCAGCTACTTGGGAGGCTGAGGCAGGAGAATCCCTTGAACCCAGGAGGTGGAGGTTGCAGTGAGCTGAGACCATGCCACTGCACTCCAGCCTGGGGAACAGAGCAAGACTCCATTTCCAAAAAAAAAAAAAAAGAAAAGAAATACCACTATATACCTATCAGAATGGTTAAAATTTAAAAAAAATTAAAAATAAAAAAGTGACAACCCCCAAATGCTGATAAGGATGCAAACAAAACAGGTCGTTCATAAATTGCTAATGGAAATTAAAATGGTACAGCTATTCTAGAAAGAGTTGGGCAGTATCTTTGAAAAAAAAATTTTTTAAGAAACAAAAAAACTACCATACAACCCAATTGAACTCCTGGGCAATTACTCTGCAGAAATGAAAATTTAAGTTCACACAAAAAGCTGTACACAAATGTTCATAGTTGCTTTATCCCTAATAGCCAAAAATTGAAAACAACTCAAATGTCTGAATGATTAAACAAACTGTAATACGTCCACTCCATGGAGTACTGCTCTGCAGAAAACTGCAAACTATAGAAACAAACACCTTTGATAAATATCTAGAGAATTATGCTGAGTGGAAAAAAAGAATCCTAAAGGTTGCATATTATGCAATTCCATTTATATAATATACATGAGATTAAAAATTACAGACAAAGAGACAGATTAGTGGTTGCCAGAGGTTAAGAATGAGGAGGGATGGGTGGGGGTAAAGTACATGTGGCTGTAAAAGGACAACATGAGACATCCTGTGGTAATAGAAATGTTCTGTAGCTTGACAATATCAATGTCAATATCCTGGTGATGATATTGTACTACAGTTTTGCAAGATGTTACCATTGAAGGAAACTGGGCAAAGGGTATGTGGGACTATCTTTGTATTATTCTGTACAATTGAATGTGAATCTACCATTATTTCAAAATTCTTATTAAAAATATATGAAACAAAACAAAACAAAAAGATATTGCTCCTCACCATTAGGAAGGCAAAGTCTCTCATCATTTTTGTAACAGAAGAGGACCCTCAAGTGTATGGGAATGGGTCAGTGGCCAATGCAGCCCAAAGGCTGGTGGAGAGGCAACACGACCAGTGGTGTAAGTCCCTATCTGGTGAAGTGCAGCCCTGAGGAGGAAGGACTACAAGGTTGAGGGTTTTAAGGCATGAAGGCCACAGAGCCCAGTGACTTACCAGAATTCTGTCAAAGGCCGATGGCGTCCCACCCCTCTGCACATGCCCCAAGACAGTAACCCGGGTGTCATATCCCAGACGCTTTACCACCAGCTGAAGGGACCAAGAGAGGGACAGAGAGAGGGTTACACAGAGTCAAAGGAAGAAAACAAGCAGAGACTTGGGTGAACCGTGGACAGCTCAGCCTCTTGTCTTGTAATGGTTCTTTGTGGGAGGCAACCAGGGGCAGGGACCCAGGGAGTGATGTGCAGAAGGACCAAGGGGAGAAGCAGTGTCAGGAGACTCAGAAGCCAGAAGGGAATGGGCTATGGAGTCTAAGGCCTATCTGGTTTCATTCATACGAACATTCTTGATGTCTTCTGAGGTGATTGGTTTTCCATTCCTGTCAATTGCACCCTCAGCCACAATGATGATGTTGAGACGAGAACCACGAGTCCTTGTCTGGTTGAGAACAAAGGGTAAAATGATCAATGGAATGAAGCTGATGGGTAGGAAACAGATCATCAGTGGAACAGGGTGAGGGATTTCTTAAGGGCAAAATAAAGTGCCAGTACCTCGCTGAGTCGGCGACAAAGGTGCTCCTCCCAGTCGTCATCTGGTGGACATTCAGGAATAAAAACCCAGTCGGCCCCACAGGACAGAGAGGTGACAAGGGCCAGGTATCTGAGATGAGAGCCAGAAGCATCCTGCTAGAAGCTGTATTCTACAAATAGCCTCATCCATACCCAACAAGTTCTCCTAGTTCTCATAGTTGGTAAAAGGTCTGGAGAGCCTCCATTTTATTCTTGGGGCAAGTGTAAGAGCACCAGGGCCCCTCAATGAGATTCTCTCTCTAACGGACACCTTCCACTTATGTTCACCTGCCACAGTGGCTTCCAGCCTCAGAGCACTGCCCACTCTTTACACCAAGCATGTGCCTGAGCATGTACACACATGCATGTGTGGGGATGTAATGGAGGGGGATGGAGGCAGGAAAGGGAACCACACCACAAGGAGCATGTGCACCTCCAGATCTGCTGCTACTGAAAGACCTCACTGGACTACCTGGGGAAAAGGAAAGGGGTATTGCTAGGTCCACGGAATAAATGGGTCAGAATGAGGATCTTACCCACAGTGGCGGCCCATCACTTCTAACACAAATGTCCTCTGGTGGCTGCAAGAGATAGACATAGGACACAGTCCAAGAGACCGTATGGCCAAGATCAAGCCACCACCCATATCTAGGCCAGTTACCCTCTCTGGGAGATACATGTATGCTGCCAGGCCTTCTAGCAGACTTCCTGAGATCAGGAAGACCTAGGGGAAATACTTTAGCCACAAGGTATCCTTCCCAGGCCTGAGAAAACACAGCAGTAAAAGGTATCTGTTCCAGAGAGGTTCTGTTCCAGAGAGGAACCGGGTCAGGGAAGGAAAGGAGAGAAAAGGATAAGAAGTGAAGGGAGGACTGGACTAACTGGAATCCTCTAGGATTACCCTGGGGTAAGCGATTACCCTTCTATCCTCCCATCCTACATTGCCTCCCTCCAGGTCCTCTTATCTCTGAGCTATGGTGGTCATAGCAGCACTTATACTTTCTATGATATGGTTGGAAAGTGTAGCTCATGTCTGGGCTCCCTAGATTTGCCCAGTCTGAAGAATAATCATTTAGCCCAAAGATATGAAAGACCTCAGAGCTGCATATTTGGACAGTGGGTCAGACAGTGGCAAAAGGCAAATCATATATCATTAAGGGAGCAGTGCAATTTCAGTGCTCTAGATAATTTTTAGTTAAAAATAGTGTTCTAGCCCCAGAAAACTGGTCATTATAGTCACCATAGCTCAAATACTTCAGTCTTCAGCAGCCTCTAGCCCTTTAGCCTGTCCTAGCTGCCATCTTCTTACACTGCCTACCTCCCAAGTCCCCTTACCTCTGGGCAGTGGTAGTGATGGCATCTACAATTTCTATGATCCGGTGGAGGGCAGAGTCAGTGCCAATGGTCATATCGGTGCCACAGAAGTCATTGTCAATTGACCCAACCAGGCCCACAATGTTCAGGTAGCTGGACTTCGTAGCCTCCTCATCTGTGATCTTACCTGACAATGAGAAGCAAACCAGGAGCCACTGGGTGAGGTACCTGGCATGCCTAAAGAGGAGATATCTAGAGAGAGAAGAAACTCTAGCCAAAAGGAATTGTAGACAATACCAGAAAAGGGGGGCAAAGGCTGCCTATTTGTGTCTGGGTAACATTTTTCTCCAATGGGAGGTAAAAGAGGGGCAGGGGTGATGTGTGTGTGTACACGCGTGCACATACCGACACAAATAAGCAATACTGTTGTGAAAAATCTCTTACCTGCTTTCTGGAGGTCACCCAACAAGTCACTCCACTCAGAACGGAAGGTGTCAGCCCCAGTGAGGCTGCCATCACCCCCAATGACACAGAGATTGGTGATCCCACGCTTCACCAGGTTGTAGGCAGCTCGGAGTCGTCCTTCTCGTTCCCGAAAGTCCTTGCACCGGGCACTTCCAATCACCGTGCCTCCCTTTGGAACAGGTAGAAGTCAGCTCTCCAGAGACAGGGCTCAACATGCTGAGATATCCCCTATTCCAACGCTGTGATGGCCTAACATAACTGTGTGAGTCCCTAGAAAGTTCCTTGACATCCTTAAGAGTGATCTGTCCTTTCCAAAGTAAAGGGAAATGATGCTGGCTGAGGCATCATAGGGTCATTCTCATATTTTGCTATACATCTTAGAAGACTGCTAAGAACCCATTTCATTGAAGGCTTTGTCATCTATGACTATCCTAAAGAGAAAAAGTGAATACACACGTATCTGTTGGCTTCTCAAATAATCTCCAACTTTCACATCTTAGAAGCAGTGACTTCAGTCTTTAGAAATTCTCCCTAATGGCCTGACATTAAATTATTATTAGGAGTTCATCCCAATGTGTTTTGTAGTATTTTTCCTCTCTCTACACTGAGATTTCTAACTGTACCCAGGTACTGCCAATCCTTTCCCCTCAGCTCCTTGCAATCCATGGTGCCAGTAGCAGAAGCCGCAATATCCAGGTATTCACAGGAAAAATAGCTCTGGGTAAAGAAAGCCTTACAGATACCCCAAGAGAGGTATCTGTAAGTCCCCGGGAAATTAAGGCTTTCTATCCCTGATTAGGTTTTCATATCTTATGCACTCCTGTGCAGCCATGACTTTGGGATACTGGTGGAGAATTCTGGTTCATTCTCAGACCACTTTATGGCAGGCACCATTACCTAGCACCTAGGTAGAGCCTTCACTAGATACTGCATATTAAATTTTTGCCCATGGATTTTTAGGGAACTGAGCTGAAAAAAGGGGGATACAAATGTAATTTACAAATTTTCAGTAAACCAGCAAATGATTGTATTTCTCTCACTCGCTGTGGGCTAGCCCACAGTGGATACACATGAGAAGCCTAACACAACATACAGCAAGTAGCATAAAGGACTGTGGAAATCCTCAGGATACTCTTAGGATTTTTTTGAGACTCCAAAAGTCTGTCTCAGTTCCTTCGTCCTTTAAGTGGTCTGGTTTCAGGTCACCTCATCTCCATCACATGAGGACTGGCAAATTTCAGCTCCACTTCTGGCTCTGGCTCCAGTCCTCTGGTAAGGTTATTTTCAGGGCCAGACCTTCCCCGTGACCCTAGAGTAAGACCTGCTTATGTGTCAGTCCCCATAGTCTTGTTTATGACCTTTCCATAAAGAGCAAAGCATCCTGTGATCACTCCTCCACGCTCTCCCTGCCCCAGGAAACCAGGGTGATATTTTCAAATGCTAAGAGTAAAGGGCAAATAGGGTCCCTCTCTTGTCACTGAATTCCTTCCCATGAAACCACATGACAGGGAATTTGGGAGACCATGAGCCCAAACCAGAGTGGGATGAAACAAGGACAGAGCAAATATGGGACAGGGAGTTCTCTGGAACAACATACCAGCTGAAGCATCATTGAAACGCTCTCCCAGGTGGCTTCCTTGATGTTATCTCCACCATCCACCAGGCCTTGATAACCCTGTGGGACATATTATAACTGTTAAGCCCTTGATAGGCTTCTCCCTAAATTCCCAGGATTAAGACAGGATCCCTGGGAAGAGGTTCTCTGAGAGTCAAGCCACCTCCTCCCACTAGTGAGTCCTGGATGCTCGTGAGACTATATTTAACATAGTCCAAAGAAAGAGACGTCAACTTTTGCAATACTCTCTTCTAGTTTCTCCCATTCTTTAAATATTGGGATGTGGATATCCTTCCGAATAATCTTAATTCTTATTTTTGGCTCACCCTATCTCCTCCAACCTGCTTCACAGGGGACCAATGATAACAGATGGTCTTGATAACCATGGAGAAAAGGAGAAGGGGAAGTTGGTGGGAGGGAAGGAAAGAAATGTGACTTGCTCTAAGAGACTATACAATCTGATAGAAGAAAGCGGGTGGACCTTATAAAAAGAAGAGTGGGTAAAGCATGAGAGAGTACTGGGAGAAGGGTGCAAAAGAAGAGTGAGAACCCGGAAGTTATGCAAACTACAGAAATACAGCAAGGCTCTTCCCTCCTAGGGCTCTTCCCCTGGATATACTAAATTTGCTGTAAATACTACCCATTTCCATTTCTTTCTCTGTTTTGAGGGAGATGAAAGGAGAACTGAGAGTTACTTTTTCCTTTAAATTGAACAGGCAACATGAAGACCCAGTTTGTAGATGCCCAGGTCCCACCATCCCTATTGAAGTCAAGAGTAGGAAAGAGTGACTCATGAAGATAGGCAGCCAAGGAAAATCAAACATAGCAATGTAACTAACTGGGAGGTAAGGACACAGAACGTGGGAAGGGGATAGAAGGTAGATTTAGAAGAGGGCAGAGAAAGAATGATGAAGAACAAAGTACAGAACTAACCTCATGGACAAAGAAGACACGGGCACCGGTGAAAATACCAACTCGAACCACAGCCCTGACAGCAGCATTCATACCTGAAAGGAGGGACAAAAGAAGTCATGGAGGGGTTGCTCCTAAGAAAAGGTGCCCTGGAATCCACATATATTACATTTGGCTAAAAAAAATGAATCAGTACTTTATTTAGTCTTTTCTCTGAATCTAGAATAATCCTCTCATCAAAGTCTTCTGACATCCCCATTCCCAGTTACTGCAGTCAATGTTACCGGAGCTTCAGATAATCTGCATTCATTGCTCCTCAAGCCCCCCAAAAATCCTGCCTTTCCCAAGACCTTTCCTTGATAGGACCATCTGGGAAATAATAACAACTAGAATAAAGCATTTTCCTGAATATGTATTGTGGGCTAGACACTGCCAAGAGCTTGTCAAACATCATCTCATTTAATCCTGTCCACAATCCTGGAATTGTCTCCATTTTAAAGATTTGGAAACTGAAACTCAAAAAGGTCAAGGGGCACAAAGCTAGTACTTTTAGAAAGTTCAGATTAGAATTCAAGTTCTCAAATGCCTAAGTTAACACTATCAGACTCAAAGGTTTGTCCTACTAATCTCAATGGCTGTACTAGGTTTTTCCTTGCTTTCTGCACTATATCGAGACGTCAGCTTTTAGTAGGCATTTAAGAACAAGGACATGACTCTATATGGTTCAGTAACCTGGCAAGTCACAGTCTATTCACAAGTTCACAAGTATATCTGTTACTGGACAGCTGATTCTCTCAATCTACACACACACACACACACACACACACACACAAATATACCCCTTTTTTGTGTCACTTGAGTTGGTCTATGTTCCAATGTGTGCCACACAGTTGTGATTCACTAGTTCCCACATTGCCAGAAGAGGCTGTGACCAAGTGTGCAGGAAGAATTGGTGGGGACTCTATTCTCTCACTGCCTTCTCCTGGCATTTCCTCAATTAGTCAACGAATATTTGTTAGTCTCTTCCTGTGGCCCTGTATATAAGATGTTTATGGGGAACTCGAAAAGTATGCTGTAAATCATTCTCTCTCTGCTTCTACTGGAAGAAAAACTTAGGACTAGGACTGGGCACGGTAACTCATGCCTGTAATCCCAGTACTTGGGAGGTCAGCTGGGAAGATTGCTTGAGCCTAGGAGTTCGAGACCAGCCTGGGCAACATAGCAAGACTCCATCTGTAAAAAAAATTAATAAAATTCAAACAAAACAAAACAAAAGCTTAGGACTAAAATACAGAGGCAATCCTTTTCCCTTTTTCACAGATGGGTATTATCCCTCTCCTAGTAGCTTTTCAGTGAAAAGAACTCTCTTCCAGGAGCACTGTGAAAAAACCAGCCCTTCCCAACACACAACACACAGCAGGTGTCCCATATGTGTGTTTCATATTAGGAACAATGCACTGATCCTGTGCTAAGCATGGCCTTATTGGTGACAGACGGGAGACATTCCTTTCCTACCATGTAATGTGAGGAGGAGCACATGGTGATGCACAGGGAATCTTATAGCCATGATGGGTCAACTTCTTGTGAATCATTTTAGCTACCCTCTCTTAGATATTCTACTACATATTTTTGTTTCAGTCTAAAATCTGTTCATGTTGTCCTTAACCCTGCCTGGAGAAATGTAATATACCAGCAAGCACCAAGAGAGCTAGTAATCAGGAAAACCTGCAGCACCAAACTAAAAACCATCACAAACTTTTGAATAATCCAAAGCTATCAGGAATCGGATGGAATAAAAAAGATCAAAATGTTTCTTTTTTTGCAGGTTGGTATTACATGGCTATTAGCTCCAAATTGAAGGTTCATTTGTTCACTTAACAAATATTAACTGAACACCTATCATGTTCCAGGCACTGTGCTAGGCACTGGGGGTACAGCAATGACCAACACAGAATCTGGGAATACCAAGATAAAGGACTTGGTAATGGTCCTCAAGACATGTGGAGAACTACAATATGGTCTATTGGTCCCTATAAAAGACATGAGCCAAGCACAATGGTGCATGCCTATAGTCCCAGCTACTTGGGAGGCTGAGGCAGGAGGATCACTTAAGCCCAGGAGTTAAGTCTAGTCTGGGCAACATGGTGAGACCCCATCTCTCAAAAAAGACAGACAGAGGGAGAGAGATACAAAGTACAGTGGAAAGAGGGACAAAGAGTATCTAAGCCTGCCAGAAGGAAGTCAGAGAAGGTTATACAGAAAACACAACATTTGTCATGGGACCTAAAGGACAATTTCCTCTAAAATTTTTCTGTCAGGTGGAGAATTTGAGGCAGAGTGTTCTTGGCAGAGGGAATAGCACAAATAAAGGTGAGGGTCAAAAAACAACCTTACGTAATTTGGTATTATAAAGAATATAAACTAGGAAGTGGTGAGAGATGAAGCTCTACAGGTGGGCAGGCACCTATGTGCCATGAGAAGTTTGAGTTGTATTCTACAGGCCAGGGTTTAATTGGAGATCCATGGGTGATGGGTTTCGGAGAATCCAGGAACCCCACAAAACTGTATGAAAAGTTCTGCGGGCACGGACATTTCTTTTGAGAGACGGTCCACAGCTTTCATTTGATTCTTAAAGGGGTCTGTGACCCCCTCCAAAAACAAAAGTTGCAGACAACGAAGAATCCCTGAAGAATTTAGCGAGCAGACGGACATGATGAGATCTGCATCTCAGAAGGATAACCCTGGCAGCAGCGTGAAAGACAGCTTGAGAGAGGGATTTCTAGCGTTAGGAGGCTACCTGGCATCCTAGATAAGAAATGTGGAAGACCTGGACTGGAACAGTAGCATTTGCGACAAAACAAATACTGGATAGAAGACATCTAGGAAACAGAAGCAATAGGACTTATATCCAGTTGGCAATGTGATTACATTTTAAGGGTCAGAGAGGGAGAAAATGTCCCGTGATTGATTTAGACAAAGGGTAAAAGTGTGGTACCATTAACTCAGCAGAGGCAGGTTTTGGTTTGGGCAGGTTGGGGTGGGGGTGATACATTCATATTTGGATATGTTGAGTTTGAAGTCCTTATGGAGCATCCATGTGAACACAGAAGAGACTATCTCAAGAGAATATGTAGAATTATAAGAGAAAAAGGCAAGGAATGGAACCCTGAGGAAAACCAACATTGAAGGAACAGGAAGGGGAAGGGAGGTTCCATGATGAAAACTAATAAGGGGCAGCAGGAAATACAAAAGAACCAGGACTTAGCGATGTCTCAGAAGTCAAAAGGGGACAGTTTCAAGAAGTGGAAACAGTGCCAAATGCTTCTGATAACTAGCCTAAGGTAAGGCCTGAAAGGTTGGACTTGTCAACAAGAAGTCACTGGTGAGCACTGATGTCAAAGCTCACTTATACATCACTAAGGCAAAGCCCCATGAAGTCTAGAAGCCTAAGTTTACACCCTTAAGTGGAAGGCATCAAAACCAAAAAATCTGTGAAGAGAGGGGCCTTTCAGTAGCTTGAGAAATAGCCCACGTGTGTGAAAGGAACAAGGTCAAAAGTCAACACAAAGTCATCAATGCTTTAGGAAAGACGAATAAAGTCAGCTCAATAAGATCAGAATAGATATGAAACTAAAGTTTGTTTTCCAGCCTGTCACAGGGCCTATGGGATTCTCTTCTGGATACCTGGAGTTCTGGAGTATGAACTTGTAATTTTAGGAAATAAGGGAAAAAACTGTTCTGAAATGTATAGGTTGGAACATTGTTTCTTGCTCCCAAGCTGAGTAAATGTTCCTGCAAAAACTCTAACTTAATGCAATCCTGTTGGTATACCCAGAGTTAAGACAGACAAATGACTCAAAGGTTTTCAGTACAAAAGCAAACAACAGACGGTGGACAGGGACTATCCAAATCAGTTGGGCATAAGAAAAATCTCACAATAAGGAAATTATCTTCTCCCTCTGCCTTCTTCTTACCTCAACCCCACCAACTTCCAGAAGTCATTCATCCTGTCTCCAAATTGAATATCTGAGTGTCTTCCTAGAAACCAAATTTTAGGATGTTCTTTGTGCACCTGGTACCTGCGCCTCAAACCCCTAGTTCCCTAAAAATCACAAACTTTGGGGTACACAAATAGTTTATACTAAGGAGCCCCAGTAATTCTTTGAGCTCTCCCAGCCAATCTGACCAGCCTAGTCTGGCCCCAAGCCAGTCCTGGCCAGAGTCTCCTTGGCTGTTCCATGTTGCCCTAAATAAACCTCTATGGCAGCTGTCTGACTTATTAGAAGCAAGACGAAGGATAAGATTACAGGCACCATCCAATAGGTATTCTGGGTATAGTCAGGAGGGGCTCTGGAGAACATCATAAGCACGTAGTTTGGAGTCTCCAATTACGGCATATTGGGAAGAGGTTTTAGAAAGAAGAACTGTGGGTGATGGGTCTCTATGAGACTAGACAGAAAAAAATCTAATAAATGACTTGAGCATGACTTTTTTGAAAGATGACACTAAATAATTTCTTTCTAACTTTCATAAGATTTTTAAAAATATATGAGGAATAAACATTTGTTAGAGACGAACTGCACTTTCTAATGGATATCATAAGTAAAAATTATAAACCCTAGAATAGCAAACCAGAGAGGTAAAGGAATCTCTGTTCGCGCGAACCTTTAAAAATAGAAAAGGCCAGGTGCGGTGGCACATGGTCTGTGGTCTCAGCTACTTGAGAGGCTGAGGCAAGAGGATTGCTTGAGCCAGGAGTTCAAGTCCAGCCTGGGCAACATAAAAAGATCCCTTCCCATTTCTCTTTTTTTTTTTTTTTTTGAGACAGAGTTTCACTCTTGTTGCCCAGGCTGTAGTGTAATGGTGTGACCTTGACTCACCGCAACCTCTGCCTCCTGGGTTCAAGCGATTCTCCTGCCTCAGTCTCCCAAGTGGCTGGGATTACAGGCATGTGCCACCACGTCCAGCTAATTTTGTATTTTTAGTAGAGACAGGGTTTCTCCATGTTGGTCAGGCTAGTCTCGAACTCCCGACCTCAGGTGATCTGCCTGCCTCGGCCTCCCAAAGTCCTGGGATTACAGGTGTGAGCCACCGCACCCAGCTGATCCCGTCCCATCTCTTAAAAAAAAAAAACAAAAAGGATAAACATACATTTGTAATGGCTGGCTATTTGGAGACAGAGGGCCAGAGCAGATGACTGACTGAGGTCCTTTCCAGGGTTAGAATATGCCAATGTTTATGACAATGTTTATGGCTCCTAAAGGTAGCATAGTTTTGGTGGCTGAAGCCATTTCTAGGCTGGAAAGGGAATTAGGATTTGGTACAGCATCAGCCCAGCATCCCAGAGTTCTTCGTTTTTGAGCTCAGGATATCCGATTCCTGGCCATTTTTCTACCTCAAGAGATGATTAGCTTTGCTGAGTTCGGGGAATGACAAAGCTGTGACCTCTATGGATTTTAGACAGCTCAATCTCACTTTCCCATGTGGCCCACAAACCCTCAGGGGAAAAAAACCAAAAACATTTCTATGTTTTCTCCCTGGGAGAACTAGAGTCCATCAAACTCAGCTCTGGGCAGGTCACTTCTGAATTTGAGCTTCTCCTTCAGCTGGGACCTCTCAGCTCTATTTTGAGTTTTCTGTTTTGCCTCCTTGCCTCCATAGAATTTCAGTTTCTATCACTCTCAATCCCTAGTGATATGCTGCTGTGACGTTATGGGGATTTGCAGGTGGGATATTTCCCTGGATACACTATGCCTATCAGCTGGGTCCTTCAGAAATTAGCTTATCTATAGTCCCTGCCTCCATAAAAGAGGGTCTTTCTCTTATAGCAGTGAGTTATGGCCATCACTAGATTCAGAGGGCCTCACAGCTCAGGATCAGAAGGTGGAAGGGCTCTGCTGCTCTTAGACCCAAGTTAAATCCTAGGCTGACCTTTTTTCCCCCCTTTCCCTCTCTAAAAATATCTTCTTCATTTTATAACTCTGTGTATCTCACTTGGATTGTTTAGCAGGCTTTCTTCTCTCTTCCCCTAATCTGACAATCTGGGTCCACAGACCATTCTACCAAGGTTTCAGGATCAATGCTCAAGTGCATGTTAAAGAATTCAGTATTGGCATGGTACTCTGCCAGCAGAGAAGAGAGATGCAATAAAAGCCAGGTCTGTGGTTTCTGCAAACTCAACTAGGACTCTGTATTCCTAATCTGGTCACTATTCCTAAACTCAGACCTCCATACCCTCCTTCCTCAGTTTCTTCATTCTAGCACTTTCTGATTCATAACCTATATCACAATTATAACAAATATTAGTTTAAAAAGTCTAGCTTTACTAATATACTAATAAGTATCATAAGAACAAAGATTGTGTCAGACTTTTTCACTGATGTATCCCTAGTGACCAGCATCCTGACTGACACAGCAGATACCAATTCATTTTTAATTAATTAATGATACCTGTATTGAGTATTTATGATGTGCCTGCTACTGTTCTAAGCATCTTACTTAAATAAAGAGTTCAGTGTCTTGAAATCTACCTTCTCCATGAAGTTTTCCCTGATTAATTCAATCAGGGGCTATCATTTCATTATATAAGTAGATTCCACTTGGTTAATGCACACTTGCTTGTTTTTATTTATGTGCCTTATGTAAGAATTCTAGTTTCCTCATTAAACTATAAATTCCTAAAGGAATTCAACTTCTTCACAATATACAAGACAGGGCTCATATACAAAGTGGTCCTTAGCACAAAGTCTAAAAGAGCCTAGGGACAGTGGTGCTGAGGAGGGGAGCCTAGCTGAAATTGCTTTCCTTCTCTCTTTTTTCCATAATTGTCTCCATGTCCTGTATCCTTTCAAAGAAATTCTTCCTCTTTTCAATGTATCAGAATATATCAGAAGATCAAATGAGAAAAAGTTTTTTTAAAACAAAATCACACATTCTCTCTCTCGCACTCCGTGTTTCCTATACACCTAATTTTCATGACTCCCAGGTTTCTTAAATTCAATCTAGAAAAAGGTTTTTGCTGGCTCATTTTCTGCCCCTCCACCTCATAGTGGATCTGTATTGATTAACTGCTGCTGTTCCTATTTTTTCAAGGGGTAATGAAATGGAAGAGGAGGAAAGGCCAGAGAAAATTGAGTGCCTGACTGACCCTGGTCAGTGCAAGAACTCTCCAGACATCAGAGTTAATACCTGAAGACCTCGTTGGGACCCACCAAATACTAATTCTGGGTCTCCTCCCATCCCCCCCATGACCAAATACATGAGTTAATCCACTTACTGCCTTCTCAATAACTTTCTCTCTTTAGTTTCTTTCCAATGCTGCTTGAGAAAACACCACTCTTTCAGGTTTCCAAGGACCAAAAGAGTCCCCAGTCTTCAAAGAAACTTTGAAAGAAGTTTTATGAAGATGTGGGTAAATAAAAGCAAGGCAAATAAAATTCAAATGCACTTGAGGACTTAGGCCTCACAGAAATTTTTAGGAAAGCCCAAAATTCCAGTGAACCTACAGAAGAATAATTCTATTGTAAATGCCAACGGAGTCAGTAAATTCCAAAAGCCCCACCAGTCGTGTTTTTCGTCCCCTCCTCCTTACCTTGGGCATCTCCGCCAGAGGTTAAGACGGCGATGGCTTTGCCAATCCCCAGGGTTTTGGCTGCATGGTGCTCTTCATGGGTCATGATCCACTCTAGAATTTAAGACAATGGTCAGTTAAGGCACAGCAGGAATCAAGATGCCACTAGCTCAAGAAACGGCAGTTAGACTGGCTAGAGCCACCTCAGTCAGGCTCTCCCACTATACCAAGTCTGGGCTTTGCAGCCTGAGAGCTTTGGGCTTCTTCCAGAGGAGAGCCACACCCTTGTAGACTGACAAGCTGAAATGTCATGTAATCAAGCCCAAGACTACTAAGGTTCTAACTAATCCCGCTCTGATCCCTCCCACCCCAATTGGAACCTATGTGGGGAATAAACTAAGGTCAGGGAAAAGAGAAGTTGACTGAATAGAAATGAGAAAGGGTGGAAAAAAGTTGAGTTAGCCTCAAGGATACCTCCCTTTTCAATGAAGGCATAGGTTATTGCAGAGAGCTGGAATCAGATGAGGTTTAGGGCACTGATGACAATCAGCAAAGTAGAAAAGGGTAGGTTGGATTATAATTAAGATTAGGGTTGGGTGTTATGGAATTGTGCTATTGGAATGGGGTTAGGTGATATGGAGTTGAAACTATAGTCTGAGGTTATAAAGGCACACCAGAGTTAGGCAAATTAATGGTGTCAGTCTCAAGAGTGGTCAGGGACTTTCTATGGCTCTTCCCTCTCAGGCTGTCAGCCTCCTGAGCATCTCTTGATCCTTGGTCTTTGGGTCTTGCCCCTCACATTACTACCTGCTATGAAATGAGAAGATTAATACAAAGTCACTGCCATATATACACAGATGTGTACATATGACATGGGAACACCTTCATATTTTGTTCTTTAGGGATCACCTCTCTCAAAGGAACACATAAGAGGACATACTTTTGTATCCATAAAATGCCAGTGGAATTATCACTCTCCCAGTTTTCCAGGCTAAAACCTGTTATTTTTAATTTATCTCCTCCCTTCCTCTCAGATTCAAAACAGTAACTAAATCCTATTATTCTCCCTTCTTATTATCTTCCTTTATACATCCCCTCCTTTCTATCCTCATTGCCATTTTCCACCTGAATTGCTTACTACAATAGCTGGTCTCACTGTGCTTGTGTTCCTTTCTTCACTCTATTAGACACACAAAATAAACCTTTATAGGAAGGTCATAGGTCCCTAGGCTTCAGTAGAGATGTGTATTCATTCACAGGAACCCAAGTTTTAAGGGCAGCTTGTGCTTGCTTCTACCCTGCATTTAGAGAACTCAAGGTAGCTGCCTATAGAAACATAGGTCACATAAACACACAAATCCACACAAATAATAAAAGAATGCAATGAGACATATGTGAAGACATACATTCACAAACATGCATTGTGTTAAGAGATGGAGATTAATGAACGTACTACATATAATCAGTAATGACAGATAAGGTCTCAACTTGTTGGGCTGGCATTCGAAGCTTCTACAATCTAGCCCTTGCATGCAGCTTCAACTTTTGGTCCTACAGATCCTCTGCTCCATTGTCACCTGAACATTACTTTGCTGTTCCCACTTTTGTGCCTGGGCATACTGCATCCCTTGTCCTGATGGCTACCCTGGCCCTTTCCACAGATTCATACCCCATTCCATCATTTAAGGCCAGTGATAGTTGTACCCTTATTAAACCACTGATTACCACAGGTCAAGGAAGCCTTCTTTTGGACTTCCTCTAATCACATGTTGTCTAAACTGGATCACCGCCTCCCAGGTTCAAGTGATTCTCCTACCTTAGCCTCCCGAGTAGCTGGGATTACAGGCATATACCACCACACCTGGCTAATTTTTGTATTTTTTATTGAGACGGTTTTCACCATGTTGGCCAAGCTGGTCTGGAACTCCTGACTTCAGGTGATCCGCCCACCTCGCCTCCCAAAGTGCTGGGATAACAGGCATGAACCGCCACGCTAGGCCTGCTTTATGTGGCATTTTACTTGTTTCTTATGCACTGAAAAGAGGGTTGGACTAGATCAGGGTCAGCGTACAACAGTCTGTAGGCCACATCCAGCCCTTCTCATGTTTTTGTATGGCAGTAAGCTGTGAAAGGTTTTTATATTTTTTAGTGGTTGCAAAAAGTACTTCATGACATGTGAAAAATGTTAAGTTCAAATTCCAGTGTGTGTACCACCTTCATTCATTCACGTACTGTCATGGATGTTTTTGTGCTACAACAGTAGGATGGATATTGTGACAGAGACTCATGAGCCGGCAGTCTAAAATATTTACTATCTGGCCTTTTACAGATGAAGTTTGCCAACCACTGGACTGGATGGCTACTAAAGTCATTTTCCCTAAGTAGACTGAGAACTCCTCCAGGGCAGAGATCATGATCATTTTTAAAAACTCTCCCACAGCCCACTAAAGACTCGCAAAGTCTATGCACATTACAGGACCCCAATAAATACTTGTTGAAAACAATGAACTGATGAACTACATGAAATATAAATGATGAAAAACGTAAAATAGGCTTGGATACAGATATACCTCCATATTCTACTTTAAAACACACTCCTAACTTGGACTTCAGAAATCATATAGTGGCAAACAGTGAAAGGAACATACAGACACGCGTGACTAGAGACACTCTTATTTAACTGGAATGTTCATGTTCAAATTTCTGCCGTTTTCAAAAAAGAAAGATTAAGTGACTAGGGCAAACAGGAAGGAAAAAAGATGGAAAGAAAAGAACAAGACATCTGGGTACGCTGATCCCTTTCCTCCCGTTTTTTTTTCTCATTCACTCTTGGAGCTCATGACGGGGGTAGAATCCCACACAGAGCTCTTCTACCCCTGGCAGCGTCAGTGAGGGAGAAAATTCGCCATAACAAGAGGAGTTTAAGAGTGCTGACCTGTAAAAACCAGCTCATATTCTTCTACTGAAATCTCTAAGGCAGTTACAGAGGCACAGGACACAGAAATTCATGCAGACTCATGTATAAGCATCCCTTACAGACCCACAATGACACGCACGTAGAGAGAAACAGATATTAAAACATATCTCTAAAATCACGTGTGTATATAAGCACGCGGCAGGGAGAAACAGACAAGCAGCATCATAGGCGCACTGATTTGAATTGGTTGAGTGCCAGTGTAGGGTCAGGCAGCCAAGGGCAACCCGTCCGAGCCCCACCCACCCATCCCTGATTCCCGGGGAATGCAGCTGAGCCTGAAAGCGGAGGGGGCTGGCCAAGGGGCTAGGATTCTTCACGACTGCCCTGCCCATCCCCCTCTCGGCTCGGCTTAGGATGCCGTATCTCCTCTTCTTTTCCTTTCTGCTCCTTTCAGTTCTCCCTACCGCCTACTCCCGGCCCATACCTTCCCGCCTCACTCCCAGCTCTCCCCCTTGCTCTTCACTCAACGGCCCCTCTTGCCTTTTAGTCTTAGCTCTCCTCCGCCGCTGCTTTCTTGCAGATTGTCCTTGGGAAAGGGGGGAGGTGTGCTGGACGAACACTGGGAGGAGCCAGGTGGAGGGAGGAGGAAGGAGGAGGGGGAAAGGAGGAGAGGCTTCCCAACCTCCACTAACAGATGCTGACAAGAAGGCTCCGCCTCCTCCTGCTTGCCTTTCTCCTCCTCTTCCTCCTCCCCTTAAGAATTCGGCTCAGATATGGCAGCGGCTTAGTTTCTTCACTCCCCACAGCCCTCGGGTCCTCATATCTATCTCGAGAGCCATCAGCATCTTTATTTAATGGGAATAGGAAATTATTTCGTTGCTTCTCTTGTTTTCAACACAGAACTTTTTCCTAGTCCAGACTCCCTGAGACACCTTGCAGTCCAACATGTTCAGCAACTGATAATAAAACCTGCCCCTGTGGCCCCCATCCGTCTTTAAGCAAACATTTATTGGGAGTCTGTGTGCTAGATTTTGCATTAGGTGCTGAGATATTTTTTAAAAATAAATACAGTCCCTGTCTTTGAGGAACATTGAATTATGACATCTTCTATAGAATAGCCTCAAAAACTTCTTTTACATTTACATTACCTTTCTCAGAGAAAGTACAGAAAAGCTAGCTACTTGGAATGGAGGTGTCAAGAGGGAAGGGCGTGGCTGTGACAGCCACTTCTCAAGCCTGCTGTAGGGAGGGATGGGGGCGGGATTCTGGCAGTGAAGCAAGCATGTAAATTAGGCTTCACAGCAAACAGGATCCACCCTGGAAAAAGGGTCAGATGCTCCCAGAGCAAGAGGTGCATCCATTACTCAAGTCTCACCTTCCCTTGCTCCACCTATGCGTTTGCTTCATTGTCTCCACAGTCAGGTCTCCTCTTGCTTTTACCACTGCCCTCTTCCTCTTGCTTACTTTTATCTCTACCCCTGCACATTCTGGCACACACAATACAAATGCAAGTGACTAGGAGATAAAACCCCATTTGACTACACAAAATAAAAGCATTTGTGCTCCAAATTATACCATCAAGAAAGTGGAAAGACAACCCACAGAATGGGAGAAAATATTTGCAAATCATCTCTCTGATAAGGGGCTGGCATCCAGAATAAAGAAAGAACTCATTTGCAACTCATTAAGAATGTAAACCAAAAATAAAATTCTAAGCCCCTCAACCATCTGAATAGACTCCTCCTCTCAGTCAAGGGTATTCCAAAGTTAATCTGAAAAACTAGTTCAGACCTTGATGGAAAGGGGGAGCCAGACATGCTTCATTATATGCTCCTCCCTTTTGGAATTACTGATAGAACACACTCTTTAAGTCTGATAAAAAACATTTACAATCTATTCTCTGAAACCTACTACCTGGAGGCTCTCTCTACCTGACAAAACCTTGGTCTTCACACCCCCTTATCTTAACCCAGACATTGCTTTCTATTGATTCTAAGTCTTTGGACAGTAACTTAACTCTTTTCACCAATTTCCAATCAGGAAATCTTTGAATCTACCTATGACCTGGAAGCCCCGCTCCCCACTCCCCACTTCCAGTTATCATGCCTTTCTGGACTGAACGAATGTACATCTTACATATATTCATTGATATCTTATATCTCCCTAAAATTTATAAAACCAACTTGTGGCCCGACCACCTTGAACACATGTTCTCAGGATCTCCTGAGGGCTGTGTCATGGGTGAGCTATTGGTCACTCATATTTGGCTCAGAATAAATCTCTTCAAATGTTTTACAGTTTGACTCTTTTCACTGACAATAAAAAGAAAACAACTCAATTTTAAAATAGGCAAAAGAGTTGACCAAAGAAGATATATACAGGTGGCAAATAACCATGAAAAGATATCAACATCATATGTCATTAGGGAACTGCAAATTAAAACAATGAGACACCACTACACACCTATTAGAATGATTAAATGATTAAAATTCAAAAATCCAAATGCTAATGAGAATGTGGAGCCACCAGAACTCTCATTAATTATTGGTGGGAATGCGCAATGGTATAGTCACTGTAGAATACAGTTTGACAGTTTTTTACAAAGCTAAATATTGTCTTACCACATGATCCAGCAATAGCACTCCTAAGTATTTACCTGAATGAGCTGAAAATTATGTCCACACAAAAAACCTGCACATGAATGTTTATAAAAGCTTTATTCATAATTGCCAAAAGCTGGAAGCAACCAAGATGTCCCTCAAAAGGTGAATAAACAAACTGTGATACAGCTATACAATACAATATTTTTCAACAATAAAAAGAAATGATCAAGCCATGAAAAGACACAGTGAAACAGGCCAGTGTGAAAAGGCTGCATACTGTATGATTCCAACTGTATGACAGTCTTGAAAAGGTAAAACTATGGAGACAATAAAAATATCAGTTGTTACCTGGGGCTTGGGATAGAGGAGGAGAGATTAATAGGTAGAGCACAGGGGATTTTAGGGGCACTAAAATGATTCGGTATGATGCTATAACAGACACATGACATACATTTGTCCTGACATTATGCATTTGTCAAATTCATAGAACTACACGACCCAGAGAGTAAACCCTAATGTAAACTATGGAACTTAGCTAATAATAATGTATAAATATTGAGTTATCAATTATCATAACTGTATCACACTAATGCAAGATGTTGATAAATAGGGAAAACTGGTCGAGTGCAGTGGCTCACCCCTGTAATCCCAGCACTTTGGGAGGCCAAGGCAGGTGGATTGTTTGAGCTCAGGAATTTAAGACCAGACTGGGCAACATGGTGAAACCTATCTCTACAAAAATACAAAAAGTTAGCCAGGTGTGGTGGCGCATGCCTATAGTGCCAGCTACTTGGGAGGCTGAGGCATGAGAGTGACTTGAGCCTGGGAGGCAGAGCTTGCAGTGAGCCAAGATTGCACCACCACACTCCACCCTGGGCGACAGAGTGAGACCCTGTCTCGAAAATAAAAAATAAAAAAATGAGCAAAGGCTTGAATAGACAGTTCTCTAAAGATGATGTATAATGGCTAATAAGTACAAGAAAAGATGCTCAACATCAATAGCGATTAGGGGAATGCAAATCAGAACTACTTCACTGAAGTGAGAATACTACTTCATACCCATTAGGGTGGCTATTATCAAAAAAGAAAAAAGAAAGGAAGGAAGATAGAAGGAAGGAGGGGGGGGGGGGAGAGAGAGAAAGGGAGGGAGGGAAGGAAGGAAGGCAAGAAGGAAGGAAGGAAGGAAGGAGGGAGGAAGAGAGGGAGGGACACAAAGAAATAAAGGAAGAAAGGAGAGAGTGAGGGAGAGAGAGAGAGGGGAAGGAAGGAAGGGAGGGAGGGAGGGAGGGAAAGGAAAGGAAAAAGAAAGGAAAGTGTTAGAGCGGATGTGAATACATTGGAACCCTTCTGCATTGCTGGTAGGAATGTAAAGTGGTGCAGCTGCAGTGGACATTTGGTAGTTCCTCAAAATGTTAAACATAGAGTTGTCGCATTAACTACCAATTCCACTCCTAGGTATATACCTAGGAAAAAATGAAAACATGTGTTCACACAAAATCTTGTATACCAATGTTCATAGCAAAATTATTCATAATGCTGGCAAAATGTGGAAAGAACCCAAAGTCCATCAACTGAAGAATGGATAAAACGTGTCATATCCCTATGACAAAAAGTGTCAAAATTTGTAAAATATTTGAAGATATTTATTCTGAGCCAAATATGAGTGACCAATGGCCTGTGATACAGCCCTCAGGATATCCTGAGAACATGTGCCCAAGATGGTCAGGCCACAACTTCATTTTATACATTTTAGGGAGATACAAGTCATTCATTAATACATGTAAGATGTATTTGTTTTCCTTAATTCTCTCAGCATGCAAAAATACATGTAAAATGTACATTGGTTTGGTCTGGAAAGGTGGGACAACTGGAAGCAGGGGTTTCCAGGTCCTAGGTAGATTTTCTGATTGGCAATTTGTTTAAAGAGTTATTATCAATAGAAAGGAATGTCTAGGTTAAGATAAGGGGTTGTAGAAACCAAAATTTTACCATGCAGACGAAGCCTCCATGTATCAGACTTCAGATAGAATAGATTGTAAATTTTTCTTTTTGTTTTTGTTTTTTAGAGAAGGAATCTTGCTCTTGTTTTCCAGGCTGGAGTGCAATGGCGCCATCTCTGCTCACCACAACCTCCGCCTCCCGGGTTCAAGTGATTCTCCTGACTGAGCCTCCTGAATAGCTGGGATTACAGGCATACGCCACCATGCCTGGCTAATTTTGTATTTTTAGTAGAGATGGGGTTTCTCCATGTTGGTCAGGCTGGCTTCAAACTCCTGATCTCAGGTGATCTGCCTGCCTTGGCCTCCCAAAGTGCTGGGATTACAGGCATGAGCCATCACGCACGACCAATTGTAAATGTTTCTTATCAGACTTGAAGGGTCTGTTCTATCAATAATTCCAAAAGGAGGAAAGGAGGAGGCATGTCCAGCTCCCCCTTCCCCTGATGACCTGAACTAGTTTTTTAGGTTAACTTTGAAATGCCTTTGGCTGAGAGGAGGGGTCTATTCAGATGGTCAGGGAGCTTAGACTTTTATTTTTGGTTTATAAAACATAAAAACATTATGCTACGTAGAAGAAGCCATTCACAAAAGACCACATATCATATGGTTCCATTTATACGAAATGTCCAGAATAGGCAACTCTGCAGAAAGAGAAAGTAGATAGCAGTTGCCTGGGACTGAGGGAAATTGGGGAATGACTGCTAATGGGTACAGGGTTTCTTCTGGGGTTGATGAAAATGTGCTAAACTTACAGTGGTTGCAAACTGTATGAATATAGTGAAAACCATTGAATTGTACACTTTATTTATTTATTTATTTATTTTTGAGATAGAGTCTAGCTCAGTCACCCTGGCTGGAGTGCAATGGTGCAATCTTGGCTCACTGCAACCACTGCCTCCTGGGTTTAAATGATTCTCCTGCTTCAGCCTCCCAAGTAGCTGGGATTACAGGCGTGCATCACCATGCCTGGCTACTTTTTATATTTTTAGTAGAGATGGGGTTTCACCATATTGGCCAGGCTGGACTAGAACTCTTGACCTCAAGTGATCTGCCTGCCTTGGCCTCTCAAAGTGCTGGGATTACCAGAAAGAGCCACTGTGCCCAGCCAGAATTGCATAAATAGGTGAGTTTTATGATATTGGATTATATCTCAATTAAGACATTAAAATACATTTAGAAAGAAAAAGCCTGAAAAGTTCCTGTAGGAAACTAAAATATGCTATTGTAAAATACACTTTGGCATATTTTAAGACAGCTATTCAGAGGCTGCGGACACAGGAAGGGTTCTGTAAAGCTGTCCTTTGTGGGGAGATTTGCATTTGTAGACAAAATCTACATGAATGAAGTAAATAGTGGATGCAAACAGGCTTTCTCTTAGGCCCCATTATCTGCCTCATCCAGATCTAGGAAAGATTAACTCATAGGAAAAAGAGACTAAAAGTCTGACACTTGTCAATGTTCGATGGATAAACTTTTACCACAGGCTGAAATTTGAGAGGCAATGCATTCCTTTCTCTCTTTACCCACCACCAACTCCTATGTCACCATTAAAAGTGCTTTTAATGGGCTTGGCACCATAGTTCAAGCCTGTAATCCCAGCACTTTGGTAGATGAAGGTGGGAGGTTGCTTGAGCCCAGGAGTTTGAGACCAACACAGTCTATGTTGGTTTATGGGGCAACATAGTGAGACTCTGTCTCTACAAAAATAAATGAATAAATAATTTGGCTGGACATGGTGGCGCGCACCTGTAGTGGGAGGACCACTGGAGCCCAGGAGGTCAAGGCTGCAGTGAGCTGTGATGAGACCACACTGTACTCCAGCCTGGGTAACAAAGCAAGGCCCTATCTCAAAAAAAGAAAAAAAGTATTCTTAATGAATTATTGCACTAATAAGTCTATCTTAATTAGGTGAAGGCAAGGAAATGTCACTCATTTACTCACAGCCTTATCCCGAGACATTTAATCTTTTTTTTTTTTTTTTTTTTTGAGACGGAGTCTCGCTCTGTCGCATAGGCTGGAGTGGTGCAGTGGCCGGATCTCGGCTCACTGCAAGCTCTGCCTCCCGGGTTTACGCCATTCTCCTGCCTCAGCCTCCCGAGTAGCTGGGACTACAGGCGCCTGTCACCTTGCCCAGCGAGTTTTTTGTATTTTTTAGTAGAGAAGGGGTTTTGCCATGTTAGCCAGGATGGTCTCGATCTCCTGACCTCGTGATCCGCCCGTCTCGGCCTCCCAAAGTGCTGGGATTACAGGCTTGAGCCACCGCGCCCGGCCGACATTTAATCTTTTAGATCCCTTTTTCTGTTCAGGGTGTTTTAAAAAATTATTCAATGATACTTGCTAAATCACTGTAAGGGGCTGGGTGCAGTGGGTCACACCTGTAATCCCAGCACTTTGGGAGGCTAAGGTGGGCAGATCACCTGAGGTCAGCAGTTTCAGACCAGCCTGGCCAACATGGTGAAATCCCACATCTACTAAAAATACAAAAATTAGTCAGGCATGGTGACGCATGCCTGTAGTACCAGCTACTTGGGAGGCTGAGGTAGGAGAATCGCTTGAACACAGGAGGAGGAGACTGCAGTGCCATTGCACTCCAGCCTGGGTGACAGAGTGAGACACCATCCCCACTCCCCCCCGCCCCCCAAAAAAAAAATCACTGTAAGAAAGACTTTATTCAGGACCATCGTGATAGGTATAGGGACCACACCAATGGGATTTTGCAGTGGAGAAGACAGATTGAGTTCAACTCCAATTACAGCATGGGCAAGTGGGAATTTATGGCAGGGTCAGGGTCAGAAATTACTAAGAGGAAACATCAGGGGAAAGGAGGATTCTGGCTAAACCAAGCTAACAGGATTCTTGCCGAAGACAGACCAGGGTAATAAGGCATCCCCTGGCGGGTGGTGGAGGGAGAGAAACTTGATCAGATATTGCGGATGAGCATATATTGAGTATGGGGGGGTGGGTTCTTGATAAACTGACTTAGCAGGGTTCTTTGCTAAAACTGGATTTTACAAGAAAGTGCATGGATAGGTCTAGGAGAAGGTTCAGGAACCTGACTAAAGTCTTGCCAAGCAGAAAATCTTTGTCAAAGGCTCAATCATCCCCAGGAGTTCCTGAGAAACTAAATGAGCACAAATTAAGAAAAAGAGGACACAAACAAATGGAAGAACATACCATGCTCATGGATAGGGAGAATCAATATCGTGAAAATGGCCATATTGCCCAAGGTAATTTATAGATTCAATGCCATTCCCATCAAGCTACCAATGACTTTCTTCACAGAATTGGAAAAAACTGCTTTAAAGTTCATATGGAACTAAAAAAGAGCCCGCATTGCCAAGACAATGCGGTAGCGTGATGCCTCCAGCTTTGTTCTTAAGTCAAAAGAACAAAGCTGGCGGCATCATGCTACCTGACTTCAAACTATACTACAAGGCTACAGTAACCAAAACAGCATGGTACTGGTACCAAAACAGAGATATAGACCAATGAAACAGAACAGAGCCCTCAGAAACAATACCATACATCTACAGCCATCTGATCTTTGACAAACCTGACAAAAACAAGAAATGGGAAAAGGATTCCCTATTTAATAAATGGTGCTGGGAAAATTGACTAGCCATAAGTAGAAAGCTGAAACTGGATCCTTTCCTTACTCCTTATACAAAAATTAATTCAAGATGGATTAGAGACTTAAATGTTAGACCTAAAACCATAAAAACCCTAGAAGAAAACCTAGGTAATACCATTCAGGACATAGGCATGGGAAGGACTTCATGTCTAAAACACCAAAAGCAATGGCAACAAAAGCCAAAATTGACAAATGGAATCTAATTAAACTAAAGAGCTTCTGCACAGCAAAAGAAACTACCATCAGAGTGAACAGGCAACCTACAGAATGGGAGAAAATTTTTGCAATCTACTCATCTGACAAAGGGCTAATATCCAGAACCTACAAAGAACTCAAACAAATTTATGAGAAAAAAAACAAACAACCCCATCAAAAAGTGGGCAAAGGATATGAACAGACAGTTCTCAAAAGAAGACATGCATACAGCCAACAGATACATGAAAAAATGCTCGTCATCACTGGCCATCAGAGAAATGCAAATCAAAACCACAATGAGATACCATCTCACACCAGTTAGAATGGCAATCATTAAAAAGTCAGGAAACAACAGGTGCTGGAGAGGATATGGAGAAATAGGAACACTTTTACACTGTTGGTGGGACTGTAAACTGGTTCAACCATTGTGGAAAACAGTATGGCGATTCCTCAAGGATCTAGAACTAGAAATACCATATGACCCAGCCATCCCATTACTGGGTATATACCCAAAGGATTATAAATCATGCTGCTATAAAGACACATGCACATGTATGTTTATTGCGGCACTATTCACAATAGCAAAGACTTGGAATCAACCCAAATGTCCATCAGTGACAGACTGGATTAAGAAAATGCAGCACATATACACCATGGAATACTATGCAGCCATAAAAAAGGATGAGTTCGTGTCCTTTGTAGGGACATGGATGCAACTGGAAACCATCATTCTCAGTAAACTATGGCAAGAACAGAAAACCAAACGCCGCATGTTCTCACTCATAGGTGGGAATTGATCAATGAGATCACCTGGACTCTGGAAGGGGAACATCACACACCAGGGCCTATTATAGGGAGGGCGGGGGAGGGATGGCATTGGGAGTTATACCTGATGTAAATGACGAGTTGATGGGTGCAGCACACCAACATGGCACAAGTATATATATGTAACAAACCTGCACGTTGTACACATGTACCCTAGAACTTAAAGTATAATAAAAATACACACACACACACACACACACACACACACACACAAATTAAAAAAAAAAAAAAAAAGAAAGAAATCATCATCTCAAAGGACACCTAGGCAACATTCAGGTAAGTTAGGGGTTGGGGTCCTAGAGAAGGAGAATTTTCTCAGAAGCACTTATGTCTTGCCTATGGTCATCTCAAGGCAATCCACAAACTGAAGATGTTGTTGAGTTAAACTAGTAAAAACCAACACAAAATAGAGTAGCTGATGGAAGAAACACTTCGTATTAAGAAATGGCTGTAAATTTCTTCCTGACAAGAATCTTGAGAAACTCCTATTTGTTATTAATTCATTCATACATTTAACAAATACTTATTGAAGACTCATGTGCCAGCCACTGTGCCAGCTACTAAGCTATATAATAAGCTCCCAGGGAGTTTATAATCTAGAGGGATTATCGAATGTTCGTAGGAAGTTTACATGTCATTGGACGTGGAATATAATTGAAAAAAAATCAATAACCCCATTAACATTAATAATGTATCATATTTTAATGACATGAATATATTAAAGCAGAAGGAGTAAAAATAAGTGGTACCTGGATAGTGGGAATTTGTCAGTGTTTACTCAGTACTGTTTACGGGAAAGATACCAGTGGATATGTTTTCCAGCATTAGAGATGAATGATATGATGAAACAGGAATAGTTCCTTAAAAATTGATTTTCTTTCCTTTAATCCTGAACTGCAAGACCATGCATTTCCCTTTTTTCCTAATATTCTATCCATCAAACAACTTTTAAATTTAAAATATAGCTTCCCAAGAACTTTAACAAATTGGACTCAACACTTTAGCTAGCTATTGTTGACTTGCCTTATTAATAAAAATTGGATTCATAATTCTATGGTGGATAGATGTTGGAAGAAAATGTCTGAGATCTAAGCAGTTCTAGAAAATATGGTATCTGTCCAATTGACATTCCAAGGGGTGGGAGTGAGGCTGAGAAGCATACATTAGGACAGAGTGTTGGTGCATGAAGCCTACAGATGAACACAGTGCGGTGACTAAGGAAGAGTGGGCTGAGGAAGAGCTCTAAGCATTATCATACAAGCTAGGGTGACTACGGAAAGTGTTGGGAGTAAAGTGCACAGCTCAGCAATGTTAGAGGACCATGGACAACAAGAGCAAAGAAGCAAGTTACATAGTCAATAAGAGATGGCACCAACAAACTCTTGAGGCAACCAAACTAAGCCAGTAGCTAGATTTTCACTCATTCCAAGATTATTTTCATTGCTATTATGGTATAAGGGGGCTGGAAAATAACACCTTGGACCCTTCCTCCAGAGTAGAAAGCTGAAATGTCCTGGGTTTGTGCTGGAAAATAACCTGGAGCCCTCCGATAGGCCTCTCAAGAGGGCTTATATCTATTCCAATGATTAAACTATAGGAATTCGCCATGATACTGCTGGAAATCTAGAACTTTGTCTAGAATACACCCAGCTTTCTTCAGCTGCTGAGGCTGGTAGCTACAATTCAGAATTTAGGGTAGCTGGACCTGGGAGGAAGCGAAAGAAAAAAAAAAAAAAAAAGGATTGAATGCTTAAGAGGGAGGTCAGTTGGAGCCAGAAGACCATGAGATTAAAGCCCATCATTCCCTCTACCTTCAATTATCTGCTGGTGGTTTTCCTATTTTCAGCATTTGAGATAAAGCTGATGTGGACAGAGGAGAGCCAAATGATAATCTCGTATGAGGATCAGCATAAAGAATATGCCTTTCAGCAATTGCTTTATGCTGATCCTCAGTGCAAAGGAAGTCATTAAGAAGGTCCTCAAGCTTCTTAGAGCTCTCCAAGTATCAGTCAGCCATTGGTGTGTTAGTGAAGTCTAGGCACATAGTAGGGTCAAAAATTATAATTATTATGAAAGAAGGAATTCTGGGGGAGATATGTATGAGATGTTTAAAGAAAATTCTCAGCTGGGTGCGGTGACTCATGCCTATAATCCCAGCACTTTAGGAGACCGAGGTGGGCGGATCATGAGGTCAAGAAATCGAGACCATCCTGGCTAATACGGTGAAACCCCGTCTCTACTAAAAATACAAAAAATTAGCCGGGTGTAGTGGCACGCCTGTAGTCCCAGCCACCCAGGAGGCTGAGGCAGGAGAATTGCTTGAGTCCCAGAGGCGGAGGTTGCAGTGAGCCGAGACGGTGCCACTGCACACTCCAGTCTGGGTGACAGAGCAAGACTCCCTCTCAAAAAAAAAAAAAAGACAGAAAGAAAAGAAAAAGACAGACAGCAAGAAAAAGAAAATTCTCCAGCAGCTAGTTAGGTAGTACCCTTGAGTAGAGCTGCAGTGGTGTTCTAAAATACCTAATACATATGCTCTGTCTGACCATTAACGCTGTATGTCATGGATAGGTAAATGAAGACATGCAGAGCTTTGGGCAATGCCTTCCAAACCAGGATAAAACCAAACATTACTGCCAGGCAGTTGAGTAGTTCATGTAGATAGAAGATCTCTCTGACAATGATTACCAGAGGCTGACACGGGGTGGGGGGCAGTAAGAGGATGCTGTATGCCATATACATGAATACATTCACCACCATGAGGATAGTATCATGGCTATTAAATGAGTACAGATCTATATTAAGACCACTATGATGAAAAAATGAAGAAGATGCTGCTACTGATGGTGTACCAGGACATTTGGGAATGAGAAGTAGGTATGGCAGTCACACAGGTGTGACTTTAACCCAGGAGAAAAGCAAACAGCATATAACAGTTTTCATGTATCCGTTCAACAAATACTGTAAACCTAGTACATGTTAGGCACTGTTCTAGGCTCAAGGGGATCCCGAATTGGAAAAACAAAATGAAACAAAACAAATACCTCTGTCTTCATGGAGCTTACATGCTAGTGAGCAAAGCATATAATAAACAAATTAGTCAAGTGGTGATAAATGCTATGAGGAAAAATAAACCAGGGCAGAGAAGGAGCGTGACATGCATGCTATTTAAGTAGGGTGAACTAGAAAAACCTCACTAAGGAGATGATATTTAAAAAGAGGTCTAAATAAACAAGGGAGAAAACCATGCTAAGTACGATATAGGGGAACTGCTTTCAAATAGAGACAATAGCAAAGGCAGAGATCTGAGACAGGGAAAAGTTAAGAACCACTAAGATTCCTTTGGACTGGAATCAGAATTACACACGGGCAATAATGATTCGGCAGGTTGATGTTGTGAAACACTTGCAGCAATTAGGTATGGGTCTCTCTCTGGGTTGAAACAATTATATATCTGGCCCTCTCACCACTACACAACCCATGGAGCTTATCTAGTCATTACCTGACGAATATACTGCTTGTTATCTGCTTTTCCCATTAGAATGTGGCTCCATGATGAGAGACCCTGGGCACAGGCATGAAACCATTGTCTGGAGAGTCATCTTTAGCTCTAGCTGGGATAGGATGATTCCTGGAGACAAAGCAGACTCCACCAGTCACTAATATTGAGGTTTCTGACACAGGGCACTTGTTTGGCTATTCCACCTCACCTAGCAGGGACAGGCTGAGTTTCTTCAGGTACCCTAGTTGGTTTAAGACAATGGTTCTCAGTTGACACTAGTGGAATCAGTATCATCTTGGAACTGGTTAGAAATGCACATTATTGGGTCCTACTTGGGATCTACTGAATCAGAAACTCTGGGGGTGGTACACAGCAATGTGTTTTAACAAGCTATCAGGGTGAGTCTGACACAAGTCAAAGTTTGATAAGAATTGTTCTAAGCTGTGGAGGTCCAAGAACACCATCACTTGAAGAATGAATCTGTCAGCCTCAAAGGTCTGGATGGCTCTTGTGGGGTCACTTACACCAACTACAATCAACTTACTGAGAGAGACAGTTCAGGGAAGAGGTCACAGGAGACAAGATGATTCCCATTATAAACTAAAGCTGCCACTTTCAAGATTTGATTATGGCAGAGGTAAACAAACTTCAGCAGAGGAATGTAGCCTCAATCTTGAGCCAGATAAACTTTTTCTTTCCTTAAAAAAGTAAGCTTTTGGGGATATCAGAGCAGAGAAGACAAATAATTATTGTATAACACAATTCTGGGAGTCTTCCTCTTCAGATCTGCTAACCCCTAATCAAACACAATGTGGAAGCCTTAGCTGTTTAGCAAGTACATAGTCCATGCAATATACCTCTAGACCCATAAATACACGTCCCTGGATAACTGAGAGGTAGTTTAACATGGAACCACCCAGAGAAGGGTGGTCCAAGTGTATATATACAAAATGATGGAAGATGAAAGAAGTGTTCCATAGATCTATTGATATCCTTGCATACTTGACTGAAAGAAGAGCATTTGTAAGGTGATATTTCCCACTCAATGACTTTCCCAATTCAGTTGGCAATGTAAGAGCCCTGAAAATTTTAGCTCCAGGAGAAGACTCAAGTTCTGTGGAACTGATTCTGGAAGTCTGGGGTCAGGAGGTCAATGACGAATGGTGACTATGTTGAGATTAAGGCAATCTTGATAGAGGCAGAACTCCCATTGATTTTCCTTCAGCAAGGGTCCAGCTTCTTGGATTGCTACAACATAGCATATAGAGAGAGAATCTTGCCTCTGATGCAGAAAGCAAATACACCTGCTTGAAGGGAACTTGGATCATGGATAGCAATTGTAATCTCTACATTTCAGTTGCACTCACAACGTTGGGGTAACTGCATCCTTGTCTGCATAATTCACCTAGGTGTGAGTGTACAGAATACCCAGGTACAGAGAATCAGAAGGGCAGCAGGGGGCATGGCCAATGCTGATGATAGATGGCCTAGATGAAGTGAAGAATATGATAGTAAGGTCTTATCTTCCAGGGAGAAGCTGTGACACAAGAAGCAAATGGGTGAAGCACCACTCCTTTGGAATGCTTCCCCATTTTCAGGTCACTAAAAGTAGTCTTGAGAGTCACTAGTTACCTAGGCAGGTTGCCCATCATCGAAGTCTTTATATGCAGGAGAGGCTTTATGTCTAGTGGGCAGCTGGATCTGCTGGATCAGAGCCCGTACCACAAAGGTACCTGCTACCCCTGAGCTTTTGTCCTGGAGGTAGTTGTCCCACACTCTTACCTATCTTGAAATGCTAACTACCTTTCTTTACAAAGCCTAGGGGTCAGGACATAGGGGTAAATGGTACAGCCTAGGTGACTCACACCCTTGCTACACCCCAGTGCAGGATCAAGTGGCTTTCTTATGTCAGAAGCTGATCCTCTATGGGCCACACACACACACAGCTTGCCTCATTATAGTACAGGCAGAGCTGCTTATACTGACAGGCAAGATGTTGGAAAAAACAACAGCTGCTTCCCTGCCAGGTATGAGACAAGAAAGAAATATATTCCATTTTTCTTAAGGACTAGAGCACAGAATCTCCATGTACAACTGCACTTAGAACAAGGAGCAGAACACCCTGGAGGGAGTCCCTGTGAATTTCTTGGGCTGGCAGAAGCAGAAAGACATCAGGCCAGGGTTTTTTTATGTTTGGGTACCAGTAGCTCTGTGCTCATCTCTGCTGTTTGATGACATGAGTTCCTCACCATTTCACTGGTGCCCTAGAGTGATGCATTGCCTAGAGGTAAGAAATGGAGCAAGGCAGTGGCATTCATCTTATCAGAGCAGATAACTACCCTTGTACCTCTCCAATCCATCCCCCACCCAGGAGCCAGAAACATGTTTTAAAAGGCAACATGATCCTATCATTCTTCAGTGATTTCCCAGAGCTCAGAAGTGTCAACAAGACCTAGAAGGCACTGCACAGTCTGGCTCTTACACCATCTGTACAGTTCTCTCTCCCGCTATTCCTCCCATCATCAGGTCGCATTGGTCCATTCTACTCTTTCCCGTTTCACAGTCTATTGTCCTCTTTTCTGGAAAGCTCTTCTCTCTTTACCTAGCTAATGCATACTCATCCCTCAGGCCTTCCTGAGAAACATTTTTCTGACTTCTCAGGCCATATTACATCCCCTGTTTTATCCTCTGATTACATGGTATTATTTTCTTTCATTGCACTAGCAACATTCTAGTTATATAACCATGTGTGTGATTGTGTAATTACTGTCTTAGTCCCATAAGACTATAAACTTCATGAGAGCAGACAACGTACCTGTTTTGTTTACTACTTTATTCCCAGTGCCAAGTACAGTACCTGACATAGTAGGTGCTCAACAAATTCTCTTGGAAGGAAGTCAAAGAAGGAGGAAGAGTAGGAGGGAGGAAGGAAGGGAAGAGGAAAGGATGAGGAAGGAAGCAGGGAGGCAGGCAGAAGAGAAGGAATGGAGACCTTATTGGTGCTGGGAAAATACTGGATTTCCTTTCTCCAGTAGGAAAGCTGAAAGGGTTAAGAGTGGCCACTTACCTGAGCCGCACAGACCCCAGGGTTTCAAGGCAGAAGCTGAACATCAGAATTTTGTCCATGAGACAATGCTGAGTTCAAACCACAGAAGCAGGTCCAAATGAGTCATCAGAGCAAAGGGAGTCTGAGGTGAGTATTAGGTACATCAGGGAAAAGGAGAATCAAAAAAGCAGGAAAGATGAGGGCAAATAAGAAATAATCTGTACAAAGTCAATAAACAATAGGAAAAAGCTATCAGCTGGGTTTATTTCTTGCTGCTTTCTATGCAGAGGCAAAGGAAGTCTGATTAAAGGGATGTAGACCACAAACAGTTGCAAAAGGAAGAAAAGAAAAAAAGAAAAAAGGAAAGAAAAGAAAAAGGAAGGAAGGAAGGGAGGAAGGAAGGAAAAGAAAAGCTGGCTCTGAGCAGTCAGCTGGTTCTTCCCTTCTCTATATATCTATGACTTCTTATTTTGAACCAATTCAACATTTTGAACCAAAGTTATTAAGTTCTTAACTTACACATTGTTCCATATTATCTCTCCTCCTTAATCATAAGATCGTAGGAAACAGGGAAAGTGTCTAGTTCATTTTCTCATTTCCTAGAGAGTCTAGTCCAATGATTTCAAATGTGAGTGCTCAAAAATATGGCTAAATACTGATATATATTTCATAAGTGCTAGGAGTTGTTACTTTAATGAAATTATTAACTTTCCGAGGAAAACCTTTTAGTCCTGAGTTCCCTCTGAAAATATAAGAGAGTTGAGCTAAATAATCACTAAGGTATTTCCAAACTGTAAGCTACTGGGGCAATGGCAAGGATATGTCTTATATGTATGTTTTATAACCTATCATTTCTAGTATATTATTGGGCAAATAGTGGGAACCTGATAAAGATTTGCAGTGAATTGACTCCAATATAGATGTAATTAAGTTGAGACGAAACATACAGATGTGTTTCTGAAGCTTCGTATAAATTGCTTGTGAATTGAACATTATTTAAAACATACATGAGAAATCTATTATTAAACGGTTTCCTAAGATGAAAATTTTTTACAATATTTGGAATCATTTTGTAAAATAGTAAGTCTTTTAGTCGATTTTTTTAAGTTTCACATATTTATATATCAAGGATGCTGACAATAGGATAAACCAGATTAGTAGTTCACAGTTATGAGCCAACTGATTTAATATTGACCAAATTAAGTTATTCTTCATAGAGAGAAATGTCCATTTCCCTACAGTTTCCCAGATGATCCATCCCCCACTCTCTCCCTTTTTCCTTTCCCTCCCCATCCCTCTTTCTCTTTCTCTCTCTCTCTCTCTGTTTCACACACACACAGACTTTCCCCCTTGGGTCTTAACTTGTATTTCGGCTTTACTTCAGTAGCTCTACCCTGATTTATAACACCATGCATACAACTTTCACTTTCCCATATTCCTTTGCACATTTCTTGCTGTTTACCCACATGCCTCACCAGTTTTGAAAACAGGTATGCTTCTCACGGTGTCTGGATCATCCAAAGTATCTAGATTCTTCAAGGTGTCTGTCTTTGTTTGTGGCTTTGGTATGAGCATGCTGGAAGTAGAAGCTTCCCCAGCTGAGAAACAATAGCTTTAGGTCACCCTCAAGGTGAGATTCAGGGAAGGGAGTGTTTCTTACTCCCTTTCATTTTTCCTATGACTCTGAGCTGTTCAGGGCTTTCTTTCCAAAAATCCAGTGAAAAATTAGAGAAGCGATGACTGTTCTCAACAACTCTCTTACCTCAAAAAGATTCCATTTCCTTGACATACATGGGGGAAAAGCAGAACATATAACTAGATACTTTGAGGTGGGGTGGATGAGAAGGCCATTTTTCCTTAAGGCTTGATTTACTTGATAGTTTTGGAGTGTCAGTTATAATGACAATAAAGATTCCCACAGATGAGCCCAGACTGGTCAAAGTAATTCATATAACAACACAGAAATCAATGAACAACTCATGGGGTAAATTTTGTTCCCCCCTCAACTCTCAAGTCCTCCTTATCTGCCTGGTGACTAACACAACAAACCAGGTCAAAATCTTACCTGGAAAATACATGACTCAGTGATCAATATTTTATCAAAGTGGGAATGTGATAAACTAGTCAGTTGACCCCTAAAATCCGTATTTATACTAGAAAGCTTCACATCTTGTATTGAGACTTCTTGTGAGAGAACTCATTCTCTGTCACTGGAGTATGATCAGGAGACAATGGTACCTGTTCTCTGAGGAGTCCTGACTAACTGGCGAGATTGAATCACACACATGAAAAATTTCAGATGAAACTCGTCTTTATGCATGGCTCCCTCCTAGAAATAGAGACAGAGTTTAATCCAAACGAACAGAGCTGTGGAATAAGATGTCAATGACTGACATAGACCAGCTATGCTCACTACTACTAGGCCTTAGGGCTTGACAATATAAAAGTATCAGCATATGAGGCAACACAAATAATCTACTTTGATGTATTTGACAGGGCAGGATCCCCTGAACTCAGGAAGCTTCTGAGAGTATCAGAAAGGCTGGGGGCCTCCACAAACTACCCTTCTTCAAGTCTGAGCTCAGACTGTGCCTGTGGCTGTGATCTGAGTGTAAAGGACCTACTAAGGGGGCATTTCTCTAAGACTTCTACAGGGCCTGGGTCCAGAGGCCTGCCAAGCTGAAGTGCTTGACAAACAGCCTGGATGAACAAACATATTTCTTCCCATTATTTTCTTTTAAAAAGTATGTCAGATTCCAGGTTAATCAATGTGTCCCAGGAACAACAAAGCCCTTCAGAGGTCAGAGGTGATTCCTGGATCCTTCTCTATCTCTACCCAGAAAAGCAGATCTCTAGTGGGTTCCCAAAAGCTTTCCTCACAGCTCTGCCTGTCTTTCAAGTTCCTCCAGAGTTCTCCAAGTTTCTACATCTTGCCAGCGTCTAGCCTAATCCATCCTCAAGATGCTTTTTCCTTTTTTTTTTTTTTTTTTTTTTTTTTTGCTGAATGGTCAATCAAGCATGAGGTGGTGCAGAGTATAGGACCGCAAGTTAAGAAACTTGTTTCCTAGTCTTAGATGGGCCGTGCACTTAAAACCCTTGGGAAATCCCTTCACTTCTCTGATCCTGGTAACACTAAAATATCTCCAATAACCTCTACGAGCACTAACGTTCTGTGATTCTCAATAAAACACGAGATAGCCTGAGATCGATTTAGATCTCAGGTCCCCATCTGTCGGGGGAAGCCACAGGTTTCCGCAGATTTAGGGCCACAGCGAAAAGCTGCCATGGAAACTGGAACCCAAGCAAAACTCGCCGTGCGGAACCAGAAGGCGGCGAGTAAGGGAGCTGAGGGAACACAGAAAAGCATAGGACGAAGGGCTCACTAACAGTATTCCGAGTACGAGAAAGCGAAAACGCCCAGACTGAAAAGGGTACTGACAAATTACAACAAGTCTTAAACGCTCCCTTGGCTTCTCGGGCCTCGCCACACCGCGCAGGCGTCCCGCTGGTCCTTAACTCTGTTCTTTGACCTCCGGCCCCAGCCCCCTCCTCTGCAGCCACCTAGCGGCTCTTCCGGTGCTGTGAAGGCGGTTCCGGTTCGCGGCGGTTCCCGGGTTTTGCGTTCCGCGCCCGGCCGGAAACCCCTTCGCATGGCAGCCGGTTCCGGTTCGGTGAGTGGCGGCGGGAAGCTGGGGGAGGGGTGAGGATGGAGGGAGCCTGGTCCAGGAGACTGTGTCGGGCCCGGTGCGCCGGCCCGGGCTGGACTGGGCGGAAGCGGGGAGCACGGTGGGGCCGGCGCCTTTTCCTCTGCCCCGCCCCCTGGGACCACCTCCCCTCCCCCCTGCTGTCCGGTGGCCGCGCTGTGGCCGCCGGTGGCCGTTAGGCTACCTGAGGCCGTTCCTTCTGGTCTCTCTCTCCTGGGCGGCGGAGAGGCCGTCTCCCTGCCGTTACAGCAGGCCCCATCCCAGCGCCCAGCGGTACTTGGGAAAAGGCCGGTTGCGATTCCGGGGCTTTCCCGCCAGAGCAGGGTCTTCTCTAGGGAGAGCTGTTTTCACCGGGAAGCTTGGCTTTCTGTGGTACCGGCTTCATCTCCCGCCTTCCTTGAGACCCCAGTGATATTTCTCGACTACTTCTGCGTCTCACGTAAACATTTCTCCAACTCTCTTACTCTGTGGTATCTCCCTGAGATGTGATATCGCTAGTGCCACCACCAGAAAGAAACGTCTGGACCCTCCTGCTCAGGTTATGAAAATCCCCTTAACTACCACAATTTGCTTACCTGGCTCATCGCCTCCTGGTAATTCCCTTGAACCGTCTCTTTCTTGGTGTACCCTAACGTGATCTCTGGATCGTTTCTCTTTCCTTGAGCTTGGTGATTTCTGTTTATCGGTGCCTGTGCAGTATTTCCACTATCTGGTTGGCAATAACTTGCTCCTTTATCACTTTCAAGTCAGCCTTGTTAAAGTCATTTTACTTCATATTTGGTACACTTATTATATTTGAAGTGGTGGTGATTCTTGTAATATTCATATAAAGCCTTTTATCTACTACCAACTATTTGACGATCTTTGTTATAACTGGTTATTCTGGATGGATTAGATCACATCATGTCCTAAATCTTTATTCTTCATAAAAATAATTTGTGTTAAGGACTCATGTTGAAATACAGATTACCCTGACTTTGAAATTACAGTTACAATGCAACTTTAAGCATCTCTTTAAGCATGATCCCTTAACTTACTTCCAGTTTACATCTCCCCCCACCCAACCACCCTTTATTTTTCCTCTCTAGTCCCTTTTAGGAAGGCTTTTTCATTTTTAACTGACTTCAATTAATTATCCCAACTGCAAAGATGGTCTTCATATCACTCATCTAATGAGTTGTCTAGAGGGAGTGGATGGATACAAAAACAGGTTCTACTACTTCTGCCTAAGGGAATGCAGTTTTTGACTATTGCTTTGGAACTCTGTCCTTTTCTTCCCAACTTCTACATCTTCTATCAGTTGTACCACCTCTACTGTCTTGCTGTACCTGTTTATGGATCTGGCTTTCCCTACTAGACAGTGAGCTGCCCAGTGGCAGGGACCCTTTCTTAATGCACATAGTTGGTGCCCGGTAAATGAATGTGTATGAAAGAATTTGAATACTTAGGGTTTACGGCGTTAGAGTATTAAGGTGTTTAAGGTGTTAGAGTCTGATTGGGAGAGATTACATGTAAAAATAGAGGGGAAGAAACCGCAAACACCTGATGATATAATACACACTATTGTACACGTAATTGTTTTTCAGAACTTGGAAAAGGGCAATTTCACGTGATTGCTTTCACACCTTTCTTATAAATTGTTCTAACCACATCTTGGTCCTGGATAAAGCTAACATTGGGTGTTTCTCTCTCTCTCTCTCTCTCTCTCTCTCTCTCTCTTTCTCTCTTTCTCTCTCTCTATATCTGTATATAGATATATATAGGTGAAATTATATCTATCTATCTGTATATTTTGAGATGTAGTCTCGCGCTGTCGCCCAGGCTGGAGGGCAGTGGTGTGATCTCATATGCCAAGAAAACTTTAAGCAGCCTTCCTTTGTGTGACTTTCATTATTGTGACCAGAAAGAAGGCGTATATCGATATATATAGATCTAAATATATATATATAGAGAGAGACATAGAGATACAGGTATAGATATAGATAGAGTTTTTTTTTTTTTTTTTTTTTTTTTAGACAGAGTCTTGCTCTGTCACCCAGGCTGGAGTGCAATGGCGTGATCTCGGCTCACTGCAACCTCTGCCTCCCAAGCGATTCTCCTGCCTCAGCCTCCTGAGTAGCTGGGATTATAGGCACCTGCCACCACACCTGGCTAATTTTTGTATTTTTGGTAGAGACAGCGTTTCAATATGTTGGCCAGGCCCATCTCGAACTGCTGAACTCGTGATCCGCCCTCCTCGGCCTCCCAAAGTGTTGGGATTACAGACGTGAGCCACCACACCCGGCCTCACTATATATTTTCTAGTGACTTCCTTACAGCCCTAAACATTGTCTTTTATATTCCCCTCTTTGCGTATGTGTAAGGTTATAAATGTTTCACCGCAGTTGTGAAGACTGTGATCTTTTTTGTTCTTTCAGATTTCCCGTTCCCTTGTGTTCCGCTACTAACCTGAGTTCATCTGAATATTTGTAATGGTTTATGTTCTTTCAGTAAATTACATGACCAGTGTATACTAGGAAATGAATTATTAGAATCATTTTTTAAAAAAGAAAACATTTTTACAGTTGCATGAATTTGGTGGCATCAAGGTTCCAGATCCAGCATTTTCATGGAGAATCTTGGGGTGAAATATTCCTTCTCCCAATGTAACTGGGGTGAAATATTCCTTCTCCCAATGTAACTGCAAGTGGCTAAAAGAATGTACCGTAAGCACACTGAAGAAGCTGGATATATTTGTATTAAAATATAAATGTGGGGTTTTAATTATTTAAAATTATAAATCAGTGTGGATTCCCCAGGGTGAGTGAGGGATTACTTTTAAATTGCCAGTGCGTATGAATCTTTGAGGTTGTGTTAAAGGATTTGAAGTTCTATGATGTTTGAAATGTGCCTTTGCCCTGGAGTCAGGATACATGGATTCTTGTCCTTTTTTTGCCCTATCTGTGTGATTTCAGGCAAGTCATTTAACCTCTCTGGATATGATCGGTAAAATTCTTTGAATTTCTAGCTTCCTTTTCTCTTCACATCTATCTCAACAAAATGCAAGGAAATTAACGTGGGATTATTCTTTTGGGCACCAAGCTTTTAAGTTGGCATTCTTCTTAATAATAATTTTTAAAAGGCTAGTAATGACAATTATGAAGCAACTTTAAAATGTCAAAAAAGTGTTGCTAATGTATTGGTTGATAAGATTTTTTTCCCCCTTAATCTGGAACCAAAGGGAGTCTACTCTATTAAAGAAGAAAGAAGGGGAAAAAATAACCTGAAGAATTTTTAGATAAAGAAGTCTTTTAAGTTGAGCATTTGGAAATACATTTGAAGCCTAAATCTAAGGCTTAAATTCTTTAGGGATCCTTCCTGGCAATACTAGGTAATCAGATAATTACTCTGCTTAGTCTATAGCTCTGCCAAGAAAACTTTTTTTTTTTTTTTTTGAGATGGAGTCTCGCTGTGTCGCCCAGGCTGGAGGGCAGTGGCGTGATCGCATATGCCAAGAAAACTTTAAGTAGCCTTACTTTGTGTGACTTTCATTATTGTGACCACAAAGAATGCCTATTATCATCATCCAGCCTCATGAATACATAGTATTGCTATGTGGTTGATGAAGTGCTTAATATTTTTAAAAATATGGTTATAAGATTATAAATATATATAGGTGTGACTATTACCATCCCTAGTAGCCTCCTCCTCTTGGAAATCTGCCAAGACCGTATGTGCCGAGGATATGTTTATTAACCTAGTTCCAAGCAATTTGGTTGTGTGGTTGGTTTTTTTTTTTTTTTTTGAGACAGAGCCTTGCTCTGTGCAGTGACATGATCTCGGCTTACTGCAACCTCTGCTTGCTGGGTTCAAGCAATTCTCCTGTCTCAGCCTCCCGAGTAGCTGGGACTACAGGCACGCACCACCACACCTGACTAATTGTTGTATTTTTAGTAGAGATGGGTTTTCACCATGTTGGCCAGGCTGGCCTCCAACTCCTGACCTCAAGGTATCCGCCCTCCTCGGCCTCCCAAAGTGCTGGGATTACAGGCGTGAGCCACCGCACCCAGCCAGCAATTTGGTTTTTAACATCTTTATTTTGTGGAAAAAGTGGATATATCAGAGGAGACAGTAATTTTTATATAGGCAAAGGGGCTTTGGTTTGTAGCAGTTTGATTGATGATGTTGGGGGAAGTACTTTGTACTCCTCCAGAGTAGTCCTTGATTGTCGTTAGAGTATCAGGCCGCTGAGTAAGAGATGGAAGAAAAATCTTAAAAGGACCATCACAAAGTCTGTCACTTGTTTGTGAAGTGATTTAGCATGAGGTAATAGAACAATGAGTTGGGAAGAATTTCTAGGTTATAATTTTGGTGTAGTTGCTGACATTATGACTTTAGGCAAAGCACTCAGTCTCTTAAGGGTTGGCGCTCCCAGCTTGCCTCTTGCTTTAATACTCTGTGATTCTGTGGGTAGTCTGTAATTGCTGTTTAATGTAGCACAGGTTGCAGAAATGTTTGGAAGCACCTCAAGCTAGTTTTAGTTTTTACCCTTTTCCCATCAAGTCAACTCTTTACCACCTTAGATTTTTCTCCACTAAGAACACAAACAAATGTCACTTCTAGTGGCTGCACCTTCTAAAATTAAGTGAAGTAGGCGTTTCAGTATGTAATTTTTCTGTTTTGTGTCTTCTTTTATAGGACTTTGTATCTTTGCTAAAGTCAGTGATGTGAAAAGACTTGAAATGGGTAAGACTAACTAGTTGTTGAATCCTTTCAGCTACTCTCATTGGTTAAGCTAGAGTGAAAGAATGGGTTTTCCTAACATTTTCAGTATTTGTATCTTTGTGCTTAATAATAATTTTAAGAGAAATCTTAATCCTAATTATGTAATACTATATGGCAAACATAATTATTATTATTATTTTTTTTCCGAAACGTAGTGTTGCTCTGTCACCCAGGCTGGAGTGCAGTGGCACCATCTCTGCTCACTGCAGCTTGTGTCTCCTGGGTTCAAGCAATTCTCCTACCTCAGCCTTCCGAGTAGCTGGGATTACAGGCATGTGCCACCATGTCCAGCTAATTTTCGTGTTTTTAATAGAGACAGGGTTTCGCCATGTTGGCTAGGCTGGTCTCAAACTCCTGACCTCAGGTGATCTGCCCACCTCAGCTTCCCAAAGTGCTGGGATTACAGGCATGAGCCACCGCGCCTGGCCCACATAATTATCTTTTGGTTAAAACATTGTTTATGTACTCATTTAGGAGTATTATCTCATTGATTATATTGAAAAAGCCAAATATACCCTGGCAAACATTTACTGTGTACTAGACACTGTTCTAAATATTTAAAATATATTAGTTCATTTACTCCTAACCATCTTACAAGGGTACCTAATAGCACCTACCAAGTAGGTTACTGTTATTATCCCTATTATATCACGAGGAAACTGAGACACAGAAGTTAAGAAGCTTGCCTAGAGTCATGTGCTATAACTGGCAGAGCCAGGATTTAAACCTAGGCACTCTGGTTCTAGAGTTTTCTAGAGTTCTTGTTCTTTTTTTAATTTTATTTTGAGACGGAGTCTCACTCTGTCACCCAGGCTAGAGTGTAGTGGTATGATCTCAACTCACTGCAACCTCTGCCTCCTGGGTTCAAGCAGTCCCCGTCTCAGCCTCCCAGGTAGCTGGGATTACAATCATGCGTGTGCCACCACATCCGGCTAATTTTTGTATTTTAGTAGAGATGGGATTTCACCATGTTGGCCAGTCTGGTCTTGAACTCCTGACCTCACATGATCTGCCTGCCTTGGCCTCCCACAGTGCTGAGATTACAGGGGTGAGCCACCGTGCCCAGCCGAGAGTTCTTGTTATACTGACTTCTAAATGACAATTTGATTAATGTAAATATTTTATTTCATTTAGCTAGTGTTACTGAGAATTGTGATTAGGACATTTTTCACTATTTCATTTATAGTACTTTATGTCTGTTAAGGCGATCAATATAAGATCAGGACTAGTAGCTAATTTAGAAATAAGTTGAAAAATCTATACTCTTAGATTTTATAACATCCCTGTGTTCCTTTTAGATTCACATTAGCTTTCTCTCTATTGTGTTTTCCTTTTCCTTAGTCTGCCTTCTCCTTCCCTGTTCATTTGTTTCCATTTTCTCTCATTGCTGATACCAGTGTAAGTCATTGAATTCTGTTACCTTTATTGCCTCTATTCTAGCTCTTCTGTAGTAATAAAGTTATCAAAAATGGTTCAAAAGTAAAATTCTGCCCTAATGTTATAGTTATTGAGCTGATACCTGTTAAGAGCAATATGAATAAAATTATGCTTTTAAAAAATTTCAGGCAGATGATGATGATGATGATGATGATGATGATGATTTTTCTTATTATTATTATTAGAGACAGAGTCTCACTCTTTTGCCTAAACTGGAGTGCAGTGGTGTTATCTTGGCTCACTCCATCCTCCGCCTCCCGGGTTCAAGCGATTCTCATATTTCAGCCTCCCAAATAGCTAGGATTACAGGCATGTGCCACTATGCCTGGTGTATTTTTAGTAGAGATGGGGTTTTGCCATGTTAGCCAGGCTGCTCTCAAACTCCTGGCCTCAAGTAAGTGATCCACCCACCTCAGCCTCCCAAAGTGCTGGGATTACAGGTGTGAGCCACCACACCTAGCAGGTGGATTATGTCTTAAAGCACTTTTTTGTGTTAAAACAGGAAATGAACCAGTGTTAACAGTGTTTGTTACTGAATGGTGAATTTTTTGCCCCAATCTTTTATATTTAAATTTTTTTCTGTAGTTAAAATGTTTAAAAAGTTTCTTTTGGGGGCATTTTTGGTTTTTGTTTGTTTTTCTTTGTTGTTTTCTGAGACAGGGTCTCACTCTGTCGCCCAGGCTGGAGTGCAGTGACTCTGTTATGGTTCACTGCAGCCTTGACCTCCCCACGCTCAGAGGATCCTCCCAGCTCAGCCTCCTGAGTAGTGGGGACTACAGGCATGCACCACCACGTCTGGCTAATGTTTTGTTTTGTTTTGTTTTTTAATAAAGACAAGATTTTGCCATATTGCCCAGGCTGGTCTCGAACTCCTGGGCTTAAGCCATCCGTCTGCCTCAGCCTCCCAAAGTGCTAGTATTACAGGTGTGAGCCACCTTGCCTGGTCTTGTTATTTTTAAAACTTTAAATTAAGCTGTTTTTATATGTGTACAAGTTTTGAATTGTTTTGAAATTAACTGAGGCCATCTACCAATGAGCCAATTTCTGTACATGGACCTCTGTTGACAATGACAATATGAGATTTTTGCCTTTAGTTAGCTATTAAAGAGGCATTTTATTTTATTGCAGAGTTGTTCTTCAAGTTCTTTTTTTGTTATTATTGTTAGACACAGGGTCTCTCTCTGTCACCCAGGCTGGAGTACAGTGGTGTGATGATAGCTCGCTATAAATTTGAACTCATGGGCTCAAGGCAATCCTCCTGCCTCAGCTTCCCAAGTAGTTGAGGCTACAGACATGTGCCACATTGGCTGGCTAACTTTTTTTTTTTTTTTTTTTTTTTGAGATGGAGTTTTGCTGTTGTTGCCCAAGCTGGAGTGCAATGGCGCGATCTTGGCCCACTGCAACCTCTTCCTCCCAGGGTCAAGCAATACTCCTGCCTCCAGCTTCTGAGTAGCAGGTACCTGCCACCATGCCTGGCTGATTTTTGTATTTTTAGTAGAGACGGGGTTTCACCATGTTGGCCAGGCTGGTCTCGAACTCCTGACCTCGTGATCCACCCACCTCGACCTCCCAAAGTGCTGGGATTACAGGTGTGAGCCACTGCACCTGGCCTGCTGGCTCATTTTTAAATTTTTTGTAGAGACAGGGTCTTGCTGTGTTGCCTAGATAGGTCTTGAACTTCCGGCCTCAAAAAATCCTCCTGCCTCAGCCTCTCTAAGTGCTGGGATTACAGGCTTGAGGCACCATGCCTGGGTGGGAATTGTTTTTATTTGGTGAAAAGATTGGTTCATAGGGGAAACATTATTGAAGAATTATGTGACTTGAACTAATCCACACTCTCTCCCTAGATGATATTGCTGATAGGATGAGGATGGATGCTGGAGAAGTGACTTTAGTGAACCACAACTCCTTATTCAAAACCCACCTCCTGCCACAAACAGGTTTTCCAGAGGACCAGCTTTCACTTTCTGACCAGCAGGTTAGGAGCAATTTTCTTCCTTTAATTAATTAATTATTTGGGCTCCTCTTACGTTTTCATCTTATGTAGTTTAAATACCACACTCAAAAATACAAGCATGGATATAAACTTTTTAGAATCAGTGATTTTAGTGTTTGGAATTCTGCTCTATATATTAAAATTAAGACAAGGAAGTTAAGACAAAATAGGCTATGTATGAGTTCTTTAAGAACAGTACCTTTTAGAAAACTCATTGTTCTCTGAATTTTAAAATTACTTATATACAGATCGGTGTTCTTTTAAACTAGCGCTTAAAATTGCTGAGCATTAAATGGGGGAGAAATGTGAAAATATAGAGCAGCTCTGAGATGTCTGTGCCTGGTTTTCAAGGTCTGGTTCAGGACCAACAGCATCAACATTACTTGGGAGCCTGATAGAAATGCAGACTCTCAGGCTTTATCTCATATCACTGAATCAGAATTTATGTTTTAAAAACATCCTCATTTGATTTATATGCACATGAAAGTGTGGGGAGCACTATTAATAAAGCAGTCTTTTTCAATAGGAAAGCCATTAGTAATTTGGTTGAGATCATTCTTTGATGTGTGAATCTTTACTAATAGGATAGTTAGCATCCGTGAGCTCTAGGCACTAAATACCTGTAGCATATACCTCCCCCCATAATTATTTTAATAGTTAATGTATGTCCACACATTTCCAGATATGTACCCAGGGTACAGCACCACCTCTGATTGAGAGCTATGTCTGTAAAGTTATCAAAACAACCAAAACCAGATTGATTTTTCTCAGCCTTTTTAATATGTGTTATAACTGGCTTTCAGACAGGGTGTACTAAATACATACTTACCTTTAGTGAACATTCTTTGAATTAAGTTGTATAACAGATATTTTGCCTGTTTTTTTTCTTGAAGCCTGAATTATTTCATTAGATTGTCTACGTGTTTTCCTTTCTTATTAGTATGTAGTACTAATATGTATAACATGTAAATATAATTATATCAAGTTCTGAAATAGTCTTAGTTCTGCTATAGTCTATTTATTTAGAGACGGAGTCTCTCCATGTTGTCCATTGCTAGTCTTGAACTCCTGAGCTCAAGTGATCCTTCTGCCTTGGCTTTGCAAAGTGCTGAGATTATAGGCATGAGCCATTGCACCCGGCTTATAGTCTTGTTTAATTATTTATTTTTCCTAATATATGCTTTTATTTTATTGTTAAAAAACATGACATGGCCAGGCATGGTGGCTCACGCCTGTAATCCCAGCACTTTGGGAGGCCAAGGTGGGTGAATCACCTCAGGTCAGGAGTTCAAGACCAGCCTGGCCAACATGGTGAAACCCTGTCTCTACTAAAAATACAAAAATTAGCCAGGTGTGATGGCACATAATCCCAGCTGTAATCCCAGCTACTCAGGAGGCTGAGGTAGGAGAATCACTTGAACTCAGGAGGCAGAGGTTGCAGTGAGTAGAGATCGTGCTGGTGCACTCCAGCCTGGGCAACAAGAGTGAGACTTTGTCTCTAAAAAAAAAAATGTGACTTAAGAAAAATCTTCTGCTTTGTTTAGATTTTATCTTCCAGGCAAGGACATTTGGACCGATCTTTTACATGTTCCACAGGAAGTGCAGCTTATAATCCAAGCTATTATTCAGGTATGACACATTACTTGGAGTCAAGGGACTTTATACCTTTTGGATTTCTTTATAGCATATCTTTTATGTTTATCATCTCCAAAAGTAAAGACATTGTCAAAAACAAGATGGTATTTTCTTCACTAGAACATCATTTGAATGGCTTTTCCTGTGTATGTGGTTGCTATGATACTTTACTGATTTTGTCTCATCCAAATACTAGTTTTCTTGTGGGAAAGTGTTTTGAGAATCTAATCTAACTGTCCATTATGCCATTGTAAAAAGCAATACAACTTTGTTTTTGACTTTTTTTGGGGATATGTGTATGTGATGTGTGAAAAGGGTGTTTGTTTTGCATTAATTTAAATCACAGAGCTAGTTTATTTCTGTTCTACTTGAAACCATGAAACCTGAAAATTTATTTCTTCCTGAGCTTGTCCTTCTTTCAGGGCAGGAAATGTTAACTGTGTGTTTCTGTCTAGCACCTGCCACAGCCATATGCTTGCATATTCAAGGGCTTGCCTATTTAACTTGTGATCCATGACAGAAGTCAGCATTCTCTAGGTTGTTCTTATCCTGTGATCTGCCTGACTTATCTATCATCTGCCCCTTACTAGGGTTTGGACTTCCAAGGGTCTTCTGCCTCTGCCTTGAGAAACTAAGAGTTTTGTTGGTTAGCCTCTTGGCAGTTGGACTCAGGAAGATTACAGTAGTCTTCCCAGGTCTTTTTACTCCTCATGCTTCAGTCTTCTTGCCTTACCACAATATAGGAATACTAGTTATACCATTGAAACTGCCTCAAGAGGAATTTTTTTTTTTTTTTTTGACACGGAGTCTTCCTGTGTTGCCCAGGCTGAAGTGCAGTGGTATGATCTCGGCTCACTGCAACCTCTGCCTCCTGGGTTCACACAATTCTCCTGCCTTAACCTCCCTAGTAGCTGGGATTGCAGGCAACCACCACCATGCCTGGCTAAATTTTGTAATTTTAGTAGAGACAGAGTTTCACCATGTTGGCCAGGCTGGTCTCGCACTCTCGACCTCAAGTGATCCGCCTGGCTCTGCCTCCCAAAGTGATGGGATTACATGTGTGAGCCACTGTACCTGGCTGAATTTTTATAAGGATAAATTGGAATGATAAATACGGAATGCAGATAATAATTATTCTTGTTATTTGGCTTCCTTAGGATTCTTTGTCAGTGAGATCTCCTCCCTAAAAAGACGTTAGTATGATGCTTTTTTAGATTCACACTGTATTTAAATGTGATTTAGGTGGGTGATACTTTATCTGCCCTGGGCACTGGACTTCCATAGTACGTGCGTAATTTGTATAGAAAAATCAATTTTCTCGAAACGTAACTCTACTACCATTGTTATTGAGAAGGCTTTTTGATGAACAGAGTCTGAAATCTGGTTTGATAGCTCAGTATTAATGACGGAGGAACGATTGAATGGTTAATGAAATTAGATCATCGGTATTTCCATTTGAACTCAGGCTGTGTTTGCTTATAATTTCATATGCCAGTTTACCATTGGATGGAATCTCTGCTTTAAGTTAAAAACAATTACTTAATAATAAACAGCTATATAGAAAATTCTACTGAAAGTTCCCTTCTCATAACCCAATTCTAATGTTTTATTTTTAATTTATTTTATTTTATTTTGGTTTTTTTGAGATGGAGTCTCGCTCTGTTGCACAGACTGGAGTGTAGTGGCGTGATCTTGACTCACTGCAACCTCCACCTCCTGGGTTCAAGCAATTCTCCTGCCTCAGCCTCCCGAGTAGCTGGGATTACAGGTGCCTGCCACCATGCCTGGCTAATTTTTGTACTTTTAGTAGAGATGGGGTTTCGCCATGTTGGCCAGGTGGTTTTTGAACTCCTGTTCAAATCACTCAGGTGATTCACCCGCCTCGGCTTCCCAAAGTGCTGGGATTATTGGCATGAGCCACTGTACCTAGCCTATTTTTAATTTTTTTTGAGACAGAGTCTCACTCTGTCACCCAGGTTGGAGTGTGGTGATGTGGTCATGGCTCACTGCAACTTTGACCTCCTAGGCTCATGCGATTCTCCTGCTTCAGTCTCCCAAGTAGTTGGGACTACAGGTACATGCCACCATGCCTGGCTAATGTTTTAAAAAATTATTTATAGAGATGAGGGTCTTGCTGTATTGCACAGACTGGTCTCAAACTCCTGGGCGCAAGTGATCCTTCTGCTTAGGGCTCCCAAAGTACTGAGATTACAGGTGTGAACCACTGCACTCCATCTCATCCAACTCTTATTTAACTCAAGTCTGTGTAATCTCTTCTGATTATCTGTGTGTACATACCTCGTACATGTTGTGTGATTTGACACATGTAATCTTTTTTAACTCAGTATTTTTATTTTAATTTTTTTTGAGACAGGGGGTCTCTGTTGCCCTTCTGTAGTGCAGTGGCACAATGACAGCTTAGTGCAATCTGAACCTCCTGGCTGTGATCCTCCCACCTCACCCCCCTGAGTAGCTGGGACTACAGGTGCATACCACCATGCCTAGCTAATTTTTGTATTTTTTGGTAGAGACGGAGTTTCTCTGTGTTGTCCAGGCCAGTATAGTTTTAGTTTTTCATCTGTCAACGTGTTCTTTTTAAATCATTTTCTGCTCATTTCTAATTCATGAAATTGATACGCACATCCACAATCCCTTATGTGCAATTCCAAATCCAAAAACCTCTGAAAACCAAAAATTTTTTTCACAACTCATTTGGCTTCAAAACCTGACCTGAGGCTGGGTGCAATGGCTCAGGCCTGTAATCCCAATACTTCGGGAGGCCAAGGCGGGTGGATCACTGGAGGTCAGGCATTCGAGATCAGCCTGGCCAACATGGTGAAACCCTGTCTCTACTAAAAACGCAAAAATTAGCTGGGTGTGTTGGAGGACACCTGTAATCCCAGCTACTTGGGAAGCTGAGGCAGAAGAATCGCTTGAACCCAGGAGGTGGGGGTTGCAGTGAGTGGAGACTGTGCCATTGCACTCCATCCTGGGCAACACAGTAAGACTTCATCTCCAAAAAAAAAAAAAAAAAAAATACCTGACCTGAATTAATTCCTTGGCAAAACCTACTTGAACTGACACTGAGCTGTTTATATTTTTTCTTTTTTAAAATCTCTGTAAAAATGAGTATTTTCACATTTTGCTGCAGATAACATGTTTGATTACAGAGTACTGTTACAGATTATACTTGAAGGTGTTACCTAATATGCCAGGTTATCTTTCTAAAATTCCAAAAATTTTAAATTTCGGTATAGAACTGTATGCAAGCATTTGATTTGGGATAATGGGCGTGTGCCTTCATTTGCTTCATTATTTTCCCTATGGTTTAGGTGCACATTTACCCTTAACCATTTTCAGCTGTTGTTAATAACATGCCCTAAAAGCATTGGTATATAGAGCTTTTTTTCTTCTAAGTTTCAGTAAACCCTTGATACTCACAAAGAATATAACTAAGATTATCTTAAGTTCTAATATAATATTTGGCCAGATTCCTTGGCTTTCTACTCAGTTACATAATTGTTGAGAGTTATATTTTTCTTATGTTTATCCTCATACCACAAGTTGATTCCTATATCAACAGTCTTACACTAAAAGCTTCATGTTTCACTTGAGTACCTTTTTTTGGAGAAGAAAATAATTACAACAGTTGCTATATATAGATGATGAATAGAGAATAACAATAGTGAATAATAAAGTCATATTGAAATGGGGATGCTAAATTACTCACAGCTTGAAGCAGAGTACTCAAATTTGTGTCTAACAAATCTCATCTAGTCCCTAATCGAACAAGCTTATGGCATGTCACAGACATCAAAGGTCACTTTCTAAAAATCAGTATTTTAAATCTGTGAATGTCAGTGGTCTTATATATACTTTTTTCTTATAATGAAGTCTTTAATTAAAACCTACTTTTTACTATGGACTTTAAAAAAACTTCTTCCTCTTTCCATACTCGTTCCAATTATGCTCTCTCCTCTGGGTATACTCTTTTCTAATAATCCCCACATCGATTGCAGTGGTCATCACCTTCTGCCTTACCTCTTGATTGGGCTAGACACGGACCCTCAGTTTACCTGCCTTAATCTGCTGATCCTGATTTTACTGGTATTTGTCTTCTCTCTCACCCTGCTGTCTCCTCCTCCACCAGGATGAAAGTGAGCAGGAAGGCCCAAACTTTAGGATCTAGGATCTGGAACTTCTCCTTTATTGCTTTATTGGGTTAACATCTCTAGATCAAGCTTTTTAAAAATCTACCTCTCAATCCACTTAAGATTAGAGTATTTAATATACTGATTTTTTTAAAAATAAAGTTTTAAAAACTTTGTTACAGTTTACTTTGTTACGGTAAAACTTTATATGCCTGTAATCCCAGCACTTTGGTAGGCCAAGGCGGGAGTATCACTTTCGCCCGAGTTTGAGACCAGCCCAGGCAACGTACTGAGACCCTGTCTCTACAGAAATAAAAATAAATTACCTGGACTTGGTGACATGTACCTGTAGACCTAGCTACTGAGGAAGCTGAGGTGGGAGCATCACTTGAGCTTGGGAGGTCAAGGCTACAGTAAGCTGTGATGGTGCCACTGGCACTCAGCATGGGGGACAGAGGGAGGCCCTGTCTCAAGAAAAAGAAAAAGTTTAACCGTAAACAGAGAAAAGTAGGATGAAAAGAAATGATTTTGCTCATGCCTAGAATAATTATCAATGTCTTCTCTTTGGAAAATATGTTAAATTAGGTTACCAGAATGATACTTGGTAGGTAAGATTATTTAAACATCCTGCTATTATTTTAACTAAAGTTAACAGGAGCAACTGGTAGTTACTTTCATAGTAAGTAGTTACCTGACACATTCTTTTTTTTTTTGGAGACAGAATCTCACTCTGTTACCCAGGCTGGAGTGCAGTGGCATGCTCTTGGCTCACAGCAACCTCCATCTCCCAGGTTCAAGTGATTCTCATACCTCAGCCTCCCTAGTAACTGGGATGACAGGCGTGTGCCACCATGCCTGGCTAATTTTCTGTATTTTTAATAGAGACAAGTTTCACCATACTGGCTAGGCTGATGTCGAACTCCTGGCCTCAGGTGATCCACCTGCCTCGGCCTCCCAAAGTGTTGGGATTACAGGCATGAACTACCACACCCAGTCTTGACACATTCTTTTTTAATATGAAGTTTATTATACTCATAAAAGTATTGCTTGTCCCTGCAGAAAATTTGTACAGAAAAGTAGAAAAATACCCATCACTCTATCATTAGAACATAACCACAGTTAAATTTTTGCTGTATTTTCTCCTAGTTTTGTGTGTATGTATGTACACATCATAGGTAATCTTTTTTGTGGTGTTTGTAACTCTGATTTCTTACAGAAATCAGTGATGACAGACTATCATGTTAAACTCTCACTATATGTGACCAGGCACAGTGGCTCACCTGTGTTATTTCAGTACTTTGTCTTTGGGAGGCCCAGGTGGGAGTATCACGTAAGGCCAGGAGTTCGATTCCAGCCTGGGCAACACAGTGAAACCCTGACTTTCCAAAAAAAATAGAAAAATTAGGCATGTATGATGGTATGCACCTGTAATCCCAGCTACTTGGGAGACTGGGGCAGGAAGATTGCTTGAGCTTAGGAGTTCGAGGCTGCAGTGAGCTATGATTGTGCCACTATAGTCCAGCCTGGGCAACAGGGTGAGTCCCTGCCTCAAAAACAAACAAACAAAACAGTATCTGTAGTTTCCTCTTAGTCTGTCTCTAGCTTTACTTGATCCCATCAGCAGCAGAACACCATTCAGCGATTGATTTCATTAAGTATAGTTGGAACCACCTTTTTCTGTTTAAGCAGACTGCTGCCTGATCTTCTGCTTTTCTCCTTGCATTTTGAAGCTGCCGTCTCTGTCACATGCCATTGAGAATGCTACTCTGACTTATCCTTGGTCTCAAATTTCACACCTGTTAGGGTAATTTGTATTTTTGACAGACCGATTCCTCAGACAGATATCTCTATTTAGATCATGCCCTAATCAAATTTTAGCCAAAACGTGTGAGAGACAAATATTTCTACTGTTATGACTTTAAACTTAAGTATAATAATTTTCTAGTTTTTTACTAAGACTCATTTTCATTACCCTCATGTTTCTGTCCTCAAAGTTATAGTAATAGATGCTAAGCATAGATACTGATTACAAAGGAACAAAGTTACAATTCATTTTGAAAGTAAATTAGCTTATTTTAATTATCAGACTAAGGTCACTAACTGTTGAATTAATTAGTACTAATGCCACCCTTGACTGCTTCTTTTTTCTTGTCTTATTTACCCTACATCCTGACATCTTGATTAGCTTACAGAAACACAAAATTATATTTTTGAAGGCTGCCTATTTGGATAGAGTATCAAAAGATACATTAAATATTTTTAATAGCATACATTTACAATATTGTGAAAAGTTCTATAGTAATATGCATTAAAAGAATATCTTCAAAATAATGTCAGCACTAGAAAAAAATTCCAGAAGTAGAGAATTATTATTCTTATGTTTTCACTGGAGCTCCTTAGAGTTCCGTAACTTAATGTCTGAAGTTATTTTGAGGGAGCTGTTTTAAATTGTCCAATTCTGCAGATAGGGAGAGGAGGGTATAGAAATTATTCTACCACTCCTAGCTGAAACTTCAGGAGGTTTTTGATATCCCAGATTGTAATCCATAAGTTAGAAAATTCAAATAATAAGTAATTCTCAATCTGATTGTAGTAGCAAACATTGGAGTAATAATATGTTTGATTATGGCATTAAATGACTGAAGATTATTATACCAGAACCAGATATATATGATGGGTCATTCCTTGCCATAAGCCAACCAGAATAAGCAGCAATTAGGTTGTCTCTGCTCTTTGAGAGAGTACCTGAGTCTTGAACATGGTAACTAAAAAGAAGAAAGTGACACTAGCTGCTTAGTAAGCAATAACTGTTGTTCATTTGAATTACAATTCTCATTGGCCCCCCACCTGCTTTCTTACTGGTCTGGCCTACCTTCTTTCAGGCCCAGGCCTGGGAGTGCTTGCAAGATATAGTTGGGGTAAAATGTTGACTTTTGGTGGACACCACGGAGTCACATTGATGCAGATAAGGCACATGGCTGTGGCAGGATTCAGCTCCTTCATCAATTTTCAGGTTAGTATGGCTGAATCAATTATAGTTTGTAGAAGTTCCCCTACTGCAGACTTTACTGGCAGTTGAGACTGGGATCTTTCTTCCATGAGAGACATGGTGATATGCCACATTACTTTGGAATACAATAGTTGGTCATGGTTGCAGTCATAAGGAGAACCACCTGTAGAATTTGTTTAATTTATTCAAACTTTTATTTTTTTAGATAATCCTTCCTCAGACAGTTTTCTTGGCTCAGGCGACTTAAGAACCTTTGGCCAGAGTGCAAATGGCCAATGGAGAAATTCTACTCCATCATCAAGCTCATCTTTACAAAAATCAAGAAACAGCCGAAGTCTTTACCTCGAAACCCGAAAGACCTCAAGGTTGGTATTTTGTCATCTTAGTTCTCAAGCCCTTCCTCAGATATAAGAGAAAGTGACTAAAAGGTAGATAGTTATTACGTGGGGATTTTAAAAGAGTAACACCATCTTTGGACTTTAAACCTTAAGGATATGAACAAATCCATTTTACATTTTCAACTTCTCATTTACTTAGTGCTGAATTTTGATGATAGCTAAATTTTACTGGAAGAGAGAATTTTAAGTAAATCTTGGTGGATATGAGAATATTGGGACCCTTCAAGATCAGTATGACTCTTGCAAATCTTAAAGTGAAAATCAGTCAATCTCTGCAATTTGAGCGGAAAGAAACACATTTTACAGCTGTCATGTGAGCAGAGACCTGACTTAAACTAAAGCAGTTCTCTACCTCATGACATTAGTCAAGTAGATCAAGCTACTTCTATATATTAGAAAATAAAAAGAGTCACAGGCCAGGCACGGTGACTTATGCCTGTAATCTTAGCACTTTGGGAGGCCGAAGCAGGTGGATCACCTGAGGTCAGGAGTTGCAGACTAGCCTGGCCAACATGGTGAAACCCCGTCTCCACTAAAAATACAAAAAAATTAGCCATGCATGGTGATGTGTGCCTGTAGTCCCAGCTACTCGGGAGGCTGAGGCAGGAGAATCGCTTGAACCTGGGAGGCAGAGGTTGCAGTGAGCTGAGATCATGCCACTATAGCTGCAGCCTAGGCGTCAGAGTGATCTCGTCTCAAAAAACAAAAAAGATAGTCATAGAGAACTTTATCCTAGTTATTCCAACTTCATAAGCTCTACCTAACAAAACTTACATGGATTATTAAAGGCAGATGAAATTTGGCTTAGAAACTTTTTCCCTCAGGTATTTTATTATATTATTATTTATTATAGTATTATATTAGTAAATATCTCTTTTTAAAAATAGTATTTATGACTACTTAAATTCTGCCCTGGTGTATTTTAGGAATGTGGGATCATTTAATGTACTGTTTAGTCAAGTGTGAGCTTTGTGGTGTTGATAGAAGCCAACAAGATGACTTTTATTTTATTATACACATGGACTCCAGGAACATGTGTCAGTACTCCCTGGGATCATGTTCCTCACTTAACTTTTAAAAAATTATACAGTAATTCACTCATATACTCACATTGTAGAAATCAGTATGTTACCAACAAAGCTGAAGATCCCTTGACTGCTACCCACAATCCCAATCCCTTCTCCTTGGTGTGTTTCCTTCCAAACCTTTTCCTATACCTGTTTCTTTCTTACTCTTTCTTACTCATATATAGTATGATATATATGTTATGTATACTATTAAATGCATGATATTATTTTGTCTTCGTTAAAGGTTTTCTCTATGCATCATTTTGCAGGTGGCTTTTTTAATGCAATAAAGCCATACTGTTATTTAAAAAAAAAATGTTATTACAGAAATAGTACAAATACTTTGGAAAAATTTAGAAAACATAGTTAAGAAAAATAAAAAATGAAAACATCATATTGCCACCAGCCTGAGATCAACTCTGTAATATCTCAGTACATATCCTTCTACCTAGTTTACTTTTTTCCAAAATGAGTTCATAGTGTACGTGTTCTTTTGTAAATTTTATTTTATACCCTAAGTCATATTTAAATTTTCTCAGGTGACCCAGTTAGTTTGGTTTTGCATCTGGAAGTTATTGGCTTTGTCTCTTATAATTAGAACAGCCTCCTTTTTTTTTTTTTTTTGAGACGGAGTCTCGCTCTGCAGTAGTGTGATCTCGGCTCACTGCAACCTCCGCCTCCTGGATTCAAGCGATTCTCCTGCCTCAGCCTCCTGAGTAGCTGGGACTACAGGTGCCCACCACCACGTCCAGCCAATTTTTGTATTTTTAGTAGAGACGGCGTTTCACCATATTAGCAAGGCTAGTCTCAAACTCCTGACCTTGTGATCTGCCTTCCTTGACCTCCCTTCCTGGGATTATAGGCATGAGCCACCATGCCCGACCTCAGCCTCCTTTTTTTAAATGACATGACTTTTCTGTATCATGTTCTACTTTTTGGATTTGACAGGTTGCTTCCACGTGGTATCATTATTTTGTCAAAAAATCACCTGTATTTTTTATAAGCTAGGTTTTTGATGTGACTAAAAGGTGATGCTGCGTTTATCACATTTGAAAAACAGTGTCTTGTTTTAGTTCTATTATTCATGATACTAGACTGACCTCTGGATTGAGGAACTGACAATCTGGTAGTTAATTGTACAATTAGGTTTTTCCCCTGTGACTTGAATGTAATCTAAATAATGTTACTTTGGCATTATATGAATGATGAATTTCACATCAGCCATCACCTAATAATTAATATCATTTGATAATACTTAACTGATAATAGTTTTATTACAGTTAATGAAATAATATTTTTCTAATTTTATCACTTCTACACTTCCTAATTGGCATTCTGATTGCATTTTTCCTTTGCTGGAGCTGTTAGAGTCCCTGAAATGTGTTTCCTATGGGAAAGGCAGGATAAATGATTAGATTTTACTTTTTCATTACCAGTTTTCAAAGCAAGGTTTTTGTAAAATAGACACTTCATATGTTTCAAATGAATTTGTCTGTTCCTTTTTTAGTGTCATTATGGATTCAGTGTTTTGCAATCCACTATAATTGTTATACTTTTAATGCCCACATTCTCAGAAATTTGGCTAGTGGAAGCCCCTTAAGCTTGCTTCTCTGTCTGTTTGACCTTAGCTTATTGATTTTGGGTAACACCCTTGCTTTCTGGCATTGCAGGATGCCCTTGTACTGTTTCTTTAGAAGAGTAATATTTTATGTTAAAAAACATGCATAGGTGCACACATACTCTGGGAAACACAAATACAAAAGACATTGTGGAGAATCCATCATGTGTTTACTAAACAATTACACTGCCCTTGCCATCTTTTCCTGGCTGCATCCACTCATCCTAAGAAAACAAGCCTGTTCCTAAAATTTTAAGTCCTTGCTTGTTTCCCCATTCTTTTTTTTTTTTTTTTTTTTTTTTGAGAGAAGCAAGAATATGAGTTTAATTTAACGTCAACAATGACACTGTGTAATAGCACAGGGAAGAGGCAGTGGAGAGAGATGGTCAGGCTTCCTGTTTCTTAACTAGCCTTGATTTTAACAGCAGAGCCCCAGCAACCTAGAAGTGCCTCACCTAGCCTCTTAATGGAGTGGGAAGGGGCAGGGACTTGGAAATTAGAGGCTCAAAATGTAAAGAAGGCTGATGGCAAGCCTGAGGAGAGGCCTGGAAATGAGGGAAGGGCTGAGGGCTGTGAGGAGTCCTCACACGAAGACCCTAGTGCAGATCTTCAGCAGTGAACATGCCCCTGGCCCTGCGCAGGATGGAGTCCTTGGTGGCATCATATGGGTGCTCCTTGGAGGGGGTCTCCAGGACAGTGGGGATGGAGTGCTGGTGGGCGTCCAGGGCCTGCCGCACCATTTCTGCTGTGTACTGGTTGATGAGGATGATGCCGATGTCATCCTGGTTTAGAAATTGCCAGAAAGTGTCTTCGATCTCATGAATGGTTGTATCCTTCTCCATCACCTGGAAATTGGGGTGGCTGTTCTTGTTAAGCTCCCCTATGCCGCCCAGCAGGAAACGAGTCACTGTGTCCTCGTCTCCCATCACTGTGATGAGCTTCCCTCTTCCCGCCATCCTCGCAGCTGGGCAGAGCTCACCCCAGAGCACCAGAAGCCACTCTCATTTCCCCATTCTTAACACATATACAAACCCAAGAAGACTTAAAGAGAATTGTGCACTTTTTGATTTTCTTTAGATCTTGTCTGATTTGGATTCAGAACACATATAATGATTTTAAAGAGTTGATTTCATTGAATTTAGAATATTCAGCTGTGTTTCTGTAGTCTGAGTCTTGAAGAAAAAAGAACATTTATTATGCTAAGAATAAGTACTTCAAACTTTCCAGGTAATGATAGATGAGAAAGAGCGCATAGAAAAACTCAGAATTGGCTGGGTGCTGTGGCTCACACGTGTAATCCCAACACTTTAGGAGGTTGAGGCAGGCAGATCACCAGAGGTCAGGAGTTAAAGATCAGCCTAGCCAACATGGTGAAACCCCGTCTCTGCAAAAATACAAAAATCAGCTGGTTGTGGCGGTGGGTGCCTATAATCCCAGCTACTGGGGAGACTGAGGCGGGAGAATCACTTGAACCCAAGAGGTGGAGGTTGCCATGAGCCGAGATCATGCCACTGCCCTCCAGTCTGTGTGATAGAGCAAGAATCCATCTCAAAAAAAAAAAAAAAAAAACCTCAAAATTAGTAAGCCTTGGATGTGAGACAGGGTTTTTGAGTTCACAATATTCTTCATGCCAATTTTCCAGTTTTCCCCCTTAGATGGTATAAAGAGACAAAAAATTATTCAGAGGAAGTAAATAGGCCAGAAGGAGAATTTAATGACGCAGCCTAATAGTTGTTTTTAATGAAGGATGGGAGCCCTCTGTTGGGCTTTAAGGAAATTTTAAAATTCAGTTTAAAAGCTTAGTTGAGAGGCTTCAGCCTTTATGCATTTTTACATATTTAATCTTAATTTCCTCCAATAGGCTGAGTATCGGGTACAGGGAATAATAGAAAATGTATTTTTTTTTTAGCATACCTGGAACCCAGGTCTTTTGAAGACATCTAATCTGTTATGCTTTGTCATACCACAAAGCTATATTGTTCCTGACCAAAAGAAATTCTAGATTGTGGATCTAAAAATACAGTTTTAAGTATTTGATAATTTTGTGTTTTGACAATGTAAGATCTTTTAAGTGGCAGAACCTGATGCAGCATCCTTATATGTCATTTATTCATTTATCGTATATTTCCCTCAAATGGTACCACCTATTGTTTTACCTGTTTTGTTTGGTTGGTTTTATATTTTGAAAGTGAAAATAGTCACTAGATTAGATTTATTTTACTTATTGTCTGTTCTTATCTTTCTTACAAACTCTTTTTTATTTTTAGTGGATTATCAAACATTTTTGCGGGAAAGTCAAACCATCACTGCCATGTATCTGCGTATGAAAAATCTTTCCCTATTAAACCTGTTCCAAGTCCGTCTTGGAGTGGTTCGTGTCGTCGAAGCCTTTTGAGCCCCAAGAAAACTCAGAGGCGACATGTTAGTACAGCAGAAGAGGTAAGGAAAACCTGTGACAAAAGCTACTAAAAGTTGGGATCTTTCCCTACATTGAGCCATTTGCTGCCTATTAATAATTAGTTGTTTAAGAACCATTCTATTTTATCCTTCCTGTGCTTTTTCTGTCTGAATTACTCTTTTTGAGTATTATCATCTCTTCTAAAGAGATTAAAGAGATGTTTTATCAGGACTTCATTATTTGTCTTACTTTTATATTTTCTATTCCTGCTGTACAACTGACTTTACTTAATCTTTAGTGTTGCCTGAATGGTTTCTCATACATCAAACTCACTCTCTCTTTGATCTTTGCTAGACCCTTCCTAAACCCTTGTCTCCTGTGGAAAAACTGTTAGTCTTCCTCAGCAGTTTTTGATAAAATTTGATTTTGGTCCAGGTGAGGTGGCTCACGCTTTTGATCCCAGCACTGTGGGAGGCCAAGGCAGGTGGATCACTTTAGCCCAGGAGTTCGAGACCAGCCTGGGCAACATGGAGAAACCCTGTCTCTACAAAAAATATAAAAATTAGGCAGGCTTGGTGACTCATGCCTGTACTCCTAGCTACTGGAGAGGCTGACGTGGGAGGATTGCTTGAGCCCAGGAGGTTGAGGCTGCAGTGATCTGTGATTGTGTCACTGCCCTCCAGCCTGGGCATCAGAGTGAGACCCATCTCAAAAAAAATTTTTTTGTTTTAATTTGATGAAATACCTGTTCTTCTTACTAGGAACAATTTTTCTTCAATATAAGAGATAAATCAAGAAGCTAAACAATTTATATCCTTTTATTATGAGTAAGACCTTTTTTGAAGTTACAGACTCCTGAAAAGAAAGATGTTCTGTTGACACTTGGGTTGTTATATTCATTCAGTAAACCTAAAAGAAAAGTCAATTTCATGAATATAATGTAGCATATAATTCGCATGACAGAATGTGTGCACGTCTGTTAGATTACATATTTAATGTACGTCTAATTGCTATGGTTGCTTGGAGATACAAATGAATAATAATTACCTTACATTTAAATAGCATTAGTGCTTCCAGTGTATTTTCCATGTGTATTATTGTTTTTAATCCTTTTAACTCAGCAAAATAGGTAGAGATGAGGTAATAGTCATGTTTTACAGATTTGGAAAATAAGAGTCATAGGTTACATGACTAGTAAATGGCAGGCCTAGAACCGAGAACTTCTGAGGAGGTTTGGTCAAGTATGCTTTCTGTTGTCCAACACAGCAATATGGTTCCTGCCCAATGAAGCTTACTGAGTATGGAGTCAAGAATACAGTATTGCATGCTAAATAATTACATAATTTGGTAATCAGTGATCTCTTAGGTGTCAAAACTTGATTATTTGTGATATGGTTAGTAAAAATGCTGTTCATATTTTTGGTTTAAAGTTTGTATTGAATCTGAAACGTTTGGCTGGGCACGGTGGCTTATGCTTGCAATCCCAGCACTTTGGGAAGCCAAGGCAGGAGGATTGCTTGAGGCCAGGAGTTTGAGACCAGCCTAGGCAACATAGTGAGATCCTGTCTCTACAAAATAAATTAGCTGGGCATAGTGCCAGGTGCCTGTAGTTCCAGCTGCTCAGGAGGCTGAAGGAGGAAGATCATTTGAGCCCAGGATTTCAAGGCTGCGGTGAGCTGTGATTGTGCCACTGCACTGCAGCCAGGGTGACAGAGCAAGACACTGTCTCAAAAAAAAAAAAAAAAAAGAAAAAAGAAAAAACCAACATTCAAGTGGAGGGTGGCAGAATACTAAGTCATTTAGCAGGGTAAGGGATAGACAAGAAACTGGCAACATTTGCCTTTGGTGGTAAAGCTGAGCAACAATGATAAAAAGGAGATTTTTTAAAAAAATAAACATTTTTTTTTCATTACACAAATTTTCATGTCATCCTTGTACAGGGACCATGCTAATCTCTATATTGTTCCAGTCTTAGTATATGTGCTCCTAAAGTGAGCCCAAGATTTATTTTTCATTATACCTTTTATGCTATTGAATTTTATATTATATTTAAATTATTTTATGCATAAATAATTACTGGAGTTGTGGGGTTTGTGATTATGCTGGAGTCTAGACAGCCTAAAGGGTACAGAGAGACTTTGTGGAGGAGACAGCAGCAGCATGACAGCTGGGTACAGGGCTCCTAACCCTCCCCTGCCCCATGTTTCTGTTGCTCAGTCTCACCAGGATCCTTTAATTCTGTGTTCATTGTAAGTTTGCCATTCACCCACCAGCTCTGTGGACTGTTCAGCCTTTCTTCCTTTTGCCTCCTCTGCCAGCCTGAAGACTGGGGGTTGCTTGGGCAATTTTACCCTTCCAAACAGCCCTCCAGGCCACTAGTTGGGTAAACGGAGAACATGAAGCTGGAGTTTGCCTTCCTCCTGTAGTTCAGAGAAGAAGCTAAGAATCTAATCTATGAAACAAGTGATGCAGATTTTGCCTGTTTTTAGTTCTATGTTCTCCTAGTATGAAAGTTGAGCCACCTGTACTACAGAATAAGCCATATAACATGAGTAATACAAAATATTGGGCCAAACTTTATTATCAAACTTTCAACAAATTTATTTAGATGTTTATTTTTGGATATTACAAATAATTCAGATATAATACTTTTTAACCCTGGGACTAAATTTATTGATGGGAACTTACAAACTGGATGAAAAGTCACTTTCCATGAAACGTTGGGATCCTCAACAGAGGTACATTTGGTTATGTTAAAGGAAGATGTATTAACCTTAATGCCGGATTTGTCCATCAACTTCAGGAATATGAAGTCTTCTACAAAATTAACAGTTAAGATGATGTCACCACTGCACTGCTCAGTCTTGCAACAGAGGTTTGAAGAGAACACATGAAGAAGAATTTAGGTATATGCAAGCAGTGGCTGTGCAGAATGGCTGACTCAAGAGGCAACATCAAAAAGCCGTGCTATTCAGTAGGGTAATGGCTAGCCACCAGCACTGTTTAAATTAATTCAAATTCAAATTTAAAATTCAGTTGCTCAGTGACACTAGCCACATTTTAAGTATTCATTAGCCACATGTAGCCAGGGCAAATATAGAACATTTCTATTATTACAGAAATTTCTGTTAGACAGTGCTGTTATAGAGGATATAAAGTTCTGTTTGGAAAAGAGAAAATACTTGTGACAATAAAAATGTAAAATGGCAAAAACACAGGTAGTTTCTTTTCATTTACATGTTGCTTCTAGATATGCTTCTTTGCAAATTATTGAGCAACGTTTTAAGATACTGGACTTTTGTAATAGGTGACAGTGATGGTTTTATACTTAGAAATGCTTTACAGTTTTGTCATAAGTCAAGCATTTGGGACTCAGAAAATTATTGAAATTTGCACTTTTCATATTTTATATGGTATAAAGTTATTACTTTAAACAAAATGAAAATTAGGAGGAGTATTTATAAAGTTATTGGGGGAATTTATAACAAAACAGTTTATCAGTGTCCTAAAATTTATTTGTGCTATTAAAGTTTTATAATTTTACAGTTCTTTTATGATGGAGCCTTTTTTTTTTTTTTTTTTTAATACTTTAAGTTCTAGGGTACATGTGGATAACGTGCAGGTTTGTTACATATGTATACCTGTGCCATGTTGGCGTGTGCACCCATCAACTCGTCAGCACCCATTATGATGGAGCCTTTTATAGAAACATCACCTAACTGCAGGACTCTGTCCCTTTTAAAAAATATGATTCAGCACCTTAATTAATTATTTTTATACTTCAAAACACTCGTCTTAGTATTTTTTCAGGTTTTAAAATGTAACATTAGCTAGCTTCTTTAACTTTATCATGCTGTGCAATTATTGCTTCCTTTCCTCTTAAGATCCTAATTTTCTTTTTTTGTTTGAGACGGAGTATTGCTCTCTTGCCCAAGCTGGAGTACAGTAGCGCAATCTTGGCTCACTGCAACCGCCGCCTCCAGGGTTCAAGCGATTCTCCTGCCTCAGCCTCCTGAGTAGTTGGGACTACAGGCGGGCACCACCACTCCTGGCTAATTTTTTGTATTTTTAGTAGAGACGGAGTTTCACCATGTTAGCCAGGATGGTCTCGATCTACTGACCTCATGATCCACCCGCCTCGGCCTCCCAAAGTACTGGTATTACAGGAGTGAGCCACTGCACCCAGCCCCTAATTTTCTTTATTCAGTAAAGAACAGTTAGGGCTTTTTAAAATTTTAATTTATTTTATTTTATTTTATGAAATAGAGTCTCAGTGTGTCACCCAGGCTGGAATGCAGTGGTGCAATCACAGCTCACTGCCGCCTCAACTTCCTGGCTCAAGTGATTCTCCCTCTTTTGCCTTCTGAGTAGCTGCAACTACAGGCACACGCCAGTATGCAGCTAATTTTTAAAAATTTTTTATGTAGAAACAGGGTCTCACTTTGTTGCCCAGGCTGGTCTCAAACTCCTGGGCTCAAGCCTTGACTTCCTAAAGAGTTGGGATTATAAGCGTGAGCCACTGTGCTTAACAAAAAGAACAAAAAACAGTTTAACAAGTAATTTAACAGAGAAAGATGTTTTCTTTTACTGATAGTACCAGATGGTCCAAAAAAGATTTTTGTTTAAAGTTTTAGGTAACTTTCATTTTGGCAAAGCGAAAAAAGTTACATGTGTTCTTTTGGGAAAGGAAGAAATAAGATTGTCACTGTTTGCTGACAACATGATCTTATATATAGAAAACCCTACAGATGCCACCAAAAAACTGTTCAAACTATTAAATGAATACAGTGTATATATGTGTGTATATATATAGTATATGTATATATGTGTATATGTGTGTGTATATGTACGTGTGTATATATATAACCCTACAGACTCCACCAAAAAACTGTTAGAACCATTAAATGAATACAGTATAGTTGTAGGATACAAAACAACACACAGAAATTAGTAGTGTTTCTATGCACTGTTAACCATGAACTGTGCAAAAAAGAAATCAAGAGAACAATCCTATTTACAATAGCTACAAAAAAAAAAATCAAATTTAACCAAGGAATTAAAAGACCTATATACTGAAAAACATACATTGTTGAAAGAAATTGAAGATATAATTAAATGGAAAACTATTCTGTGTTCATGGATTGGAAGAATTAATATTGTTTAAATGGCCATACTACTCAAAGCAATTTGCAGATTCAGTGCAATCCCTATCAAAATTTCAATGTTATTTTTCATAGAAAAAAATGGTAAAATTCATATGAAACCACATAAATCCCTGAATAGCCAAGGCAATTATGAGCAGAAAGAATAAAAAAGAAGCTACCACACTAGCTGATTTCAAACTATACTACCAAGCTATAGTAATTAAAACGGCATGGTATTGGAAATAGACATCAGCCAATGAAACAGAATAGGGAACCTAGAAATGAACCCATTATGCCTGTCATGGGAGGGGGGGGGAAGGATAGCATTAGGAGATATACCCAATGTAAATGACGAGTTAACAGGTGCAGCACACCAACATCGCACATGTATACATATGTAACCTGCATGTTGTGCACGTGTACCCTAGAACTTAAAGTATAATTTTAAAAAAAAATGAACCTGTTATATAGCTAGTTAACTGATTTTTGACAAAGGTGCCAAGACTACACAAAGGGAAAGGACAGTCTCTTCACTAAATGGTATTGGGAAAATTGTATTTCCATAGAATGAAATTAGGTCCTTATACCATATACAAAAATCAACTAAAAATGGAATAAAGAGTTTAAGACTAGAAACTCTAAAACTGCTAGAAGAAAATGGGAAAAACTACACGACAGTGGTCTTGGCACTGATTTTTTTGGATTTGCATGCAAAGTCACAGACAACAAAAGCAAAAGTAGGCAAATGTGAGTACATCAAACTAAAAAGCAAAGGAAACAACAGTGTGCAGAGACAACCTACAGATTGGAAGAAAATATTTGCATCCATTCTATAAGGGGTTGATATTCAAAATATATAAGGAGCTCAACTCAATACCAAGAAAACAAAACTGTTAAAACATAGGCAAGACATTATCCTAGGCAAACTGATGCAGAAACAAAACCAAATACCGCATGTTCTCACTTATAAGTGGGAGCTAAATATTGGGTACAAATGGACATAAAGATGGGAGTGGTAGACCCTGGGGACTACAAGACGAGAGAGTGGAAGGAGACCAAGGGTTAAAAAAATACATACTGGTGGCTGGGTGCTGTGGCTCATGCCTTTAGTCCCAGCACTTTGGGAGGCTGAGGCGGGCAGATCACGAGGTCAGGAGATTGAGACCATTATGGCCAACATGGTGAAACACCATCTCTACTAAAAATACAAAAAAAAATTGGCTGTGTGTGGTGGTGCACACCTGTAGTCCCAGCTACTCGGGAGGCTGAGGCAGGAGAATTGCTTGAACCAGGGAGGCGGAAGTTGCCATGAGCCGAGATTGTGCCACTGCACTCCAACCTGATGACAGAGACTCCGTCTCAAAACAAAACACACACAAATAAAAAACCCCTACATATTGGGTGCTGTGGCTCATGTCTGTAATCCCAGCACTTTGGGAGGCCAAGGTGGGCAGATCACTTAAAGTTAGGAGTTCGAGACCAGCCTGGCCAACATGGTGAAACCCTGTCTCTACTAAAAATTAAAAAGCCGGGGTGTGGTGGCGTGCACCTATAGTCTCAGCTATTCCAGAGGCTGAGGCAGGAGAATCACTTGAACCCGGCAGGTGGAGGTTGCAGTGAGCCGAGATGGCGCCCCGGCACTCCAGCCTGGGCTGGTCAGGAGATCAAGACCATCCTGGCTAACACGGTGAAACCCCGTCTCTACTAAAAACACAAAAAATTAGCCGGGCATGGTGGCGGGCACCTGTAGTCCCAGCACATATTGAAATATCACGGTACAAGATGCTGCTAACCCTGACATAATGTTTAAAATTATTTTGTGAGGATTGGTGGTTGTATTAAACTGTATATAAGATTAAAAATAAATTGCCAGGGCATATTACTAAGTGCTAGTGAATACAGCCTGTTGAGTCATGGGACCTGTATAGAATTGATGCTTTGCCTGAGTTATAAGTTCTTATATAATCTGGTTCTCTGTCAGGTGATCTCATTTTTTCCTACTCTTCTGATTCACATGGACTTTACTATTTTTGGAACGCATTAAGCACCTTCCCCTCTCAGGGCTTGGCATTTGTTGTTCCTCTATTTGGAATATTCTTTTACATGTTTCTAGGACTGATTTCTTCCCTTGGCTTTAGGTTTCTGCAGAAATACCACCTTTTTAAGAGAAATCTTACCTGTTCCTGCTGCTCTCCTTCCATAACTTTCCATTCTCTTACCCTTTAATTTTCTGCATTCTACCTGACTAATTTTTTGTTTAATTCCTTTCACTGCAATATAATCTCCATAAGTACAGGAAGTTTATTTTATTCAATGCATTCATTATCTTTAGTGACTGGAGCATAGTAGGTGTGCATGACAATGAATGAATGTTATGAAGTATATGGTTTTCCCTAAATGTAGTATTGGGGCTTAAAGGAAAAATAAATAAATAAATGTTGGAGATGAAAATTGTCTCTGGAAAGTAACTGCACTTAAATAAAATAGGAAACTGTTGGCAAGATATTCCACTCTAACTGGTTTGGACTATTCTGGTTACTTCCTTGTGATTTTTCTAACAGGTTTCAGGAATCAAGGGATTTGTTGGAATCCTAATTTAGAGGCCCTTTATTTCTGGGACTCTTTTGACTCAGAAGTGATTACCTGCTGCCTTTCTGGTTTTATAGCCTATAGCTTCTCTGCATTATTATTTAAATATATGTTCCATAATTTTTCAAAATATATTATCTGGTATTTACTCAACTTCTCTTTTACATATTTGATAATTTTATATATATATATATATATTTTTTTTTTCTTTTTCTTTTTCTTTTTTTTTTTTTTTTTTGAGATGGAGTCTTGCTCTGCCCCCGGGCTGGAGTGTAGTGGCACAATCTTCGCTCACTGCAACCTTCGCCTTCCAGGTTCAAGTGATTATCCTGCCTCAGCCTCCCCAGTAGCTGGGACCACAGGCATGTGCCACTACAGCCAGTTTTTTTTAGTTTTTCTTTTGTAGAGTTGGGGTCTCACTATGTTGATTGGGCTGGTTTTGAACTTCTAGCCTCAAATGATCCTCCCCGCTTGTCCTCCCAAAATGCTGGAATTACAGGCATGAGCCACTGTGTCAGGCCCGTAATTCTTAATTATCTTAAGGATTCTGCCTGAGCTTTGGCAGAGCTAGGATTCCATTTACATGCTGGTTTGAGAAATACTTGCCTTATTGCATGTGTCTAAACTGTTTGTTTGTTTGTTTGTTTTTATAGACAGTTCAAGAAGAAGAAAGAGAGATTTACAGACAGCTGCTACAGATGGTCACAGGGAAACAGTTTTCTATAGCCAAACCTACCACACATTTTCCTTTACACCTGTGAGTCACAGAAGCATATTTCAGATGAATTTAATTCTACAATTTATTATTTGATATTGAAACAATATTCTTCTCTTGCTAGGTCTCGATGTCTTAGTTCCAGTAAAAATACTTTGAAAGACTCACTGTTTAAAAATGGAAACTCTTGTGCATCTCAGATCATTGGCTCTGATACTTCATCATCTGGATCTGCCAGCATTTTAACTAACCAGGAACAGCTGTCCCACAGTGTATATTCCCTCTCTTCTTATACCCCAGATGTTGTTGCATTTGGATCCAAAGATTCTGATACTCTTCATCAACCCCATCATCACCACTCTGTTCCACATCAGCCAGATAACTTAGCAGCTTCAAATACACAATCTGAAGGTAAACATGGTATCATATAACTACATTTTTAGTCCTAATAGCCAATTAACTGTTTATTAGCTCTATTACAGGCAACATTGTAATATACATATAAATAAACATATACAGTTTGAGCATACTGAATCTGGAAATATGAAATCCAAAATGTTCCAAAATCTGAAACTTTATGAATACCAACATGATACTCTAAGGAAATGCTCAGTGGAGCATTTGGGATTTTGGATATTTGGATTTGGGGTGCTCAAATTGTATAATGCAAATATTCAAAAGTCAAAAAAGTCCAAAATTTGAAACTTCTGGTCCCAACCATTTTGGATAAGGGATATTGAACTTGTAAGACATGTACTTCCATACTTTAAATACATATGATTCAGTTAACCATGCTATGAGTAAACTAAACCCACAAATAGGATATTCTTTTTTTCTTACCTCAAGATGCAAATGATTTGATACTTATTTAAGCAATTAACTTCCTAAGTAGAGGCTAGAGTCAGAGTATATATACTCAGCCCAATTGCTTCAGCACTTTCTCTGTTTCTATGACTTTACAGTGGTAAGAATTCTGAAGTTGTAGGAGTTTTGAAACATCAGATAAATATTGAAGCTTAACTACTTAGATTTGTGCGTTTTAGAATGATTGTCAGCATTGGAAACAAAAAGCTTTCTACCTAATTTTCAACTAACTGAAATATTCACTCTCTTTGCATTCCAGTTAATTAAGGTTTTGTTGTGATAGATTTCTTTGTTTCCTTAATTTCCCCCTCTTTAGGTGTATATTATGTATCAATTTATGGTATGTACTTAGGTATGTAACTTAAAACAAGTTTTAGGTTAAATGGTTAAACATCAGGGATTTTTTGATAGATGGAGCACTAGTCGTTCCCCTCCTTTCTCAGGTTGTTTGAGTTTTGTTTTTTTTGTCTACTTGTCACTTTATGAGAATTCTCACTCAGGATTAAACTTTTTGGCAGCATCATTATATAGCTACACATATCCATGAAGACTCTTGTTATATTTTGTGAGGTGATGTACTGAGAACTGTAAAGGAAAAAAAAAAAAAGCCAAAAAAAACCAAACTCCTTTAACCTCAGAAACATACATTGTGTTGCAGATATTATACAACTAAATTGAAACAAATATACTACATTGCACTGTTTAATTACTTTCCTTGTACCATTTAATAAATACTCTGAGGATCTAATCATAGCACTTTAGAAGAACATGTTTCCTGCCTTTGAGTAGTATTCAACAGAGAAAACACATAATAGAATGATAAAATTTGTACTTTTTAGATACCTCCTGAGGTGATATTTCCTTCCCTGTCCCCCTTCCCTCCTTCTTCCAGTTTCCTTCCCTCTTCCTTTCCTCCACCCCTTTCCTCCTTTCACCTAATTCAGTCTCATTGTAGATCATGAACTACAGTAGTTCCCCCTTATCTGTAGGGGGAGGATATGTTCCAAGGCCCACCCCCAGCCAGTGGGTGCTTGAAACCATGGAGAGTATACTATATATACTATACCCTATACACATCATATACATACATACTTATGATTATAAATTAGGTGCAGTAAGAGATCAACAATAATAACTAATAATAGAAAAATTATAACAATATACTATAATGAAAATGTTACTTTTTTCTTATTAAATCAAGAACTTTCACCCTTTCACTTAAAGGAAGTAGGTTTTTTTTTTTTTTTTTTTGAGACTGAGTGTCACTTTGTCGCTCAGGCTGGAGTACAGTGGGACCACCTTGGTTCACTGCAACCTCCATCTCCTGGGTTCAAGTGCTACTCCTGCCTCAACCTCTTGAGTAGCTAGGATTACAAGTGTGAGCCATCATGCCCAGATAATTTTTGTATTCTTAGCAGAGACGGGGTTTCACCATGTTGGCCAGGCTGAGGAAGCACTTTTTACACCTTCTCTTTGGCATACCTGAATTGTCAGCCTCATTACTTTTGCCTTTTGGGGACGTTATTAAGTAAGGGTTACTGAACACAAGCACTGCTATACTGAGACTGATGACTGAGGTGACAACTAAATGACAGGTGGTGCATACAATGTGGATATGCTGGACAAAGGGATGATTTCATGCCTGAAATAGAGCTGGATAGAGATTTTTATCACATTACTTGGAATGGCATGCAATTTAAAATTTACTAATTATTTCTGGAATTTTCCATTTAATATATTTGTACCATGATTAACTGCGAGTAACTGAAACCATAGAAACCAAAATTGCAGATGGAGGACTACCATGAAGACTTTTAAGGAATCCTGCCATTTTCTTGTTCTCCTGAAACAGACGGGAAGCACAGGGAGCAAGTGCAGCCTAGGAGTAGATGCTGAAGGGCCAATAAGCTTGTATTTCCCAGGGACTTTCTTATTTGTGAAGCAAGTTCTTCACAAAGACCTATTTCTGTTCTCAGTGACAATGGACTTACCTCTCTTTCTCTCCCATCTGACCTTTGTTCTTATGTTATTTTTGTGGAAATAAAATACAGCAAAGTATGGAAACTTAAACTAAGATATCTAGAAAGTATAACTTTGTGGAGTTTTATTACTAATGAAATGCTCTTGTGTTTCTTTATTTAGGATCAGACTCTGTGATTTTACTGCAAGTGAAAGATTCCCAGACTCCAACTCCCAGGTAAACTTTGGAAAAAGCTTGTTCTTTATTAATTAATTAATTAATTTTTTTGAGATGGAGCCTCGCTCTGTCACCCAGGCTGGAGTATAGTAGCGCAATCTTGGTTCACTGCAACCTCCACCTCCCTCGTTCAAGCGATTTTTCTGCCTCAACCTCCCAAGTAGCTGGGATTACAGGCGCACGCCACCATGCCCAGCTAATTTTTGTATTTTTAGTAGAGATGGGGTTTTGCTATGTAGGCCAGGCTGGTCTCGAACTCCTGACCTCAAGTGATCCACCTGCCTTGGCCTCCCAAAGTTCTGGGATTACAGGTGTGAGCCTATGCCTGGCCTAAAAGTTTGTTCTTAACATATTGTTTTGCCTTTCTTTAATCACAACTTTTTCACTAAAAGTTACACAATGTAAAACTACCTCAATTCAGACCTCTGTCACATATTACTTGAATTATTTCAGTGGCTTTATAATTGTTCTTCCTTCAGCCTCTATTTTGTTCTTCATTCCATCTTCCACCATACCATGTTCTTGAAACAATTCTTCTGCCTTGCTCTTTTTTCATTTGTTTTTGTTTTTGTTTTGAGACAGGGTCTTGCTCTGTCACCTAGGCAGGAGTGCAGTGTGGCACAATCATGGCTCACTGCAGCCTTGAACTCCTGGGCTCAAGCGATTCTCCTGCCTCAGCCTCCTCAGTAGCTGGGACCACAGATGCGTGCCACCTTACTTTGCTAATTTTTAAATTTTTCTTTTGTATAGACGGGATCTCGCTATGTTGACCAGGTTGGTTTTGCACTCCTAGCCTCAAGCGATCCTCCTGACTTGGCCTTCCAAAGTGCTGGGATCATAGGTGTGAGCCACTGCACCTGGTCTACTTTGTTCTTTAGTCCATCTTCCATACTGCAGTCAGAGTGATCTTTCAGAATTTGTGTCTGATCATTCATTAAAGGGGTTTAATGATTATTTGTTAACCTCCTTCAAGGGTGGTTTATTAGACATTGAATTAAGCCAGGCTCCTTACTATGCACTTAAAAGCACTTCTTTCACAAGCCTCACTTTCTCACTTTAACAAGTATTTACCGACAGCCTACTGTGTGCCAGGTACTAGTATAAATATTGAGGATAATAGTGAACAATGTGAAGTCCCTATTCTCAAGAAGCTTGCATTCTACTTGAGGGGAAGGATGAAGGACAGATAGTGAACAAATAAACAAACGTATATGCCTTGAAATGATAAGTGCTATGAAGAAAATTGAAGCAGGGTAATGTATAGAGTAGGATTGGGAAGATACTATTTGTGTAGGGTGGTCATGGAAAGTCTCTGATCAAGTGACTTGAGCAGAGACATGATGGAGGTAAGAGGGAGCCATATGGAAATATGGGACTCTTTCATGTGTTTTTATAAGCTGGACTATTTTCAGTTTGTAAATACAGTAAGCATTTCTTGCCTTCACATTCAGTGTTCTTTTTGCCTGGAATGTCCTCCATACCTCAACTTTGTCTGTCAGTAGTGTTTTATCTTTCAGGTCTCAATTCACATGTGAACTTCTGCATGAAACTTTACTTATCTGGAGGTATCAAATACTTCTTGCTCTGTAATCCAGTAGGTTACTATGATTGGTGTGCCTTTGCCATATATGGCTTTGGGAATTCAATTGCTAGGATGAGAATAACATCAGTTTTCTATTGAGAAGATTAAGGGTAATGAAATATTCTTTCTCATCTCAGTTCCCCTACTTCTTTGCAGCTCCCCCATGTGTTCTAAGCTTTAAATATTTCTTAAAATTCTCTATTTGTTAAGTCTTTGGGGGAGACTTCATAGTTTGGATTCTTTATTTCTTACATCTTTTTTTGGAGTCAGATCTGCCTTCTGATTTTGAGTTGGAAAAGGCTTCATGTAGCTTTGGACAACTTACTCTTCTGAACCTCAGTTTCCTTATCAATAAAATGCCAGTATTGATACCTTACACTTAATCGTGAAGATTAACTTACAAATAAAACACTTATTTTTATATGTGCTTCATGTGAAATGCCACAAGATGTGTGCAGCTTTCTTGGGAAGAAGTTGATCTCTCAGGTAAAGAGTTGATCTCAGTTCCTTAATGGTTCTTTACTAAAACTGCCTTTCATTTACGGAGGATTTCCCCTAGTGATGACTAAAGAATAAGTTGGCAGGAAAAATGGTCTGTAGGGTAAGGCTGTTTGAGTGATGCTCTTTGTCAAAGTTGGAGCCTACTCTGCTGATGCTTGGTTTATTGGCTCTCTACTCTTAATTCTCCACTGCTGCCTCCCAGTTAAGTTCCAGTAATGAAGATCTGCTTTTATTTCCCAGAATATGCTATGCTGTGTCATACCTCTTTGCCGTTATACTTTCCGTTTGTTCTGTCTGGATGTCCCTTTGTCTCTCTGTCTACTTGATAAGCTCTTATTTTGCTTTCTTCTTTCTTTCTTTCTTTCTTTCTTTCTTTTTTTCTTTCTTTCTTTCTTTCTTTCTTTCTTTCTTTCTTTTTCCTTTCTCTTTCTTTCTTTCTTTCTTTCTTTCTTTCTTTCTTTCTTTCTTTCTTTCTTTCCTTTCTTTCTTTCTTTCTTTTTCTTTCTTTCTTTCTTTCCTTTCTTTCTTTCTTTTCTTTCTTTTCTTTCTTTCCTTTCTTTCCTTTCTTTCCTTTCTTTCCTTTTTCCTTTCTTTCCTTTCTTTCTTTCTTTCTTTCTTTCTTTCTTTTCTTTCTTTAGAGACAGAGTCTTGCTCTATCACCCAGGCTGGAGTGCAGTGGCACAATCTCTGCTCACTGCAACCTCTGCCTCGCGGGTTCAAGCAATTCTCATGCCTTACCCTCCAGGGTAGCTGGGATTACAGGCACATGCCACCATACCCAGCTAATTTTTGTGTTTTTAGTAGAGATTGGGTTTCACCATGTTGGCCAAGCTGGTTTTGAACTCCTGACCTCTGGTGTTCCACCCACCTTGGCCTCCAAAAGTGCTGGGATTACAGGCATGAGCCACCATGCCTGGCCTTAATTTTGCTTTTCAAAATCTCACCCAGGTGTTATTTTTTTTTTTCTCAGAAGATTTCTTTGACTTTGCCAGATAACATTAGTTTTTTCTTCCATCCTTCTACCTTGTTTGTTACTAATACCTTTGTACCTGTCACCCATTACTGGTTATGGTGCTTGGCATATGATGGGTGCTTAGTAAATAAATCTTTGTTAGATAAATGAATTTCCTAGGTAGGCTGAAGTGCTCTCTTGAGTAGCCCAAGTACTCATTTCCCCCTGGCTTTTTTTTTAATGCTTTGATCTATTGAAAGGCACAGTCAAAAGAATACAGTCTTTGGAATTGGACAGATAAGACTTCTAATCCTGGCTTTTCAAGATAAATAATCATTTTGAACCTCCTTTTTCATTTCTGTACAGTATGAGTAATAATTCTTTTTTATATATTATGTTGAGGTTTAAATAATATGGGCATTTTCATTAGGCTTAACTAATACATAAAACATCTAGAGCAGAGTTTTACATGTAGAGCACTAAGTATGTGCTCAAAAACAGTTGTAGTTATTATTACTATATGCCTCAATTATATGAGAAATAATACATCTCTTTGGAAAGGCAGATTTTCCCTGCATTTTGTTTTCCTGAGCCAGTGGATACCTTGATCCATTGAAGAAAACTGCTGGCCCCTACATTACTTGTTCATTCAAGAAATACTAAATGGCTGGGCATGGTGGCTCATGCCTGTAATCCTAGCACTTTGGGAAGGCCAAGGTGGATGGATCACCTGAGGTCGTGAGTTCGAGACCAGCCTGGCCAACATGGTGAAACCTCATCTCTACTTAAAAAAAAAAAAAAAAAAATTAGCCGGGTGTGGTGACGGGTGCCTGTAATCCCAGCTACTCAGGAGGCTGAAGCCAGAGAATCTCTTGAACCCGAGAGGTGGAGGTTGCATTGAGCCGAGATTGTGCCACTGTACTCCAGCCTGGGCAACAGAGTAAGAGTCAAAAAAAGAAAACTAAATGCCTACTATGTGCCAAGCACTATTCTAGTTGCAGAGGATTTTGTTTTCTTTTGTTTTGTTTTTAAGAGACAGAGTCTTCCTGTGTTGCCCAGTCTGGTCTTGAACTCTTGGCTCAAGCGATCCTCCCTCCTCAGCCTCCTAAAGCACTAGGATTACAGGAATGAGCCACCATGCCTGGCCTCTAATCCAGGTCTCTTAACTCCCAATTTGATGCTGTTTACTTATTCTGTATATTTAAAAGTTTTCTTTGGAAAAGTGTTCACTCTTTTTCTTTTTGTTTCTGTGATAGATCCTGCCTAGTTAGAAGTTTATAGATAAGGAAGTTTGAGAAAAACAAGAGGCTCTAGGACAATTAATCATGCCTGTGGCTCTGCTCAGCATATCACTTGGGTTGTCAGCAAGAGCCACATGGACCTAGAATTGACCTGTCATCTTTGGAATGAAGTAGTGTTGCTGATTCTCTGCTTTGGCTCATTGGCTTATTAGCCATTTGATGTAGATTATTTTGTGGGTGGGGATTTTTAATAAATTTTTCAACCTGAATCATTTGGGAAGAGCAATGTTCTAGCTTAATGTATTATTTTGAGAAGTGATGTCCTCTTTCACGTAATGTTGGTCTCTCATGCAAGTAGGAGCTATGCCAAATATAATATCTCTGCTGAACTTTGGGTCACCTTTTTAACTAATATGTATCCATATGATTTTAACTAATATGTATGCGTAAGTATTGTGTCTCCTTATTTCCTAATTACAGTTATTTTATGTCATTTGGATTCCTTTTACTTATTCCATACTTGTAAAGCATTCGTATAAACTACTTAAATTATGGTTTTTATTGATGAAAATATTTTCATTTTCTCATAAGCCTCCTGCTCATTTGTCAAATTTTTCTTTTCCTACCCATAGTTCTACTTTCTTCCAGGCAGAGCTGTGGATCAAAGAATTGTAAGTTATTTTTGGTATCATTTTTCCTTCTCAATCACTTTGTTTTTTGCCAATAAGAAGTACCTGTTTAGGCTGGGTGTGGTGGCTCACGCCTGTAATCCCAGCACTTTGGGAGGCCAAGGGAGGTGGATCATCTGAGGTCAGGAGTTCAAGACCAGCCTGGCCAACATGGTGAAACCTCATCTCTACTAAAAATACAAAAATTGGCTGGGCGTGGTGGCACGCGCCTGTAATCCCAGCTTTGTGGGAGACTGAGGCGAGAGGATTGCTTGAACTTGGGAGTTGGAGGTTACAGTGAGCCGAGATTATGCCACTGCACTCCAGCCTGGGCAACAGAGTAAGACTCCGTCTCAAAAAAAAGAAAAAAGTACCTGTTTATACTTTTAAGTTGATGAGTTTTCAAAATTTTGTTGGAGTTGGAACATTTCTACACTTATGTTTATTAAATCTATAACAATTGTTGAAGCTAAATTAAATTGGAAAAATAGAGTTAGCTATTATGTAGTAGGGACAATAAATTATCCTATTTTGGCATTTGTAAAACTAATTTATTGAATAATTCATATTTCTGGACTTTGCAAAATCACTGAAAGCATTTAGTCTTGTTTAAGGAACTTACTTTATTGAGTTATCCAAACCCCTTGGTCTCAGTAATTTTTTAAAAATCTATCAAAAATATAGTATTTGAATTAAACTTCAGCAATATCTTGTATTAGTTTCTCCTTTGGGGCTCAATCCCATTTTTGGATTTCCGGACTGAAGTTTCGCTTTCATTATAATCTTAAAAACATGTTAAGAAAAGAACTATGTGTTTACAAATGTTAACAAGTCATCTGTTCACATTTAGCAATGCACTGATATTTTTAGTAATTTCAGTAAAAATAGTTCAAGTGTGGTGGCTCACATCTGTAATCCTAGCACTTTGAGAGGCCAAGGTAGGGGGGTCGCTTGAGCCCAGGAGTTTGAGACCAGCCTGGGCACCATAGTGAGACCCTATCTCTATAAAAAATAATAATAATGTCTGTAAAAAGAGTAGAGTAATTTCAGTAACATTATGTGGTTTCACTCTATGTCTTAAAATAAGGATGATAAGTTAGTATAAGGATTTTAGACTTTCTTTGTGAGGGTTCTGTATTTAATACTCAGTGTACATCAACAATACGTTTGATACTGAGAGTGGTCTACATTTGGTCACATTCCTTTTCATTTTCTAGAACTAGTGTTTATGATTCTCGAGCACGAGAAAGATTGCGCCAGATTGAAGAACAGAAAGCATTGGCCTTACAGCTTCAAAACCAGGTAAAAAAGAAAATTGGAATAATATTGCAAATAAATAGTACATCGAAATAGAAACTATTTTAGAAAGTTACCCAGATTTGGGTAATTGCTGTTGTAATTCCAAGATCGTATGGTAGCATAGCATGTTATAATATGTGGTAAATGTTCTCGGTCTGTCCAGTCAGTACTACTCATTGTACATAAGACAAATATACATAGTCCCCTACTTGTGATGGTTTGACTAATGATTTTTTGACTTTACAAAAAAGTGAAAGTAATAGGCATTTCAGCATGCTCCTTGACTTATGACAGGTTTATTAGGACATAACCCTATCATAAGTCAAGGAACAGCCACAGATTTCTTTATCCCGCTTATTCTGAAGTTTTATCTTTCAGAGATTGCAGGAGCGGGAACATACAGTACATGATTCAGTAGAACTGCATCTTCGTGTACCTCTTGAAAAGGAGATTCCTGTTACTGTTGCCCAAGAAACACAAAAAAAAGGTCATAAATTAACTGATAGTGAAGATGAATTTCCTGAAATTACAGAGGTAAATTACATACACTTAATTTCTACACCACCAAGTATTATGTTTAGAAAGAATTCCTCGGACGAATTTCAAACATAAAAGCAATAGTGGTCAAGCACGGTGGCTCACGCCTGTAATCCCATCACTTTGGGAGGCTGAAGCGGGTGGATCACTTGAGGTCAGGAGTTCGAGACCAGCCTGGCCAACATGGTGAAACCCCGTCTCTACCAAAAATACAAAAATCATCTGGGCGTGGTGGCAGGCACTTGTAATCCCAGCTACACAGGAGGCTGAGACAGAAGAATTGCTTGAACCCAGGAGGCAGAGGTTGCAGTGAGCCGATATCCTGCCTCTACACTTTAGCCTGGGTGACAGGCCAAGATTCCATCTCAAAAAAAAAAAAAAAAAAAAAAAAGCCGTAGAACACTTGGTATTTAGGTTTTCTTGTATATTTCTGCTTTCACTTATTTTACATACCAATCTGGGCTTTATTTTTAAAATATTGAAAATTTATGAAAGAACTGTTGGTGGCTTTTAACAACTTCAGTGGAGAAGCATTTAATACATTTGTCTTTCCTGTCATGTGGATTTTTACTTACTGCGCACATACAATAGTTTGATCCCAAATTGTAAGCTGAAGTTTGCTCTTTTTTTAAGTAATAAAACCCATTATAGAAAATTTAGAAAATACATGGAGGTCTGTGTACATTTTTAGATAATCCGTTTCTTTATCCATACTTCTCTTTGAAACCTACCTTGTAGCTGGTGAGCATAACACACTTACTATAGTTGTACTGAATTCCGTATTTTATATTTTAAAAAAAGATCTCTAAGAAAGTAATTTCTAAAAGATACTGCCTTTACTCTCTTACTATAACCTTTCGTGAAAAAATCTGTTTCTCAGGAAGTTGTTTGGACCAGAGATATAAAATATAGTTAATTTTTCTCATGGCTTAGAAAATTTGATAGCAGAAGGTTATTTCAGATTTTAGGATTAATATGGAAACAAGGATCTGAATGTTGTGCTGAAAAAGAGAAGGGAGGACTAGATGAAGTGTAAAGAAGTAATCAGGGATTACTGGGAAGGAATAGAAACCAAAATGTTACATAGAAGTAAACTGATTAACAGTAAATTTATAAACAATCGAATGGTGATAAATATAGTCTGAGGATTTCATGGGGCTTGGTGAGAAATATGGTTTTCCTGAAGCCACGCATGTTTGATGTCTTGACACCTTTTGTTTTCTTAGGAAATGGAGAAAGAAATAAAGAATGTATTTCGTAATGGGAATCAGGATGAAGTTCTCAGTGAAGCATTTCGCCTGACCATTACACGCAAAGATATTCAAACTCTAAACCATCTGAATTGGCTCAATGATGAGGTAATATTGCATCTATCTTTACATACAAATAACAAACATTAAGTGGCAGTTAAATTAAGGCATTATCTCACTATTTCTCAAAATGTGGTCCATGGATGACCCGCATTAAAATCACCTCTCATAGGCCTCTTCATTCTTGTAACCATGTGGGAGTGTGGTGGAGACAGGCATTTTTAACAAACATCTCAGGTGTATTTAAGAGTCTGAGAACCACTGAATTTACCTTTTCTTGTATTGAAGATTTGAACACTGAAGAAGACATTCACTCATTGGTATTCTCACTCTCTTTAAGGCTCTTGTTCTGCAGTTCATCTCTTCTGAACAAATAAGTATTAGCTGACCATTTTGCAGCATGAAGGAATACTTTGGGATTTCTTTATAGGAATCCAGTTTTACTTCCCTTTCTACCTAAGTTCTACTCATTTTAGATCGCTTACAAAATGAATGATAAGCTTTCCAAAATAGCCTCCATTTATGTATGATATTTTTTAAATGGACATTGACAAAGTTATATTATTATTAAATATTTGAGGTATTGGGAAAGTTACGGTCTTCACCTCCTAACTCCAGTTTATTTTAAGTATATTAATTACACTACAATTTTTTAACTGATCTATTCCTAAACCTAAACCTGTAAGTACCTATTTTATTTTAGAAGGTTATTTTTACAGCAAAGGAAAACTGGGTTGGGTATCTTTTCCTAAGTACCTTCTTTCTGTGAGCATCCCTGCCTAATCTGGGTATACTCAAGCTTCACAGCTGTGGAGGATCTTTAGTTTCTCAGTGTAGTAATCATTAAATATTTTAGATATCCATATCCTGTTTTTGCATGATCAAGACCTTCCAAATAATATTTGCTAATAACTATTGATCATTTACCTCATTAGGTACAATTCATGTTTTATGTGTTTTATTCTTGTAATAGTCATCATATCTTTGGAGGTAGATATGATAGTTTTATCATCTCCATTCTACAGATAAAGAAACAAGGCATAGAAAGATTTAAAAACTTGCAAGGTTATACAGCTAGTAAACAGCAGAGCCAAGATTAAGACCCAAGTATTGGGTCTTATCTACTATATCTTACCACCTCAGAATCTTAAATTGGATCCTAGTCTTAGGATCAGAAATATAGAACTTAGGAGCCATGTATCATGTCCAGGATGCTGGTTTTCTCTGGGGCCAGCCCCATTCTTTTTGCCACTAGTTGGTTTATAAGATAAAAATTTCAGAAGCTCATCACTCCGTGAATAATATCTGTGACCAAGAATAATAAGGAAGACATGGTTTGTTACTATCTTTCTTTAGAAGAAACCCTCTTTGCTTCTTTTGGCTCAGATATTACAACATTGGTTCAAATAATAGAAAAAAAAGAGTTCACCAAATCAAAGGAGGAAATGAAAATCAAGGATAGTTATAAGTATCCACTGTTAAGTTATTTTTGATCTGTGGTCTTTTGCCATTTTTTTTTCCTGCCATTGCTGGTGGGGAGAGGTCAGTTATTCTAAAGGGATAGAAGGCTTTAGTTTGTTGTAAGTCATGGAAAACCTCCTAGAGGGCAGCAATGAGTAGGATATGAGCTGAGTTCTTGCGATTTACTGTGGCATTTACCTCAGTGAGATTCCTTACAGAGACAGCATTCATCAGGACATATTTTCCATTCACTGGGCCCATCAGAGGCTGGAGTTTTAGCAAGCTAAGTTAATGGAAATTACATTATTTTAGAGGAGATGAGAGGAAGGAAAGATTCTTTGTCTGCTTTATCCCTACCACACCTAGCCATAACTTTTGTAGAAGGAGTGCATTTCTCCTCAGTTCAGAATAATGTTATCCTTGAAAGTGAGTGCCAATTCACATGTCCATAATAATGATGGGAGCTATCTTAAAAAGCACCATTTTCAAAGTACCATGTCTCGTAGGCTTTCAAAGTTACTGCCCTTGAGAAGCTAACATCTTGATGGAGTATTAGTAGATATCCTTAAGTATTGATACTCATTGAAGAATACTGAATTTTGGCCAGACGCAGTGGGTCATGCCTATAATCCCAGTGCTTTGGATGGCTAAGGTGAGAGGATCACCTGAGGCCAGGAGTTCAAGAGCAGCCTGGGCAACATAGCAAGACCCCATCTCCACAAAAAAATTAAAAATTAGCCAGCCATGGTGGCATGTGCCTGTAGTCCCAGCTGTTCAGGAGGCTGAAGCAGGAGGATTACTTGAGCTAAGAAAGGAGGATTGCTTGAGTTTAGGAGTTTTAGTTTATAGTGAGCTATGATCGAGCCACTGCACTCTAGACTGGGTGACAGAGCAAGACTCTGTGTCTTAAAAAGAAAACAAGACTTAATTCTGTTTCTCAGTTGTGAACTATCAGTCTTCTTTTGCAAATGATTTGTCCTCTGTTCAATTATCTTCTTCCCTCAAGTAGATATTTTCATTAATAATCATTTCTCTTCTTTTTCTGTTTCCTTTTTTATAAGATGTATTAAAACTTTCTCCAAAATAAGTGGCTGATATATTGTTCTTACCATTTTATAAACAAAGTACCATACTTCGTAGGATTTCAGAGTTAAAAAGGAATATAAGAACCAGGAAGTAAAAGGAATCAGATTCAGTTTATAAGGAAATTAAAACCCAGAAATCCTATTTTTGGAATATATATAGAAAGCCGTTAGGATACCCTGTTCCTAAAAGAAAAGTAGACCACAGTGCCTATTCATACAATAGGTTTTAAAAAAAATTTCATAAATGGATTTCTCTATAGGTGAGTTTGGTTAAATTCTGTACAACTTCAAAGGACTAATGATTGACAGGATTAATACAATAAAACGTCTCAAAAATGGAATGTGGGAACTGGCTGCCATATAAAGAATACCAAAGGAGGCAAGAAGACTGTTAAAATCAAGACACTGTAGATGGGGATTTCTATACTGGGTCAGGAGATGAGTTATTAATAGAAATGTCTAATTAAGGAAGGGAGGATGGAGTTAAAGCGAGGAGAAATTACGCTGGGAGCAGTGGCTCATGCTTGTAACCCCAACACTGGGAAGCTGAGATGGGAGGATTGCTTGAGCCAGGCTTTCGAGGCTGCCGTGAGTTATGATTGTGCCCCTGCGCCCCACTCCAGGGTGGGTGACAGAACAAGACTCTGAGACCCTGTCTCTTTAGAAAAACAGAGAAAGGAAAAATAAGTTGCAAAAGTGGAAGTAGATTGAAACAGTCAAGAAACAGAAGGAAATATTTTCAAATGGGTGTCATTATTAGAAACTATGCATTAATTCCTGGAGATTGAATTGGATGACTTCTGGAATCCCTTCCAACTTTAAGATTCTAGGTTTATTGTCCTGAGTACTGCTTTAGGCTTTGTGTTTCTCTTTATGGCCAAATGGTTCTCCTTTGAGGGACTAAGGATTGTTTTAAAAGGCATCAGATAAATTTAGAAATACATGGATATAATTTAGGTATACAAGTAAATAAAACTGACTTTTGCTTCTGGTCATGATAAAGGAAACAAAATTTACCCTTTCAGCTTAACTAGAAAATTAGACAAAACATGAAGCAACAATTTTCAGACATTGGGTAACAGGTAGTACCAGGCAGTGATCCCTGAGGGAAGGGAAATAAAAGGGATGCATGCTATAATATCCCCAGCTTTCTAGGGTGGGGTGTGTGTGTTGTGAAGGAGGGACTGGTAGAGCCTGTGCAGAGGGGCTTCCCTCCAGTCTTTGGCTGAGTACCAATTTGTGCATGTATGAGAAGAAGCTACCGGAGGCTGGGGAAAGAACCACCAGAAAGAAGGGATCAGCACAGTTTTAGAGGCGGCACAGGTGTCAGTAGTTTATGTTCCAACCGGTTAGAGTAGAAAAACCTCCTAAGTCACAGGGCATTGAATAGAATCCTCAGAGGGGTATTGCCTCAGAAATAGGGCGAAACTGCCCCTAGAATAAAACTGACCCTAGAATAAAACTGACCCTAGAGGATCACCTGAGGCCAGAATAAAGGCTGCTGTGGACCCACCATCACAAAGCCTAAAAACAAGCCTCAAAAGCCTGAAACCGATCCAGATAACCTATATCCCAGAGAAAAGCCTAACAATATTTAAAGGAATACAACAAATTCCAGCAACAACAAGGCCCAACATAAAATTTGCAATATCCAGCATCCAACTAGAAATGACCAGAAATACACGAGGAAGGAAAGTACAATTTATGATGAGGGAGAAAAGAAACACCCAGAAATGACCAAAATAATAGAATTGGCAGACAAGGATATTTAAAAAGTTACTATAAATATCTTCCACATATTCAAGAAGTTAGAAGAAAATGGACATCATGAGGAGAGAAATGGAAGATATTTTTAAACAAGACCGACATTGAATTTCTAGAAATGAAAAATATATCTGAAATAAAAATACATAAGGTAGTATTAATAGTAGATTAGACACTTCATAAGAAAAAATTCGTAAACTTGAATAGCAGTAGAAACTGGAATGTGAGACACACAATAAAAGTCAAAGAAAGATGTCAAGAGCGTCAGTGAGCTGTGGGATTATACCAGACAGGTTAAGCATGTAATTGGAGTCCCAGAAGGAAAGGTGGGGGTGTAGGTGGTGTTAGAAATTTATTTAAAGAAATAATGATGGAAGATTTTTCAAATTTGAAAACTGAACTGACAAGTTTGAGAAGTTCTCTATACCCCAAGTAGAAGAAACATCATGCTAAAATGTATAGTAATCAAGTTGCTGAAAACTGGTGATAAAAATACTAAGTGCAACCAGAAGGAAAAAGGCACATTAAGTACAGAAGAACAAAGGTAGGTATAACTGTCAGAAATAATGTAGGCCAGAAGACAATGTAGCTACATCTTTAAAGTACTGCAGAAGAAACAAATTTGTCAGTAGAAATTCTATACCCAGCAAATATATCTTTCAAAAAATAAGGCTGTACTTTTCCAGACAAACAAATGCTGATAGAGTTCATCACCAGCAGGCCTGTACCAGAAGAAATATTATGTGTTCTTCGGGCAGAAGAAAAATTGCAAATGGAAATGTCAGTCTACACAAAGGAATGAAGAGGAGTGGAGTTGTTCTCATTTTTTCATATGTCTAGAAGAGAGGTGACTAAGGCAGAACTAAAACAACATACTGTGGGATTTATAACATACAGAAGTAAAATATAATCACAGCACAAAGAAGGAGACAAAATGGACAAATATACTCTTGGAAGATCCTTATACTCTACATAAAGTGGTATAATGTTATATGAAGGTAGACTATGATAAGTTAAAGGCATAGTAAATCATAGAGTAACCACTAAAACATAAAAATTAAAAGCAAGATATATTTACTAAGCCAATAATGGAGATAAAATGGAACTTTAAAAATCCAAAAGAGTTGGAAAGAAGAAAAAAGATAAAAAGAACAGAACAAATAGGAAAAAAGAGCAAGATGGTAGATTTAAACCCAACCACATGAATGTTAAATGTAAATTACCTAGGTCAGCATTGTCCAACAGAAATATAATGTGAGCCACATATTTTAAATTGTCTAATAGTTACTTTTAAAAAAGTAAAATGGGCCGAGTGCAGTGGCTCATGCCTGTAATCCCAGCACTTGGGAGGCCAAGGCGGGTGGATCACTTGAGGTCAGGAGTTCAAGACCAGCCTGGCCAACATGGCGAAACCCTGTCTCTACTAAAAATACAGAAAATTAGCCCGGCATCATGGTGTGTGCCTGTAATTGGGAGGCTGAGGCAGGAGATTCACTTGAACCCAGGAAGCAGAAGTTGCAGTGAGCCGAGATCGTGCCACTGCACTCCAGCCTGGGTGACAGAGCAAGACTCTGTTTCAATTAAAAAATATACACATATATAAAAAATATATATTTAATATATGTTATATATAAATAATATATTTTTATATAAAAACATATAATATAGACCGGCCACAGTGGCTCACGCCTGTAATCCCAGCACTTTGGGAGGTAGAGGCGAGTGGATCACCTGAGGTCAGGAATTTGAGACTAGCCTGACCAACATGCTGAAACCCCGTCTCTACTAAAAATACAAAAATTAGCCAGGTGTGGTGGCAGGCGCCTGTAATCCCAGCTACCCGAGAGGCTGAGACACAGAATCGCTTGAACTGGGGAGGTGGAGGTTAAAGTGAGCTGAGATCACACCACTGCACTCCAACCTGGGCAACAGAGTGAGACTTTGTCTCAAAAATATATATAATATATATAATATTAATATATATTATATAACATATATAAAAATATATAAAATAATATATATGTAATATATATTTGATATATGTATATGTAATATGTAATATATATAATATATATCAAATATATATTTTGTATATAATATATAAAATGAAATAACATTATTTAACCCAATATATCCAGAATATGTCATTTTGGCATGTAGTCAAAATACTATTGAGATATTTTACCTTCTCTTTGAAATGTGCTATGCAGTTTACACTTATAGTACATCTCTAGTTGGATTAGTCACATTTCAAGTGCTCAATAGTCACATTTGGCTAGTGGCTGCCTTACTGAACAGTATAGGGTAAATAAACATCCAATTAAAAGTAAGAGATTGGCTCTCCTTGGGGAGGCCAGCAAATTTCCAGATAAAGGGAGCTGGTGGGCAGGAAAAAGGCATGCAGCGGCCCTCTTGAGCCAGAAGAATAGCTGCTGACTGATGCCTGGGGGACCAAGCCCATAATTGTGGAGCTGAAGCTGCACTGTGTCCCTTGCTTCAGTCTGACCTTTGGGGAGCCTGCACAGTTCTGACCTCAGTTAGGAGCTGAGGGGAGAAATTTGAGAATGTTTGGCCCTGTGTAACAGCAAAAGGATTCATTGGTGAGGGTGTCTGGCAGGTATCCGTAAAGATAATAAGATGAAGGGAACATCGCTGTTTGGAAAGTGTCGTGATACGATACACAAGTTGTTCTGCCTCTGTGGCTGTAAGGCCTACCGCCTTCAGGAGTCAACCTGTGGCAAATGTGGCTCCCCTGCTAAGGGCAAGAGAAAGTATAACTAGACTGCCAAGGCTAAAATAAAATACCAATGCGACTGGTTGAATGAAGCACCTAAACATCATATACTGCAGATTTAGGCATGGACTCTGTGAAGGAACAACACCTACACCCAAGAGGGCAGCAGTTGCATCATCCAGTTAATCTTAAGAATTTCAGTGATTAGTCATGAAATAAATATTCTGGTTTTTAAAAATGTATATATGTTAAACATATGTTTATATGTATATGTTATATCTATATTACATATATGTGAAAGGAGGCAGAGATTGTCAGATTGGATTAAAAAGCTGTCTGTAAGAAACCATTTATTTATTATTTATTTTTGAGATGGAGTTTTGCTCTTGTCACCCAGGCTAGAGTACAGTGGTGTGATCTTGGCTCACTGCAACCTTAGCCTCCCAGCTTCAAGTGATTCTCCTGCCCCAGCCTCCTGAGTAGCTGGGATTACAGGCACCTGCCACCACACCCAGCTAATTTTTCTATTTTTATTAGAGATGGGTTTTCACCACGTTGGCCAGGCTGGTCTTGAACTCCTGATCACAGGTGACCCACTGCCTTGGCCTCCCAAAGTGCTGGGATTACAGACGTGAGCCACTACGCCTGGCCAAGAAACCATTTTAGATGTGAAGACATAGGTTTACAAAAGTTAAAGGACAGAAAAAATATACCCTGCAAACATGAATCAAAAGAAAAAGTGACTTATTAGCATTATACAAATTAGATTTCAGAACAAGGAATATTATCAGTAATAGAGACATTTCTTAATGATAAAAGGGTCAGTTCATCAAGAAGGCTTAACAACCTAAATATGTACACACCTAATAACAGAACTTCAAAATAGGTGAAGCATAATCTGATAGAACTGAAAGGAGAAATAGACAAATCTATTACTATTGGAGGTTTCACTGCTTCTGAGTAATGGATAGAATAAGTAGAAAATCAGTAAGGATGTAGAAGACTGGAACAGTTAGATCGATCCTATGCACCCAAATGTTTGTACACCAGAAACACTTTTTCCTCTACTCAGCCCTCTATGCCCTATCCTACGTGGAGAAGCAGGATAACTGGAGCATTTCCTGTCTCTCTATTATTTTCCCTCCAACACCCTATTCTCCCTCTCATTCCTTGCTGTCAGTTTACATGGATGAATTGGAAAAATAGCAAGCTGACATGTCTCTTTTTTGGGGGATGGGTTCTACTCTATAAACACATATTAGTTATTACCAGTTGTTTCCAATTGGAAAAGCATTGGACTGTTGGAATACAGTATTTCTTAACTTCACCAGCTAGTGAAAGGCCAACGAGAACCAAACTCATAGGAAATATGGGGGACAGGAGGATAGTGAAGGAGGAATTAAGATAGAATCGACATAGCAGACTGTAATTACATTGAAGCCACAGCTAACCAGGCAGACTAATTACCTACTTGGTAAGCTTCATCTCTGAAAAGGAAGAGATGTCTCTCGGCTGTTCAGCATCACAATAGCCTAGTGTATAGAGAGCATATTCTTACTTGATTTGTAGTATAAAATAAGAAGTAAAACTTTATAGTGAAGTACCAAAGTCACCTGATTTTTATTGCAGAATCAGAATCTGGAACAGAGCACTTGCATTTTGATGAACACTCTTTTTTTTTTTTTTTTTTTTTCCGAGTCAGGGTCTCACTCTGTAACTCAGGCTAGAGTGCAGTGGTGTGATCATAGTTCACCGCAGCCTCAAACTCCTGGGCTAAAGTGACCCTCCTGCCTCAGCCTCCCAAGGAGCTGGGACCACAGGAATGTGCCACCATGCCTGGCTTTTTTGTTTATTTTTAGTTTTTAGAGAGAAAGTCTCACTATATTGCCCAGCCTGGTCTCAAATTCCTGGCCTCAAGTGATCCTACCACCTTAGCCTCCCAAAGTGCTAGGATTGTAGGCAGGAGCTCACGCCCAGCTTTGTCTAGCATTCTAACTTTCAGAATATATATATATATTTTTTATGGGAATGGGGGGAATTGGTAGTGGTCATAGTTTGATAATTGTTTCCAAGGAGTAGTTAAATTTGAGTGATGCTCAGTAAAGGGAGGAAACAGCCTGCAAAACATTTAAGTTCAACTAGACAAACCTAGCCTTAGGAATAGGTTTTCCTTAGAGAATAAAAGCTGATTGCATAAGAAGGAAAAAAACTAGGCAAAATGAAATAAATTAGTTAAGTGAATATGATGAATCCACCATGTGCTTGTACACTTATGTGTGGAATAAAATGATCAGAACTAAAGTTTTCTAACATGACTCTTTGGCATCCACATTATTATGGTTTATCTCTTTGAAGTGTTTCTCAATAGAACTAGCCCTGATTAACCAGGGATTTATGGAAGGTCACATGGAGAATAGTAGTTATTCTCCATAAATGACTCCATTAACATGTTGCTTGCCTTTCTCTAAAATTTTAGCTATAATTCTGATAATTTGTTCCTTGAATTGGCATGTGAGAAAAATTCTGTGTGCATGTTCGCAGTGAGGGAAACCTGCCTTTCTGGTTTCTGTAATATGACTAGGTTAACTCCTATGAGTGAATGACCTGACCCACTATTCAAATGCTGCTGTTCAGTTAGTCTTTTGGACTTTGTGGTTGACAAGGGTAAATTTAATTTGAAAATCAGAATGGGGAGGTCAAGGTGAAAATCTAGAGAGGTAAAATTGGAAAAACGGCTTTTGTCCCCCCAAAAGTTGTCTTAATCTCTGCTCAGAAGTATTGTCATGCGCAGGCCTTTTAGAACATTTTTTCTCAAGCTGATTAGACAGGTTCAAAGTATAAGCATGAGAATGGCTAAAAATCAAGACTTTACTGGTAGTGAAATATTTTATTTCTAAAAACATGAGAAAACAATAGTTTGGCTGGTTTACTGGGGAAGAAGGAAGATGCAAATAGCATTGGTCATTTATGTCATTGTGGTAACATTAAGGAAAAGGGGATTGAATCTTTAATTTGAAAACATTGTAGGCGTTTCTCTGAAAGAAAAGCTTTTTTCAGCTTCACCCTGGCAGCTCTTCAAATAAAATCTCGGAGGAACAAGGCACTATAAACAACCCACCCATCCCTAAACATGACTGCATAGACAAGTAGTTGCTTATGGCCAAGCCTGCGAAGGCAGCAGGAAGGGCAGCTCCTTAAGCACCAAGAGCCACAATGAGCAAATAGAGGCAAGTGTGGGTCCCAGAAAAGGTGACAGGTGGACTAACGTTGACAGTAGTCCTCAGATTGTGGTATAATGGCGAGACAAACAGCAAGCACAGGGCTGATCTACTTTTAGCTCCTTATTTCAAAGGGAATTTAGGATCTGCTGATGCTAAGAGAGTCTTGTTTGAGTAAAGGGCTGTTGCCAACTTGGCGTAGGGGACCGTTGTCTTCACAAAATGCAAGCAAATGCTGTGACCATCACTGCTCCTCTTTCATCTTGAACACTGTGATCCCTTCTCTCATTTCTTTTTCCTTCATCTTCAGCCCTCCTCTGTGAGATGACATGTAGGACTTCTTTGTTCTCTCTTAGCTTGTTTTTTTGGTATGATGGTGTCTTGGCTGAACTGTGGCAATTTTCCTCATTTGGATGGAGTAATAGCTAAAAAATTGAGGAGAAAGACTTGAATCTAAATTCTGTCTGAGATGTCAGATTTACATTCTCAGCTAATGTGGGGAGCATTGAGGTCACCAAACTCCCTCCTACTGGGATCTAGGGGAAATGAAAAAGAACCCAGATCATTCCTTAGAGCTAATTAACTAGTTGACTTTGGAGGAGGCCATTTCCCTCTCAGTTGAGAAACTTTGGTTGGGTGCAGCAATGGAAGAGGAATTCTCAAAAGGGAACAGATACCATGTCTGATCACTGGGGTTCTCTGTTCTTGTTCAACTGTGTTGGTCTTGAGCTTTCTAGTGAACCCTCTCAAGGTGAAAAAACAAGCAAAACTCAGGCTGTGTAAGTCCAGCTAAGCTTCCTTGGTTTCTGGAACTCTTTCCTCTTGAAAAATAGAATAGTGATGTATAGCATGACACTCATTTATGTCATTCTTTTTTTTTTCACTTCAGACTTACAATTCCAGAGGTAATCTCTGATAGACACCTAGGGGAGATGTATCTCCATGGCTGTCAGGTGCTTCACCGTCCTTATCTCTCTGCCTGGTCCCTCCTGCTTCAGTCGTTATTTCTTGTTGGAGTATATAAGCTGTCTGCCCCATGGAAGGTTTCACTTACAGTGACTGGCAGGTCATTTGCTTATGTCTTGGGTTGAAGGGCTTAACCTATAACGTGGCCAACATTATAAGATGGGTAGAAGGCCAGAGGAATCAGTGAATTCCTTCTTGCCAATTTTTCCTCATTAGAGAACATAGTTTACAGCCTAGAAATCTGTACTTGCTGAGAAGATCCTACTGCATTTGTGGCTGCCTTTAGAAACCTAGAGGCATCCTTTAGCACCATTATCCTGAGGGGCAGAGTTAGATTGGAAACTTATAGTTGAGAAATACCTGATTCTAATTGTGTCTTGATTAAGTGTCATTATCTATAACAACTGAGCTCCAGTTATCTGTTGGGCATCACACTAGGCAGAGAATAAGCCATAACCTGAGTCCTTTGGGCTGACTGGGCCTGTTGCTCAGTCATCAGAGCTGCAGAGAAAACAGTGTCTTTCTTCAGTCCTAGCCTTTCCCACCTCAGAGTTCTGCCTCATGGCGAGTGTGGTTTCCCCGCAGCTGCCTAGGCATCCTCATCTATAGGCCCTTTCTCTGGTCTAGACCATGCTCCGGTGTGTTCCTGGCAGTGTTCCCTGCTGCCTACCCAGTATGTTGTTGCTTACTGTTGGGCAGTAGCTCACTGTTCTGGCATCCTGGTGTGTAAATATTTGTCAAAGAACAGGGGCATTTTCCCATTCCCCAAAAAGCATTCTGAAAAATGTGCCTGTTTTCTTAGTCATATTTCCAAGCCGTGGATCAGTTAGCCCATTCATTCCTTGCAGTTGACAGACACTGGCGTGACCTCAGCTGGCCACATAAAGTAAGTATGCAGTAACTTCCGGCACAATAACTTTCAGGTTTTAGTACCAAGAGTCCTGGACCTAATGGAACCATACACAACACAGTCACTATTAGAGAAGATGTTGTTTCATTAACAGAAAGAATCACACATCTCCCCACTCAGGCATTGTAATTTCTTTCCACACTTGATAGTGAAGGCATAAATGGAATCAACAAAGATGAGAAAGCTAACCATATAGATTCTGGGGTAGAACTTTACTCTTCATGTTTGTGACTTGACTTTTAGGTCTCACATAAGGTAGGTTTTTATGCTTCCATGTGTGCCTTTATATAAAGGTGACGTTGCTGAGCTACTATCAGTTTACAGGTGTTTTTCTAATATAATTGATGGCTTCTCCTGTCACTTAGTTCTACTTGCGACCAAAAGAGTTTCCTCTGAGAGTTGAAAAGGCAGTCTCAAACCGTAGAGCAGAGTTTTCCATCTTTGTGCAAAAACATGTGGCTCTGATATAAAGTGTGAATTCTTGATTTTAACTTGACTAACACTAGGCTCTAACTGAGCTCAGTATCTACTTAAATTGCTATCACAGTTCCAGTAGGTAAAGGTAACTGCTAATGTACCTTATTAAACTGTTTGCATGCCTTCCTTTCCTTTTCTATAAGCCTCACCTTCTAACATCCCTGTCTTTCTGCAGTCTTTTGACCTAACCTTCAGTCTTCTTCAAGCCTCGCCAGCGTCTGCCCATTGGTACTCCCAACCCCATAATATATGTCAGCTTTTTCTCTTTTCACTGTTTATAGCACTTCAGCCTTCCCCCTTCTAGTCAGAATTTGATTTAGAGAAATGAGTCTGTTGGATGTTGAAGACTTAATTCAGTTTATTAGGAAACAATTACATATGCTATTCAATACAGCAACTGCAACTGCTTTGAAAGGCTAGGCCTGAGTGTCTAATAGGTGTAACTTCTTCCCACAGATCATCAATTTCTACATGAATATGCTGATGGAGCGAAGTAAAGAGAAGGGCTTGCCAAGTGTGCATGCATTTAATACGTTTTTCTTCACTAAATTAAAAACGGCTGGTTATCAGGCAGTGAAACGTTGGACAAAGAAAGTAGATGTATTTTCTGTTGACATTCTTTTGGTGCCCATTCACCTGGGAGTGCACTGGTGTCTAGCTGTGAGTACCCCTTTCATTTTTGATAAAATGTAAAAGCTATGTAATTATAGAACACACAAAGGGTAGTGAGTAGTAGTTCTACATTTTCCCTTGATTGTTGAGAGAAAGAGTGTTTAGTAGTAGGTTGACTAAAATCAGATAGATCAATGAAGTTCCTATCAAGATTGGGATATAGATTTTGAAGAAAGCTATGGAATTTCCTTTTCTGGAAATATTTAAAAGAGAGTTATAGGGTGTCTAAGCAGTCTTAAAGGAAGGCATGGGGGGAAAAAGTGACTTATTAATGATGCTGCCACTCAGATTCTGTGACTGTTATTTTCAGCCTAATCGTGACTTACCTTGCATACTTGGTAATTTAATATTTTTATGACTCTGTGAGCATTAGCCTAATGTGTTAATAAAACTGTTTCACAGTCTGTTTTGGATTACATTTGAAAAGCATAAAGCTAAAAGGAACTTCTCAATATAAAGAAATAAAACCCAGAATCTGCTCACCATCTTTCTGAAACTGTGGAAATGATTTTGAGATACTCACCTTATATTCCCTGAAAATCATGTAGTTTCTTCACTGTTGCCCACTTTGCAGAGGGAGAGAATGAACATTAGAAAAAGGCTTCACAGCAGTAATGGGGCCACCCGTTGATCAGTGGCATCATAGTTTTATGTGAATAACCCCTTCATTTTTTTTCTCTGCAGATTAAGCATAATATAATGCAAAGTATCAGTCAAACTTATCATGATTTTGTAGGAAGTCTGGCAGAAGGTTCCAAAGGGCAGGAAAGAGAAAAGCTTAAACCAGTTTTCTTCACTTCATAAACACTCAGATTTTTTTTCTTATTCTCAGGTTGTGGACTTTAGAAAGAAGAATATTACCTATTACGACTCTATGGGTGGGATAAACAATGAAGCCTGCAGAATCCTCTTGTAAGTAGGGAGTTGAGGACAGAAGAGTTTGATATCGGGTATATGTGGTGTTTTTCCAGTAATAGAACTCAGTTGTTTGATACCTTCAGTGGAGTGATTGATAAAATCTTCATATTAAGTAAAAATGCATATTTTGTGTCTAAGTAAGTTTAGTTTAAAAACAATACCAAAGTAAGCCCTAATGGGAGCAATTACTATCCTAATGCACTAAAATATAGACTAGATATAAAGATATAGATGCTACTTAGAAATCATTTAATCCGACCTCCTCATTTTTCAAATGAAGAGACCAAGGCCCACAGAGGTGCCTTTGATTTGCCCAAGTCCTATTAGTTAGTGGCTCAGGTGGGAAACCAGAATGCAAATCTCTTTATGCTCCACCTGTTTCATTTTCCAAAACACCTATTCCTCACTGTACCACTCTGATGGCCAGGAGGAAGTAGATTCCACAATGGTAAACAGTTTGCACTTAAGAGTGCTCTATCGAAGGTATACTCAATACATTGTTGATTTGGATTTAATTTTTACATAGGAGAACCAAGCCAACAATAGTAAATAAATACCTCAGTAGTGCCAGAAAAGCACTTTTCTTCCATTAGATTGAGTTCTAAAGGACCATATAAACCAAGGAAAAGAATAAAAAGAATCGTTCCTCAGAAGGAATGGTAGGTAGAAGGAGCTTAACTAGTATAGGCAGAGGTCATGTTCCTTTTGAGTTGACAGAGTGGACATTAGAAGAGGCAAGCTAGAAGAGGCAAGCTCAGCTCTGGAGAAAACTGAACAATCCGGGGATTTCTTGCCAGCATTATATACTCTTTTCCTCAGAAGAGCAGATGAAACAAATTTGTTCCTAGGGATTGTCAGCTGCATTCTTAGTGTGGCAGCTGTCATCCATGTTCTGCACTGCTTGTCTCATTCTCTCCTGATACCTTTAGGCAATACCTAAAGCAAGAAAGCATTGACAAGAAAAGGAAAGAGTTTGACACCAATGGCTGGCAGCTCTTCAGCAAGAAAAGCCAGGTACTTTTCATCTTGATGAAATAAAAATCCTAAGAGTAGGGTATCTGGGGAGGAAAGAATTTTACTGCTTAATTCCCAGGGATCACCTGTCTTAGTGTCTAGCCTGACTTCAGCTTGGTTGGTTGGTTTCTGGGGGAGGATAAATTAAGCTATCCGTAGGAAAACAGTGTGTTTCTTATGTAGAACTAGGTTTGCTAAATGCCCAGATATTTTCCTAAGCTTTTCACTCCTAAGGGGAATGTTTGCTGATTATTTGGCCTCTGGGGGAGGAAGCAGTTTTTATACCTTTAGGTGCCATGGAAGTCTGAGATAGTCTCCAGTGTGATTACTATGAAGTACATAGACCTGACTGGAATGTTATATTTTGTTTCTTTGAGCCTCTGTTGTCCTGACTGAGGGGGCCAGAGTCATCTGTTTATAATTTAGAGAAACCTGTATAATTTATATCGTTTCGTTCTTATTTTTAATCTAAGAAGGAGAGAAGCTTGGAAAGATGTCATTTTTGTTTTTGTTGGTCTTCCAGGAAATTCCACAGCAGATGAATGGAAGTGACTGTGGGATGTTTGCCTGCAAATATGCTGACTGTATTACCAAAGACAGACCAATCAACTTCACACAGGTGAACTGAGCCTTCCATAGGGAGCTCTAGGATTACTTTGTCTCCAAGCTGCCCTGTAGATGTTTTTCTCTCCAGTTCTCTTTAGGGGCCTCTGCCCTAACCTTTAGCGTGCTTCAGCCCATGATTCATAACACTGATGGTTACTGCCTGAGCCACATCACAAAAGAAAGAAAATTAGTGATAAACCACGTCCTGGGTTACCACACCTCGGTTATTGTAGTAAAAGTTTCCTGGTTAAGAGCAGAACCTTCTCTGCCTGTCTCCTCTACCTACTGTAACTTCTAAAGAGAACTGGGACCATAGCAAGTTTCTTTAGTTCCCTTGCATTCCGTTAGTAGTCAGGTTTGGGAATAGGCCATACCTCAATCTCTTAGTGTAATTTGTTATGCTGCCCCCTCCCCTGACCCCTCACTTGATGAATCTGGTCAGTCTTCTATTAGAGAGTGATTGGTCATTTCTGTCCATGTGGTCCCTCAGACCAGAGTGGATTGAGACTAGAGATTATGGTTTATTCTGATGTGTTCTCCACTTAAGTCTTTTACTTCTGTTTGAATCAGTGGCTTTACCAGATTTTTCTACCATAGCCCTTTGTCTAGACCAGCCTGAGCTGACTCTTGAAGTTCCCTTAATTCTTCTAAAAAGTGAATTTTTTATTTTTAGGCCTAGGCTCATATCCTCTTAAAAGTTCAACATAGAGGACTTATTAGACACCATTCTCAAAATTCTTAGAGACATGTGGGCACAGCCTGGGGATTCCTGGAAATACCCAGTGTAACTTCTAAGGCTATAACAATGAAAAATAGCAATAGAAATTACAATAGAAAAAATAATGAAAAGAAAAAAACCACATGTAACCAAGAATGAATAATTTAAAAGACCAGAAATACAACTGAGACTGTTTGTTGAAAACCTTGCAAAAGAAAGAAGTATGGGGAAAGGAGTATTAGGTCTAGACAAAAGCATTGAAAATTAAGGGTGTCTCTGTGTCTCTACAGCAACACATGCCATACTTCCGGAAGCGGATGGTCTGGGAGATCCTCCACCGAAAACTCTTGTGAAGACTGTCTCAGTTAGCAGACCTTGACCATGTGGGGGACCAGCTCTTTGTTGTCTACAGCCAGAGACCTTGGAAACAGCTGCTCCCAGCCCTCTGTTCTTGTAACACCCTTGATCCTGGACCAGGCCCTGGCGAGATGCATTCACAAGCACATCTGCCTTTCCTTTTGTATCTCAGATACTATTTTTGCAAAGAAACTTTGGTGCTGTGAAAGGGGTGAGGGACATCCCTAATCTGAAGAGAGAGACTGCTTTTCACTTCTTCAGTTCTGCCATCTTGTTTTCAAAGGGCTCCAGCCTTGCTCAGTCCCTAATTATGGGACTGAGAAAAGCTTGGAAAGAATCTTGGTTTCATATAAATTCTTGTTGTTAGGCCTTACTAAGAAGTAGGAAAGGGCATGGGCAAAAGGTAGGGATAAAAACCACCAGCATATACAGGACATACACACACACCCACACACACACACACTTTTCACGATGTATAGTCAGGAATGTGACTGTAAACTGGATTTTGGGGCACAGACGTAAGTCCCCTCCTCCAGGACCTTTCCTATTTATATGTCCCTATACAAAATCCACCTGCTTTTATACGTAGCTGTTTTATCACCTGTAGCTTCATCCTATCCGGAGGCACAGCACATGAGCCCTGGACAGGTCCCAAAGTTCCAAGCAGTCCTTTCCTTAAAAGCAGGGGTTTGCATGTGCTACCAACACATGATATGGGGAAGACCCACCCAGGGAGCGGTTTCAGTGGTGCAACAAAGCACCACTTTTACTGTTGCCTGCTTCTGACCAAGAAGAAGAAGGACCTTAGTATTTAGCATAAAATTCCAGCGTTGGATGAATGCAGGTCTAGTTTGGTCTGTGGCTAGTTTAAATATGTTTCTAACCACAGAGAATTTCATATGTATACATATATATATACATATATATGTATATATATGTATAAAATTTCACAGGGATATGCTATTTTTTTCTTTTTTAAAGACTGAATGTGTTCACCATTTAGCCTGTAGATTTATTTCCATTTTCCAAATTCCAGCACACAGAGATCCCAGCCCCTATGAGTAGGGTGTTTGTGGACTACCTAATGGAATATTTTGAGGCCTGGATGAACTTTGCCATATGGGTAGAGGTTACAGAGGGGGATGATATTTTCAGCTAAAAAAAAAACGGGTGGAGCTTGGACTGATCAACTTGAGATTTTAAAACTGCTATTCCTTTTCTTTCTAGCATCTCTCCCCACCCTCTGAGAGCTCCTCAGGCTTAGATAGTGATCAATGCCAGTGTCATTTTGTACTTAAGTTCCAAAGTAGGAACATTTTATACTTTTTTCTGTATTGTAATAGGTAGTTTTGTATGAAATCTTTTCTCCTCTCCCCTTGTACCGCATTCTTTCCAGCATTGTGCTTTTTCCCTGGGCTTATTTGAAGATTTTACTGTTTTATACAAGCTTGTTTAGTACATTTTTCTATGTTTTACCACAAGTTACAATTTGAAAAGAAAACTATTTTTTTTAAATATTCCATTGTTAACTGAATGTTACTGTTTCCACTCCAGCAACTACATGTCCTACCTTCAACTGCCTGCCTTTTGGGGAAAGACCACCTTTTGTGTGCTTGTTTTCTCTCTCTCTCTCTCTTTCCCTTTCTGTTTCTGTCTCTCTTTATTTTTCTTTCTTTTTCTTTGTTTTGAGTTTTCTATAGGAAATAAATAGCTTTCTATATATGAGTTGCTGGGGACCTTCACATTCTCTTTTAGAAAGCTGTGGCATGCAGGCTCATTGCAGGACTCCTGGAATATTGTCTAGTTCTTGGCATTTACTGTATGTAAGCAACAACTTGAAAGGTGGCAATATGGTATAGATTTGGACTATAAATCAAAAGACCTTTTTCAGGTTCTTTCACTATTATCTGGGGGACTCAGAACAAGATTGTTCTCTGTATTTATTGTTTGTCCATTTAGATAACATCTGTCTTACCTTCCTCACAGACTTTGTACAGACCAAAGCAACAAATATTTATTGCCATGTATAGCAGAAAATGAAACATGCAACAAAAGCACTTTGAAAAATATATAAGGAATTGTTGAGCCTGTCTGAATTTGGGCCCCCTTTCTGACTAATGCAGTTTTGCACAAGGTAGAAGTTAGTGACCCTGAGACCATCTTACCACCCTGGACCTGGTCCAAATACAGACTTACACAGTGGACCATTCTTTCCTGAGCTAGCCAACAGGATCAGGAGTAGTATCTGGAAACTTTCCCCTTTGTTTAGGGGTAGACTTTGATGACCAGGAAAAAATATATATATTTCTGCATTTTATGGCCCAAAGGCATGTTATTAATGTCTTATGTAATTTGCTTTAAACTAAGTAAGACTTTTTCCTCCTGTCTTCCCCTTTCTCCTGTGTTCAGTGTTCATATTCACCTGCCTTCCCTAAGAAAGGAATATTTAAGGGATGATACACACTAGATGCCAGCTATAGAGATCTCAACAGAAACCATAGACCCAAGAATCACTCTGAGACCCTGAACAGAGAATACCAGATAGACCTTTCTTATCCATTTGAGAAACACATGGTCTGAGGCACAGAGGCTAGTTACATCCCATTTGTCACCTGGGACCCACCATTGCTCCCAGGAGTCCTATTTAGGGTTGAATGTAAGAGTACTTTTCCCTCATCCAGCCTGGGGAATTTGTGTCAACTGACTCCTCTATATGAGATGCTTCATACTTCTATGTGGAATTAATTTCTGTATTCTTTAGCCACTGTAATCATGCTGGCATCTTCTACCCACTGCCCCCAGCAATGTTAGCACCAAGATCCTGAGGTAGAAACACAGATAACCTAGAAAAGCACTTCCACCAACCCCGTCCCATAGCCTGTCCATTACTGCCTGGTTTTACATGGCCCTTAAGCAGCTCTAGTGGGTAAAGGGGGAAGAGTTCACTTAAGAGCCCCAATGTTTTTAATGTTGCAGCTTCTGGTCCTGTGCCATCCCTCCGGCTTTTCAATATGTCTTGCTGGAGTAAGAGAGAGGACTGACACCTGCGGTTTCTTTTTGTTTGGTCCACCTGGATAGACCAACATGAGGTGGAATATGATGCTTTCACCCTGGGAGTTCACATACCTAAGAGAGTCGGAAAAAGAGGTGTTAGATTATTAGGCCCTATTGTTAAACAGGCCACGTGCTAAACTCCTGGGAAGGGTACCTTATTTCCCTGCCCAGGAGCAATGCATCCACAGCTTGGAACTTCAAAAATATGGGAAGGGACAAAGTTCATCCCAGCATCCTTTATTATAGTCTAGGGCCTTGTTTTACCTGTACTGACTCCTAACATCTGTCTACTAAGAAAACACACTACTATTCCCAGCTTTGAAGGTGGAGAAGGAAACATGGGACAGAGGGTTATGCGGGTCACCTGTTAAAATAAAGGATACTTACGCATACTTCCTTTGTGGGAGAGAAAAGAGTGGCTAGGAGGCTTTGATCTGGAGAGGGACCTTGAGGAAATGTTATTGCGGGCTATCTCTGGCCTGTCAGGGAGATGGTAGGGATAATTCCAATTGTGTGAATGGTTGGACCAGGTGTCCGGGGGCCTTATCAAAGTCTTAAGATTCTGGAATGGTATTAAGCGCCACAATGCTGCTGGGAAAGGGAAGTCAAGGCAGAGATTCAAAGTTAAATTTTTAAGGCCACTGGCTTAACACTGGCTTGGTTTTAGAGTTAAGACGACAAGACCTTAGCTGCAGACTTTTCTCCATTCCAATCTAAGGAGTAGCCATCAATTCCTTACTTCTGGAGATTGCCTTATCCTTTGCAGAACACAAGTGCTAGGAAAGGAAAGTGTGGGAGAGTGGCACACAAGAAGTCCAGAGTTCAGTCCACTGGAGACCCCTCATTCAATTTACTTTTATTCTTTTCACAAATACCTACTGAGTAATCATACGCAAATCCCATCTCTTTGATGCCTTCCCTGATCACATGATCTTAAAATCTCTCATCTGGACATCTGCAGCCCTTATAATCAGAAAATAATATAAGTCCACATTGTCTTTGTATTGTAATTCACCTTTTGCATCATGAATGAACTGAGACATGTAGCCACCAAGGGCAGGTAAATGATTTAGTGCTTTTCTTTCGAACCAGGAGTAAAAGCTGTTTCTTTCTGACCTGCCAGTGATGAGGTAGAGGTAATTATTCAACATTTATTTAGAAAGACAACATCGTAGGCCAGGCACAGTGCCTCACACCTGTAGTCCCAGCACATTGGGAGGCTGAGGTGGGAGGATCACCTGAGCCCAAGAGTTCGAGATCAACCTGGGCAACACAAAAAAAATAATAATAAAAAAAAAAGTATTGTGGAGGGTGGAGGAAGGAGGACTGCTCATGGCAGCCTGCAACCTCCTTTGTGGTCCCAAATTGTTCATCTCTGGCCTCAAACCTAACGCCTCACTCTACCCTTAACAAAAACACCTTCCTCAGCATTTAGCATGCTCTTTGGGGTGGGTGGGGGTTCTCAGTCTCTATCCCAGGGTCCTCGTGGAAGTATTTTCTCTAACTACACAGCTTTCTGTTAAATGCAGTTTCCTCCATCCTTTTTATTTCTGGTGATATTGTGCATCCCTCATAGATTGAGACTGAGTCTCTTACTTCTAGGAAGCCCCTTAGGCTAGGTATTTTACAAGCATGTGTTTAAGCACTGGGCTTAGGCACCCTGAAGGGTAGAGTGAAAAGATGGTTTGACTATGGAAATAAAAGGCACCTTGTCCTCAGGGTTTTATAGCCTGCTGACCTTGTTCTGAGGATCTTAGAGTCTGTATTAGAGTCTGTAGACCTTATAGTTAACTAATTTAGGAAAGGCTAAGCAAACACCAAGTAATACACCTTATCAAGAAGGCAGACTCATAGCCTTGTAGTTCCATACAAAGCTAGAAATAGAGGATGAAGGGGCAAAGGTGGAGATTAGTCAGGGATAATGTTGCCTTTATCTGCCTGTCTATATGATTCTTCCTAATTTTTAAAAAGTTGACTTATTTAAAATAAACTGTGGATCTTACTTTCTTGCTTTGACTGGAAACTCCATGGTAAAAAGGACTTGGTGGTGTTTGTCTCTCTGTCCCCCTGTCTCTATGACTGTTTGCTCTGTCTCTGTGCCTGTGTCTCCTGATCCAAGCTGGACCAGTGATTGGATCCTCGGTGTGGTCTGGATTTCTGAGTCCACCCCTTACCCAGGAGTCTGAATACTGTTCATTCATTTATTTCATCCCATATACCTGGAAGTGAAGACTGGAACGCAAATAACATGCAAATTTGTGGCTCTTTGGCACTTTTAAAAACCAAACCTGTCTGTGGAGTCTGCCAAAGAACTTTCCTGAGGCCAAACACACCAGTCAGGACTTCCAACTCACCCTGCTAACTGTGGCCTTGTATTCTTGCTCCTCTCCTGCACCCCTTTCTTCTCAATATAACTTCAAAGTGAAGTGCTTGCCACTTTTCTACCTGTAAAACTCACACTCATGACAGTAAAACATAAGCAAGCACCAACTTCTCAAAAATCTATTATTTTGGGGGAACAGTTTTCTCTACGTTGGGTTAGAAGATCATCTTCTGGTCCCCAGGATGTTCTCAAATTCTAAGGTTTTCTTTTAGTCATGGTTAAGATTTTGAAGCCAATTGAATATGGAGTGAGTAGGGAAATCTTCAAGCCACGTTCACTCTTCTGATTCCTGAATGTGGTTAAAGGTAGCTGTCGAATGCCTGGGCCTGCACTGAGTATCACCAGGCAGGCAATAGACTGTCCCTGAGAATGGGGACCTGGACCTAACCATGAGTCAGAGTCAGCCTTTATCCCAAACCACTCCCTGGGTACCTGGTCTGGTATTGGGCTCTGCAGAAAGTTACAAAGGGAAGGGGGTGGGGTGCCTGTTCCTTGAACCCTAGGAAAAATATTTTACTTCCTCACCTTCCTGTGCCTCATTTTTCCGTTGTCCCATCACCAGCCAATCATCTCTGCCTGTAAGAGTCAACCCACCGCTTTTCCAGTAGCATCCCCTACCACTCTCCCCTGTCCACTCTGCCTCAGCCACAATGGCCTCTTTGATGTTTGTGTAAGAAGCCAAGCTTGCTTTTACCTCAGGGCCATTCTACTAAAGGCTTCCTCTGGGCTCTGGTGGAATGTCACCCTATACCCCAATTCTCACACCCCATAGCTTTCGTACCCTCAATTTTTCCCCACAGTACTTAACAGCATCTAACTATATTACAAGTTGACCCTGCCTAATCTGAAATGCTTGAGACCAGAAGTGTCTCAGATTTTGGAATATTTGCATTATACTTACCAGTGGAGCATTCCAAATCTGAAACCCAAAATGCTCCAATGAGCGTTTCCTTTGAATGTCATGTCAGCACACAAAAACATTCAATTTTGGAGCATTTCAGATTTGGGATGCCCAACCTGTATTAAATGATTTGTTTTATCCATCTCTCACTAAAATATCTGTCCTGGTCATTATGTATTCCAGGTGCCTAGAATAGCTGAAGGAGAGAATAGTTGAAGGGACGAATGAATTCCTGTTATTTAGCATCTTTGACCTGTGCTTCATTTCCATCATGAAGCCTCCACCCTATTCCAAGTTCTCGCCTCTTTGTGTCTAGTTTATCATACTTCCTACCTCAGAGTCTCTGCCTTCAAGTTCATCGTCCATTTGTCAGTCAAGAGTTGTTGTCTTCAAATAGTGTTAATGATAATATAAACATTTATTGAGACCTTGGCCTGAGACTTATATGTGAATTACTTTATATGTATTACTTCATTTAATCTTCACAAATCTATGATGTAGGTGTATTATTATCCCCATTTCTCAGATGAGAAAGTGAGGAGGATAAGAATTGAATAATTTGCCCAGAGTCTCACAGATTTTCAGTGACAGAAACAGGGAACATATGACTCCAAAACCCCTAAAAGTGCAGGAATCTGCTGCTTCCACATGGCCACACGACTTCATCTCAACGGGAAAAACGCCTGACCTAGACTCCATGGGGACTCGACCAAAGTGAAACCAAATAAGATAGGCATCTCCACACCACCAAAGCCAGAGCTTGGTTCTCAAAGTCATCTCCTGCTTTTCTCTTGTGAGCAGGATTGAGGTCCTTATTTGTCTTTTCATCATAGTTTGGAGATCAAGGGGAATGAGAAGGTCCCTCTGCCATTGGGTTCATTTTCTCTTGGCTTCTCCAGACAGGGATAACAAGGAATTCTCCTCACCTCTCCCATGACAACCCTTTCCCGTCTGTCGTTTTTCTTTTTGGCTCCTACTTTCATCCTCTGCTCTTGGCTGCGCACATTAGCAAACCTCTTTTCCCTCGAGGTCTCTAGTCTGAATCCAGAAAGGGGAAGCCTAGGGATTGACGGTGGTGAGGTAGGGAGATACCAAGTGGATTCAGCCTGTCCCCACCGAGGGCCTCAGCAATCCAGTGTGCCAGGTGGTGGCCCTCTCTGGGGATGACCTGGGGACCTATACTTGTAGGAATTTGGAAACATTTCTAGTGCTCCATTTTATCTTTTTGCCTCGGTCTGTGTCTCCCGCTCTGTCTCTTCAGCAGGGAGTTTCCTCAGCTATTCCTACTGGTTTGAGAATGTCAGGAATGCAGAGGCTTGTGCCCTCCCTCTCCTCCACCTCCCACCCCCATACACGGAGCCCCTCTGCCCTGAAGAGGCGGAAGTTAGTTCAGCTAGAGGCTGAGGGGGAGGGGTGCCGCCCTGTTACCGGAGAAAGACAGCACACACTCTGGCTCAACCCTTCCTCCCACCCTCTCTCCTATTTCATCCCCAAAATCAGTCTGCCACTTTCATCTTCCTCTTCAACAGACAGCCTTTCCCACCCTCACCCCTCACTGGAGGCCTCTCTTGATGGTAATTACTCCTAATTGTTTTCCCTTGGCTCACGAAGCCTTTCCTTGCCTGCCCTGAGCCAACAGCTCTCCTGTGTCTGCTCAGAAAATGGGCTCAACTCGCACAGAAAGAGAGGCTAGCCTCTTTGGGCCTCAAAACCCTGGCTTTCTAGATCTAAATCAGAGGGGAGGCACCCACTTGGGTTCTCTCAAGGCAAACTGCAACAGAGAATAGTGACCAAAACCCCAGCAGCAAGGTCTCCTGAGGAGCTCTGAGCATTTCCCTGAAGATCTCAGCACCAGAGAAGGTCCTTTGGGTCTGGCTAGGAAAGGGAACTACAGGACTCTTGAATGAAGTCTCCAAGCCCCACAGTTCTGGCCTTGGTGATGTGGAGATGCCTCTCTCTCATCAGCCATTGCCCTCCTCACCAGAGGACCATCCTCCACCTCCCATACCCCTCAGTTCCATGTGCCATCCTACACCCCAGCCAATAAGGTGAGGAGGCCTTTCCCCAGAGCTTGAGACCATCTCACATCCCCTCACTCACTTGGTCATGCACACACAGGCTGGCTTTATGTTGTTCCCTCCTGGTAGCCCCTGCTTCCTTATCGACACCACAGTAACTGGTGGTAGGGGTGAGGAAGGAGGGTGAGGATCATGGGTAGTGGGGTGGTGAGGAAGTATATACACTGTCCCTTTCTCTTTCAGCAGGGCTACTGATCCTGATTCATTCTACCCTCAGAAGAAGGTCCCTAGTGGTCTAGGGCTCTTGAAAATCCTGTCTACTCCCAGAAAAGGATTTTGTGATATCACTGAGAGAGAAGAGGACATAGAAATATTTTATTCATTCATTCATTCATTCAATAAATAAATACTTAGTGAATGCCTACTGTGGTGCTGGAAACTTTCTGCATCTCTTGGCCTAGGCATGTAACACTTTGCTCTAGCCCTAGCCTAAAATATCCTGTCCCAGGGCTCAGTTTCATGGCACCGGGCAGCCTGAGCCACATCGCCTTCCACCCACCTCCACCCCAACTCATTGCTGCTTTGTGAAGCTATAAAGCTTCTTCTAGTGGGCAAAACAGCTTCTGCAAGAAGAGGCCTGAGACATAGACATAAGAATGGAGGAAAAGCCAATTTTACCAAATCCTAGACCTCTAAGGAGTCTCGAAGACACACCATAAAGGGCCTGAGCTGAGAGATTTCCCTTAGACTCAAAGATAGCATGGTTGGACCTTCTGAAGCTGGGTCTCTTCTTCCTTCTTTCCTATATTGGGGCCAGGGAATCAAATTCGATTTTTATCAGAATGTTTACATGAATCTAAGAGTCTTCATTTATTTATTTACCCATCTCTCCATTCATCCTTCTATTCATTCAACTGCTTACTCACTATTCTAGGAGCTGCTCTGTGCCAGGCATGGGGATAGAGGGAGGAATGTAGTATGGTCACTGGTCTATGGGCCTATCCTTTGGTCCCCAAGTTCTCTCTCTCAGCCTTGGCTACTTCAGATCTTCCTTCTCTCCTTGTGTAGGGGACCAGACTCCAACCCAGGAAGTCTTTCAGTGGGTAACTGGAATTCCTGCATCGAAGGCCACTGGTAGTCAGGGCCAGCCAGGGGAATAGAGGTCGGGCTAGTGATAGGAGGAATGAGGAAGGTGCTGCCAGGCCACTGAACCCATCACTGTGGTTTGGCTCCTCTGGTGAAAAAATAGCAAGCCTGGACAACCATCTCGCTGTGTCCTGAGCTCTGGGTTGCTCCCAGATGGGAGTCGCCCCATTAAACAAACCACAGCCAAAGGCAATAGGGGCCCAGGCCCAGAGAGCACTAGAAAGGGGAGTGGGAACATGGGGCCCAGGACAGAATGTGAGCCAAGCCTGTCCATCACAGGCATAGTGGTGTGAGTGAGGCCCATTGGCTGGAGGAAGAGATGAGCCCACGTAGCGGGAGCTGCAGGTGAGTCAGGGAATGAGTTGCCACTCCCAGACTCAGGCACAGGACAAATCTGAGACAGCCGCAAAGCAAATAAAGTCAGCTTTCTAGAGTCCGATTTAGGAATTAGCTGAAGATTCTTTCCCCAAAAGTGCCCAGCTGGGTAATAGGTTGAGAATAGGGTTGAGAAGAGAAAGTTATGACCAGACACCAGTGGGGTGGGGAGCATGTGTGCACATGTGCGTGTGCTATTTTGAGTTTGGGTCTGTGTAATTTCTTTCTCCTGTGTCTTCTACTTCAGTCTAAAACCAGAAGAACTCTGAGTGGTTTGGGCTTCCCCAGGCCTCTCCTCCCCTTTCCACATGTGGCTGAGGGTGAGTTAATGGGACCTGCACACACAGAGGCTCACACAGCTTTGCAGACAGAGGCCCATTCATACCAGGAGTGCGCGGCACCTCTCTCCCGGGCTGGCCTGCAGTGCTGGTCCTGTACCACCAGCATGTGAGTGAGGGACGTGCGCCCTTGCACATGCAGCCTTGCTCTTCAGCACACACACACGGCCACACTAAGCTCTTTTAACCCTTCACCACCATGTGCAGGGCGGCTCTTGGCACATGACTTGGGCTCTGGTTTTGCCTTTTTTAGTCTCTTTTACCCAATCCGGGACCCACCTGAGTTAACCCTTAAACAAGCTCCTCAGAACCCCAGGCAGTCCACCTTGGTGGCACTTGCTAACCTTCCAGTGCCCGGGTAGGGGAGTGAACACAATTTCAGCCAAACAACATCATGGAGATGCCACCTTCCAGTGCAGGGAGAGAGAAGACTGTTAAAATCTCGACGTAAGCCACAGCCATGCCACTAGCAAGCTGTGGAACCTCAAGCAAGTTATTTGACCCCTCTGGACTTCAGTCTCTGAACTGTGAGGGGAGAGAAGAACCTGAGGAGGGGTAAACCTGAGGGCCACAGATAACCCCCTGAAATGATACACAAAACATGTAGAATTCTACATTTTGCTGGAAGGTTTCATGAGTTTAGCCAGCTTCTTCTGGGTCCCTTGAAGCCCCTCAAAACCTGAGAACCAGTGAACTTGAACATTCCAAGACTCTGTATGAGTCAGTTTCTTTGTAAGTGATGCGGATATGGCTATTAGAGTGCACTCAGTCATCTAAGGTCAGTGTCAACGTCACCCTGACCTTAGTGCCTGAAGTTAGTTCCCCTACATGACCCCAATCCTATACCCCTAGGTTGTGGAACCACAGGCCCCTGTCACATCCAGGAAGAGCTCAGCTCCAGGTCAGACTGATGCTTTCTCATCGAATGGACCCCTTTGTTGATTGGGGTCCAGTCTAGCAGGAGCCATGGGGCAAGATGGAATGGAGGATGGGTGAATATCAGGAATAATACCACGATACTGGTGTCTACTGAGTGCTTACTATGTGCCAGGCATTGTGTAACAAACCACTAAAGCACATAATACCATTATTTCCATTTCACATATGAGGAAACTGAGGCTCATGGAGATTGTCAGTTGCTTGGGAGCACTCAACCAGCAAACAGAAGACACTAGCACTGAGAGAAGATCTGTCAGACTCCAAAGTCTCTACTCCTAGAAGAGAAGGAATGAGAGGACATTGCGGGGATGACCCCATCTCTGGTAACATTTCAGATGCATTGGGCACTGTGGTACAGCATTTGGGGCACAAAGCTCCATGAGGGATCTCTTTGGGGAGAAGAGGCCAGAGCCAGCAGTCTACCTGAGCCAGTCCTTGGGGGTATGAGGGCAGCTGGGATGCTGGCTGAAGGCACTGGCTCTCCAGAGCTTTCGCCGAGGCCGCACTCAAAAGCCTCTTTGTTCACTGTTCCAGCTTCCACGAGAAGCTCTCCACCCTGGGTCCTCAGGGACCTTGGGCTGCTCCACCAGCATACAGGGGTCTCCAGTCCCTCCCACCATCGGCCAGAAAATAGCCAGCCCTCATCACTCCACAGGATTTTTAAAAGGATGGGTGGCTCAGGGACAAGGGACAGGACTGCTAGGGAGATAGGGTGGGCAGGAGGGACTGTATTAGGAAGAATCAGTGGAAGGCCTGTAAGCCAGCTGCTCACCAAACAAACATTTCACTTCTTTCAGAGGCCAGGAATGAAGGATTTATTAGCTGTTTATATTACTTTAAAGAGTTTGCAAATGCTTATTAATTTGCAGTTATTAATATTAATTATTATTGATTATTAAAGGACTCAGAATCGACTTGCTAACACTGTTTCTCTGTCTTCTTCCTGTAATCCCTCCCATTGCCCCCTTCCAGCCTCTGTGCTATCAGAAAAAGTGAGGAAGACTGGAAAATATGCCAGTGGGATACTTGATGGGTACCCTTGAACTGAATTCTGGCCGCCTTCATCCCCAGACTGGCATCTAGAAGGAACCAGAGTATGCAGGAAGGAGTCCCAGCCCGAAGGTTCTGGAGGGTAGAGTCAGCTCCACTGGGAGCAGGGAATCAGGGCATCTCTAGTGTCTTTTCTACTCCTCTTACTGGACACTCCTAAGACTGGTTTTCTTCCACTTTTTACTATGGCCCTTCTGAGGTCTGTCTCCTCCTGAGGGTAGGGATGGTGGTCATTGTTGCATTTCCTAAGCTCAGGAAGAATATGATTTACAGCTCTGTGGGAGCCTAACTTTCTGTGGCTCCTCCTGCTTGCCTGGGCCCCACTCCCGAAACCCCTCCTGCTCCCTGCTCCCGCTCAACAGTCACCTTCTGCTCCGCTCCAGTACAGCCTGTCTTTCTGCTCTGCGGCTTGTGGTGGTAGGAAGTCCTCGGGACTCGGTGGGCCAAGGACAGACTAGAAACTACTTAAGACACAGGAAGGCAGGGGTACCATATACAAAATTAAGATTTGATTTCTGGTATTTCATATTTTTAAAGCATCAAAGTAATGCTCATGGCAAAAGTTAGAACTTCGTCAGACTTCTTTATACTTAATCATTAGAATTGCTTTTATTTTGAAGACCAATCGTTTCAAAACTTGGTATTTGTAAAGGTTTTAATCCAGCTCCAATAGTTTTGCACTGTCCCTAAACAAGAGAAAAAGCAGCCTGGAAAAATCAGCCCCGCATGGCCCCAAAATGGGGGCGGAGGGATGGCAGCGTGCTATGAAGAGCACAGCATTTGGGGCCGAAAGGCCTGAGTTCAAGCCACAGAGCCATCATTTGCTAACTGAGGGCCCTTAGAATTACCCTCTCTGATTCTCCATTTTCTCCTAAGATGGGCATAATCTCATCTATCTACTACCTACATAATATTAGCCAGTTGCTTCGCATATTGTAGTGAAGGCCAAATAGGACTGCAGGTGTCTAAGCACGTTAAAATAGTCACTGCATCAACATTAATCGTCATTAGAGCAAAGAGTGGAAGGAATGTCCCATAGCGACCACTAGAAGCTTTACAACAGCATCTTGTCTCCTTCCCAGCCTCCAGTCTAACTCAAACATATCCAGGGAGTAGATCCCAGCCCACCTCACTCTAATTCTGGGCTCAAAACTTAGGAAGGTCTTTCTGTTGCTGAAATAAACACCTCTTGGTCACACGAACAATCGTTTAATTCAAGGCAAATTTCTAAAAGTGTTCCCTTTGCTTTACGAACACCACCTGACCAGGCCTGCAAGGGAAGGGGAACCATTTTAAGGAGGCCCCACCATGTAGGGCCGCTTGATCACTGTGCTGTCGATGGGGACATCATCTGCAAGATCACTGTTTTCCCTCTGGCCGTGGTCGCATGAAGCCCAGTGTGCTGTTCTCATTGTTTGGACACAGCATCACAGGCTATGAATTGAAAACTGGCTCTCCTTGGACCGTCCTCAAGCACTGCATTTTTTTCAGTGACTCTCACCAGACCCACAGATGAATTTATCTTCTCTGCGTGTGCCTTTCGACTGGTTCCGTTTTAGGGAACTGCAAGCTCAATGAGCTCCACTCTTCTACCAAGCTGGACAAACAGCCACGTCTCTGTTCTCTCTGCCAGACCCTGAGGCCTGGAGCCCTGCCTTCGGGATTCCAGAATTCTAGGAAGTTAGAGCTAGACAAGACCTCAGCCTTCATCTAGTCTTGCTCCAACCACTGTATGTATGGGGAAACTGAGGCATGGACTGGGGGTGACTCAAGGAGTATAAAATGTTGGGCTTTCTTTTGTCAAGCCCAGCATGTGCCTCCTATAGGCACCAGTGGTCTTTGCAAGTCCTGGCCTGCTGGCCTCGCAGCCACAGAGGGCTCGGACTCTCTCAGGCAGCTCACTTCATTGCTGGAACAATGGCAATGTTCTTCCTAATATTGGGCGAAAATTGGCCTCCCGTCTTCCTTTAATGTGCCTGCTTATGCAGTCTCCAAGGATAGATAGGTCTGGCCTGCATAGAACAATTGGAAATTAATTCATCCTTAAAGGAAGTGGAGCAGACTGTCCCAGGTCATTCTTGGGCAACCTCTGCCATCAGATTGGAGAGAAGGCCCAGCACTCTGGGTCTACACAGATTCTGAATATAGAGACCTGGATTCATGTTCTGTTGCCTACGAGCTATTAATACATGATGGTGAGCATGTTACTAACCTGTTTAAGCCTCAGTTTCCTCATCTGTGAAAACAGAGATAATAGGAGTTTCCTATGTTGGGTCATCTTCAGTATGGCTCACCCATGATCCTAAGATGGCTACCCAGAGAAACATGGCTAAAGGAATGGGTCATTCCCTCTTGTCTTGCTGGCACCATACAACTTGGAGAGCCTGTTCAGATATGCTTCCATATATTTGCTCCATAGCCCTGGCAGGTAGACAGGGAGGTTTATTATTTATGGTTCAGATAAGAGAACCAGGCTGGGAAATTTTAAGTGGTTTGTACAAGATCACCTGACTAAAAAGCAGGAGAACTGGGACTTGAATCCAGGCCTCCTGAATCCAGTGTCAGTGCAGACTCGCTCCTTGCCATCAGGCCTGGCTCCTGGGAAGGAACACTTTGAGAAGCCTTAGTGGGGCCTGGTCTTGTGCCTCACCCAGGGCCCGGCCATAGTGGGTGCTCAGGGGACCTTTGTCTTTTCTGCCACAGCCTGAGCCAGAGTGGAAGTTGGACTGTGCAGCAGAGCAGGAACCCAGCAGGTGGCAGGGACAACCCAGCTGTGCCTGCCTTCTCCCTTGGTGGTGGGGACCACATGCTAAGCTACATCTGTAAACATGGCCACAGCCTCTTTCTGATCCCTTGAGCTCTGTGTCTCTGCATACACGTCTCTTGGTGTTCTTTCTCCTTTGGCTTCACTCTCCTCCCCACTCTCGCCATGCCCCTCCTCTGTCCTGGACTTGATCTTCTGTCTCCTGGCCTCCTCGTCTCTCTCAACATCCAGTGTATCTTGGTTTTCACTCTTGTTGACTTCCTCTTTCTCTCTCTCTCCCTCAGTTCCTCCTTTGCATCTTCCTGGGTCGAGCAGACAAGTGAGAGGCTTCTGCTGTGCTCAGGGCGAGTGGCTGCTGAACTGCCCTTCCGTCCCCTCCTCCTTCCCCACGCATCCCTCTCCCTTGCCCTGGCCCCTCATCACCTTAACTGGCTCCTCCTTGATGCATGGGCTGAGGCGAAGGTACAGGGCGGCAGTTAGAGCAGCTTCCCTGGATACAAAAGCTTCTTTCTACCCCTCGGAGATGAGGTTTCCAGGCAGGTTATTTTTATAGCAGGGCTCAGGCAGGATTCTTCAGAGAAAATAAACAAAGTCATACACACCAGTCCTTCACACCCTTCAGCCCCTTCCCTGGAGAGGGGCCCAGCCTAGCTGTGTCGACACAGGGACACCTACCACCCCAGAGGGGCTGTGGGGGCTGCTGCCAGGATATCAGGAGGCCAGGGGTCTGGGATGGGGGAGGGGGCACCAAGGGGGGAGGCTGACAAAGGCCCCCTGCAGCCCCAATCAGGCCAGGAGGAGATGGCTGAAACGTTGGGGTCCCTGCCTCACCCCTGGGGCCAGAGTCTTGGGTCTGGCATCTGTAGGGGAGAATCAGATTCAAATGCAGGCTTAACCCAAATTTTCTAAATGCCTACCAAGTGCCAGGCACTGTGCTTGCAGTTTACAAACACATTTTACTTATTCTTTGTCACTGAATTCACTGAATTCAGTAGAAGTCAGTTCTACAAATTGCCATTTAGTATTGGTCTCTATGTGCCTGGCACTCTGTTAGGTGCTAGGGAGACAAGATTAAATGACACGTGGAGGGCTATTCTCAGACAGCTTTCCAACTGGTGAGGCATTGATTAAATCCCTTACTGTGAAGATTTCAAGGTGGATATTTTTATGCTCATTTTGCATATGAGAAAAGAGACTCAATGAGGTCAAGTGACTTGTCCAGGGAAGCTTAGACCTTTGATGTCAAAGGCATAAGGGATCAGGGACTCAGAGATCTCTTGGGACAGGTTTCTTGGGGGTAGAAATGTCAGCTAAGAGGGTGTAAAGGGCAAGAAGCCTGAGATGGGTTAGGCGAACAAAGTACAAATCCACATGCAGTTTTCCTGAGTTCTCGAGCCATTCCAGACCTAGGGTGGGGCACGCGTGGTCCCTCATTCTTGAGGGCAGGCAGTCAACAATACCTTGTCTAGCAGATCCCAGAAAGGAAGGCCTTTCATAAGGAGGTTTGCTGCAGTCTTCTCAAAGCTCCTTTATGAGGAAGCCTCAGGTTAAAAAAACTTCATAAATCATGTGCATTCCCCGTCGGGCATGACAAAAATACATGGCCCGTGCGGGTCCCTGCCCAGTGAAGGCAAACAGCTCACTGAAGCAATTCTGGGAGTGCACACAGGCCTGCCACTGTCCTCCACCTCCCTCAGCCGAGCATGTTCCCCAGCTCAGGGCAGCCCCCGTCATCCTTGACAGGACAGGGAATTCCAGATACCAGACAATCATTCTAATGACCCTTCAGGAGTGAGTTTCAGTGTGCTGCCTCAGCCTCCACAGGCATTCGGCCTTTTTTTTCTTTTTCTTTTGAGATGGAGTCTCACTCTGTCACCAGGCTGGAGTGCAGTGGTGCGATCTCAGCTGGCCGCAGCCTCTGCCTCCCGGGTTCAAGCAATTCTCCTGCCTCAGCCTCATGAGTAGCTGAGACTACAGGCGCGCGCCACCATGCCCAGCTAATTTTTGTATTTTTAGTAGAGATGGGCTTTCACCATGTTGCCCATGATGGTCTCCATCTCTTGACCTCGTGATCCGCTTGCCTCAGCTTCCCAAAGTGCTAGGATTACAGGCATGAGCCACCACTTCTGGCCTCATTCAGCCTTTTTATGACTAATTCTGGAATGAAGGAATGTGTCTGTTTCAGAAGTTCCAAGTATCAATAGGTAGAGTTCTAGTGAATTCCCAGAATCTGGGGAGCCCCAAAATAACACATTCTAGTGTCTACATTTCCTTAGATTTAAAAGGGAGCTAATAATACGTCTTGGGGTACTAAGAGTTTGCAGACAAGCGGTGCCGAGCCCAGCCCCTAATGCATGACAAACACTCCAGCCTCCTCCTGCGCGCCAGGCTCAGTCTCCACTCATTCATCAGGTGCGCGCCGAGTGCCTGTGGTGTGCTGAGCGTGTGCTGGGAGCGGGGTTCAGAGTCTCTTGGGGCCCAGACCCTGTCCTCCAGGAGTTTACACAGAACAGCCTCTGGGACTCCCAGCATCAGGCAAGACAAGCTGGTGGCCCTCCCCAGCCTGAGTCAGGGGTACCCCCCTCAACTCCCCAGTTACCTTCCCACCACTCTCCAAGGTCTCAGTTTATTGTTTTCTCATTCTACCGGGGGCTGACCTTAGTTGTGGTTTAATGGCCTTTTCCTCCTGCGGCCCCTCTTAACTGACACCTGGAATGCCTCTCTGAGCTGCCTCTCGCCTTTCTGTCTCTGCTAATGAGGTTTCTGACAAAGCCATGTGTCACTGGAAGTCTGCTCACAGAGGTACTGCTGGACTGTAGCCTGGGCCCCGGGCTTTGTGGGAGGAAGGGGATGTGGCAAAGCGGGAGGGCCAAGGCAACACAACATTTCTTTCAGAAAAGTCTGAGGCCTGGGGCGAGGGAAGGCAGTTTCCCTCTGAGCATGCTCCAGGGTGGCCACAGGCTGACAGCTGGAGAACTCGCCTCAACCCCCAAGCTCTGGAGCTGTCTTGGTAGCCACCTGAGCAAGGGCTGAAGGACTAGGGCCTGGGCCTTGTAGGGTGCACCTAGCTTGGTGCCTGGCACAAGGGACTCTGGGTGTGTGCTAGTGGCTTCTCTCTAGTCTGCCCACATGGGTGGGCTTCAGAGAAGATGGCCTTGAGTGTCCCCAGGCACTGTCCTCTCTGTGCTGGGGAAGGTCTATGTGCATCCCCAGCAAGGCCTGCTTCTGGAGGATTCCATCTCCTAGGCCAAACTTGACGGAGGAAGACAAGCTCCACGAAGAGCCCTGGAGACCAGACCTTCCAAAGAAGAGACGGCTGTGCGATAGGCCAGGAATAAGTGCTCTCCAAGTTTCCACAGGGTTGTTAGATCCAGAAAAGAAACTCAGCTCTCAGGCTCAGGGATCAAGAGATCGTATGTAGAAAACACATCCGTAATCAGCCAACAGATACCTATCTAGCACCTACTCCCTGGACAATGAGTGCTGAAAGGCTGCTCTCGGCAAGAACTAAACTCTAACGAAGGCACAGCCATGCAGTGTACTTGCTGTTACTGTGAATCTGGTACTGTCTTTTCATTCAGTTCTCCCAACAAACCTGGGAGGAGGAAGATGTTGCTGCCATTGCCCCCATAACAGATGAGGCAACTGAGTAACAGAGAGGTTAAGCAATAGGCTTAAGCACACACAGCTGTCAAGCCGTCGTTGTAAGATTAGAACTCAAGCCTGAACTCGAGCATGATGCTGTACTAGCTGTCCCACTTGCAGCGAGGGGGAGGTTTGGGAGCCTGGGGGAAGGTGGGGGAGTAAGAACAAGTCAGAGGCCAGGGGGCGATTCGTGTCAGCAGAGCAGTCTAAGCAGAGGGGAAACCAAAGGGAAGAGCCATGCCGTCCTGGCCCTGAGTACACTGGGCCTGGTGGAGAGGCCAACCAGGGACAGAGACAGGAAAGCCGGATGAGAAGGGCCTTGGGTGCTGGTCTGAGGAGCTGCCCCATGCCTGTAGACAGTGTTTCAGTAGAACAAGTCTGGCCGAGTGCAGACTGGTGAGGGACAGGCAGAACCATGACCGAGGGAGCCGGGACAAGTCACTAGAGCTCTCTGGATAAGGAGCAGGTCCTCTCTCTGACCAGCCTGGGGCAGGACCTCCCTGTGTAGATCAGAATTGTGTGCATCAGACTGCTGTGTCCAGACAGCTCTAGGTGAGGGCTGAGATCACATGCAGCGTTCCTGGATGGATTTGCCGGATCTGAGGGTCACCTAGACTATGACTGTTTTTATGGTTTCCTTAAGTCAACTTTCTCATTCTCTTTTACTTTACTCAAGTTTATTTGAAATGAAAACTCTGTAACATGGGATTGATATTCTACCTTTTCCTCCAATACTTATTAAAATAAATATATTTTACAGGTTTGGTCTCTGCCAAAATACATACACATGTACATTAAAATATAGATACTATATATAACACTATTAGAATGCAAAACTTTCATCCAAGTTCTACCTAAAATCACCCAGGGACCTTTGCACTTAGGAAACATTGCCTTGTGATGTTGCTCTCCAGTTGAAGTGACTTCATTCAAAGATTTCACACTTGGAAAAGGCAAATCAGAAAATCACTCAGAGCCAAGGGAGGGAAGGAGGCCGGGCTTGGGCTGGGGGCGGGGGCTGGGGGGCACCCTGGTGGGCTTGAGACCCAGGGAGTGGGGGCAGGCAAGTGAGCTGCCTGGGGCCATGAATGAGGCCTTGTTGAGAGCTGTGGCAGCTCAGCAGTGTGCAGAGACCGTGCTGCAAATGTAAAGTTTCCAATAACTTTTATGGGTGGTTTCTTAATAAACATCTGAGCAGCCTGTCTGGACTGAGAGCTGTGTTGTCCCAGGTGCCCCGAAATGGAGCTGGGTGAGGGGCTGCTGTCTGCAGTGTTGGCCTCTGCACCCCACCCACAGCCTCCCACGGCACCCCCTCCCCGTCTTCCCTTTGTCCTCCTCTGTCTTCCTTTTTACTGTAATGAGAACAGCTTCCATTTGCTGTTTGTTGACTGAGTCCGGCACTGCACTAAGCTCTCTCTACATTTTGTCTTAGTGCTTGCAGGCACTTTATCAGGTATATGTGAGTATTGTGCCACTTTTACGTATCAGGGAACTTATGAACACATCAGGTTGCTCAGCAATGAAGTGGAAGAGCATCGATAGCCCTTTGGGCACAGATCTGTGTGCCTCCAAAACCCATGCTCTGAGCACTGGTAACCTCTACCCCTCCTCTTCCTCCCCTTGTCAGCATCAGCACTCCACCTTCCCTTTCCTCATCCGTATTGCATCTCAGAGCCAACTTCAGCTAGTGCCTCTCCCTTCAGAAACACCTCCGGGAAATACCTCCTCCCAGATCACCCCTGCCAGAACCAGCAACACGCATGAGTACAGCACATGGGTCTGCAGGTCAGTTGACTTGTCTGTGATGGGACTGATTAATCGAATGCTGAGAAACCTCTGTAGCCATTTGAAAGCCATTTGGGTTATTGGCCCTGGCTTCAGATAAACACATTCAGATACCCTTTCTCAGAATTTGGCACATCAAAGTGAAGTCCTAGATGGAAGAGTAAACTTCTCACAAGCACCTTCTAGTGGAGTCCCTTGCTTTGTTTAGTTGACTTTTCACTAAACATATGGGCTGTAAGGATTGATAATATGTTTTGTAAAAAGGGCAGATGCTCAATGGCCTTATTGGGCCTATCCAAAGATAGAATGCTATGGGAAAGGAAAACATCTTAAGAAGAAAGGTTCTTGGGCGAGGTGCGGTGGCTCAGGCCTGTAATCCCAGCACTTTGGGAGGCTGAGGTGGGCAGATCACTTGAGACCAGGAGTTCGAGACCAGCCTGGTCAACATGGTGAAACCCCGTCTCTACCAAAAATACAAAATTTGCCAGGTGTGGTGGCGGGTGCCTGTAATCCCAGCTACTCAGGAGGCTGAGGCAACAGAATCACTTGAACCCGGGAAGTAGAGGTTACAGTGAGCCAAGATCATGCCACTGCACTCCAGCCTGGACGACATGGTGAGACTCTCTCTCAAAAGAAGAAGAGAAGAAGAAGAAGAACAAGAAGAAGAAGAAGAAGAAGAAGAAGAAGAAGAAGAAGAAGAAGAAGAAGAAGAAGAAGAAGAAGAAGAAGAAGAAGAGAGGAGGAGGAGGAGGAGGAGGAGGAGGAGGAGGAGGAGGAGGAGGAGGAGGAGGAGGGGAGGAGGAGGAGGAGGAGAAGGAGGAGGAGGAGAAGAAGAAAAGGAGAAGGAGAAGGAGAGGGAGAGGGAGAGGGAGGAGAAGGAGGAGGAGGAGGAGGAAGAATAAGAAGAAGAAGAAGGAGGAGGAGGAGGAGAAGAAGAAGAAGAAGAGTTCTCAGATGTCAGGAGACAGAAATGGTGACCTTGAAGTATAAACACTCAACCCTTGACTTCAACCCTGTATTTCTTGGGTCTGGAGCCTTTTGTAGGGTTCCATGGGTGTGTAAATATTCTACAAACTCCTAACCTGGAAACAGTCATTTGGTGGCTCTAAGCTGTGAGCAAGAAGTGCTCCAATTATCTGTCCATTAAGATTATTCAGAACTCTGGATCACCAATGCATATATGTGTGATGCTGAAGCACTGCCTTCCAGCCTCTCTTCGGTTGTGTTTGTCTGATAATTATGAGATCCATGAGGACAGAGGCCACAGATCAGGGATGTCCTTCTTCCGAGATGGTGACAAGGGCAGAGCAGATGGCAAATTGTGGCCTCAGGTTCCAGGGGGGCGTGTCCACACTTCACACTCTGATTGTGCATCTGGCTTGCAGTGTGGCTGCAAGCACTCTCGGGTTGGAGCACTCTCATTTGTTCTACCCTAACACAATCAAGAAATATATAAAAGAACACTGTAGCCAGGGAATCTCAGCTGCTGTGCCAATCACCAGCCATTCATTGTGTGGGACTGAAGACCTAGCTGGGAGTCAGACCTAAGAACTGGTTCAGCTCCTCCCCTTGCCTCGTCTGTGAAGGCTGCTCAGAGGAAAGGAACGTGCACCCAGGCTCTCGAAGCCTTCACTGAAGGACAGAGAATGCTTGTTACAGGTAGTTCCTTCAGGGTTGAAATTCCATTTCAGGTCTCAGCACCTAAAGTCATTTTTCTTTCTTATTTATGTTTCCTGTGGAAAGTCTGAAGAAAAACTGTGGAGCATCTTTTGAGTTTGCATTTGGAAGGGAGAAAATATGCTCCTTCTCTGCTGGGCAAACTTTGCAAACATTGGTGCTTTCACAAACCAAACACAAGCTGGTTTTCAAAGCCTCCGCTTGGCGACCCAGGGAACTGGGTGGAGGGGAGGAGAAGGATGCAGCCACCTGGGCTGGGGAGGTTTGCTTTGGGAGCAGAACTTGGAATTTGTGAATTTTCTACTCCAAGAACATCCAAATAGTGCAACCCCAGCTCCCTCCTGCGCGAGCTTGCTCAGGCAATAGGGGCTCTACCTGTCTGGGGTCTGGATGGAGAGCCAGGGCCTTGGATGACCACCTCTTTGCCCCATTGCAGCCTGGAGTGAAGTGGGGAGGGGAGGGGTGAAGAGGTGTAGGAGAGATGGTGCAGATGAACCAAGATGGCCTCAGGGATTCTGGTCCCTCCCTCTGGGTGATGCTGAGGATAGAGAGCAGGGGTGAGAGTGAGAAGAACACGGCTCTGCACCCTCAAATTTTCCAGGCTTTCAAATTCTGATCAGGCAAGCCACTGGGCCGTTGTTCCTATAAAGCTAGAACTATGAGAATAGCAGATGTATACTATGGTCTGGTTCTTTTAGTGTAGTCTGTAGCAAAGGTTTCCTCCCTCCCTCCCTCCCTTTCTTCTTCCTTCCTTCCACTTCTTTCATGACAGAATAATATAAATTCCCAAGCACTCATCACTAGCTTTAATAACTATCAACTAATGGCCAATCTTGTTTAATCCATAACTGCACCTACTTCACCCACTCTTTGTCCTCCAACTGAAATGTTTTGAAACAAATTCTAGACATCATATCCTTTCATCCATAAATATCTAGATTTTAAAAATATTTGATATTGAACTCTGATGATACAGGGGATCTCCTTCCCCATATCTTAGGGAAAAAATGCCCTTCTTAAGTCTACATATACATTTTGCAAATCATTGTAGGGGTTCAGGGAACCCCCGAAGCTCATCCAAAGACCTTAAATTTAAAACCTTGGTATATAGGATAATCACTAGCTCCCATGGAACACATTTCTTTTGGTAGCCTGGAGCTATTAGCTGTTCCTTTGAAGGAGATTTACTTTCTTGTTTTATTTGCAATAGGTATGCACTGAGTGCACTGCGACCATGCTGGGTTATTGTAGGTAAAGGTGAGACGAGGCAGGGCACTCAGGGCAGATGATTACATTCCTGCCGGGAGGGCTGGGGAGCCCTTGGAAAGCAGCAAGCAGCCTGCAGGCTGAGGAAGCAGGGACTCCGGGATCTGCCCTCAGGGGCTGCAGGAAGGAGGAACCTTTTCTGACTAAGCTTTTCTGGTGGTTTGTTTATTGGCCAGCGTTAGTTAGGTCTCTGAGTGGTTGTTAATGTGTTTGTTTAGGGTCCATTGTAATGTCTTTGAGATAAAGACCTGCTCAGTTTACAGGCAACTGTCAAGTACTGGGCTTGGAGCCCAGGGAGCCAGTGAGGGAAGCATTTCCAAAATGGCGATCAAAGCCACACTTAGGGCCTTCTTAAGCTCCTGAAACAATCTTAGAAGGTACTCCAGGAGAGGGTCAGCAGCAGGTACAGGGTTAGACTAGGGAGCTCTCTCAGGCTCGACAAATAGCTGTTTAATAAGGAAACGGACTTCTTTGTTCTCTTTTTGTTTTATTTTGAGAGAATGTATAGGAGCAAAGCCGTTTTAGATGCTAGAGGTTATTTGGAGAGAGCCCAGAAGCTTTCTGCTCTTAATATCCAACTCTTTTGCTATTTCCCCTACCTCCTCATCCCACCTTGGGATCAGCAAATCTCCATGTCTGCAGACCTAGGGACCTGTAGTCAAGTTGCATGGAGCCAAAAAAAAAAAAAAAAGGGACTGTGGTGCTGGTGCTTGGATACACACGACAGGGGACACAGAAGTACTGAGATGGGCGCAGACAAACTCTGGAATTTATAGTAGATCAAGGATGGCATTTCAACCAGTTAGGAAAGATAGACTTTTCTTGCTGTCTCCCAGGCTCAAGTGCAGGGGAATGATCTCGGCTCACCACGACCTCTGCCTCCTGGGTTCAAGCAATTCTCATGGCTCAGCCTCCCAGGTAGCTGGGATTACAGGCGCGTGCCTCCATGCCGGGCTAATTTTTGTATTTTTAGTAGAGACAGGGTTTCGCCATGTTGGTCAGGCTGGTCTCGAACTCCTGACCTCAAGACATCTGCCTGCCTTGGGCTTCCAAAGTGCTGGGATTACACATGTGAGCCACTGCACCCAGCCAAAATAGACTTTTCAATAAATGTTCTAGCACAACTGGACAGACATTTGGGAAAAAAAACAGTAAATTCAGATGTATATCTCATACCTTAAAATGAGATCAATTGTATGTGGATCAAATTTTAAATGTAAAAATTTAACCCTAAAAGAACTCAAAGGAGCCAGGAGAAAAAAATTAAAATCTATGAATGAAACCAGAAACCATAAAATAAAATAACAATAAATTTGACCATATAAAAATAAAAAGTGTTTGCATGGCAAACAAAAAGAATCATCATAAACAAAGTCAAAAGCCAAAATGAGGCCAGGCACAGTGTCTCATGCCTGTAATCCCAGCACTTTGGGAGGCTGAGGCAGGCAGATCACTTGAGGTCAGGAGTTCAAGACCAGCCTGGCCAACATGGTAAAACCCCGTCTCTACTAAAAATACAAAAATTAGCTGGTCATGGTGGTGCATGCCTGTAGTCCCAGCTACTCAGGAGACAGAGGCAGGAGATTCGCTTGATCCTGGGAGGTGGAGGTTGCAGTGAGCCGAGATTGTGCCACTACAATCCAGCCTGGGCAACAAGAGTGAGACTCTGTCTCAAAAAAAAAAAAAAAAAAAAAAAAAAAAAAAAAATTCTAAATGAAAATCATCAAGAATTACTTGCAACTCTTATTATAGGCAAGAGGTAATGTTGTCTATATAAAGATCTCACGTAAATCGAATAAGAAAGAGAACAACAGTTGAATAGAAAAGCAAGCAAAGCACATGAACCAACAGTTCCCAGAAAATGAAACAAAACCAATACAAAAAAAAAAAGAAACAAAGAAAGAAAGAAAGAAAGAAAGAAAATACAAATTAAAACCACACTGAGGTAGCATTTTTCACTTTTCAGATTGGCAAAGACCAAAATAACTGATTACTATACAAGGAGTGGCTATGGTGGTGAGATTTTCCCTCTGTAAACCATGACGGTGGTAGCTGGCAAAGATTTGGTGAAATAGGCATTGGCGTACATTGTTGATGGGAATGGCGCATGCAGTGTTAAAGGGAATTTAACAATATCTGTAAAATTTTTTTTAATATACTTCAATTTTGACCCAGCAATTCTGCTTCTAGGAAATTATCCAACACATAAATGTGCATGTGCAAAATGACATATACACAAATATTTACTACAGCGTTATCTCAGCAAAAGGCTAGAGATAACCCAAATGTCCATCAGAAGGGGAGTGGTTAAATAAATTGTGGTATATCTGTACAATGGAATATTAAGCAATCTTAAAATAATGAGGACTTCAAAAACGTGTGGGTGTGGAATCTTTCCAGGACACAGAAAGTGAAAAAGTCCTGTGTAGACCAGTGTGTGGAGTACCATTTGCGCCAGGAGAGGAGAGGGGTGATTTTTACCATTTGAGACGGGAGTAAGGGATGATTTTTAAACACAGTTGCTTGCATATGCTTGGAATCTCTCTGGAAGGAGACCTGAGAACTAGTAATATTGGTCCCCTATGGGGAGGGGAATGAGTGGAAGCGGAGGAGACTTCACCTTTTGTACCTTTGGAATTTTATTTATTTATTTTATTTGTTGAGACAGGGTCTCACTCTGTTGCCCAGGTTGGAGTGCAGGAGTGTGATGACAGCTTGCTGCAGCCTCAGTCTCCCGGGCTCAAGTGATCCTCCCACCTCAGCCTCCCAAGTAGCTGGGACTACAGATGTGTGTCACCACACTCGGCTAATTTTAAAATTTTTTCTGTAGAGATGGGGTCTGCACTATGCTACCCAGGCTTGACTCGAACTCCTGGCCTCAAGCAACCCTCCTGCCTCAGCCTCCCAAAGTGCTGGGATTACAGGCATGAGCCACTGTGTCTGGCCAACTACTGGAATTTTGAATTGTGTGAATGTATGTCTATTTTAAAAATAATATTAAAATTATGATTTTCTTGTTTTAAAAAGAGAAGAGTAAAGGAAAGACTATGACACAATAAAGGAAGAGGAGACAGGCCAAATGTCCGTTCCTCTCTTTGCAGCAGACGCAAAGTGGACCCCGCTTAGTTCTTGGTGGCAGCTGAGCCTCGCTTCACTCACTTCCTACCTTTCTCCCTCTTTATGGGGTTCTTAACAGCCATACTCACAGAAATTTTTAAGGAGTGTGTTCCCTGCAAAATCTCAATACCAAATGATGATTTCCATAAGTTTCCGTAAGTTGGTAAGTTCCAAGCCTTTCCTCCAAAGGAGCATGGTCATCCCCATAGATACAGGACGTGAATGGCAACAGCGCTGATGTTGGGCAGGGAACATGTACTTGCTCTGAGAAAACTGTGTGGGAATTACATGACTCTGCAGTAGAGAACCCTGGAGAAAAAGGGGGCCAAAAAAGACAAGAAAAGAGAGAACAAGAAAGACAGAGAGAGAACAAAAAGAAGCAACCGAAAGTCCATCAATAGACAACTTGTACATCCATACAGAAGACCATGTCATGCAGCTATTACAAAGAAAAAGGAGCAGGATCCTTGGTGCCCAGTTGTTGAAGATTGTTCACCCTCTGTGTACCTGGGGCTGTGTTCTACGCCCTGAGCACCAGGTGAGTGGGAGAAACACAAGTGTAGTGAAGCCTGATCAGAGACACAAAACTCTTTGGAAGGATGTCAGCTGGATTTGGAAGGAAAGTAAAGGGTTTCCAAAGCAGTGCAGGTGAGAGAGGATTGAGCTGGGGCACTGGTCCACATTTTGACGTTTTCCCTAGATCTCTTATCTCACTGCAGTATCAATATTTTGATACTATCTCAACAGTAGTGCCTTATTTAAGGAATAAATCTGCAGTTTCTGGAATTTTCAAATACAGTTGCTTCTTTGGCTAGGCAATAACCACGTGAAAGTGTTATTATTCCACAAGTTCACCACCCTGCCTGCTGGAGCTCTCTACTTGTTTGGAGAAACAGGACTTTGTACTTGAAGCTGACAGAAAAGAAGGAAGTGGACAAGTTGGAAGACCCAAGCTCTCTTTTAACCTCTTGATCAAAACTAGTGTCACCTTGGGCAACTCCCTATTCTCCCTGTCAGGGCCAGGCCCAGGATGCACACTTTAAGAGGCACCAAAAAATTCAGTCATCAAGATACAGACTAGTTTAATGCAACATTTTAAAAATAAAAATTAATGCAAAAATCTATAATGAACAAAATACCAGACATTTAAATAAATATAGGATCAATATTACTGCTTCTTCCTTTTGCTGTGGCTCCATTATGGCTGGACACAGCATTGTCCCCAAGGCCTCATTTTCCGCATCTCTAAGTCAAGAGGGTTGGACCATTTGACCGCCCAGGAACCTGCTGGGCCCCGTTGTTTTATGGCTCAGTAATGAGGTGCCACTGAAGAATGAGAGAACATTTAACAAAGTGCTAATTGTACAGCCCAGACAATAGTGCGGGTGGGGTGACGGGGAGTCTTCATGGGGACAAGGGATGGCAATAGAGTCCAGGCAGCTGGGGGAGATAACAACATTTGGCCAGCTTTCTCTTTGTTTCCACTGGACACAAGCTCACCTACCAGCGACAGGAGGGGGACAATGCTCCCGAGCCTCCTCCCTCTTTCTCCCCTGGAACTGTGCTCAGACCTAGTCAGGGGACAGGGAGAGCCTCATTCACATGTGGCTTGTGGCCCAGCGACGTGCTGGCTAACACAGCTTTCTAAGGATATCTGAGAGAAGTGTGGTACTCCATAGGAGGAAGGGAGCGCAGCAGAGGTGCCCTGCCTGATATCCTGGGACCCAACCAGTGCCGCCCTCTTGCCTCATCCCAAGATGGGCAAAGCAGCACGGCTTGCTCTCTTGTAACCTTCATGAGGGCACCATTGTCTTGACCGAGTCCTCTAAGGCCCCCATAGAATGAATGCATGAGAACAGCTGTGAATACAAAGATTAGGACATTCTGTGGACATGAGACAAATTAGCTAATAATCATATAGTTAGGGAATCCCATTTCCATAGTGAATAACTTGCACCTCCCCATCACCCAAGTCAAGGATAACATTTCTCACTGAGGCTTCAAACCCATGTTCCACATGGGGCTGCAGCTCCACCCCTTGGGGCAGCCTTGCTGCTCGTGGCACCCGTTTCCTGAAAGGCGGGTTTCAGACTGCTTTTCCCCAAATCCTTACCAGCTCAGAGACGAAGCTTCATCTCTGCAAATGTCATTCATCACTAGAAAGTGGCTGGGGCCTCTGATGTCCTGTTCAGATCAACAGGATGAGAGACTCCCGCTCTTCAGGAAAACCCACCTCTTCTCTTTGGCCCCAGTGCCCCTCACATTCTTGCCGAGCTGCAGGAGGGCAGCTGAAGACAAGTGACATTGGAAAAAACAGTGGCCTCCACCCTGGACAGGAAGAATGGCTCCCTTCATTGGGACTGCTCTGGGATGCCAGGGTTATCCAGGTCCCAGAGTGAGGAAGTGAATCAACTCTTCCCAGCCTTCAGTCATGCAGGCTGCTTCTGTACCCTTCAGTGGTGTGGTATTTAGACATGTTTTGTCAAAAACTAATGAACATCTCACTTAGATATTGGAAACAAACATAAGCCCTAGCCAATTCTTACACTTGCTAAGGATGAATAAGTCCCTTTGGCTTCCCAGCTAGCTGGGTCCAACAAGTGAATTTAGAGGTTGAGAAGTGAGTTGTTGGTCCTCACATGGACTTACCATCTGAGTGTGTCCTTGGCTGGCTGCACAGCCTGAAAGCAGCGGTTCTCAACCTTAGGCACAAATTGGAATCACGTGGGGGGCTTAAAAAACACTGACCAGGGTCCCCTCACCAAAAAAAATTCTGATTTAATAGTTCTGGGGTGCAGTCACAACATTGGGATTTTTCAAAGCTCCCCAAGTGATCCCAATATGCAGTGAAGACTGAGAACTACTGCCCCACCCGGACCAGTGCTGAAACCTTCACATGTAAACAAATGACCTCAGGATCTTGTTAACATGAAAATTCTGATTCAGCAGGTCTGGTGTGGGAGCTGAACTTCTGTACTTTTCTTTTCTTTTCTTTTCTTTTTTGAGATGGAGTCTCACTCTGTCACCCAGGTTGGAGTGCAGTGGTGCAATCTCACCTCGCTGCAACCTCTGCCTCCCGGGTTCAAGTGATTCTCTAGCCTCAGCCTTGTGAGTAGCTGGGATTACAGGTGCATGCCACCACACCCAGTTAATCTTTGTGTTTTTAGTAGAGATGGGGTTTCACCATGTTGGTCAGCCTGGTCTCAAACTCCTGACCTCGTCATCTGCCCACCTCAGCCCTCCAAAGTGCTGGGATTACAGGCATAAAGCACTGCACCCGGCCAAACTTCTGTACTTCTAACAAGCTCCCGGGTGATGAGATGCTGCTGGTCTGCAGACCACACTTCAAGTAGCAAGAGCACACTGCATTGTCCAACATGGTAGCTAACAGTCACACATGTTGCTGCTTAATTAAATTTTAAAACAACTTAAACTTTAGAAATTCAGTTCCTTCACTGTGTTAGCCACATTTATGTGCTCAGTCACCACATGTGGCTAGTAGCTACCATAATGGATGGCACAGAGAGACTCTCCCATTATCACAGAAAGTTCTTTGGGGCAGTGATGTCTTAGAGCATCTCCTTGTCTCTAAACTTCTGTTCAAGTTGCCATCTCTTGAAATGCAGATTGAAGCTTCCTTGGTGGCAGGGACTATGAAACAGTCCCTTATACTCCCCATGTTGTGTCTGTGAACTAGAAATTTAATAGGTGCTCAGTTAATGCTTGCTTAGTTAGGGTACTTGTGTCTTTGTCCAAAGACTACCACCATATAAACACTGACTGATTAATGTCTACTTGGGCATCAATGAGCAGTCTTATGGAGTTGCATCCAGTGGTTCAGTGGACATGTCAGCTTGGAAGAGGTCAATGATCAGGTTGCAGTAAGAATGCTTCCTCTATCCCTGGTTGGCCCATGGTTCATGACAAAAAAAAAAAAAAAGCACGGCTCCAGGTGGCCTCTGTCAGAAGCATCTGTCCATCATTAGTCATTTAGCCTGGGAGATGGGCTGAGATGCTCAGGTTTACCTAACAGGACCCTTCATCTTCAAGCCCAATTCAGAGGAGACAAATCTGGATATGTTCTCTCTCTGGGCATTTTTCCTGGGCCTTGGGGAAAGGTAAGTTCCTGGAGATTGCCTGCTTCCTATTCCTGCATAGCTGCTCTGTCTTTCCTTGGGCAGCTGTCACAGACACAGGAGGCAGAGCTGGGATTGGGGTGCTGGGTCCCAGAAGCAGAGGGAGTTTCCATCTGCCTTAGCCACACTGGGTGGGTAAGTTAAACCTTCAGCTAGGTGCGCTCTTGTTTTAGCTTCACAGCAATTGATTTTCAGAGTTAATTGATAAGTCATTGTTCTGCTAGGAAAAAGCGGTAGTGGAAAAGAAACTGGAACAGGAACCATCACAGAGCCATGTGTGGCCACCTCATTTCACCGCTGAAGCATCTGAAGCCCACAGAGTACAGCAATTTGATTGACATCACACAACATGTTAGACACATGGTTAGGTGTAAAATGTAGGTTTCCCGACTCCCAGGCCAGTGTTCTTTCCACTCCTTCATGTCCATGAGGTTTGCAAGAATGTATAAGCCACTCAAATAGAATAGAAGTAGAATATTACATAAATATGTATCTCTAGTACAATACACAAGGTGGGTGTTCTTTAGTTCTTTTCTGGAAAGGATGATAATAAAATTGCTTTTTTCCTACTTTCTCACTTACACTCACCACATCCTACTGCTGGATACACATTGCACACTCCTTTGGGGAAGGCTAAACCTTCCTTCCACCCCCTGCACATATCTCAGCAATAAAGCAACATCTTTAATGAGTAACTCACCATGAGTAAAGAAAGATGAACCGGCTGGGCATGGTGGCTCACACCGTAATCCCAGCACTTTGGGAGGCCAAGGTAGGTGGATCACTGGAGCCCAGCAATTTGAGGCCAGTCTGGGCAACATGGTGAGACCACATCTCAAAAAGAAAGAAAGAGAGAAGGAAGGAAGGAAGGAAGGAAGGAAGGAAGGAAGGAAGGAAGGAAGGAAGGAAGGAAGGGAGGGAGGGAGGGAGGGAGGGAGGGAGGGAGGGAGGGAGGGAGGGAGGGAGGGAGGGAGAAAGAGGAAGCTGTAAGCACTATAATCATAGGAAATGTTTCCAAGTGGGTAAAGAAGAGAATGGTAGCTTCTTTTGCAGGTCTACAGACACATCACACTGGAAATTTACAAGCCATGCAGCCCCAGACACCAAGGTGGTTATCAGTTGGCTCTTAATAAATGCATGAACTTACATCAGTCAACATTTCTCAAAATCGTCTTACTGCTTCTCTACCCCAGTACTGATCACATTACTTACTAGTTCTCAGTCTAGAAAACCATGCTAGTGTTACTACTGAGTGTTATCTCCATTCATAATCTGTACTACACGAAGGTACTGCCTGCTCTTTAATGCCAAAGACAAACACACAGAAGTGGACAGATGCAAGGCATTAATATTAGGGGAATCTAACATTTCCTAAATGCTTTCATTTAGTAAATATCAGTAGTTATTACCTCATCAAGAGCAAAATACATTCAGTACGTTCACAAGTACATGTAAGATATTTACGATGCTTATGGAAAAGGAGAATGACATGATGTTTGCAGTTAGGTTGCATTTGTCAAGTCAGCACTCCTGGGCACTTTGCCTGCAATTGTGACCCTCTGTCACAGGTGAACTCTGCTTTAACTAAGGACTGAGTCTGAATAACCTGGCACATGTACTTTTCTTTCTTTCTTTCTTTCTTTTTTTTCAATTAAGATTTCTTTCTTTTTTTGTAAGACAGGGTCTTGCTCTATCACCTAGGCTGGAGTACAGTGGTACAATCACGGCTCACTGCAGCCCCGACCTCCTGTGCTAAAGTGATCCTCCTGCCTCAGCCTCTCCAGTATCTAGGGCAACAGACATGAACACCACACACAGTTAAATTTTTAAAGGTTTTTGTAGAGGTAGGGTCTTGCTATATTACCCAGTCTGGTCTCAAACTCCTGGGCTCAAGCGATCCTCCTACCTCAGCCTCCCAAGTGCTGGGATTACAGGCGTGAACCACCACACCCAGCCTCACTTTTCTATTTAAATACATCTTCCCTACAAACTAGATCTTAATTAATACACCTAAGTACAAAGATCATGGAGAATCAGGATAGGTAATTTAGAAATAAAGTTACAAAATTCCAAGCAAGATTTAAAGAAACAGAAACACCTATATACAATCAGGCATCTTTTTCACTCCCTTTAAACTGTTTCTGACTACAAAATATAGTATTGGCACTATCCAGACGTGAGAAGGACCAGCTTTTCCCTCTTATTTCTTTGAGTTAGGTCCTTTAGAGCTTCTTATCAAACCAAATTTAAAAGGCCTTGCAGACAGTTTTTTCCCAAATAGTAATCTTTCCACAGTTACATCATACTTGTCTTTTTGTTTAAGATGATAACTAATGAGAAGGCCAATACCTATCAATACCTATGATAAATTTAGAAGTTCCTGTTCTTCTTAGGGAAAACTTGTGCTGAAGAATTGGGGCCACTTATCCTCTGTGCCAAGTTTTTTTTTTTTTTTTTTTTTCCAGGTAATATTGAAAGTTTCTTAATCTAATTTTTATTCCTAACTGATTTTAAAACAATTAAGATGTGTTTGGCCGGGCGCGGTGGCTCAAGCCTGTAATCCCAGCACTTTGGGAGGCCGAGACGGGCAGATCACGAGGTCAGGAGATCAAGACCATCCTGGCTAACCCGGTGAAACCCCGTCTCTACTAAAAAAAAATACAAAAATCTAGCCGGGCGAGGTGGCGGGCGCCTGTAGTCCCAGCTACTCGGGAGGCTGAGGCAGGAGAATGGCGTGAACCCGGGAGGCGGAGCTTGCAGTGAGCTGAGATCCGGCCACTGCACTCCAGCCTGGGCGACAGAGCGAAACTCCGCCTCAAAAAAAAAAAAAAAAAAAAAAAAAAAAAAGATGTGTTCAATGCTATACTTTAAATCCCAGGATATTCGTCAATCAACCTAGATCTATCGGCTGTAATCCAAACTCATGCAAACATAACTGTTAAGACAAAAATTTTTATGAGACCCAACTACATTAAAAACAGATAAATGATATTGTCTCTTTACGGTATGGCAGGTGTGTGCAGGAAGGGTAAATCGGATGCAGACCAAGGAGAGTAGTACTAGCAATAATAAACATTTACTCTAAGCCTCCCATGTAAAGCACTTGCCCAGGTTTCATGTTTGTTACTTCATTTACTGCTCACAATAAGCCCATGAGTAAATTACTACTATCCCTGTTTTACCGATTACTTCCATGATGCTCAGAGAAGCGAATTCACTTGCTCAAGAGGACAGAGCCAGGAAGTGCAGTTGCAGCGTCTAATCTGGGGAAATTAAAAGGAAACAACCCTCACTTCTTTGTATTTTTACCCAGAGAAGCATTAGGAATGTGGTGAGTTTCTAGGCACTTCCCCCCCCCACCCCCCCCCCCCCCTTGTTTCCCAGGCTGGAGTGCAATGGCGCAATCTCGGCTCACTGCAACCTCCACCTCCCAGGTTCAAGCGATTCTCCTGCCTCAGCCTCCCGAGTAGCTGGGATTACAGGCACCCGCCACTACACCCGGCTAATTTTTTGTATTTTTAGTAGAGACTGGGTTTCTCCATGTTGGTCAGGCTGGTCTCGAACTCCTGACCTCAGGTGATACGCCCGCCTCGGCCTCCCAAAGTGCTGGGATTACAGGTGTGAGCCACCGCGCCAGGCCTTTGGGCACTTTTTCTTTTCTTTTCTTTTCTTTTCTTTTCTTTTTTTTTTTTTTTTTTGAGACGGAGTCTGGCTGTGTCACCCAGGTTGGAGTGCAGTGGCCGGATCTCAGCTCACTGCAAGCTCCGCCTCCCAGGTTCACGCCATTCTTCTGCCTCAGCTTTCCAAGTAGCTGGGACTACAGGCGCCCACCACCACGCTTGGCTAATTTTTTTTTTTTTTTAATTTTGTATTATGCTTTAAGTTCTAGGGTACATGTGCACAACATGCAGGTTTGTTAGATATGTATACATGGGCCATGTTGGTGTGCTGCACCCATTAACTTGTCATTTACATTAGGTGTATCTCCTAATGCTATCCCTCCCACCTCCCCCCACCCGACTACAGGCCCCGGTGTGTGATGTTCCCCTTCCTGCATCCAGGTGTTCTCATTGTTCAATTCCCACCTACGAGTGACAACAGACAGTGTTTGGTTTTCTGTTCTTGCAATAGTTTGCTGAGAATGATGGTTTCTAGCTGCATCCATGTCCCTACAAAGGACATGAACTCATCCTTTTTTATGGCTGCATAGTATTCCATGGTGTGTATGTGTCACGTTTTCTTAATCTAGTCTGTCATTGATGGGCATTTGGGTTGATTCCAAGTCTTTGCTATTGTAAATAGTGCCGTAATAAACATACATGTGCATGTGTCTTTATAGCAGCATGATTTATAATCCTTTGGGTATATACCCAATAATGGGATGGCTGGGTCAAATGGTATTTCTAGTTCTAGATCCTTGAGGAATCGCCATACTGTTTTCCACAATGGTTGAACTAGTTTACAGTCCCACCAACAGTGTAAAAGTGTTCCTATTTCTCCACATCCTCTCCAGCACCTGTTGCTTCCTGACTTTTTAATGATCACCATTCTAACTGGTATGAGATAATATCTCATTCTGGTTTTGATTTGCATTTCTCTGATGGCAAGTGATGACCAGCATTTTTTCATGTGTCTGTTGGCTGCATAAATGTCTTCTTTTGAGAACTGTCTGTTCATATCCTTTGCCCACTCTTTGATGGGATTGTTTGTTTTTTCCTTGTAAATTTGTCTGAGTTCTTTGTAGGTTCTGGATATTAGCCCTTTGTCAGATGAGTAGATTACAAAAATTTTCTCCCATTCTGTAGGTTGTCTGTTCACTCTGATGGTAGTTTCTTTTGCTGTGCAGAAGCTCTTTAGTTTCATTAGATCCCATTTGTCAATTTTGGCTTTTGTTGCCATTGTTTTTGGTGTTTCAGATATGAAGTCCTTGCCCATGCATATGTCCTGAATGGTATTGCCTAGGTTTTCTTCTAGGGTTTTTACGGTTTTAGGTCTAACATTTAAGTCTCTAATCAGTCTTGAATTAATTTTCGTTTAAGGTGTAAAGAATGGATCCAGTTTCAGCTTTCTACATACGGTTAGCCAGTTTTCCCAGCACCATTTATTAAATAGGGAATCCTTTCCCCATTTCTTGTTCTTGTCAGGTTTGTCAAAGATTAGATGTTCATAGATGTGTGGTATTATTTCTGAGGGCTCTGTTCTGTTCCATTGGTCTATATCTCTGTTTTGGTACCAGTACCATGCTGTTTTGGTTACTGTAGCCTTGTAGTATAGTTTGAAGTCAGGTAGCGTGATGCCTCCAGCTTTGTTCTTTTGGCTTAGGATTGTCTTGGCAATGTGGGCTCTTTTTTGGTTCCATATGAACTTTAAGGTAGTTTTTTCCAAGTCTGTGAAGAAACTCATTGGTAGCTTAATGGGGATGGCATTGAATCTATAAATCACTTTGGGCAGTATGGCCATTTTCATGATACTGATTCTTCCTATCAGTAAGCATGGAATGTTCTTCCATTTGTTTGTGCCCTCTTTTATTTTACTGAGCAGTGGTTTGTAGTTCTCCTTGAAGAGGTCCTTTACATCCCTTGTAAGTTGGATTCCTAGGTATCTTATTCTCTTTGAAGCAATTGTGAATGGAAGTTCATTCCTGATTTGGCTCTCTGTTTGTCTGTTATTGGTGTGTAAGAATGCTTGTGATTTTTGCACATTGATTTTGTATCCTGAGACTGCTGAAGTTGCTTATCAGTTGAAGGAGATTTTGGATTAAGATGATGGGGTTTTCTAAATATACAATCATGTCGTCTGCAAACAGGGACAATTTGACTTCCTCTTTTCCTAATTGAATACCCTTTATTTCTCTCTCCTGCCTGATTGCCCTGGCCAGAACTTCCAACACTATGTTGAATAGGAGTGGTGAGAGAGGGCATCCCTGTCTTGTGCCAGTTTTCAAAGGGAATGCTTCCAGTTTTTGCCCATTCAGTATGACACTGGCTGTGGGTTTGTCATAAATAGCTCTTATTAGATACATTCCATCAATACTGAATTTATTGATAGTTTTTAGCATAAAGGGCTGTTGAATTTCGTCAAAGGCCTTTTCTGCATCTATTGAGATAATCATGTGGTCTTTGTTGTTGGTTCTGTTTATGTGATGGATTACATTTATTGATTTGCATATGTTGAACCAGCCTTGCATCCCAGGGATGAAGCCCACTTGATCATGGTGGATAAGCTTTTCAATGTGCTGCTGGATTCGGTTTGCCAGTATTTTATTGAGCATTTTTGCATCGATGTTCATTGGGGACATTGGTCTAAAATTCTTTTTTTTTTGTTGTGTCTCTGCCAGGCATTGGTATCAGGATGATATTGGCCTCATAAAATGAGTTAGGAAGGATTCCCTCCTTTTCTATTGATTGGAATAGTTTCAGAAGGTATGGTACCAGCTCCTCCTTGTACCTCTAGTAGAATTCGGCTGGGAATCCGTCTGGTCATGGACTTTTTTTTTGGTTGGTAGGCTATTAATTGCTGCCTCAATTTCAGAGCCTGCTACTGGTCTATTCAGGGATTCAACTTCTTCCTAGTTTAGTCTTGGGAGAGTGTATGTGTCCAGGAATTTATCTATTTCTTCTAGGTTTTCTAGTTTATTGGCATAGAGGTGTTTATAGTATTCTCTGATGGTAGTTTGTATTTCTGTGGGGTTGGTGGTGATATCCCCTTTGTCATTTTTTATTGCGTCTATTTTATTCTTCTCTCTTTTCTTCTTTGTTAGGCTTGCTAGCGGTCTATCAATTTTGTTGATCTTTTCAAAAAACCAGCTCCTGGATTCATTGATTTTTTGGAGGGTTTTTTGTGTCTCTATCTCCTTCAGTTCTCCTCTGATCTTAGTTATTTCTTGCCTTCTGATCGCTTTTGAATGTGTTTGCTCTTGCTTCTCTAGTTCTTTTAATTGTGATGTTAGGGTGTCAATTTTAGATCTTTCCTGCTTTCTCTTGTGGGCATTTAGTGCTATAAATTTCCTTCTACACACTGCTTTAAATGTGTCCCAGAGATTCTGGTATGTTGTATCTTTGTTCTCATTGGTTTCAAAGAACATCTTTATTTCTGCCTTCATTTTGTTATGTACCAGTAGTCATTTAGGAGCAGGTTGTTCAGTTTCCATGTAGTTGAGCGGTTTTGAGTGAGTTTCTTAATCCTGATTTCTAGTTTGATTGTACTGTGGTCTGAGAGACAGTTTGTTATAATTTCTGTTCTTTTACATTTGCTGAGGAGTGCTTTACTTCCAATTATGTGGTCAATTTTGGAATAAGTGTGATATGATGCTGAGAAGAATGTATATTCTGTTGATTTGGGGTGGAGAGTTCTGTAGATGTCTATTAGGTCTGCTTGGTGCAGAGCTGAGTTCAATTCCTGGATGTCCTTGTTAACCTTCTGTGTCGTGGATCTGTCTAATGTTGACAGTGGGGTGTTAAGGTCTCCCATTATTATTGTATGGGAGTCTAAATCTCTTTGTAAGTCTCTAAGGACTTCCTCCTGTATTGGGTGCATATATATTTAGGATAGTTAGCTCTTCTTTTTGAATTGATCCCTTTACCATTATGTAATGGCCTTCTTTATCTCTTTTGATCTTTTTTGGTTTAAAGTCTGTTTTATCAGAGACTAGGATTGCAACCCCTGCCTTTTTTTGTTTTCCATTTGCTTGGTAGATCTTCCTCCATCCCTTTATTTTGAGCCTACGTGTGTCTGTGCACGTGAGATGGGTCTCCTCAATACAGCACACTGATGGGTCTGGGTCTTGACTCTTTATCCAATTTGCCAGTCTATGTCTTTTAATTTGAGCATTTAGCCCATTTACATTTAAGGCTAATATTGTTATGTGTGAATCGGATCCTGTCATTATGTTAGTTGGTTATTTTGCTCATTAGTTGATGCAGTTTCTTCCTAGCATCAATGGTCTTTACATTTTGGTATGTTTTTGCAGTGGCTGGTACCAGTTGCTGTTCAGCAATATTCACTCTTCTGCAGCCTCTGCTGCTGATACCCAGGCAAACAGGGTCTGGAGTAGACCTCGAGCAAACTTCAACAGACCTGCAGCTGAGGGTCCTGACTGTTAGAAGGAAAACACAAACAGACAGGACATTCACACCAAAACTCCACCTGTACATCACCATCATCAAAGACCAAAGGTAGATAAAACCACAAAGATGGGGGGAAAACAGAATAGAAAAGCTGAAAATTCTAAAAATCAGAGTGCTTCTCCCCCTCCAAAGGAATGCAACTCCTTACCAGCAATGGAACAAAGCAGAATGAATGGACAATGACTTTGACAAGTTGAGAGAAGAAGGCTTCAGAGGATCAGACTTCTCCGAGCTGAAGGAGAAAGTTCGAACCCATTGCAAAGAAGCTAAAAACCTTGAAAAAAGATTAGACGAATGGATAACTAAAATAACCAATGTAGAGAAGTCCTTAAATGACCTGATAGAGCTGAAAACCATGGCGCAAGAACTACGTGACAAATGTACAAGCTTCAGTAACCGATTCGATCAACTGGAAGAAAGGGTATCAGTGATTGAAGATCAAATGAATGAAATTAAGTGAGAAGAAAAGTTTAGAGAAAAAGAGTAAAAAGAAATAAACAAAGCCTCCAAGAAATATGGGACTATGTGAAAAGACCAAATCTATGTCTGATTGTTGTACCTGAAAGTGATGGGGAGAATGGAACCAAGTTGGAAAACACTCTGCAGGACATTATCCAGGAGAACTTCCCCAACCTAGCAAGGCAGGCCAACATTCAAATTCAGGAAATACAGAGAATGCCACAAAGATACTCTTTGAAAAGAGCAACTCCAAGACACATAATTGTCAGATTCACCAAAGTTGAAATGAAGGAAAAAATGTTAAGGGCAGCCAGAGAGAAAGGTCGGGTTACCCACAAAGGGAAGCCCATCAGACTAACAGGAGATCTCTCGGCAGAAACTCTACAAGCCAGAAGAGAGTGGGGGCCGATATTCAACATTCTTAAAGAAAAGAATTTTCAACCCAGAATTTCATATCCAGCCAAACTAAGTTTCATAAGTGAAGGAGAAATAAAATCCTTTGCAGACAAGCAAATGCTTAGAGATTTTGTCACCACCAGGCCTGCCCTACAAGAGCTCCTGAAGGAAGCACTAAACATGGAAAGGAACAACCGGTACTAGCCACTGATTTTTTTTGTGTGTGTGTGTGTATTTTTAGTAGAGATGGGGTTTCACCATGTTAGCCAGGATGGTCTCGATCTCCTGACCTCATGATCTGCCTGCCTTGGCCTCCCAAAGTGCTGGGATTACAGGCGTGTGCCACCGTGCCCAGCTCTAAGCAGTTCTAAGATGAAGATGGGCCTCTTGACAGGCTTGCATGGGAGGAAACTGGGGCACATGTGGGATTTTTTCCTCCTATCTCCCATGAGAAGGAAGCTTACAGACCACTGGCTAAGGATTCCAGAGTGGCGTCTCCATGAAGCAAGGAGAAAAAGCCATTGTGAGGTAGCCCAGTGAGGTACCATTGCTGGTAGCCCAGTTAAGCTGCCAGAAGAAACTCACGATTGGAGGTACAGTTACCATTGCGGAGGAAGGCAGGTCTCTGCAGATCCTTAAGATTAGTTACACCATGGGACAGATGTGACCAAGCTGCCTTCACTACCCAAGGCATTGTCAGGAAGAGCTATTTTTAGTGAAAGGGCAGAACAGAGGTCTTCTGTCCATGACATTGTATTGTGCTACAGCACATCATAGAATGCCACATAACATCACAATATATTATAACTTGTTTACTTTACAGTTTGCCTTTTTTGTGTATCCCCTGAGAGGTAGTCATATCCTTGCGTGCAGGATTCATGTCTAATAGAGCTTTCTTTTGTCCCTCCATACCACCTAGCAAGTGCCTGGTGCATAGTTGGTGCTATGGAGTGAGGGGAGGCAGTCGAGCAGGACCCCAAGATTTTGAGCCCAGGATTCTGGGAGGGAGGGTGTCAAGGGCAGTGGGTGGGTGATCAGCTGAGGAGCTGGCCTGGAGCCTGGAGTGGAGATTGGGGCAGTGCAGAGCACAGTGGGGCCCTGGCTGCCTCCGGACAGGTGCTGGGTGTGGGGACAGCCAAGTGGCCTTCATGGGGAAGGGCAGTATGCACTGTCCTGCTCCCTCTCAAGGTTGTTTTTGGCAAAGGATCTCACTAGAAACTTACCACATCTTCCCTGGGGCTTTTCAGGGACTTCCCAGAGGGCTGGCCGACTGCACCCTGCCCCCTGCACTGGGGCAAGATAAACTTGGTTTGCAGGGGCCTGGCTTTCTCTGAGGTGGCACCCACCCTACTAGCCCTAGGGACATCATAGTTAGCTCCTCGCTTTCCTTTCCCACCTAGGAGGAGTTCATCAGTCAGGAGTCCCTGAGGGGCAGTGCTAAGGGACCACTGTGGGAAGGAGGCTTAGGTGGCCAACTCCGCTCCCCTGCCAGCTCTGCCCCGACACTGTCTCCATGGAATCCACGGTTCTAGTTCTAATCATGGGTCAGTCTCTTCCTTGCACTGGACCCAATTCCTACTTGAAAAAAGGGACATAGGAAAAGTGACCCCCCCACCCACTTTAAAAAAAGATTGCAGCAGGCTTTACAAAGTTGTGCATCCATCACCTCCTTTAGGGTCCTTCATCCATTCCTCTCCTTAAAACTCACTTCTCCTTTCTGCCACCTTTAACTCAGGCCCCTCCTTGCCTTGTCTGCCTCCAGTGCACGCCTGAGCCCAGTCATGTGTGACTACAGACCATGCAGACCACATGCCTCTGTTAGCCAGGGTCACATGGAACTTTCCATGGGCCAATATTTAGACCAGCACGTCTCCAGCCTTCATGGACATATGAGTTATCTGAAGAGTTCAGTAAAAGCCAACTCTGATTTGGTAGGTTCAGCTTTTCCAAAAAGCTTCCAGGGTAGATTGATGCCGCTGGTCCATGGACCAGATTTACTATGTGACCGCACTGTGCCAAGAAGGCTTTGAGGGGAAAAATTAGGTGCGTTAAGGTATGGCCACTGCTATCAAGGAGGCATGTGAATAGACTCACATGGGATTTCTTCACATGTTTGAGGGAGGAAGGGATGGATGGATGGATGGATAGATGGATGGATGGATGGATGGATGGATGGATAGATGGATAGATGGATGGATAGATGGATTGATGACTATCTAAAGGCAAAACTCCACAGAACTGGTTGTACTCAAATGCAATAGGAGTTCAAGGAAGGGAGAGAGATGGGGAGAGAGAGTTTCACCTGTTTCGTGGGTTGTTGACCTCTCAAAGGGTATCCCTTGGAAACCCCATGTTGTGTCATTGCTTGAGAAGTGCCTGGAACAGATGCTCTCTAGCTCTTGGGAATGGTTGTGGTTTATTGTAGAACCAGTTGCTTCGTATGGAACTTCTGCTGGAAGTGCTCAAACATCTCTGCATTTAAGCATTTGTGTTATTCCTTTATCTCAGAACCATCAAGAGCTGATGAGAGAGACAAATGCTGCTTAAAAGCAAAAAGTTACCCACCTTAAGAAAATGCAAGATTTTGCACGAAGTTTGTTGTCTTTGTTTTTAAAGTGAAATGGGAAGATCATTTCTGTATAAAAATACAGACATTTCTTCAAAATGTAAGCCTTTAAAAAGCCCAGACACTTTTATCTTTTCCCACAAAGGTCTAACTACTAGGAGGTAAGAAGAAGAGGGGAAAATGAGAAGAAAGGCAGATCTGAGCCAGATTCGGTGGCATTCAAGGAGTCCTCCATGTCTGGCCTTGCCTTCACCCCTTACTGCCATGTCTTATTCCCCGGGCCCTGCAGATGGCTCCACACCGTCCTGGGGCCACTGCCATGTCTTCTGGTGCATCTGCCCTTCTTTGCTTCCATTTGGGAGCCATCCTGCCCTCTCACTGTACCTCTCAGAATTTCAAACCCCCACCCATGCTTGGAGACACACTTCTCCTAGGAAACCTCCCCACAGCTTACTCCATGGCTTCCAGAATGCCATTCTTTCTTTCCTTTCTTTCTGTTTCATTCTTTTTTTTAAGGGGTTGGGGAGAGTGGGATACCTTTTTTGCAGCATTTTGTATAATCATTTTTTTCCTTTTTCCCCTACAGATGAAGAGGTGGTATCTAAATCCTCTCTGTATCCCCATCTCATACAGAAGTAGGTGTTCAGTACGAGTCCTACGCTGAATTTGTATGGCACTGTGACAGGATAGAGGAGACTGGGTGGGATTCTTAGTGCTATTTGCATTTGAGAATACATAGTAACACATTTATGTTCCTATGGAATGGAATGTACACCATAAATCTGGAAAACCCTATCCTGGACAGTCTTGATCCTGTTACTCTGCCCCAAAAATGCCAAAAGAAAACATAAACACATCTTGAAAGGCTGTCTGAACTGAGCCCAACCAACAGAAGCTGAGTGTCATTGAGTAAGCTGGGCTCACCCTCCGCCACGGCTGCTGTGTGAAGTCTGTGCATTCACCACCTGCCATATTTGGGGTGGGCTTACCTCTTTGGAATGTGAATCCTTCTTCACTTTATCACTATTTTTAAATGGGATTTGTGCAGAGGAAGAGAAAGAGATCTTTTCTTTACAGCCTCTCTACAAATATCTTTCCCAATAAGGCTATGTCAACCTGAGTCTAAATTTAATGCTTCCATAAAAGAGAGAAAAATAGTGAAATGGTTATTTTGTCTGTACAACACAATATTGCTGATTTAATCCATCTGTTTCTCTGAATTGGGCTGACTTGGGGTAGATACACTGATTGTGACTGTTTAATTTCTTTTTTTTCTTTCTTTCTTTTTTTTTGCTTTGAGATGAAGTCTCGCTCTGTTGCCCAGGCTAGAGTGCAATGGTGCAATCTCAACTCACTGCAACCTCTGCCTCCCGGGTCCAAGGGATTCTCCTGCCTCAGCCTCCTGAGTAGCTGGGATTACAGTTGCCCACCACCACACCCAGCTAATTTTCATATTTTTGTAGAGATGGGGTTTCACCATATTGGCCATGCTGATCTCGAACTCCCGACCTCAAATGATCCTCTGGCTTTGGCATCCCAAAGTTCTGGGATTACAGGTGTGAGCCACTGCACCCTGTTGTACCTGTTTAATTTCTAACTGTTCTACCTACTGTTACCCATACTGTACTTAAAGGTGTGAGTGAGTGAAGCTGATCATGTGCGACACTCAGCCATCGATGCTCTTTTCCTACCAACTGGGGAAATCAGAAGCTCTTTGTCTTCAGTTCAGCAGCTCTAGAAATTGTAGCATTTCCTTATTGGTCTGACACTGCTATGATAGAAGATTTTTCACGTTAAGTGAATGAACATTTATTTACAACCTTTCTAAAATATGGAATACATATTTACGTGTCTCCTCAAAGAGACCACATTAAACCTAAATTAGCATTTTATTGGACATTTCAGTTATGAATCACAGGGACTACAGCAGATGCTGTAGATGAGGATATTCCCTGGAAGCATTGATGACTGTAGGGGCAGTGGCCCTAGCCCATTGACCTTCGGTTACCATGTTTTGTATTTGTTGTGTCAATTTCATATTGCTTTTCTGTTTCCTCTCTTATTCTCCCTTTTTGCTGTTCTCATTGTGCTTCATCAACAATTGCTGCTCTCCTATCTTACCTCTAGTTTTCTGCATCTAATTGGAGAGGTCAGATGCCATTATGTGTTAATATAATACCTAAACTATGAATTAACAGACAAGGAGTAAGAAGGGCTCTACTATGCACAAAATGCATAGCTTTATATAACATCAATTCTGGCTATTTAGTGGTTTAGTTCCCCTTCTTTTCAGTTGCTTGGGTATGGTGTGGATAGTGAGATTGTTGGACAAGTAATTTCCAAATCAGTGATTTGCATATGTGTGCTACATATAGGTCTGATTCCAGTTTGAGTCACAAATTAGAGGTTTTTAATTAGTTGTTTGGAGTCACAGATGGGTAAAATATTAATGTTGGTGTTCAGTTGGCTTTATAATTTAAATAATTTCCATAGCTTATTTAGGCTTGTCAATTTAAATTTTAAATTTTATTTTTCTTATGTCAATTCCCACCGCTGGTGAAAAGAAATTTTCCTACAGGGGGTGGAGAACTTAACTTGTATTCATAGATGGACCATGATTGCTGGAAGGAATCCAAAGCTCTTACACGTAGATACAGTCTACTGACAAAGATGAATCACAGAGCTAGAGGATGAAATTAAGAACAAATTTGCAATGAAAGTCTGTACCACTTTGCTGCTCACTAAACCAGATCATTCTGAACTGGGCTTCGATTTTTTCCATATACTTTAGTGTTTTCTCCCAAATTCTTTTCTTTCTGTTGAATTTTTATGACAACTTGTATTTGAAGTCAGTCGTATAAATGCCTTTATAGTTGTATCTAAACTATTAGTCCACAGGGGCTTTCCTAACTCCTCCTATGTGTTAGAATTGTGCTAGGCACAGTTCTTGTTCCCAAGCATCTTCCAGGCTCATTGATGAGATAAAGACCAATGGATATAAGGGGAAAAAATTAAAACTACACAAAAACATACGTAGCTTAGGCTATAAATGCCAGGGGGATTCAGAAAGGCAGGGAGATGTTGTGTTCTCGAGATATCAGAGAAGGCTTCTCAGAGGGGCTTTAACCTAGGAGGTCTTGATAAATGAGTGGAATTTGGTCATTCTATCTTCCAGGTAGAGAGTATAGGATCCTCTGACCCCCGAAGAGGACATGAGGCACTGCTAGCAAGAGAACAGCTTTTTTCTAGCAGAGATTGGGCCTGAGGAAGAGCCCAGAGCTTAATGCAAGCCCCTGAATGGGAGCATGGAGACTCAAACAAGTAAGGCCCGTGAAAGGTAGCGGAGATGCTGGAAACAGTGGTTGAATTCTTCCCCATCTCCATCCAGACTGGACAAAGCATGGAAGTATTTCCTTCAACAATGAGTTCTTTCCCTTTCCAGCCAGTGCTCTTGCAACTCCAGCCTCTACTAGGACAAGTGTCAAAGCTTGATAGGCTAGGGATGGGGTCCCATGACCCCTGGTGGAAACCTAAGGCCCAGAAGTAGCTTCTTCCAAGTGCTCTCAGCTTCTAGGGGGAAAGCTCCAGAGAAATCAAATTGCCCAGGAGGGCAGAAGTTCTGGTTAAGTCAGATCCCAAATCCTGAGTTTCATTTTGCCTAAAGTTCTTTGGGGGACCATATCACTCAAGAGAAAGGTCTGTTTGGGGACGTTTCCTCCCTGGTATGAAAGGAGGCACCGGAGACCAAGAGAAGAGACCAGCTAAGCCCTGGGGAGAAGGCAGTTTGGCTAAGGTGAGAGAGGGCACTCACCGGGGAAGGTGAGGTGAGGTGGGAAGCGGAGGGCGAGGGGGCCAACTGGGAAATTCTGGCGCTTCTCCCCGGCTCACAGAACTCGCCAGCTGGATCGGCCTCCCCGATCCCTGGCCAGGGCCGCAGCAGTGACCAACCGTCTCTGGCCAAAGCTGCTCTACCCCGGCCGGCAGTGCCCACTCCCCGGGGGACTCCCGGACCCCAGCCAGGAAGAGCAGACACCACGTCTGAGCCTGGAGCTAGACAGTCCCCCGACAGCAGGCAGCTTGCACCGTTTAGTCTCCGCTCCCTCCGTCCTCTGTGGCTCCTTCAGTCCCCTTCCCAGGGCCTGCCCCTGCCCCCCACACCTTCACACAGGTCTCCTTCTGTGCAGTAACACACCAGTTCCTTTCCTGGCTGTCGGCTCAGGCCAACTTCGGCCTGGACTCCAGAGGAGGCTTTCATCGCAGAGCTGGATGGGGGAGGGGTGGAGGGCAGGCGCTGTGAACGTCCAGGTGGGAGTCTGGGGACCAGGTACTGCAGGAAAGGGCTAAAAGACAGGTCGGGGCAGCCCTTCAGACCTGGCTCAGCTAGCTTGTCTCCAAGATTTAGGACTCTGAATAACTCTATGGGCTCCTCCCTGTCCCCACTCCCAAACGCCCGACGCGGTGCCCCTTCTTCCTCCGCTGCTCCTTCTCCCTCCGCTGCTCCTTTCTACCGCTTTCCCTCCTCCCTCCCGTGTCTTTTCCGTCCTTGGTCTAGGGCTCTCGGCCTGCGCCTCTGCAAACACCCCCCTCCCCTCCAACTCCGGCAGAACTCCGAGGGGAGGGGCCGGAGGCCCCCCTTCCCGCCTGTGGTCAGAGGGGGGCAGCGCGGCAGCCCCGGGTTTGGGGGGCAGGGGCCATCTCTGCGCCCCGCCCGATCAGCCCACTCGGCGCCCTAGGGGTGGGGGGCGGGAAGCGGGACTCGCAGAGAGGGGGGTCCAGCTTGGGCAGGTGCGGGCACTGGCAGGGACCAGGCGGGCTCCGGGGGCGGGGGGCTCAGGTTACAGCCCAGCGGGGGGCAGGGGGCGGCCCGCGGTTTGGGCGAGTTCTCCAGCCTCGAAAGGGGCCGGGCGCATATAACGGGCGCCGCGGCGGGGAGAAGACGCAGAGCGCTGCTGGGCTGCCGGGTCTCCCGCTTCCTCCTGCTCCAAGGGCCTCCTGCATGAGGGCGCGGTAGAGACCCGGACCCGCGCTGTGCTCCTGCCGCCTCGCTGCGCTCCGCCCGGGCCCGGCTCAGCCAGGCCCCGCGGTGAGCCATGATTCGCCTCGGGGCTCCCCCGACGCTGGTGCTGCTGACGCTGCTCGTCGCCGCTGTCCTTCGGTGTCAGGGCCAGGATGTCCGTAAGTCGTCCCCTGCCCCTGCCTGCCTGCCTTCTATGCGTCCCTCAGCATCCTTCTCCCCGGCCCGCTCCAGCTCTGGAGCCCGCGGCTCCGGGCTAAAACAGCTCCCGGGGTCGTAGCTTGCTGTCTTAGGCACAGGACATGCAGGAGTTCACCGAGCAGAGTTCTGGGAGTCAAGGACTCTGTCCCAGGGTCCTCGGTGCCCATCGCGGTTGCAAGTATTTGGAGGTCCTTACGTTGCGCTAGAATACTGAACTTGCAAAGTGTTGGCTGGGAGAAGTTTGTGCACAGATATAAATGCGCTCTTCTCCACCAGCTTTGATAATTAGGCGCACATGCACGCAGCTCGCCTCTTCGAAGCACTTCGAGTTCTGCAAAAACAGATCTTAACTCATCGAACTTAGGAGAAGTAGAAAAGAGAGAACGCGAGCGAGGGAGCAAGCAAACGCCAAAGGGTTGACTTCACAGCCTGTTCAAGGCTTGGTGGCTGGTGGGCTCAAAGGAGAGTTAGACAAAGGGGACTAACACTCTGACACTGGTGGGCTGAGATCCCAGGCCACAAAGAATGGCTTCGGAGAGGCCCTCTGAGACCTCAGCGCCTCTTTAGGGTACTCTCCCCACCCAGCTGGCCCTGGAGCAAGGTGCAGCCCTCGCGCTCATCTCGACTTCCCTCCGTCCGCCTGCGCCTGTCTTCTGATAAAGGGTACAGAAACTTCCAGTAGGAGAGATCGTCTGAAAGACGATAACATTCCAACCAGACCGTGCTTTTCAAATGCCCCCGAAAATAGCGCCCCCTTCCCCGCGGTCTTACCCCATTCCCCGCCGCCCGGAGGTACTACAATGAGTTACTTTTCTAAATTCTGGAACTCACCTAGCCAGGCTGCGTGGGGTGTGTGTGTGTGTGTGTGTGTGTGTGTGTGTGTGTGTGTGTGTCAGGGAAGCGGGGCAGGCTGGTCGATTGCTACGATTGCTACAACTATTTCAACCGGTAGAGTTAGAGATGGCTGTTGTAGTCGGGTCCAAAGGCTGTTCGGACTGCACCTTTCTTTCTACCCCTCCTTTGGTAAGGTCAACTGTCTGGGATTATATTCAGGACAAACGAAGCCTGGAAAGTGTATTAGGTAGAGAGGATTTTTTTTTTCCACGTGTTTGGGCACGTTTCCGACGGCTGGGATTCCAGCCCTGTCTTTGTATGTTACAGATTGTAAATCAATCGCAGAGGGAAACTCTTCGGCAGGGGGAATCAAAGTTCTCTGCCTTCGAGGCTCTGTGGGCCCTCTCCTGCCACCAGGCTGTCTCCAGGAATAGCGTGGAAGGCGGCGGGCTCAGGCGGGCTTTCCGTTCATTAGCGCGTCGGGGGCAGGGCTGGTGCCTGCGGCGCAGCTGCGAGGAGGAGCCGGGAGCAGGAGACTCTGGCCGGGTCACTCGGTAGTGCGCTGAGCTGGAGGCGCGCTCCCGGGCATTTGAGGAATACAGCGTGACTATACGTGGCCTGGACTTAGACTGACTATATTTTTGTACTAAATTTGCAAGCACACGCCCACAAAGATGTCTTCTTGACTGACCCCTGCCTTAGTTCGCAATGGAATTAGCTGGGTGACTTTAAAATAATTCTCAAATTCTCCATCCGGTATTAGGGTCGCTTGCTTAAGCGGTAGAGCTCTCTCACCGCCGCATCTTTCCTGGGAGGTAGTGATTCCACAGCTTCTCCGGCCCACACCTTCCCGTCGCTCCTCCTCCTCCCGGAGGAAGTGTGATTCTGCATCCGAGAGGCTGATTTTGCGCCCTGGAGCATCTCACCTTTGTAACCCCTCCGCCTGGGGTCAGCGGACCCCTAGGTGTGACGTGGGGAAATGCGCAGTCTGCATGGACGTCAGGAATGTCAGAAACCTAGAGCTCGGCCACACCCCTCCTCCCTATCCTTCCACGAGTTTGAGAAACTTATTGGCGGCGGCGTCTTTGACCCTCATCTGCATTTCAGAGCCCTCGCCTCCGACAGTGCCCCTGGCTCAGGGGAGAGATCTCAATCCTCCTTTGTGAGGCTTGTTTGCGTTGGGAGATTGGCAGCGATGGCTTCCAGATGGGGCTGAAACGCTGCCCGTATTTATTTAAACTGGTTCCTCGCGGAGACCTGTGAATCGGGCTCTGTGTGCGCTCGAGAAAAGCCCCATTCATGAGAGACGAGGTCCGGTGGGTTCTCTCGTACTGCCCGACCCCCTCTCCCACAATGCCCCCCTGTGCCCGCCCGCCGCCACCTCCCGGCTCCAGCCCTGCGCAGAGCGGCGGTGAAGCAAAACAGTTCCCCGAAAGAGGTAGCTTTTTAATTGGCTTGCCACAAAGAATCACTTATACGGCCTTGCGGTAATGAGGGGAACCGGATCAGGCGCGCCGGGATGCTATCGGCAGCCGTTTTGGAGCAGCAATTATGGTGGTGCTGGGCTCCTCCGTCCACACCTAGGGGATCCGGTTACGGCGCTGGCTCCTTTCTGGGGCAGTCATTTAATCCCACTTTTCACTCTGCCAATGTCTGTGAGCGAGCCGTGTCCAGAGCCGCAGCCACAGAGTCACCCAGCGGCTCTTACACCCAGCGCAGCCTGGCCCCGCCCCTGCGCCCGCGCATCCCGGGCCGCCCTTCCCCGCGAAATCTGATCCGCACGGGGAGTGGCCCCTCTCCAAGCTTTTCCCTCTCTCCGCCCTGGGTCCTCATGGGTGTGGGTGGGCTCTTCCTTAGTCTGGGCTGGGGCGCATTAACCGACGCCTCCTCTCCCACACCTTCCTCACCGCCTGCATTCTACTGCTCCAGCTATTTTAACGGTGGGTGTGTCCCAGCAACTTCTGTATTTTCCCTGGGATCTCTCACCCTCCTGTGATTATCTTGCCCAAAGGCTGAGCGGATTTCTTCTAGTGGGAAAGTAAAAAGGAACGTTTATCTTTAGATTTTCACTCTCCTTAAAGAGCAGTGGGCAGGCTCGTTTGTCTCTCCACCCTCTGGGTTTGTGGCTCTTTCCTATTATTCATCTCCTGCTGCTGCCATTGCCTTGGGGATTTTGATGAGAAAAACAGCACTGGGCGCTCCCTAGCACGTGGTGCGGGCTCTACAGTCCTTGGCTGCTAAGGAGCGCTCTTGTCAGCACAGGTTTCATTTGCAGCATGAATTCCAGACGGCAGGGCCCTGGTGGAGGGGACTAGTCCCTCCTATTCTTCCTCTGCATTCTTGAAGGAGGCCAGGCCTGGCCTGGCCAATCTTAGCCCTAACCAGGTATTCAAGGACCCCTGCTCCCCAAATCGGGGTGCTGTTTTCAGATGGAGGCAGGGCATCTCCAAGCAGGGCTACAGGTGGAGGTCAGCACTGGGGGCGCTTTGGCCCCCTTGCCGCCTAAGTAGTTTATAGCCTGCCCAAGCCCCAAGTGTATCGTTTGAATGGGTCTACCCGCTCCCCAAATTGGTCCTAATTCTAATATGGTTCAAAGAATGAGACAAGATCTTAAGTCTAATAGCTCATCTTTTCACCCCCCTCTCTTATATATCTATTTTTGGAGCCTGGCTGCTTATAGATTCCAATTTTTGTAGGTAGAATTTTCTACATCCCCTCTGAATGTTAGCTGTCAGTTGTATTTAGCAAATCCCATAATTCCCAGAGGAAGGCAGAAGAAAGAAGACTTCTCTGATCCTGGGCTGGGGGAGGGCAGGTCTCACCATTTTTCTGTCTCCTTTCTTTTTATAGTCCCAGAGTTCCTATTCAGAATATCTCATCTCCTCCCTTCTGCTCACCCTTCAACTCCCCCCACCCACCCCATCACCTGGTCTCCCCCATATTAGGTGGGTAAAGAGAATAGTATAGTAACCCCCCACTTTCATTGCTGGGTCAAGATTTTCACTGGTGAATAGAGAGCATGGTGCAAGGTGCATAATAAATATTTGTTGAATACATGGAAAAATCAGTGATGTTTTAGGAAAATAATTTTTAAGTTCTATATGTCCAGGTGGCCCCAGCCTACATTCTTCAGCATTTGAATTCTGTCAAGTTGACTGCAACCTCTCTCTTTTTCTCTCTGGCTCCCCACCCCCTCCTTCCCTTGGCTCTCTGCTTCTCCCTTCCCACCCTTGGTGCAGAGGAGGCTGGCAGCTGTGTGCAGGATGGGCAGAGGTATAATGATAAGGATGTGTGGAAGCCGGAGCCCTGCCGGATCTGTGTCTGTGACACTGGGACTGTCCTCTGCGACGACATAATCTGTGAAGACGTGAAAGACTGCCTCAGCCCTGAGATCCCCTTCGGAGAGTGCTGCCCCATCTGCCCAACTGACCTCGCCACTGCCAGTGGTTGTAATTTATTTATTTCCTGTTCAACATAAATAAATTACTTGCAAGCACCGCAAACATGCTCCCATAGATGCTGGTCGTCTCTGCAAAGCAGAGGGGCTAGTTATCCATGGGACCTGGCAGCTGGGGTAGAAATGAAAGGCCACTTCTCACTTGCAGGTTGAAACTGAGTAAGGGAGCTTGAGACGCTAGAGGGGTCCTTCTTTGCCCAGCATCTCCAAAAATATTTGCTTCTAAGACACATGAAGGACAGATGTGATTCTACAAAAAAAAAAAAAAAAAAAAATCCTCTCTGAAATCATCTCTGCAAATTACTAGAGCTACTATGGAGATCAAATGCTCTGTCTGGCCAATCCATGAATTAATTCCTCCTCTGCCACTGACATCTTCTCTTCTCCTTAGAAGACTTCCATGTATGTGGTCTTCAGTGTGAAGAAAGCTCTGCCAGCTAGTGGGGAGACAGTAGGGGCAGGCTCCCTCATTGAGTTATGGAACATTGGTGGTAGTTTCCTACCTGCTATTACCTCTCTTGGAGTTGACCACTAATTCAGAAGCAAAATAATAGCAGAGGGAAGGGCTAGGCTTTGGGAGTTCTAGTGGGGATAGGTGGAGACAGAGCCCCATATGTCTGCACTGTGGTGGGTGGTTATAAACTCCCAGTTAGATCCAGTGCTGGTGGATGATATATGTACAGGTGACCCCTTCCCAGCATTCATACAGATGCCCTATCCTATCTCCCTGCAGAGTGAGTGGGGACACTTGTCTAGATTTTTTGAGTAGTTCTTGCTGTCCCCTTCCTGCTGAAGTAGAGAAGGCTGTGGCAAGGGAAGTGAGAAGTTGCCTTTCCTTAACACTTCAGCAACACTGGCTCCTTAATGTATAGATTCCCAGATCCTTTCTGAGGGGCCCATGTGAGCGAAGTGTTACTTGCCTTTACTATTTTGCTGCTACTGTAAGGGAGGGGTTATTGACTGGGGATGGCACAGGATCTGATGCTCCGATACTCTTCATAACTCATATGCCTTGCTGTTTTTGTGTTTTTATTTGTGCTTGCTTCAAGGAGACGCAGCTCTAATGTAAGACCTTTCTAAGTGCCTAACTCTTCCTCTGGGAGGGCTTGGGGTTCGGGAAGGGCTTCCTACCCTGTGGGGGGAAGAGAGACGGAATCTGTGCTTTCCTTCTCGTGGCTGATTAGATCTTGAGTTCTTCATTGCCTTTTTGTGCTGCCCTTGCTCCTTTCTTTTGCATGCTGTCTGCTTTTTGAATAACAAAGTCTGGGTCACCTCCATTCCTCATGGGACCTCAGCAACCCCAGGGCCACAGTGGCCCTAACACCCCAACAGAGGGGTTCAGTGGAGTCACAGGAAGCTGCCACCTTCCTTGGTTGTGTCCTTTTACTTGTTTGATCTAATGAGTGTTTGAATGACAAGAATTGGTATTTTTCCATCTCAAGATTCTTACCTCCTTCTTCTCTATTATTTTTTCCCCCCTTGCAGGGCAACCAGGACCAAAGGTAAGGGCTTTCTTCTTTTTCTTTTTTCATATTTGTTTGCCTTTATATTTCGTGCTTCAAAAGCAATGCTATGCTAATCCAGTCTGTGATTTTTTTAAGACATCAGAAGGTATCTGTTTCAGAGGGCACTTCAACACAGGGGCTGCTGGCAGGGTTTTAGACTAGGGGCTTAGTGGGCTTACTCAGCTTAATCCTGTGAATGTTTCATGTTTCAGGGACAGAAAGGAGAACCTGGAGACATCAAGGATGTAAGTTCAAATTATTCTCACCTGGTGTCCCAGTTGCTGCTTGAAATGGGTCATTTCCTTGTGCTCTCCTCTAACTAACCATCCTGTGGGGTTCTCTCTCACAGATTGTAGGACCCAAAGGACCTCCTGGGCCTCAGGTAAGAAAGGGGGAAATCCCCTTCTCCGTGCCTTCCTCACTGCATGTGAGTTACTGACCTGCAGGTTCCTGGCCTTGCTGTCGTCTTACCATGTTCTTCACCTTCAGGGACCTGCAGGGGAACAAGGACCCAGAGGCGATCGTGGTGACAAAGGTGAAAAAGTGAGTAAAAAGCAATGCTGCTTGACTCTGGGGGACTTCCCAGGTCCCCCAAGGCCCTACCATGTGTTTAAGAGCCTGGTCACCTCTTACACAGCAGCCCAGGGACAGATGGCGCTTGGAGAAACACGGCTTCCCATTGATGCCTTTTTCTGTTTATGCCAAGGGTGCCCCTGGACCTCGTGGCAGAGATGGAGAACCTGGGACCCCTGGAAATCCTGGCCCCCCTGGTCCTCCTGGCCCCCCTGGTCCCCCTGGTCTTGGTGGAGTAAGTATCCTTACTTCCCGTTCCTTCAGGCTGTCCCTCCAGAAATGTGGCTTTTAAATTGCTACTTGCACTTACCTGGCTGGCTCCCAGGGCTGCCAGCAGTGTGTACATAGCCTGTCCATGGGCTTTGCCCTCAGGCCTATAATTTAGTAGAGTCATATATTAGGCATGAGACTGTGGTGCTAAGGGCTGGCTTTTTTTCACTAACCGGGATTCTATAAAGAAAGTCTTCAGTTACCTGGCTTCCAGGCATCTGTACCGTGTGGTTGATGCTCGGGGGTGGGTGTAAGGGTTAGGAGAAAGGATGACTGGGCACTTGTATTTCCCTGGAAGAAGAGTGACCACTGTCCTTGGAAGACATTTATTCTTGGTCCTTGCCAAGTACATTCCAAGCAACTATTCACTCTCATGAAAGAACTCCACTGAGTGAAGGTGTGTGGCTAAAGTCAATTTTGGAATCAAACCAATCAGCAAATTATATGATTGCCTAGTTTTTGCAGGTTTGCTATTTTGACGTTTGCTGTATTGTAAATTCTTAAACTTAAATGGGCTCACAGATGCCTACTACATCTCTTGCTGAAATATTCCAAGACTGTTGATTTTAGTCTTTTGCTGGGCATTAAAGTCCTAAAGAATAAAGAACACCCTTTGAAGGTTTGGTTATGTTTCTCCATATATGTTAAATAATATCTGCCATATTTTAGAACATAAAAATAATTTTATAAAATGACATGCGAGGAACTGATACTTCTCCAAATAACACTTTCCCTTCCAGATTTTGCCACCTTATAATCCATTCCCCAAAGTACTTTCCAGGCATCAGTGGTAATTCTGATCAACGATAGGTTAGTCTCCAACAATCAGAGTTTATCTCAGTAGAGTTCTTTGTATTCAGATAGAGCTTACCTAGCCAAGTAGGGAAGACCTAGTGCCTTTCAACCTCCTGATGTTGGGTTTCTTTGCAGAACTTTGCTGCCCAGATGGCTGGAGGATTTGATGAAAAGGCTGGTGGCGCCCAGATGGGAGTAATGCAAGGACCAATGGTAAGAAAAGACACTAGTTCTTTGCTGCGAAAATGGCAGGAGGTGGCCCTTAGCAGAGCCAGAGAGTCTGACAACCTCTGCTTCACAGATAATTGCTTAGAGCAGCTCTCCTCCATAGTTATGTAACCTCCCATTCAGCTAGCCCAAAGTATTTGGTTTTTAATGGCAATGGATGCCACTTTTAATGATGCGCTGGAGTGACTAAGAAGAATGAAGATGGAGAGATGCATATAGGCTGATCTGTTAGAAGGCCAGTTGCTATTGCTCTTGGAATGAGAACTGAAGAATGCAGACAGCAGCTACTGTTCTCCAGCATCCACAGACTTCCAGCAGGAAATCTCAGCCCCGCAGCTCTGACTTGGCACATGCTAAATGAAACTCAGCCTTTAGTAAACATGGCTACTGTCCAGGAGAAAGCAAGGCCAGCTTTTCTGTCCAAATGGTGCCTATAAATAAAAATAGAGTGTTGCGTGGGGAGTGGGAAATGAGAGGGAGCAGCCACTCTAGGCCCCTTGCCCACAGAGTAACTTCTTGTCCTTTGTCTGGGCTGTTGGCTAGGAGAAGATGGCACACTGGAGGCCACTGGTGAAGCATGTGCAGTAAACCCCTCATTTTCTGTTCTGGTGCAGGGCCCCATGGGACCTCGAGGACCTCCAGGCCCTGCAGGTGCTCCTGTAAGTACCTACAAGTCTTTTCGCCTCCATGGTGTCACAGATGATTCCCAAGCACTATGATGTTTTAGTCATTTATAGGGGTTCACCTGGTGTCCTCATTTTACTTTTTAGGGGCCTCAAGGATTTCAAGGCAATCCTGGTGAACCTGGTGAACCTGGTGTCTCTGTGAGTACCGACACGGCCCTGTCCTCTCTCCGGGGGAGCCTGTAATGATAGACCACTGGGACCACAGCTGCTGTCCCTCCCAGGCTCTGCCCAGCTCTTTCCCATAGTTGGTGGCCCCAAGGAAACTCAGATGTGACTTCCTAGCTGTGGAGGAACTCTGACAGACAGCCCAGTGTGGCAAGGGCCACCAGGGACTCTGTCCTACCAGCCCCCTTTCCGGATCACCCCAGCCTGTGCTGCTGCTGCGTCCCACTATGGTCTCTGCACCTTTGTTCTGACCTTCCCATCTTTCTTCTTCATAGAAGAACTGGCTTCCAAAACTACAATGTCCAAGTTTTGTCCATTGCTCAGGTGTCTTCCCACTCTAACCATCTCTTAAACTCTCTTCCTTTGTAGGGTCCCATGGGTCCCCGTGGTCCTCCTGGTCCCCCTGGAAAGCCTGGTGATGATGTGAGTATACATGAGTAGACAAATGAGGAGCTGCCTCCTTTGAAAGGGCCTGGAAAAGGTGTGTGCTGGGGGAGTGACAGGGAGGCACCCAGGGTGAAGATGTCTTGAGGAGCAAGACTGGGCTGTCCCAAACCCTGATGCCATCTCCTATCTATATGGCCACTGTGACTGTGCTGGCAAGTTCCTTGGGGACTGCTTTGGATCCAAGGGGAAGAGAAATAATTAAAACATCATTAGCCCCAGGAAGGGAAATTGAGAAATGAGAGAAGAGAGAGAAAAAACACAAGGCAGAAAGATGTAGAGAAGAAAAAACAAAGAAAGAAGCGTTCAACAACCCAGCATTATCTTAATTGTAAATGAGTTAGAAAAAGCACAGCCTGAGTCAGGATGTCTACAAAGGATGCAAACGAAATGAAGAGACAAGAGTTGGCACTCTTGGGCTATTTTTATGAATAGCATTAGACAGTAAAAGTCTCTCAAGGTTAGGGAGAGCACGTCCAGTCAGCAGAGCCCAGGAGAAGAGAGAAAAAGCCTCTCAGGGGAAGTCGGAGGCTGGTGAGGACAGAGGAGCTTGCCCATGGGCTATGCTTGTGTCCAAAAGAATAAATCGTGAACCATGAAAGGCATCCAGGCATGTGGAGTCTGAAGGAGTTGAGGGAGATGAGTGAGCCAGTGGGCAAAGGCATGGACGGCTGGAAGGAGGGAAGCCCTCTGGGGTGCCCCCACTATGCTACTGTGTCTCTGAGGAAGCTGGGGTATCTCTCTCTCCCTTCAGGGCGAAGCTGGAAAACCTGGAAAAGCTGGTGAAAGAGGTCCGCCTGGTCCTCAGGTAAATGCCACCTTTCCGAGCCTCAGGCATCTTTCCCAGCGTCTCCCTCCCCGTGGCCTTAAACCCAGTGCATCCAGTTCAATGAGGTCACTTCTGAGATGGAACACCAGTAGCCCCTATATTTATCACGACCATGTTTGTAATCTCCACTCAGGCTCCCATGAGGGAGGCTGGGCAGTTGTTATTTATACCACTTTGCATAAAATGGGGAGTATGGGGAGGGGTGGTCTGGGTTTTACTGAAAGAGCTGTCCAAGTGTGGGGATTGGAGACAATGCCCTGGTGGCCCAAGGGAGCTGGAGGCCCTCCTGCAACCCAGGGCAGCTTCCCCCTGTTATTTTACTCTGTGCTCTGAACACCTCCACTTTGGATTGCAGGGTGCTCGCGGTTTCCCAGGAACCCCAGGCCTTCCTGGTGTCAAAGGTCACAGAGTAAGTATCACGGGTGAGGAGGTTGGAAGGAAGAGATGCCTGCGGGGAGAGAAAAGCACTTTGGGGCTCATGCATTTCTTCCAACTTGAGTTTCCCAGAAGTGTGATTGAACATTTTCTCATGTTCCCTAGGGTTATCCAGGCCTGGACGGTGCTAAGGGAGAGGCGGGTGCCCCTGGTGTGAAGGTGAGAGGCCAGAAAGTGCAATGGGATGGGGAGGAGGGAGACATTGAGGAGTCCCTCTTCCTAGCCAGGGAGACACTGTGGAGCTCAGTGGAACTAGCTCCTCAGAACAGCTGTGGCTGGGAACACCAGCCCTACATCCTGATGGGCCAACAGCAGACCTGGAGAGCTCAGGGCATTGTCCTTCACAGGACTGAAGTTTGGGTCAATGCAGGCTGAGGTGACTAGGGCTTTTGGCGTCTTCCCTAGGAGTTTTCTGTGGGCCAAGAATGGGGTCCCAGACACTGACCTTGTGAATCATTTTTCCAGGGTGAGAGTGGTTCCCCGGGTGAGAACGGATCTCCGGGCCCAATGGTAAGTATGGACACCCTCCAGGAAGGCTTATCAGAGACTCTTCAGACTATCAGATGGCTGCAAAGAGCTCTCTTTGTGCAAAGTTCATATTCAATGTTGTAGATTTCATCTGACTGTGAGCAAAAAGCAAAATGTATTAGACAGATGATTTGTTCAAGATTTCACCAACATTTCCTTAAGATAGCCATGTTAACACACTAAAGATGCTCCCATTTAAAAAAATTCTGTTGAGTCTCAACATTTTGTCAAGCTCATCTACTGCAAGGAGCAAGGTGTGCTTGTAACAAAGGTTCCCAATAGGTAGCAACAGGAACATCTGTGTGTTATGCCTGGGGAGAAAACTGTTGGGTGTGATCTGAGGCATCCTGGCTAGTCAAGGAGCCAGCACCATCAGGAGGTCCTTGGTTTCCTGGGTGTGTGCACCCTCCCTCTCCTCTGATATCTGCAAAGGGCCCACAGGTAGAAATGGTCACCCTGAGCACCGTGAAGCCAACTCATGCTTAGGCTGTCCTCGTGTGTGTTCCAGGGTCCTCGTGGCCTGCCTGGTGAAAGAGGACGGACTGGCCCTGCTGGTGCTGCGGTGAGTAACTGACAAAGCCAAACACCACCATTTACCAAGCACTTTAGAGTTTACAGGTTTGTTTCTCTTGACCCTCGAAACAACCCTGTGAAGCATAGGGAGTATTGTTATCCCTTAAGAACTCACCCCGAGTGTGCCCATCAAAAATTCCCAGGCTGAGTCTGCACAGTTGAAGGAGGAGGGATGGGAATGGGAGGGTGGATGGGTGAAAGCAGGATTCTCTTAACCAATCCAGATTATCAGGTAATCCCTTCAACAGACGCCACCCACTCCCTGGGCAATCCAGTTGGAGTTTACAGACAGACTTGGTTGGCTATAGTACTACCGTGCTACTCTCTGTTCTTCCTGGTTGCTCAGATGCCCTAGAAAAGTGGAACAGGTGAGCATCAACTCACAGGGCTCTATGCTGGCTGCTGCTGTGAGTGATATCATGCTATAGTACCGGGGGCCACCATTCCATAGGCACTTCCTGAGTTTAATACCCTATATGTTTTACCTGGTCTCATCTTCCTCCACATCCTGAGAGGTGGTTTTATTCTTCTCCCAATTTTACAAATGAAAAAACCGAGACACAGAAAAGTGAAATAGCTTAAGATAAATGGTGCCTTGCAGCCTCAGACTCTGGTGGCCTCTAGTTAATGTGGGAAATTAAGGGTGAGGGGATTGGCAGCTGAGGGAGGGTGCAGGGTGCCAGACGGAGGCGTTTAGCTCTGATTCCTTAGCAATAGAGAGTCCTTGTAGGCGCTTGGTCAGGCGAGTGATGCGATGAAAGCCGTGTTTAAGAAAGATTATGCTTTCTGCTGATTTCATACCCCCACCACCCAAGCTCTGAGGCCCCTCCTCACAGGTCCTTGCAGGGCTGGCCAAAATAAATCAGCTTCACTCTGTTGTGCTGCTTTCCAGCTAATGTGTCTTGTTTGGCAGAAGTTTCCCTCAATGGCAGATCAGTGAAATAAGCAGCAGCCTCGACCCCCGCCCCCTTTGTCAGCCAGAGCTGCTGAAGCGCCTTGCCCCAGGGTCACTCTGTGTGAGGGGATTAGAGAGCACTGGGGCTGCCAAGAAACACTGCCGTTTCTACAGATTAGCAGGATGCTGGCTTGTGGCCTTTTAGCGAGGCTCAGAGCTGCAGTGGCCCTAGTCTGCATGGGCTAAAGACAAGCTCCATCCCCTGTCCTTGTTCCCTCCTTTCTGGGCACAGCTGCTCTGTTTCTTGGTTCTCTTTGCTGGTTCCTGTCCCCATGGTAGTTAGGCTGGCAGCGTGTATAGGATTTGGCTTAGAAGATTGACAACGTTGCCTTTGAGCCCTTCTTTGCTCCTCCTCCCTCTCCCCTCCCATCAGACTCCTCTCTGGAGTCTGCTCTGCGAGGCCCCTACTCTGTGGTCTCCCAGCAGCCTTCTCAGCCTTGACTTCCAGAAGGGGGCTGTGCAGTGTCTGGGGTGTGCAGGCCCCAGACAAGGGGCAGGCTCACGGAGATCCAAGTGCTGGTCTGGTGTCAAGGCTGGCCCAGAGACTGGGCTGGGTTGGCGTCTGCCTGCTGTGGTCATGTGCCCTCCCTTGGGCCTGACTGTGTCCTCTCTCCAGACTTGCTGCAGGGAGAGGTGACAGATGCCAGCCTAGTTCTGGCCTCTCAGAGCAGCGTGGCAGCTCCTTTTCGCTCAGGCCCAGCCTGGGCCTCCCTGCTGGCTGACCTCTGGGGAGAGGGTGCTCCAGAGCTTCCCAAGGAACAGTTTCCCGAAGCAGCCAGGCCAGCCAGAGGGGCTGTGGCCAATCCTGAAGCTTTATGTTCCTGCTGACATTTTTTCTAAGCCTTCTCTTGCTTTCCTCTTAAATGCCAATCTGGAGAGTCTCCGTTAGGAGAAATGGACCCCAGCCAGGAAGAAGAGTTGAGTTGTATTTAAAACACGAGCTCCCCCTAAAGCATCCTTCTCTAGCTTCTAAGGAGAGGCAGAGACTGGTAGGCAGGACTCAGCAGGGAAAGGTCCCCGCCGACCTGCTCAGTCAGGCCCTAGGCCCAGCTCCACCCAGCCTGTGGCCCCCAGAGTTTGGGTAAAGAGTTCCCTGGGCCCTAAGGAACCCTGAGAGAGCATTTGAGGGGTGCCACCACAAAGTTGGCAGAAAAACCCTCCCCCTCCAAGTCCAGTCCTAGAGAAGGAGCTGGCAACCTTGCCTTGCTTTGTAAGCCAAAGCCTCTTAGGGCTTGAGCTTGGATGTAGTCTTTGAACTGTGGCTGGTGCCCTGCCCCATCAGGGAGCCAGTGGGAGACATCTTGTGAGCATCTTTGTTTTCCATAAGAGCAAGTTGTCTGGGGATTGGCCAGAGGAAGAGGCAACCTGGAGTCAACCAAGAGGAGGCCTTAACCAAGTCTTAACCAGAGAGGTTTACCAAGCCTTGAAGGCACTTCAAGGCAGGAAGCACTGAGTCCACGTGGTTGTCTCGCTGTTTATTTCCTTGCACTCAGTTCTCAGTGTTTAAATGATCACTTGGCCGTGAAGTTAGGGATGTTTGGGGTCTGAACTGAAGTTGAAGAAAAGAAGAAATGATTTAAGCTTTGTTTAAGATTAGGGGCCAGGTGCAGTGGCTCACGCCTGTAATCCCAGCACCTTGGGAGCCTGAGGCGGGTGGGTCACCTGAGGTCAGGAGTTCCAGACCAGCCTGGCCAACATGGCAAAACCCAGTCTCTCCTGAAAATAAAAATAAAAAAATTAGCCAGGTGTGGTGACACATGCCTGTAATCCCAGTTACTCAGGAGGCAGAAGAATCGCTTGAACTTGGGAGGTGGAGGTTGTAGTGAGCCGAGACCGCACCACTGCACTCCAGTCTGGCATCAGAGCCAGGCTTTGTCTCAAAAAAAAAAAAAAAAAAAAAATAGAAGAAACCCACTACTACCCTTGGTCACCCACACAGACACCAAAGCTGAAGCCCACACCTCACCATCCTTGTGCTCAGCCCTGGGACATCCCAGGCACAGTGTCTCCTTCGTTTTCTGTAAGGGTGGGCTAGAAGCAGGGATGAACAGAGCCTGTGGGTACCTCTCATGGTCACTTCCTTCTTGCTCACAGGGTGCCCGAGGCAACGATGGTCAGCCAGGCCCCGCAGGGCCTCCGGTAAGTTCATTTTATCCTCAGCAGGTCATTGTTGTTGCTGTGCTCTAAGTCCTATTAAGCAGCCCGGTGAAGTCTGCAGGGTTTATTGGGTGCAACCACAGCAGCTCTCAGATGTCTACTGGAAAGGAGGAAGAAAGAGAAGTAGTTTTTAAATATCACTTGAGCATGTTGATAACAAGCTTTGAAGCATGGGCTCATTTTCCTCAGCCATCCTTTCAGCAGTCTTTTTAGAGGAGGAAGGTCAATGGAGATTCTGCTTCTCACTACAGATGTAGTCAGAAACTTGCTTTGCCTTCTGAAACCAGGCAAAGGTTCCTGGGGACGCTGGCAACAGGGACAACTTTCATCCAAGGCTTTTTAGCCACAATGGATATGGAGTGAAATCAGTATAGAGGAGGGAAGGAGTGTGAGGTGTGGGGGTGGCTCGCTTTGGAGGTCAGAACTGGCATTCACCTCTCTTCTCATCCACCTACTCTCTCCAGGGTCCTGTCGGTCCTGCTGGTGGTCCTGGCTTCCCTGGTGCTCCTGGAGCCAAGGTACATGTCCTGTTGTCCAGTCAGGAATTTCTGGATGCTGAGAAGCTGTCCTTTCCCTGTAACCCTTGCTCATTGCTCCCTCAACAACCGCCTGCTCCCGTCTGAGAAGTAGCTCCCCACCACCCCACCCACTGCCGCCTCCATCTAGGCAGGGCAAAAAGCCAGACACTTGTAGCCTCACCTGGAGGGAAAGTAAAACAGAAGATAAAATGTGGGAGATCCGGTTACAACTTTGGAGTGGGGAGAGGTGGACGGAGAAGAAGATGGGAATACACCAGAGGCCTGGCAGGGCCAGAAGGCCAGGAGTGGCAGCAAAAGGAGGCAAACCTAGGGGGAGACCCAACAGCTGAGCAAGCTCGGGGCCCTGACGGGCACTGGAGGGAACTGGACAGGGAAGAGGGCACAGGCAGGGAGCCTCTGCTGCCCTCCAGGTTTCTGCTTCTTTTGGGGTGCCTGGCTCTTCCAAGCCATGTTAATGGAGATCTCTGGAGGATTACTAGAGGCCAGTGGGAGGCCAGCCAGTTCAGGGCCAGGCCCCGCAGCCCAGGAGGGATTCCAGTGTGAACGTCCCTGGGAATGAATAAGGAGCCTCCATGTGTCACTGGCATCAGGTTGCTTTTCCCCTCCTGGGGGTTTCCATGGCAACCAGACAGTGTCTGAGGTCCCGGGAGCCGGGTAAAGGAGACCCATTGTGAAGAGGGACAGCGGAAGGTGAGGGGGGCTGACCTTTGGAAAATAATAATTACCGAAGTGAAGCAGGAATGTTCTGAGAAGAAACCTGAGGAGGCTCTGCCCTCTCTCCAGGTCGACAGCCCTCCCCAGGGACTCTGCCATCTCGAGTGGGTTGTAATTTTTAGGAAAAAATGAAAGTAAAAGCACAAGCCATTTTGGGGGAAGGGGGCTTGCCAGAGGCTCCCCCTAAGGGGAATTGGGCTGCATTGAGAGCAAGGAAGGGGCAGAGTCCCCATGTGCTTTTGTCTTGGATTTCTGGCTTACTGAGAACAGACTGGGGCCAGGGCCGGGGTGTCACTCTTCACCCGTCAGCCAGATGGGAGTGAGGTGGTGCTCTGAGCCCGGATGTTCAGAGACTTAGAAGGGACCTCAGTTCCTCAATAAAATAGAAAAACAGGAGGTGGTAGGAGAGAGTGGTGTCCATCCATCATCGCAGGGTGCCAAGATGGCAGGGTCCCCAGTCCACGCTTTTCTGATGGTGTCTATGGAACCGTGGGTTGTCCATTGCTGTAGTACGTAGCCGTGCCGTGGCGCGTGGAGGCTTACTGTGTAGAGAGGAGGTGAGCAGTAGAGGAGGCAGGTGTGGGAAGTCATCAAGTCATTAGCTCAGTCAGGCAGGGACAGAAATGGCAGCGTGACCTGTGTGTGAATGCGCATGTTCAGGTGCGGGCTTGGGTGCATGTGCATAATCCAGGGCTGTGCTCACGGCTGGCCCTGAGCTGTTGCCCACCCACTAGAGGTCCGTGTCCCCTCTCTTCTTCATTTCATCCTTCCTGTCTCTTCCCAGGGTGAAGCCGGCCCCACTGGTGCCCGTGGTCCTGAAGGTGCTCAAGGTCCTCGTGGTGAACCTGGTACTCCTGGGTCCCCTGGGCCTGCTGGTGCCTCTGTAAGTGCAGCTTCTCTTTGGCCTGGGGGGTCTGGGGTCTGTGGCCTTGGAATTCTTGACTCTGTACTTTGCTCTGACGGCCGTGGGCTCCAATCACCAAACCTTCATTCTGGCCCAATGCCTGTCCCCATCTCTAGATGTATCCCCTTCTTTCCCATCTTCCCCTTGAAACACATCGTGGGAATGTCCCTGAAATGGACAGCACCTATGCCAGGTCCCTGGATCTGGACCCTGGAGGGCTGGAGGTGGTTGGGGTTCATTCTTTGCTGCTTATTTGACAATGTCTCCTTTCTCAGGGTAACCCTGGAACAGATGGAATTCCTGGAGCCAAAGGATCTGCTGTGAGTGTTGCCCCTGGACTTTGCTCCCCCAAGCGAGCCTGGTCCTGCCTCTGCCCTCTCCTGACACCCTTCCCTTCTGCTCATGCTGACAGGGTGCTCCTGGCATTGCTGGTGCTCCTGGCTTCCCTGGGCCACGGGGACCTCCTGGCCCTCAAGGTGCAACTGGTCCTCTGGGCCCGAAAGGTCAGACGGTAAGAGCCCAAAGTGACCCCCAAGTCCCATTGACATGTCTGGAGTCAAACCCCATCACCCCTCTTTCCCACGCTCTCCTGCCCTGGCCTCACAGCGGCCTCCATCCGAGGGCATCGTGAACAGGGGTTCTGGGGTGGGCAGGCTCCCTGGAGAGAATCTGGTGTGAGGACCTGCCTCTCTTTTCAAGGGTGAACCTGGTATTGCTGGCTTCAAAGGTGAACAAGGCCCCAAGGGAGAACCTGTGAGTATCTGCCCCCAAGCCCTTGTCTTTTCTACTGCTGTTCTATGGGTCACAGGCCTCCTCACCTCCTCCCCACTGCCCCACCGGCCCACCGCCTACCTCCTCCGGGGCTCTATCTCCCAGTCTGGGTCCTTTCAGATTATGCCTGGAGGAGACTTAACAGGGTTGAGAAGGCCCAGATACAGCTTCAGCTCCCATCCTTGGCTTGGCCAGTGTGAACAGTTGGATCTTTATGCCCTCTCATTTCCCTCTGCTCTGCCACGGCTGGTCCTTTATGGCCTCTCATCCTCAAGCCCCCCCTACCCTGAAACAGTTGCCAAGGCTACTTCCTCCATACTCTGAGTCGAGGCTTGCTTCAGGCCCAGGTGAAGGCTCACTCTGTTTCTCTTTTTTGGTGGTCCTCAGGGCCCCGCTGGCCCCCAGGGAGCCCCTGGACCCGCTGGTGAAGAAGGCAAGAGAGGTGCCCGTGGAGAGCCTGGTGGTGTTGGGCCCATCGGTCCCCCTGGAGAAAGAGTAAGTGAATGAGGAGGCTCTATCCCACGGGGGCTGTGATCTCGAGAGGGAAGTGGAGTCCTTGTGGTCCGTGTTCTGGTCAGAGCCCATGACTTTTCCGCATGTCATCCTCCTCTTTCTCCATCCACACCACGGGGAGAGGGAGTCTGACCCTGAGTTGTGCCCCCCACCGCCAGGCTGACATGAAACAGTCTGAACTCCTTCCCAGGAAGCGGGGACAGGCTCCAGAAGTTAACCTCTGAGAGTCCTGCAGACCACAGTTACTGCTCCCCAGAAATTGGGATTGGTGGGTTAGTGGGATGGACCCGCTGGAGCCTGGCTGGGTTAGGGGCCGTTCTCATTCACCGCCTCTCCTCCCTGTGGCTCCTTAGGGTGCTCCTGGCAACCGCGGTTTCCCAGGTCAAGATGGTCTGGCAGGTCCCAAGGTGAGTGGGGGAAGAGGGGCTGGGGTCCCTCTCTGCATCGCTGGTCACATGGTATCCCACTGACTCCCTGTGTGCCCTTGTGTAGGGAGCTCCTGGAGAGCGAGGGCCCAGTGGTCTTGCTGGTCCCAAGGGAGCCAATGGTGACCCTGGCCGTCCTGGAGAACCTGGACTTCCTGGAGCCCGGGTAAGTAGCAAAGCCACTGTTGCCCTTGGCTTCAGACTGTGGGCAGACCCTCAGGCCCTTCCTGGCTGGCTCCCTCCAGCCCTGCACTGCCAGGATTGGGAGGTCCTGGGGCCAGCTCCTGACCCCACCCTCTTCTCTCTCCTGAACAAAGGGTCTCACTGGCCGCCCTGGTGATGCTGGTCCTCAAGGCAAAGTTGGCCCTTCTGTAAGTCTATCCTCGGAGGGCTGCTGGAGGGTGGGGGGATCTCCTTGGGGAGGCAAGAGAAAAGAGAGATGGGAGTTTGGGTTGGGGAGGCCTGGAGTACTGTGAATTTTGAGAATTGTGGTGGGGGTAGATGGTAGGCACTGGGGCCAGATATAGCCTGTACAGTAGCCGTGAGCTCTGAAAATGCCACTTCATTATGCATTTGGGGCTTATCCTTGGAGGAATGATGACATTGTGTGTGCACTTTCTTGGGCAGCTTTCTAAGCTCAGCGGTGTCTTGCTGTAGATGGGCCCATGAGTGTGGTGTGGTCAATCCTAGATACTGAGCATGTGTGACTGGTGCCTAGTTCTAGGTCTACCATGTAGGCCCTTAGTGGATGTTAGATGGATGGATGTAGTCAGAGTGTCTATGTTATGAGGATGGTGTTCTCTCTTTCAGGGAGCCCCTGGTGAAGATGGTCGTCCTGGACCTCCAGGTCCTCAGGGGGCTCGCGGGCAGCCTGGTGTCATGGGTTTCCCTGGTCCCAAAGGTGCCAATGTAAGTAATAATTTGCTCTTCCATTTCCTTCCATGTGGTGCTACCTACCTCCCTGCCCTCTTGGGGAAAGGGCTGGGTCCTGAGTAGAGTTTAGCCAGGGACAGTGATGAGTGGGGCTTCTGTGCCATGGGTGGCAGTGGGGGTCTGCATGTGATCTGGGGAAAATCCACAGCCCCAGAGAGCGTCAGGGCATTGCAGCCATACATTGTTCCATGTGGCAGTGCCCAGCAGGCTGGCTGCCATTATGGCCCCTGAACAGAAGAGAAGGGCTGGTAATTTGCTTTATCTCGGCTGTCCATCAGGATGTGGCCCCAAGCCTCAGTCCCTGCAGCCTGCTCTGCCCCTAACTCCCTACCAAACCATCTGCCCCATGGCCCTGCCCTCTCTTTCCTCTAGGGCGAGCCTGGCAAAGCTGGTGAGAAGGGACTGCCTGGTGCTCCTGGTCTGAGAGTAAGTATCCTTCCCCATTGCCCATGGTTTGGTGTTGGCTGGGCATTTGCAGGGAGGACAGGGAAATGGCATCCCCATGGCATGGTCCTGGGACCCCTTGGTATTGAGTGTTGATCCCTGCGGCTGAGCCCCATGTTGGCTGGGCCCTTTGGGTGTCTACACAGGGAGACTTCTGGTTGCCATTGGTCAGCAGGCCAGGGAGCTGGGGAAGGCTTCCATGCTGAAAACAGCTAAGAAAAGATGGGGCCTGGGAAGGAAGGGAGGGAAAGGTGTGGAAATGGGGTTCAGCTGGGGTATCGTGAAGGTCTGGAAACTGTGGGCCAGAAGTACCTTTGCCCAGTCCTAGGGGGACTTCAAGAGGGAAAAAAAGCATGTCATTACATTGTCTTTTTCTCTTCCCTCTAGGGTCTTCCTGGCAAAGATGGTGAGACAGGTGCTGCAGGACCCCCTGGCCCTGCTGTAAGTACCTTCCTAGCCTCCCCGGGTGACCCTGGGGGCAGGGGCTGGGAGGGGTGGGGGTGGGAAACCACAGATCCATCCAATAATGGAGCTGACGGATGTGGATGTGGGCTAAGCTGGTACACCAGACTCACTCTGAGCTGAGGCAAGGTGTCCCAGGAGGCTGTGTGGACCCGCATTGGTGGAGAGGAGTGTGGGTGGCTAATGGGAGTGCAGGGAGGCAGGCACATACTGTCTGAGCAGCGCAGGAAGACGCCTGTCCTGCCCACCCTGCTGACCTCCCCTGGGCCCTGCTAGCTGTGGCTCTCAGGGTCTCTGGAACACTGGCTCAGCTCACCTTTTCTTTTCCTCTGCAGGGACCTGCTGGTGAACGAGGCGAGCAGGGTGCTCCTGGGCCATCTGGGTTCCAGGTAGGTGGCTGGACCAGGCTGTCTGTCTAGTTCTTTGCCATACCAAGGGCTTCCTGGGACAGCAGCAGGCACCATCGCTGGAGGGCCCACGCCTCTTGCAGGGTGCCAAGCATTGAACCTTCCCTGCACCCCTGGCTCTCATTGCTCTTGCCTCCTTCCTTTGGGTCTACCATATACTGTGCCTCCCTGGGGGCCAGGGCAGCAAACTTACTCCTTTGATAACGCTTGTCACTTTGGCTTCTAGGGACTTCCTGGCCCTCCTGGTCCGCCAGGTGAAGGTGGAAAACCAGGTGACCAGGTGAGTATGGGGCTCTTTGGACCTGCAACCTGTTTAGATGGGAAGGTCGTTTCTGATGCTGGGAGGCAAGGGCAAGAGGGCATGAGGAGCCCTGTGAGGCCTGGGAATGTCCTGGACCCACATCCCAGCCTCCAGAGATGACACAGTCCCCCATGGGAGGAGTGATGTTCAGCCCCGCCGTGGAGGACTGTTCAGGGCTCTGTGACATGAGGACTTCACACTCACACATCTTTCTTTATTCTCCAGGGTGTTCCCGGTGAAGCTGGAGCCCCTGGCCTCGTGGGTCCCAGGGTGAGTGTCCTGTTGGCCACTGCAGGCGGCCTCCTTGGGCCTGCCCTGGGTTCTAGGCTCCTTCTCCTTTCCCCACCTCCCTGCTTCTCCCTGGGCCTTCTCCCCCATTGCTCTTGGTTGATCACTTCTTGGTGACTCTGCCGCAGGGTGAACGAGGTTTCCCAGGTGAACGTGGCTCTCCCGGTTCCCAAGGCCTCCAAGGTGCCCGTGGCCTCCCCGGCACTCCTGGCACTGATGGTCCCAAAGTAAGTGAGGCTGTGTCCTGTAGGGGTCTTCTCGGCAGCCTGGGAGTCCCACTGAGCAGGGAGAAGGGGAGCGGGCTCAGGAGGAAGGAAGAATAGAAGTGGGGGGCGGAAGATGGAGCTGGAAAGGAGGTATACATAGGAGGAAGGGAAGGAAGAGGGGTTTGGGGCCCTGGTTACCCAGGCTCCGCGAACAGGGGTTCAAGGGGAGGTGCTGTCCACTACAGACTCCCTCTTACCTCCATCCCAGGGTGCATCTGGCCCAGCAGGCCCCCCTGGGGCTCAGGGCCCTCCAGGTCTTCAGGGAATGCCTGGCGAGAGGGGAGCAGCTGGTATCGCTGGGCCCAAGGGTGACAGGGTAAGTACTGGGGTTACGGCCTCTCACCAAAGATGTGGCTTTGCCACGTTCCTGCCCCTTGTGATTACTTCCATTCCCTCGTGGCACCTGGTAATGAGGGTTTCTGTTAGCCCTTCTTGAGGAGCTTAAAGACTCCTTTCCAAAGCTCCCTGCCTTTTAGTGACATCCTCTCCCCTTGTTCCTTCATCTTGCCCCTGCTGCTCCTGACCCACCCTGAGACCACAGCAAATCCCTCTTGGGCAGGGACTGGGCTCTCCCTAGCACCCCAGCCTGGGTGGGACTGAGCCAGCCACAGGGGTCCTGGGGTGCCCGGCTGAGGTGGCTGGTTTTCTCTTCCTCCAGGGTGATGTTGGTGAGAAAGGCCCTGAGGGAGCCCCTGGAAAGGATGGTGGACGAGTAAGTGAATGCGGGTTGCCGGACTGCTGGGCATTGGGATCCCAGCCCTGCACCCAGGAGAGCTGGGAAGGGGGCTGGGCAGTCTGCCAGTGGGGTCCCTGGTCCTGTTCTGTGGGGGATGGGCAACTGCAGGGACTTCTCTGTTAAACTGGGGCCAGAGGGTAAGTGGGAGCTCTGGAGGCGGTGGGAGGGCACACCAAGGTCCTCTTGGTGTAGAGTCCCATGTGCTCGGCTGGCTCAGCCTGCCTCCCTCACCTCTACCTGCTCTCCCTGCAGGGCTTGACAGGTCCTATTGGCCCCCCTGGCCCGGCTGGTGCTAATGGCGAGAAGGTGAGTCCTGGCTCCTTTCCTCTCCATGCCTTGCCTCCCTGTCATGCCTCCTTCTTATCTCCTGCCAGAGGCTGTTCTGTCTTCTCCTCACTCATCAGTCACCTTCCTGCCCGCTGGGGCTGTGAGGGGTGAAGAGGGGGTCCTCTCAGAAGTGAAGCCACTGGCAGTGTTCCCTGTCGGGTGGGACAGCTGGGCTGGGGGTAAAAGTGCATTCAGCAGAGGCCGAGAGGGTGCGCGTGTGGGCTGCACAGTAACACAGGCTGTGCCAGGGGGACCTGGAGCCCCCTCCCCACGAGCAAGGCCCCCCAAATGCACTTTGCCCTCTCCCACTCGACTCCCCACCTTCTCACCCCTGGTTCTTCCTCCCCTCCCTGCCCTTAGGGAGAAGTTGGACCTCCTGGTCCTGCAGGAAGTGCTGGTGCTCGTGGCGCTCCGGTGAGTGTCTGCCCCTCTGAGCCTGGCTCTGCCCTCGGCCCCCAGGAGCCAAAGAGCCAGGGAGCCAGTGTGGGCCCTCGTGCTGCCTGGTGGCCCTGCGTGCTGCCAGGCACTGGCTCCCTCCCTGCCCGCTGGGTCTAGGGAGGGAGGAGAGATGGGAAGGGAAGGGGGAAGGCACGTCACTCCCATGATGTGCTCAGGTTGAGGGCTTTTGGGTTAACAGAGCCTCAGCCTGCGTTTAGGACTAAGGCTGCTTTCAGATGCCCGTCTCTGGGGAACAGGAGGCTGGGCAGGGCCCAAGGGGCTCTCGGAGGGGAGAAGAAGTAGGTCAGGCAGCGGGGCCTGACCTCTCACCATGCCCCCTTCTCTCACAGGGTGAACGTGGAGAGACTGGGCCCCCTGGACCAGCAGGATTTGCTGGGCCTCCCGTGAGTATCTCTCTCCATCCGCCTGGCTCCCTCCACTCAGGCCAGCTCCACATCCAGCACCCTCGGGCATCAGAGCTTGTCGGGGAGGGAAATGGACGCTCCTCTCCTCTCCTTTGCCGCCTCCATACCAAGAGAACCATCGTATCCAGGCCAGGGTGGACACACATGCAGATACTCAGAGTCTCCCGCTCCTCTGGAAGAGCTCCAGGGCTTTGGCCTGCCTGTCACTCACCCGCCTCCTCCCTCCCATTATAGGGTGCTGATGGCCAGCCTGGGGCCAAGGGTGAGCAAGGAGAGGCCGGCCAGAAAGGCGACGCTGGTGCCCCTGGTCCTCAGGGCCCCTCTGGAGCGCCTGGGCCTCAGGTGGGTAACGCTGCACTCCCCCAAGAATTGTTCCCTCAAGGAAGGGCTCTTGGGGTGCAGATGCGGAGGCCCCAGCAGGCTGTACACAGAGGCTGGTTCACAGGCCTGGGAACACCCCCATGTCGGTAGAAGGAGCTTTCATGGTCCCCATGTGGCATGTGGGCTGTGTGGGTAGGGTGGAGGGACTGACAGAGTACAGGCTGGCCACCGACCACCATAACCAAGCTGCTGGTCTCCTGGAGAGGAGGGAGCGGTGGCAGGAAGAGCTTCCCAGGAGGCCAGACCCCAGACCAGTTCCGTGGTTGCCCGACGGGCTTCTACTAGAACACAAGTCTCCTGCGGCAGAGAGGACAGGCTTGCCTGGGGCAGCCTCTTCAGGCTGGGTTTTTAGTGCCAAGAAAGCTGCATCTTTGAAAACCTCAAGGGTCCATTGTTGGGGCTCAGACAGAAGCCCACTGACCTCCCCGGGCACTGGGCCTCACTGTCTCCCTCTTTCCTTCCCAGGGTCCTACTGGAGTGACTGGTCCTAAAGGAGCCCGAGGTGCCCAAGGTCCCCCAGTGAGTGAGGCCTCTCACAACCCACCCTGTACCTCACAAAGAGGGCCTGGCCCCAGAGGCTCCCATGGCGGGGGGTGTTCTGGGATGCCTCCCACTCTTTTCCCAGCCCTGCGTTGGCCCCCAGCCTAAGGCCACCCACAGCCAGGTGGGAGAGAGGGCGCCTGAGTGCACAGTGGTCCCGGATTCCCCAGCTTGAGGCTTGCCCCTTGGTCATCTCCCTGAAGTGCTGACTGCAGAAGTCGGAGGCAGGGGAACAGCCTGTGCCTGCTTCTGTGGCCAGACCCGGGAGCCCTTTCTCCCTCCCTGGCTCCCCCTTGCTGCTTTGCAGCCCCTCACCCTTTCCACACCAGGCTCTGAGACCACACCCCACGCCCATTTGAATCTCGAACCTCCTGAAGGCTTGAGGTTCTCAGGGACTCTCCTCTCCCCACACAGGGAGCCACCGGATTCCCTGGAGCTGCTGGCCGCGTTGGACCCCCAGGCTCCAATGTAAGTGATTCTCCTGGCATGAGAGGCACAGGCGGCATGGAATAGCCTGGTCAGCACCCAACAGGGTCTGGATTGCTCCAGGTGACTGCCCTGCTGGCTCGGTGGGCAGGACAGGGCCGCCACGATTACCTTCATCCTGGACAGATGTTTTTTCAGCATGTTCTGTGCACCTGCCCGTGTGCTTTAAAGCAAGTCCACATGTCCTGGGTCGCTCTCAGGGAGTTTACATGGAGGGAGTAGGGGTGATGAACTCACTGAGTTCACCAGCGCCATAGGCAGAGGGAGTGAATGCTGGGGTCAAGCTCAGGGGTCAGAGGGGCAGAGGTGGCGCAGCTCCTGAGGAAGAGGGATTGAGGACAAAGGGAGGAGGAAGGAGGGATTCCAAGTAGATGGGAGAAAGCAAAGCGAGCAGGGGCTGGAGAAGCCAGAGTGGCTTCCCAGAGCTGTCTTACATGGTGAGAAGGTTGCAGAGGTAGATTGGGGTGGGGGTTAATTTGCCCTTAGTGTGGGGAGGTAGAGAAGCCCCCAGAGAGGAAACTACTGTCGATGAGGCCATAGTGACTTTGGCAGCCTGGATGAGGAAGGGTGAGATGAGCCCTCACTTCCCGCATTTTCTCCTTCTAGGGCAACCCTGGACCCCCTGGTCCCCCTGGTCCTTCTGGAAAAGATGGTCCCAAAGGTGCTCGAGGAGACAGCGGCCCCCCTGGCCGAGCTGGTGACCCTGGCCTCCAAGGTCCTGCTGGACCCCCTGGCGAGAAAGGAGAGCCTGGAGATGATGGTCCCTCTGTAAGTCCCTTACCAGGCCCATGCCAAGGTCCCTGGGAGCAGGGTCGTGAGTGGCTTCTGAGCTCACAGAGCATGGGGTGGGAGGGAGCAGGGGCCGTGGGGATGCCAGGGAGCGGGGCTGCACAGAGCTATGCTGAGAAGGCGGAAGAGGCTGGGCTACTCTGTCAGTTCTCATCTCCTGCCTCTCCTCTCTCAGGGTGCCGATGGTCCACCAGGTCCCCAGGGTCTGGCGGGTCAGAGAGGCATCGTCGGTCTGCCTGGGCAGCGTGGTGAGAGAGGATTCCCAGGCTTGCCTGGCCCATCGGTGAGTGTGGGGTGTCCCTCCCTCCATCCAAGCTGGGCCCTGCCTGCCAAAGCTTCTGCCTCCCTCAGCACCCTCAGGACTGTCCCTTGTCTGCCCTCTCCCTGAAGGGTCAGTGGGCCCTGGGCAGGGGTGCTTACCATGTGCACTCATCGTCCTTGTCTCTGTCCCTCCAGGGTGAGCCCGGCAAGCAGGGCGCTCCTGGAGCATCTGGAGACAGAGGTCCTCCTGGCCCCGTGGGTCCTCCTGGCCTGACCGGTCCTGCAGGTGAACCTGGACGAGAGGTGAGCAGTGGGACCCCCTGGAGTGGCTCTGATTGGAGAGAGGGGCCCTGTGAGTCTCTGTGCTGGGCCGGCCAGAGCAAGTCCCAGGCAGGGCACTGGAGAAGCAGGTGGCAGTGTCAGCTGACAGGCCTGAGAGCCTAGGTGCAATGGGAAGGTTGTGAGGGAGAGAGACGGGCATAGAGACCAAGAGCTGCTTCCAGAAGGAGGAAGAAAACTCAGTGAGGAAGCTTTGGCTTCAAAGTGTGAGTGAGTTAGGCAGAAGAGGAGAGGCCTGGGCTTCTGAGGGGGGCTGGGGGAGCAGAGGTGGAGACGGGCAGGAAGCAGCTCTAAATGCATTCTTGTTTCCCTTTGTCCAGGGAAGCCCCGGCGCTGATGGCCCCCCTGGCAGAGATGGTGCAGCTGGAGTCAAGGTGAGTGTCTGGTGTCTGTGTATGCAGTGGGATGGGGAGGACATTGCCTGGGGCCTGACAGGTCAGCCGGGGGTGGCTGGTTGGAACCAGTCTCATCTCAGCCTAGAAGGACCTTCTGTTCCTGTCTCTTCTGGAACATTCTTCTCTGAGCCTGAGACCTCTCTCCTGACAGGGTGATCGTGGTGAGACTGGTGCTGTGGGAGCTCCTGGATCCCCTGGGCCCCCTGGCTCTCCTGGCCCCGCTGGTCCAACTGGCAAGCAGGGAGACAGAGGAGAAGCTGTAAGTATCCTGAATTCAGTAAAAGCCGCCTTCCCCTGAGCGGTGGGGCTGAGGCAGTCCCCGGGTTTAGGCAGTCTCTGGACTACAGAGCGGTGGCCTCAGTGCCCAGCTGGGGGCAGATGCAGAGGAGGCCCTCACCTGTCTTGGCTTTTCTCTGATGCTGCGCTCACTCTCCTCAGGGTGCACAAGGCCCCATGGGACCCTCAGGACCAGCTGGAGCCCGGGGAATCCAGGTGAGTATCCAAGTGTCCTGCACTGAGTCTCCACCAGGGGTAGGCCTGGAGGGCAACCGGCCTCCAGGTGGTTCCCGGGCCTCCAGCCCTGTGGTTCCAGGGATTCCTCAGCTTGGGTGGAACAGGAGGGGACTCCTGTCCTGGCCCTGACCTGACTCAATCTGTGTCTATCTTGTTCCCAGGGTCCTCAAGGCCCCCGAGGTGACAAAGGAGAGGCTGGAGAGCCTGGCGAGAGAGGCCTGAAGGGACACCGTGGCTTCACTGGTCTGCAGGGTCTGCCCGGCCCTCCTGTGAGTGTCACTGCCTGCGTGGGACTTCCCGAGGCCTCCTGCCACTCAGAGCCCACTTGAGCTCCCTGTGCTGCTAGGACAGCTTGGGATCACCCTAAGCAGTTTCTAGGACTTCCTCAGGGCTGGAGGGAGGAGGAAGTGGAAAAGGAATGGGGCTGGGACATAAAGCTGCTCCCCCAGCTCCCAGGATATAGATATGTCCGTGCTGACCGCGGTCTTTTGCCTCTTCCTTCTACACAGGGTCCTTCTGGAGACCAAGGTGCTTCTGGTCCTGCTGGTCCTTCTGGCCCTAGAGTAAGTGACTTGGAGTTGGAAGATGGAGGGGGCCCTTCAGAGGGTGCGGGCCTGTGTTCCCATGAGGAGGGAAATGCTGCTGCTTCTGGGGAAGCTGTGGGCTCAGGGGTCCTCACTCAGCAGTGGGGGCAGGACTGGCTCATGTGCCTATGGCCAGAAAAGCACTTGAGGCCACAGTGGCTGCAAGACAAACACAAAGCAGCTCTTGCTGCCAGACAGACCCCTGGTAACAGCATTTTACAAAGAGGAGCTTAAGAGGGTAGGCAGGCCATGGAGCTATCCTGCTGGTTCTTGGCCAAATAGAGACCAACTTAGGCTTCCATGACTGAGCATGTGAAGAACGGGGGGTGGGGTGGCTGGTGCTATCAGGATAGCCACCTACCCAGCCCTGGCGACTCCCCAGCCTTCCCTGTGGTGACCACTCTTTCCTCACGACTGCTCTCTCTTGCAGGGTCCTCCTGGCCCTGTCGGTCCCTCTGGCAAAGATGGTGCTAATGGAATCCCTGGCCCCATTGGGCCTCCTGGTCCCCGTGGACGATCAGGCGAAACTGGCCCTGCTGTAAGTGTCCTGACTCCTTCCCTGCTGTCGAGGTGTCTCCAGCATCCGGGAGGCTTGAGCTCTTTTTTCCTCAGGGCCTCTTTTAGGGCATCCACCTGCAGTTAACAGTGATGGCACCCTTTATCCTGAGGTCTCCTCAGAGGTTCACAGGGCCCATGATCAGTGCTGGGAAACTGAAGAGAAGGGTTAAGGAAGAAATAGGCATGGTCCTGTGGTTTCCTTGGTCCTGGCCTGCTACACCTCTGCCCCACCCATGGGACTGGGAAGAGGGATACTCTAGTACATTCTAGCAAATGGGGATGGACACGGAGGGGCACTTTCCCACAATCGTGGCTGATCTCTCTGTTTCCTGCTGCAGGGTCCTCCTGGAAATCCTGGACCCCCTGGGCCTCCAGGTCCCCCTGGCCCTGGCATCGACATGTCCGCCTTTGCTGGCCTAGGCCCGAGAGAGAAGGGCCCCGACCCCTTGCAGTACATGCGGGCTGACCAGGCAGCCGGTGGCCTGAGACAGCATGATGCAGAGGTGGATGCCACACTCAAGTCCCTCAACAACCAGATTGAGAGCATCCGCAGCCCCGAGGGCTCCCGCAAGAACCCTGCACGCACCTGCAGAGACCTGAAACTCTGCCATCCTGAGTGGAAGAGTGGTAAGCTTGGAGGACAGGATCCCCCACCCTGGGAAGCAGGGAGTCAGCCCTTAGGCACAGCAGCAAGAGAGGAGACGCCCCCTACTACAGGGCAGAGCTGGGCCTGGAAGGTTCTGCCAGAGGGTTCCTCTCTCATTTCACAGCAGAGAAGCTGCAGCCCTGGCACCTGTCCTGCCATGGCTACTTGGCCAAGGTGACCTCAGGGTGGACTCCATCCACCAGCCGGGCACTGCTCCTGCCCTCTTTGCATGTGTCCTTTCTTAGAGCTGGACTTAGCTCATGCAGATATCCCTGCCCCTGCATCCTTCCAGGTTCCCCTCCTTTCAGGCCACGTGTGAACCTCATCCCTTGTCCCTGTAGGCCTTTCTGTCCCTTTCAGTCAGGCCTGGCCCTCTCAAGCTTTTGCGTCTGTGCCTGTCTGAGCCCCCATGGGTGCTGCCTCTTCCCCCTGCAGGAGACTACTGGATTGACCCCAACCAAGGCTGCACCTTGGACGCCATGAAGGTTTTCTGCAACATGGAGACTGGTGAGACTTGCGTCTACCCCAACCCAGCAAACGTTCCCAAGAAGAATTGGTGGAGCAGCAAGAGCAAGGAGAAGAAACATATCTGGTTTGGAGAAACCATCAATGGTGGCTTCCATGTGAGTACCTGGGTGCCCTAGATGATGAGCAGAGATGGCTCCTCACACTCTTTCTTTTATTTCTCTCTGGAAGCTTTTAGCACCTTCCCCATATTTTCCTCCAGTTTTCTGTTGGGCTTGAGAGGAGGGAAAGAGGAGGAAGAGTATTTTTTTCCCATGTGGAGGTGGGAAAAGAGGTCCTCTGAGCTTGCTCCACTCCTGGAAGCAAAAATATCCAACTAGCTCCCTGCTGTCCCAGCACCCTTGAGGTCCTTGAACCATGAACTCTTGGCAGCCCCTACAGTCCCTGGTCCCATTGAATGCCAGCTCCTAGGCCTCACACTGCTGCTGTCTGCCCCAACAGTTCAGCTATGGAGATGACAACCTGGCTCCCAACACTGCCAACGTCCAGATGACCTTCCTACGCCTGCTTTCCACGGAAGGCTCCCAGAACATCACCTACCACTGCAAGAATAGCATTGCCTACCTGGACGAAGCAGCTGGCAACCTCAAGAAGGCCCTGCTTATCCAGGGCTCCAATGATGTGGAGATCCGGGCAGAGGGCAATAGCAGGTTCACGTACACTGCCCTGAAGGATGACTGCACGGTGAGTGGGGCCGTCAGAGAGAAGAGCTGCCTGTGCCTGAGCTGCCTGGAGCAGGGCTGAGGGTTGGCCCGCAGCAGCTGTCAGGTCCTAAAGTGACAGGATCATAAGAGGCATAAGTTTGAGGGTCATGTAGAGAAGATAGGCTGAGTGACAGGTGAGGGAGAGGCACATATCATTCATCTTCTCCATTCCCCTGACTCAGGGGAATAAAACCCTACCTGGAACCCAATGACTGTTATAGAAGTGTTCTTACAATGTGTACAGGGTGAAGAAGAGGTCACAGGTTGGGAGCTCACTGTAGGGAGTGGGGAAGGACGGGAAGGGCAGAGTGGAGGAGGGCCCTGCTGCTAAGGATAGGAGTTGAAGTGGAGAGGCCTTTGGCAAGCCAAGAAGAGGTCTCAGGAGCCCTCTCAGTGTGGTTCAACCTTGTAGGCTCTGATGCTCGCCAGTTTGTTCAGTTTTGGGCTCCTGGGCAGCTGGAACTGGGTAGCAAGGCATCTACTGAACAGAGCCTCCTCCTTTTTTCTCCCCTAGAAACACACCGGTAAGTGGGGCAAGACTGTCATCGAGTACCGGTCACAGAAGACCTCACGACTCCCCATCATTGACATTGCACCCATGGACATAGGAGGGCCTGAGCAGGAATTCGGTGTGGACATAGGGCCGGTCTGCTTCTTGTAAAAACCTGAACCCAGAAACAACACAATCCGTTGCAAACCCAAAGGACCCAAGTACTTTCCAATCCCAGTCACTCTAGGACTCTGCACTGAATGGCTGACCTGACCTGATGTCCATTCATCCCACCCTCTCACAGTTCGGACTTTCTCCCCTCTCTTTCTGAGAGACCTGAACTGGGCAGACTGCAAAATAAAATCTCGGTGTTCTATTTATTTATTGTCTTCCTGTAAGACCTTCGGGTCAAGGCAGAGGCAGGAAACTAACTGGTGTGAGTCAAATGCCCCCTGAGTGACTGCCCCCAGCCCAGGCCAGAAGACCCCCCTTCAGGTGCCGGGCGCAGGAACTGTGTGTGTCCTACACAATGGTGCTATTCTGTGTCAAACACCTCTGTATTTTTTAAAACATCAATTGATATTAAAAATGAAAAGATTATTGGAAAGTACCTATTGACTTGTGGTTTGTTCTTTAGTTTCTTTTCCATTAATTCTCCATTCTGTAGGCGTGCCCAAATAGCAGTCCTAAGGACTTCTTCTGTTGATTTTTCAACCAAGAGTAAGGACACTGAAGCCACACTGCTGGGGTTAGCAGCCTCACACAAACATGAACTTGCCTCTCTGGTAAACCTTGGCACTATGTGAAACCCATTGTTGAACAGGACCAGAGACCAAAATTTGGGAAGGGAGGTATGCCAGAGGAATGGCATTGCTCTTGAAGGTAAACACTGAACACAGCTCTATGACACATTAGTGCCCTGCCAGCTTAGGGTGTAAGACCACATGTGGGCTGCATCCTGCTGGATCGGAGACGTGGGAGATACTCCCTCGAGAAAGGGAGAAGATAGGGGAGTTAATCCTGCAGGGGCCCATGGTTAAGTGCACACAATCAATCTGAGTGATCTATTTATGTCCCCCTATAAGATGTTTGGTTGTAGGTCAAGGAGAGGTGGAAATGTGACCTGCCCCACCCATATTCCTCTTTCCTGTCCCCACCCCTCTAGCCCCCATTCTTCACTCCCTGGGCCTGCACTTAAAAGTTTCCATATACTCTGAACACTAGTCTTAAGAATGGACTGCTTCCCATTTCTTCCTACTCTTGGGTGTCCCTTGCCTTTCAATGACCTGGACAGGTGGCAACAATAAGCAAGTTGTCCCCTTCTCCAGTAGAGGGCCACAGTGACGGGAATGCATGAAGTGGGCGAGAGACTCCAAATCAACCAGAGGGCAGTAGTATTTTGTGAAGTAAATTTCCAGATATTTGGCACAGCTGATAAAACAGAGAGCTACCCCTTTCGCTGTCCCCTTCTCCCATCCCTGCCCCTGCTTCCTCCAAGTTAAGGTTGACAGCTTTTCTATTAAATAGTAAAAATAAATAAGACACTTGTGTTGGATTTGTATGTATTCTCAATTTATGATATAAATTATCACCAGATAATTATAATAATCTATACCTATATATTATTATATAATATATACCTAGGTTTATATATGTATGTATATACACATACATACATATACATCTACAATAATAATATATACCCCGTCAGAGCTAGTTCATGACAAAGGAGTAAAATGAAAACATGATCATTGAAAACACATAATTAGAATAGCTATCTCATAAGTTAACCCTTCCACCTACCAAGAGCGCTAATTAGGGTCGGAAGAGAGGTGACATATATGAGTTCCTAGCTGGAGCTAGAGTGTTGAGCTCTGCTCCAACCTGTCAAACTCCAGAGCCTACTTACTCTTAATTAAGTAGTTCAGTAGATTGTCACCATCAGCTTAGACCTCTGCAAGATAAGTCCCAGGATCAAGGTGATTCCTTGCAGTTCACCTGCTTCTTGAGTGCCTAGTCAAACCTAGAAGTAATAGCAGCTGCTCCCTAGGTAACTGCCGCATGAAGCAGAAGGAAGAGCCCAGGGTGGTGCACAGAAAGCTCTACCTCTGCCTGCACTAGGGTCAGGTGGAAATTGCCACCCTGGCTGGCAGGGCTGTGCTCCCTGTGCTGCTTCCTTGTCCTCCCTTGGCCCAGAGGGGAAGGTGAGAATAACCAGGATCGCTACTAACTTCTGTGATCCCTGATGCCCCCAGAAAGGAGATAGTCTTACTGGTCAGAATAACCTGTGGGATAAATTCCCGACCCCAGCAGGACTCAGGATAAATTCCACTCAGCAGGACTGAGTGGAAAGACCCAGCTTGCTGATTTTAAGGGGCTGGGCCAGGCTTTCCCTTTCTTGAGCCTCCTCATCTCCATGGAAGTGTCTGGCATCAAAGGCTTTGGACTAGGAGTTGGCAGTCTCAGCTCCAGCTAAGACTTACTTCCAAACCCCTTGGATACTGTACAAATCACAGAACTTCTGAAGTGGGTTCCCTTCTAAACAACTGAAAGAACACAGAATCTTAAAGGAGTGCTAACCAGGTAATATTTTATTTATCAAGGCAAAGAATAAGGATTGTTTTGTCCAGAGAAAATACCTGAGACCCTATTGATTCATGTAGTGTTTTAAACAAATAGGCTGATTCTTTTAATAATTTCTTTCACACTTTGGGCTTGAATCCCTGAGAGTTGACCCAGAGATCGTGGAGGTCCTGCATTGAGGTACCTAGGGTTGCAGAATAGTTGGTGGAGATAAACTGTGGCCTATATAAGGCCTGGTGAGCATAAAAGATGTGTGATGGTGTTTTAAACTCTAGCTATGACTCTGGACAAAATGCATTAGAAATTGCAATCCTAGGCATACAGCAGGTACTCAATAAATACTTTCTCGAATGAGTAAATAAATGAATGGACATCTCTGTATGCAGCAACTCTTCAACAAGGTGATACGGAATAAGTAGTTCGAGATAAGAAAGAGGTCACAGTACAGATAAGTATAGTTTCTGGCCAAGCCAGAAACTACAGAGAAGAGAGAGCTAGCAAAGCCTCTCTCCAAGAAACACACTCTGAAAACTTCAGTCCATCGGGAACACAATGGTGATGACAACGACACCAAAGCCAGCCACTTCCTCTTTCTATTTGGGGATACTGAGAGAATATTCCAGGCATTTGTTCAAGAATTGACAGACACTACAATAAAGCTATGCAGAATATCCCAAAGTGCAGTCTGAGATGCTAATAATGTAAACAGATACAGAAATTGATAGTATTATAACATTGGATTTATTGCTATATGTTTTAAAAATGTAAGTGCTCTCATTCTAAAATAATAACTGGATTTTAAGATAATATCAAAAGCAAGAAATGTTACTGAGGCATATGGTCACAAAAGAAAAATGTTTCAAAACTGAAGTACCAGTATGAGTATCTTTTTCAAAATTCCATGAAAATTCTGTTACATAGGCTATTTGGAAAACAGGAAAACTAAAGAGCAAATGTAGCAATGTGAACATCTTCATGTGTTTAGGGCATGTTTTGATTAGGGCAACATTCTCAGAAATGGTGCACATTTGCTTCTGTGTAAGTGGTGATATCCCATCATCAATCCACATCAGTCATCACTGTCATGTACATGTGTCACTACATGATCCAGGGCAACACTGAAACTTAACCCTCAGCTTCTGGGTTCCTCCGTTATGGTCGAAGTCAGCCCATCAGTCATGAAATTTAGCCTTAGTTTGAAGATTCAACACTATACAGATCATTACGCAAATATTGAAAACCAAGCTATGGGAAGGGAGACAAAAACTAATATACAACCCCAGCCACCATCTGTTGTTGTTAGGGTTTCCTGAGGTTCCAGTGTTATGGGAAGAGCTAACTTCTGACACCTGACTACTCAAGCTTCTTAACTAGATTCTCTGCCATCCTGGGGCTGTAGCCTAACCTTAGGTGGCACAGCAGGTGATGACGACCCAAGAAACTTACAATCTCAAACCAGGATGTCTTAGTCAAGACTGAATTCCAACCTCCAGGGGGCACTGAGTGCTCTGCCCTGGAAGGGAACAGGGTAGCCCTGTGCCGCAAGAGGCAGATGGAGGAAAATGAGGCTGTTTGCTGTAACAGGAACTCATGGGAATGGGAGTACAATCGGTACAATCTCTTTCCTCCCATTCCATCCTGACCCTCTTGGCAGGGAACTATTCTACGGTTCCCCCAGAGATCCCTACAAAGACACCCAGGCAATCAGAGGAGACACAGATGAATCAAAAGCAGGGTTTATTTTTCTATCAATCCCCAATCCATGTTCCAGCCAATGGATGAAGGGTGAATCAAGCCCCACGTAGACTCTTGGTAAAAACAATTCTAACATTCTAAAAAAAAAAGCCAACACACTTTTTTCTTTCTTTCTGAAAAGCTCCCAGGCCTTTGGGAACAGCTGAAACAAATTCACATCCTGAATAGGTCTGTTTTCTCTTAGGTATTTGGATGGTCCCTCTCTGCTGCCACTTCTGCACAGATGAGGCACTGATAATGGCCTGCAGCTCACTCACATCCCTAGCTCCACGTCACCCCATGGTTTGATAACCTAGAACCATGTTATGATTTCCATTTATAATGCCCTAAGAACAGCTGAAAAGATCTGTATTAAATTCTGAAAACCTTTATTGAGTGCCAACTATTTGCTGGGCACAGGCTAGGCACTGGGCAGTGATTCTGCTGGTTCTGAGAAACATAAGTGGTACCATAGGGAGGTGTCTCCTCCTAAGTGGCAGGAGGATGTTTGCTGGGAGTTAATTCCTCCTCTGCTTACACCACATGTGGGTAGGTACAGAACTCAGGCCTTGGGAACAGATGCTGTGCTCTCTTCTACAGGTGCTATGTGGAAGAACCAGTAACAGTTGTTAAATAGCTGTGGAATTTCCTCCACAATCCACATAGTGATGTGTCTCCAAGGAGCTCTGGGTCATGAGGCCAATGTATGAAATCTTCACTGAAGTTCTAGGGAAAAGAAAACCAAGAAGAATTAATTATGTTTGGGGGATGAAATAAGCCATAAAAATGTCCCAGGAAATTTTTTGCAAGTTCAGGCAACAATACCCAGGGGCCCCAGGCACACACCCTCATTGTTATGTAACCAGGAGGCCAGAAAATCTTTCCACATTCACAGAGATACTGTGCCAGGAGGTGGCCTTCTAAACAAGGGTTCTCAACTGGGAATGATTTCACCCCACAGGAGACTTCTGGCAATGCCTGAAGACATTCTGGGTTGTTACAACTAAGGGATGGAGGGTTTACTACTGGGATCTAGAGGGTAGAGGCCACGAATACTGTTAAACATCCTACAATGCACAGAACAGCCTCCTACAACAAAGGGCTGGCCCAAAGTGTTCATAGTGCCAAGGCTGAGAAACTCTGCTCTAACCCTCATATTTCACGTCTGCAGCAGAGTCTTGTCACTGGCAAATTTAACAGCCATGGTTCCAGAAACAACCCTAAAGGTCCATGACATGTGGTAACCTGTGTGGCTAGAGAGGAAGTCTGGTCAAATGCTCAGTACTTAACATCTTGAGAAAGCTTTTCTGTTCATGACTGTCTCATCTGGATTCTGAGGGGATCATGTGTTTAGTTAAACTAGACCCATTTTATGGAGAAAAGGTTTGACTGCTCAGGGTGACTGGTGATTCGTGAAGGGCATGTGGACACCACATCTAGAGAACACCACGGGTCTACTGTATCTGTGCCTGTGAGGCACTGGGTGTCCCCTCGGGCTAGGTGCCTCTGCCCTGTGGCCACACAGGGGCCTCCTGAGCAAAGGTGGTGGGCTCACATGGCCGCACAGGCCATCAGGATAGGGAAGAGAGACGCACCGCATGAAGATCACTATGTTGTGCACCAGGATATCAGGTACCGTGCAGAAGAAGCTACCAAACAGCAAATATGGAAATAGTCAGTGTTTTTTGTTTGTTTTAAAAAGCTTCAGCAGAAGACTGCAGAATTATACTGTCCTGCTTGAGGTGAATCCCCTCCCCTTTCCAACCTCAGTGCTGCCAAGGCTCGTCAGCTCTCAGTCCCTGCCACTGTCGTTTTCATCCTCCCACAGCATCATACCACTTTCTGTTTTTTCAAACTCATCATATAAGTGCTGGCGCTTGGAACCTTAGTGGCTTAACGTTCTCTTTTGAAGTTCCAGCACTTCCGTCACATATCAAATAATACATTCTTCAAATATATGCATAATACATTCTTCAAATAAATCTCAATACATCCAAAGCCAGGGAACCTATAGGCCAAAAGCTGAGACCTAAGGCAGGACCAGGCCCCAGTCAATGAAGTATGACTTTGAATCCCTTTCCTCCAGTAGAGAGCACACACATAGAGAACAGTGTCCTTACTACACATAGGAAAACGGTCCTCCCATCTCGGCCTTCCCGGTAAAATTCACCTGAAAATAAGATACCAGAGTTGGTCTGTGGCCAAGCAGGCTTGACACAGAACAGTGTCATTAGCAATCCAAAGACCTTGGGTCATTTTTCCATCACATACAAAATACTGCCCTGAGATCGTCCCTAATACAGTCTATGAGCCTCTAATAGATACTGCCAACCTCTTCCCTTTTGAGAGGCCAATGGACCTCAGGCTATAACACTGCTGCTTCTTAATTTGTAGCAAATCTTTTTCTCTTACAAATTATTCTGCTCCCCAGATGCTTAAATGCTAGCTGGTTTTTCTCACAATTATTTATAATTACAGGGCCCATCAGGTTTTCCTCACCACCAGTTCCTACAAGTAGAAATGAGAAGACACAAAGGAAAGTGACACAGCTATGGCATTCCTGCAGGCCCCTACTCTTCTCTCAGGCCTGTGGGGCAATGTTCCTAAAAGAACAGCATACCAGTTGCTCACTCCGAGGTGGAATAAGGGAGACGTTAGTAGTCACATATGTACCGACCACTGTGTTCATGTACTGAATCTGGCTGGACAAGCTGGTCACTGCCACTGGGTAGAAGTTGGAGTTCCTGATTTTCAGGGTGGCCTACATCAGGGCAAGTCAGGAAACAAGTGTAAGTGTCCTGGGTCCCAGCCTGGCAGGTGCATAACCCAGAGAATGAGACCCTAAGGCTTACCATGATGGTGAGAATTACAAGGGAGTCTTGCTTATTAAATGTGACTTTCACCACTTTGATGCCGTCATCATCCACAAGGACTGAATGCGGAAACAGGAAGAAAACCACCAAACCAGATGCCAGGAGACAAAGCAGGATGGACAGGAGGACATACTGCTTACTGTAAATGACACAGCACATGACCGACCCAGGCATTCAGATATCAAGGTTCAGTGTGTCAAGATTAAACACAAAACCAGGAAAGAGAAGGGAGTGAAAGGGAAGTTCCAAGAGCCAGGAACCATAAACCAGTCAAGAAGCAGTGAAGCAGGAGAAACCTTTTAAAACTCCTTTGAACACTGTTTGCACTCTGGGAAGAAAAGCTGAAGAAAGGAGCTATGTGGACAGAGACAGTCCCACACCTCCCAGAACACCCCACTTTCCCAATTTCTTCTAATTCCATTCCTTGACCTTCAAAGCATTTCCAGCTTCAAGTTTCTTTCCCCAGATTGTGATGGGGGCAGAGATATCCTGCTTGGGCAAACAGTTACAAGGAAAATGGGGAACTTATAAGAATGTATGTACTTTTCAAAGAATTAACTGGCATTCATACATAAAGAGATTAGGGACAGAAGTAGGTATTAACAGGTAAGAGGCAGGTAACTCACGTTCGCTGAGGGCGCAATCTCTGATCACTGTGTGGGATCAAAGCCACCAACTCATTTACTTGCTCTAGAAAAGAGCCAAACAATTATTTTGTAAATCCCATGTGTTGGCAGTACTTTCCTTCATGTCTCACTTGAGCCTGCCACAACAAATATTCTTCTGGAATGAGACGTTTTTAAAAATACTAGTGAAATTCACATGTTGGGTCTAATGAACAAGAAACAAGAAAGTGCCACAAATTATAAAATATCTATTAGTGCTGCTAGCGTAGTGACGTGGAAGTTGAAAAACCTGGGATCCTGTTCTGGCTTTACTACATGGGCTTGGTAGAGTCGTTGAATCTCTCAAGGCCATGGTTTCCTCGCCTTTCATATGGAAGCTTTGGAGTAAATTATTTGTAAGGTTCTAACCAGCTCTAAATTTCCATGACTCTCCAGCTAAACTGTTAAAGATTTTCTGAGGGCCAACTTGTTAATAGTAATAGATGATCCTGTACCAAGGTTGAGTGTTTGTCTCTCTCTCCTGACCTGATATATTTTTCTGACCTTAGGCTGTCAAGGATTAGCTGTCCATTTCCTTGAAAAGCAGCTTCCAAGATGGTTTCCCTGCAAAGCTGTCCCAAACCTTGTGAGTGACAGTGATAAAGAAATGCACCTGTCAACTAACCCCACAACATAGAGCAAACTGAATATTCCAAACCTCAGGAAAAGAACAAGAGTGGAGGTGAAGAAAAGAAGAAAGGGTTGGAAAAATAAGGAGAAGAAGAGAAGTTGTGGAACTGCCCAAGTGTATTAAGTCAGTAGAACTGGCTCCTGTCCAGGGCACTGTCTCTGACTGTTACGGTATTACTGCCTAGAAGAAAAGTTGTCTGGGCAGACAGGAGAACTCCAAAGGTACCTTGGGATTCTCATTAGGGAATCATCCCTCCGTGATCACCTGTTGGAATGTAGCCTGTCCCCTGGCACGTGAGACAGGTGATGCTATCTCTCCCGGTGAATTCCACATATGGGAACTGAGCAATGGCTTCTTCCTGCTCTCGTTCAGCCAGCAAACCGTCCCTGTCATCTTCTTGCTTTCGCCTGCAGGAGGGGCGAGCAGCAGCTGAATGCTGAGACCCCATGGCCGTGATATGCCACTGGTGTCATGTCCTAAGATGAAAAGAGGGAGTGCATGTTAGCGGCCCCAGTGAATCACGACAGAAATCGCTTGTTTCTATAAGAAAACTAAAAACGCAGAAATAACAAGTTGCTGCCCTGAGTGTGGTCCCAACACCTGTACGATTTCCATCGGGATCCCCATTTTGTAGTACTGCTCCCCACTCCGCTCTTATCCGCCACACACAGCCGGTGGGGGTGGGGAGGGGGAACGGGGCCTGCCTTTCGCGCACCTGCCTCGATCCTCACCGCCCTGGGACTTGGAGCACCCCCACTCCCACCTGGTTCAGCCTTGCCCCTTCCTCTTCACTATTTGTAAGCTCTGTGCCCTCCTCGAGCAACAAACAGGCACCAAATTGATAACGGGCCTTAACGATTCCCATTCCTCTCCACCCCCCAGCCCCGGGAGGCGGGCTCAGGTCACGCCCCCTGGCAAAGAGCGATGCTCTGAGCCCACCAAAGTGGCCCAGGCAGGAGCGAACGCCAGCGTCCCAGACCTGGAGGGCACGAACTCCCAGCAGCTCCTCTCCGGCCGCTCCCCCGACCACCTGCCAGCTTGACGACTTACCAGCCTCTTCGGTCGGCGGAGCGGCACGAACTCAGCGCGCAGGCGCCAAATACCAAGCCCGCTCGGGGGCCGCCGGAGCGCGCTCGCGCGTGCGCTCTTCGCGGCTCCGGAGGCCTTCCCGTCAACGTCGCCGCTGTCTCGCTCCCTCGGTTCCGGGAGAGGGCGGCAGAGAGCGCCGGGGAGCTGCGAGCCTGGTTGTGCCGCCGGGGTCGTCTGCGGAGTCCGGAGGATGCTCTGCTGTTCGCTAGATAGGCTGGGAAAGGCTCCAGTCAAGTTTCCCGAGCAAAACACTTCTCTGCTGCGAGAGGAGGAAGGTGCTGCCGGCTACCGAAGCCATTCTGAAATATTCTTTAGAGCACAGGAGCTGTGTAGTCGCTGAGGCTACACAGATGCAGAGCATCCAGAGAAACTGCCTTTGCAGAAATTGTGAGAAAATTATGACGGTGAAAGAGATCTGACTTACCCAGTTCCGCCTTGCTTCTAATCTCCAAGCTGCCCTTGTTCATTCCTGGGCAGAGGCCGAACTAACTTTGGGAGGAATTTAGTTTATAGTTGAACTTCGAAGCAAAGGTAACAGCCCTTTCCCAAAACAAGCCCCCTTCTTGCCTGGGGACCAGACTGCCTTTGTAAGACTAACAAATTAGCCACAAGATTAGAAATTATGGTTTAGGAGTCATCCAGCCGGAGGTCACAAGATTCCAAACCTTCCCAGTTGCTCCAAGGGATAACATCACTATTGTAAAATCTAAGATCGGTGCTGGGGATATTTTTCAGACCCTGCATTCTGAGGCACCAGCTGGCAGTAGCCAGACCAGTTATCTGGCTCAGCCAGTTCTGCAGTCCCACCCAGGATTAGAAGTAAGAAGAACCCACTTAGACCCCCTATGATTTCATCTCCAACCTAACCAATCAGTACTCCCCACTGCCTGGTATCCTACCAGCCAAATTATCGTTAAAAAACCCCAGTCTCTGAATTGTCAGGGAGACTTATTTGGGTGATAAAACTCCGGTATCTCATTCAGCGGGCTCTGCGTGAATTAAATTCTCTATTGCAATTCCCTTATCTTGATGAATTAGCTCTGGGCAGTGGGCAAGGAGAACCCGTTGGGCAATTACACTGGAACCTGTCCTCAGTCCAGGAGGGGAACCAAAGGCTTCATCGACCCCTCCAATACTGTAGATAAAAGTGCTGCTGGAAGTCTCACTCAGAGGGGCCCAGTCTGGGGGAAAGCTTCCATGGGGAGTCCTGCTGGCTTCTCGCAGGAAGGTACCCCAGAGCTGAGCTTTGCAAGCCAATTAGGTGCCAAGAGGCACCAAGGAGTAGACTCATTCTGTAGTAGGGACCCCTTTCCCCAGACCGCCACAAAAAAAGGCACGCACACAAGAGGTTAGGAAGTACTTTTTGTTTGTTTGTTTGTTTGTTTTGAGATGGAGTCTCGCTCTGTCCCCCAGGCTGGAGTACAGTGGCACAATCTCAGCTCACTGCAACCTCCACCTCCCGGGTTTAAGCGATTCTCCTGTCTCTGCCTCACAAGTAGCTGGGATTAGAGGCGCCTGCCACCACGCCTGGCTAATTTTTGTATTTTTAGTAGTTGACCAGGCTGGCCTGAAACTCCTGACCTCAGGTGATCTGCCTGCCTTGGCCTCCGAAAGTGCTGGGAATACAGGTGTGAGCCACCGCGCCCAGCCTAGAGGGTACTTTTGAATGGGTGCGTTTCTTTGTTCGTACTGCCAGGTCGAGCTCAGCCTGCAGCAGAAAGAGTTGAGCGCAGACATTAACCAGGTGAAATTATTAAAGATGATGCTGAGGGAGAGGAGATACTCTGAAATGGGATGAATAAGGGGCCCACTTGGCAATGGAGAGAAAGGCTGGTGACCCCTCAGGTTTCTGCCACCTCCATATTTTCCTCTTTCTCCTGTGGGGAATGCCAATGTACCTGCTGTTGTCTAGCCACCTGCCTGACCACTGGCCACAGTCAGCCCACTGAGTCTTTAGTACGAGGCAACGAGGACCCTGTACTTCCCCTCTCACATCTCTGATCCGCCTCTTTTCCTTCTTGAAATGTTTTTTTTTCATCTGTTGGGTCACAGAAAACGATTCCCCAAAATATGGTGTTTGAGCATACTGAGTGCTTTTGAGAATTAAAAGAAAACAAGCCTCAGAATCAAGGTCACTCTAACCTTGTCTTGTTCCTCCCCTCAACCCCAAGCACAGGGGAAGAATCTCTCTGGAATTTCCTTGTCTCATCAAGAAAGTTTTTGAGACAGTGTTTTGCTCTGTTGTCCAGGCTCAAGTACAGTGGTGCCATCACAGCTCATTGAAGCCTCAAAATCTGGGGCTCAAGCAGTCCTCTGTGAAACAAAAATAAAACTAAGCCTCCTCTACCCCCAGCCATCTGAATGGACTTCTCCTCTTGGCCAAGGGCATTGCAAAGTTAACCTGAAAAACTAGTTCAGGCCATGATGGGAAGGGGGAGTCACACATGCCTCATTACCATTGTGAAAGAAAAATAAATCCCAGACCCCCAAATCATGAAGCCAAGGGAAAAGTCAAGCTGGAGACTATGTCAGGCAATTCTGCCTCCCATTTTATTCCTAAGTAAGGTAGCTACAAAGATCAAAAGCTACATACACCCCTTACAATTTGCCCACAAGGAATTTCCTTGTGGACAAAGGACAGACAGGACTCAAAGTCATCCTTCTGAGGCTCACCTGAGACAAATGCGTATTTGATTGCCTCCTCTGCCCTATGGTGTATGTAAAAATGCAGGTATACTGAACCAGACTAAAGTGTGTATTCAGTGGAAGGCGGATCTAGGACTCAAAAGAATGCAACATTTTGTCTCTTATCTACTTCTGACCTGAAAGACCCCCACCTCACCACCCTTCGAGTTGTCCTGCCTTACTGGACACAACCAGTGTACATCTTGCACATAATTATTGATGTCTCATGCCTCCCAAAAATGTTTAAAAGCAAGCTGTACCTGACTACCTTGGGCACATGTTGTTAGGACCTCCTGAGGCTGTGTCACAGGTATGTCCTTAACCTTCTCAAAATAAACTCCTAAATTAATTGAGACTTACCTCTGATACTTTTTTGGATTATACCCCCCACCTCAACCTCTCAAGTAGTTGGGACCACAGGTGTGCACCACCACGCCTGGCTAATTTTTAAATTTTTACTAGCAATGGGGTCTCCCCATGTTGCCCAGGCTGGTCTCAAACTCCTGGGCTCAAGCAATTCTCCTGCCTCAGCTTCCCAATGTGCTGGGATTACAGGCATGAGCCACTGTGTCTGGCCAAGAAAACTTCTTACCAAGAGTTTGTATCCCATCCCTGAAATATCATTATCTATGGCAGAGAAGAAGACTGAAGAATGCAATCATGCCTGGATGGAATTTTTCACAAGATGATGCCTGCCTTTCCTGCTCTTTCAAATTGCAAAGAGAATCATTTACAAGTTAATGTGTCTGCCTTGTCTATTCATTCTCCCTAATCATTTACTGCCCCTCAAAAGAACTGCTTACATTCCCCATCTTCTTTCTCCGCTGTAAAGAAGGGTTGTATCCATTCTCACACTGCTGTAAAGAACTATCTAAGGCCAAGCACGGTGGCTCAACCCTGTAATCCCAGCACTTTGGGAGGCCGAGGTGGGCGGATCACGAGGTCAGGAGATCGAGACCATCCTGGCTAACATGGTGAAACCCTGTCTCTACTAAAAATACAAAAAAAAAATTAGCTGGGCCTGGTGGTGGGCACCTGTAGTCCCAGCTACTTGGGAGGCTGAGGCAGGAGAATGGCATGAACCTGGAAGGCGGAGCTTGCAGTGAGCCTAGATCGTGCCACTGCACTCCAGCTTGGGCAACAGAGCAAGACTCCGTCTCAAAAAAAAAAAAAAAGAACTGCCTGAGACTGGGTAATTATGAAGAAAAGAGGTTTAATTGAATCACAGTTCCACAGGCTGTGCAGGAAGCTTGAGTGAGAGGCCTCAGGAAACTTACAATCATGGCAGAAGGTACATGGGAAGCAAACACATCTTAGCATGGCAGAGACGCAGAGAGTGAAGGGAAAAGTGCCACACACTTCTAAACCATCAGATCTTGTGAGAACTCACTCACTATCACGAGAACAGCCCCCATGATCCAATCACCTCCCATGAGTCCCCTCCTCCAATTCAACATGAGATTTGGGCAGGGATACAAATCCGAGCCATATCATTCTACTCTGACCCCTCCCAAATCTCATGTCTTTCTCACATTGCAAAATACAATTATCCCTTCTCAGCAGTCCCCCAAAGTCTTAACTCATCCCAGCATTAACTGAAAAGTCCAAGTCCAAAGTTGTTACAGGAAAGGGGTCCATCCCGATCCAGACCCCAAGAGAGGGTTCTTGGATCTCGCTCAAGAAAGAATTCAGGGTGAGTCTGCAGTGCAAAGTGAAAGTAAGTTTATTAGGAAAGTAAAGGAATAAAAGAATGGCTACTTCATAGACAGGGCAGCCACGAGGGCTGCTGATTGCCCATTTTTAGGGTTATTTCTTGATGATATGCTGAACAAGGGGTGGATTATTCATGTTTTCCCTTTTTAGACCATATAGGGTAACTTCCTGACATTGCCATGGCATTTGTAAACTATCATGGCACTGGTGGGAGTGCAGCAGTGAGGACGACCAGAGGTCACTCTTGTGGCCATTTTGGTTTTGGTATGATTTAGCTGGCTTCTTTCCTGAAGCCTGTTATATCAGCAAGGTCTTTATGACCTGTATCTTGTGCTGACCTCCCATCTCATCCTGTGACTTAGAATGCCTTAACTGTCTGGGAATGCAACCCAGTAGGTTTCAGCCTCATTGTACCCAGCTCCTATTCAAGATGGAGTTGTTCTGGTTCAGATGCCTCTGACAAAGTCTCATTTGAGACATGGTAAGTCCCTTCTGCCTATGAGCCTGTAAATTCAAAAACAATTTAGTTACTTGCAAGATACAATGGAGGTACTGGCATTGAATAAATGCTCCCATTCCAAATGGGAGAAATTGGCCAAAACAAAGGGGCTACAAGCCTCATGCAAGTTTGAAACACAATAGGGCAGTCATTAAATCTTTTTATTTTTTTGAGACAGGGTCTGGCTCCATTGCCCAGGCTGGAGTGCACGGTTATGATCTCAGCTCACTGCATCCTCTGTCTCCTGGGCTCAAACCACCCTCCCTCCTCAGCCTCCCAAGTAGCTGGGACTACAGGAATGTACCACCATGCCTGGCTAATCTGTATGTGTGTATTTTTTTCTTTTTTGGTAGAGATGGTGTTTTGCCATGTTACCCAGGCTGGTCTCAAACTCCTGGCCTCAAGCAATCCTCATGTCTCGGCCTCCCAAAGTGCTAGGATTACAGGTGTGAGCTACCACACCCAGCCAAATTTTAAAGCTCCAAAATAATCTCCTTTGACTCCATGTGTCACATTCAGAGCATGCTGATACAAGTGGTGGGCTCCTAAGGCTTTGGACAGCTCTGCCCTTATGACTCTGCAGGGTACAGCCCCTTTGGCTGCTTTCATGGGCTGGTGTTGCAGGTGCACAGTGCAAGCTGTCTACTACTACTTTTCCAGGTGCACAGGTGCACAGTGCAAGCTGTCAGTGGATCTACTATTCTAGGGTCTGGAGGATGGTGGTGTTCTTCTCAGCTCCACCAGGCAGTGCCCCAGTGGGGACTCTGTGGGGGCTCCAACCACATATTTCCCCTCGCAATGCCCTAGTAGAGGTTTTTCATGAGGGCTCTGCCCATGCAGCAGACTTCTGCCTGGACATCCAGGCATTTCCATACATCCTCTAAAATCTAGGTGAAGGCTTCCAAGCCTCAGCTCTTGCCTTCTGCACACCTGCAGACCCAACACCATATGGAAGCCACCAAGACTTGGGGCTTGAACCCTCTGAAGCAACAGCCTGAGCTGTACCTTGGCCCCTTTTAGCCACAGCTGGAGCTGGAGTGACTGGGAGGCAGGGTGCCATATCCTGATGCTGCCCAGAGCAGCAGGGGCCCTGGGCCTGGCGCATAAGACCATTTTTCCCTCCAAGGCCTCCATGCCTATGATGGGAGGTGCTGCCACAAAGATCTCTGACATGCCCTGGAGACATTTTCCCCATTGTCTTGGTTATTAACATTCATCTCCTCTTTACTTATGTAGATTTCTGCAGCTGGCTTGAATTTTTTCCCTCCCAGCCCCCATGCCCTCACCAAGTCAGATTCTCACTCTTGTTGCCCAGGCTGGAGTGCAGTGGAGCAATCGCGGCTCACTGCAACCTCTGCCTCCCAGGTTCAAGCAATTCTCCTGTCTCAGTCGCCTGAGTAGCTGGGATTACAGGTGCCCACCACCATGTCCAGCTAATTTTTGTATTATTAGTAGAGACAGGGTTTTGCCATGTTGTCCAGGCTGGTCTTGAACTCCTGACCTCAGGTGATCCACCCTCCTAAACCTCCCAAAGTGCTGGGATTACAGGCGTGAGCCACCATGCCTGGCATCCAGCTTGAATTTCTTCCCAGAAAATAGGTTTTTCTTTTCTACCACATGGTCAGGCTGCAAATTTTCCAAACGTGTATGTGCTGCTTCCCTTTTAAACAAAAGTTCTGATTTCAGATCATCACTTTGTGAACACATATGACTGTACACTGTTAGGAGCAGCCAGGTCAGGTCACCTCTTGAATACTTTGCTGCTTACAAATGTCTTCCACCAGATACCCTCAATCATCTCTCTCAAGTTCAAAGTGCCACAGATCTCTAGGGCTGGGGCAAAATGCTGTTAGTATGTTTGCTAAAGCATAGCAAGAATGACCTTTACTCCAGTTCCCAATAAGTTCCTTATCTCCATCTGAGACCACCTCAGCCTGGACTTCACTGTCCATATCACTATCAGCATCTTGGTCAAAACCATTCAACAAGTCTCTAGGAAGTTCCAAACTTTCCCACATTTTCCTGTCTTCTTCTGAGCCTCCAAACTGTTCCAACCTCTGCCCATTACCCAGTTCCAAAGTTGATTCCACATTTTCAGGTATCTTTATAGCAATGCCCCACTCCTGACATCAGTTTTCTGTATTAATCCATTCTCACACTGCTATGAAGAACTACCTGAAACTGGTGATTATGAAGAATAGAGGTTTAATTGACTTACAGTTTTGCAGGCTGTGCAGGAAGCATGGGTAGGAGGCCTCAGGAGATTAGAATCATGGCAGAAGGTGAAGGGAAAGCAAGCACACCTAACCATGGCGAAGCAGGAGAGAGAGAGTGAAGGGAAAGTGCCACATGCTTTTAAACCATCAGATCTCATGAGAACTCACTCACAATCATGAGAACAGCCCCCATGATCCAATCACTTCCCACCAGGCCCCTCCATCAATTCAACATGAGATTTGGGCAGGGACACAAATCCAAATCATATCGAGGGTGTATAAGCTTTTATACCGCATTGCAGGGTTGAGCTAATCACTCTATGATTCCCTCTTCCCCCACTCCCCTTCCATGCATATGAATAAAACTTGTATGCCTTTTCTTCTATTAATCTGCCTTTTTTCAGTTGGTTTTCAGCAAACTTCCCCTACAGTTTTGGCACTGTGAACAGCACATCAATGCTGCTCTGCTCCTCTGGAAGCTTCCATGAAAAGAACTCAGGACCTCACAAGTCAGTAGAAGGGTAAGAAATTTTCACCAGCCAGGCTTTCAGTCTCTCTTTCTGTGGAATCTGGTTGAGCAAACGGTAAAAATCACTGCCTTTTTCTCTCCCAAATCTTGATTAATGGGAAAAAAGCATTTGTGTAACTAGTCTTGGGTATGGCAACTCTGGTGTACTTTTTGAATGAATATTCATGTTATCTGATCCTTTTTCCTCCCAGAAATCCTGTTTTCCTTTGTCTTTGTCTTTCTGTATTCTTATGCCATAAAGTGGGTACCATAAGGTAGAACATACACCTAAACCCCCAAAACCCTGCTGTTCAATTCAGCCTTGCAGACTGGTCAGTTTTGTGGTTCTGACCAGTCCAGTATCTACTTAGAAAAACCACTGAGTCCCCAAAATAAAAACTGGATGAGGTCCCCCTCTCGTCTTGTCTTAGGTCGTTGAGAGTCTGACTTGTGACCAAGTGGGAGCCCCTTCCCAGGAAAAGGGGGCAGTTTTCCCTTTGCTCCTATACATCTCTCTCCTTACAAGTTCTATACCAGTTTTTATTCCGCATTTAGCCAAATCTGATGTTGTTGGTGGCAGCAGATGATCAACTAAAAACACATTTCTCAGCCTCTATTTCTTGCAAATAGAGGTGGCTGTGTGACACAGTTCTGGCTGATGGGGTGTAAGAACTTGTGTGGAACTTCCAGGAAAGTTCCTTAAAAGGGATGGAGACTCAACTGATCCTTTGATCTTCATCTTCCTGCTTGGAATTTGAACTTGATGTTGGAGATGGGGCAGCCATCTTGTGACGATAAGAAGTACGTGCTAAGGGAGACTGGGTAGAAGGGTAAAAGGAGCCTGGACCCCTGATGGCATTGGAGCTATGGTCAGAGCCTGACTGCCTAACCTCTGAGCTCTCATTAAATGAGACAAATAGCCCCTCAAAATCATGTAATCCTGGTCTTTGGGGTGTCTCTTTTTCCTGGTGGGATGCAATCCTAACATGCAATCCTAACATAGAGCTAGTAAAGATAAAAGACTGGATCTTATAATAAGAAGAATGACTGCTTTGACCACATACCATGCAGGCCATGCTGAGGTTTCTAACCTCTTCCAACTTCAGCCCTCAGGGCACATGCCCTTTGAGAGGGAGGCCCCTTGCCTAACTGAGGCCTATCTTCCAAGTTAGGCTTTCCTGCCTGAGGACCTACCTCTATAGGTAATTAACCTGAAGAGCACCTCTAGTGAGAGCCCATCCTCTAGACACATGGCTGTTGCCTCACTTTATGGCCTCTCTTGGACACCCTGCCAAGGACAGGAAGCAATAAACCTAATGTCTGTGGATGGACAGTGGGTGGTTCAGACTGTCCCAGAAGCAGGAAAATGAGGAGGCAGCAGCCTGATTCATACAGCTTAAGATAAAGAGAAGCCTAGAAGGAGATTGAGAACTGTGGGTGCTTTGAAAAGAGAGGGTAACAAGTTAAGGGCTTGCAGCTGTGGTCAGGAAGTGGGAGGGCTTTGGGTTGATGGAGGTCTGGGGGCTTCACCAGTAGAGCTCTTGAGGCTCTCTGACAATCTGTCTCCGAAAGTGTGTCTGGGACAGACAGACTGTACTCTCCAGTGTGGCTTTTATTCCTCCTTGTTATGCCTGATGCATAGTAGGCCCTCAATAAATGCTCACCGAATGACTCAGCCTGGAGGCTGGCCAGCACCGCCCTGGGGGAGTAGTCGTAGCCTCCGCAGGAGCCATCTGGGAGGCAGTGTTAATTGGGCAGCACATTCCTGAGGAGACAGCCATCACTTCTCACCTGGGCTTGGCTTCCCAGGCATGTCTCACCGTCGCAGTTATGAGAAGTGAGGTTACTGCAGACGTGAGCTCACTGGGGCTCTCTGGGTGGGCCTGGGCAGAGGGGGCCAGCTGTGTACTCCTGTGCTCCCAGCCTCCTCAATCTCTCCATGTGCATGTACTCTTGGCCCTATAGGCCCAGGGCAGTGCAGGCTGGAAAGGGCTGCTGGTCCTAAAAGGCCCTGTGGGGCCAGGGGCAGGTCAGCGACTAGCTCTACCCAGCTCTGCATCCCTTCCTGGACTTGTGGGCAGGAACGGGATGAGGCAGGAGGATCTTCAGGGCTGTCTTGACCTGCCTTTGCACTGGTGGGGTGACTGAGGAATTCGAGTTGGAGGTGCTCTTCATGGTCTTCATTCTGTCCCCACTTTCTTGATTCCACGCTTGAGAAAGCTTGCTTGAGGTTAAATGACACCCAGTGAGTGAAAGAATCAGGACCGGAACCAAGTCAGTTGTTTCCTTATTGGATGCACTTTCCCAAAAGATTGGGACTTGCTAAAGCTTGGAGAGTTGGAGGCTGAGCCAGGTCATAACCCCGTTGCTGCAGCCACTGTAGTACCTGAGTGGACTTAAGAGGCACACAAACCTTATTTAATGGATTCTGTGTTTATTCTTATGTGAATCAGAGATCTTAGAGCCCAAAGCTCTGGCTCATATGTCTAGAGTGAGGAAACAGTCTCACCCTCTGAAGTTCCGGGTTCACTTCTCTAAATGAATAGGGTTCCTTGCTTTTAAAAACTCCTTACAACCTTAGAGCATTTTACCACTTACATGGCACTTCCTTTGATGTGAGGCAGCTGTTACTCCCATTTTATGGGTGGAAAAACTGAGACGGAAGCTGATTTGTCTTAACTACTGTGGTAGGGTCCAAACTGGATCATTGGGATTTCTGCTCCCAAGTTGTCTCTTTTTTCCTTACTGTGCTAATTTGTGTGAAGAATGGACACAGAAAGAGAGTTTACTGACTTTTTCTTGGAGGAGTAGCACATAGGGTGTCTATGTAGAGAAGGTCCCAGGCAGGGGTCTACACCTGTGGGTGCAGTTGGAGGCAGAGAGGGCTCGGACAGGTTAGACACAGTGAGGGCGCAGGGAGCTTATGTGTTCAAGTGTATGGCAGACACACCTGAGAGTGATAACGCAAGCCTACCCTGAGAGTGACCCTGTACAGCAGATGCACCTGAAAGCAGTTCAGAAGTCTGAGCTAAAGATTCTGGGAGTGGCCGACCTGGAGATTAATTTCTTATCTATGAGAATGTCCGAGTTTCCCTGCTGTCCAGTGGGACATGGCCATACAGGGGATCAAGCCCCTTTCTTTTGGATTAAGTGAAGGCTGCCAGGTGGAGGCTGTCAGGGGCAGGGTGAGAAGTGAAAATGCTGTAAACTGCATGTTTTTCACAAGTGGCTGTGGTTCTTCTGCCCAGTGCGCCACCATGGGAACATCCCCATGTGTAAGTTTTCCACTAATAACGCCCCTGGTCTCGTATGCTGGCTCGGGGTCTCTTCTTCGGTCTCTTGAACCTGGTGCCCTCCCTACTGAAGTTAATAGGGGTCTGGCACAACATCAAGGAACTGACAATTCACCACGACCTTGTGAAGGGGACCCAGAAGCCAGTCAACCAAGGTGGTCCCCAAAACCACATTCTCTGCTGTTCCTTTGAGGGACCTGACGAGGCTGCCTGTGGGACCAGGGAAGGAGGGTCTCGCTTGCATTGGGCCCACATTCACCTGGCTCACAGATGCACCTGGAACAGCCAATAAGTGTCCTGGCTGCAGTTGGAGGGATGAAACTTCCTCTACAAATCCTGGAGGGCAAAAGAGGTCCTATTTTTTAAAAATTTAAACCAACCTAAATCTAACTCAGAGCCCCATCCTGACCGGCCCCAGGGGATTTAATCTCCTCCATTACTGAGGCTACCTCCCCCTCCCCATGGTCGCTCAGGAGTCCTGGAGAATTGCTTCTTGGAGCCCAGGAGGCAGGGTATGCAAGGGCCTCTCACCATGTCATGCTGATCTCCCCCTTGTCCCTTGTCCCACAGACCTCTGTGTTGGGTCATGTTACTGCTCCTTGTGACCTGGGAACCTTGGCCCAGGCTGGTAAAGCTGGTGTGCAGGGTCCAACATGCCCAAGCAGCCATGCCCCTTAGTGACCCTGACCCTTCTCCACGGTGATGCCAGGGCAGGGTTCAGCTTCCTCTCCCCTCACCCTGCTCGCTCCTTGCTGTCCTCGCTCAACAGCATCTTGAACACCTGATATCATCTCTTGAGTAAGCCCAGGAATTCATGAGAGACAGTTCAAGAGGTTGTCTTTGAATGATTTTTTAAAAAATTTCTACCCCAAAGAAATCTAAAGGGCTGAGTTATCCCTTTGAAACAGGGGACAGGTATTGGGGAAAAACCAAAATACAAACTAACATCTTGAAATGAACATAATCAAACTATCTTGGAGGGGGACCTGCAGACCACAGAGACTAACAGCTGCCTCTGACACTATTAACAACTGCCCCAGGCTCAGTACGGCCTGGAGAGGGTGACAACACCATGAGATGGCTTTGGGGGTCTTAGCCCTTCGCAATTGCTGCAAGTCCCTCTGCCACTGGCAACCTCAGATGAACACAGTCTAAGTAGGTTAAACGGTGATCCAGCTACACACACAAAAACTGCTTGCCCCTTTTTGCCCTTCCTCTAGAGGGGCTGGAGCACCCCCCGAATGGTACCTGTGGTACTTATGTTAAGAGCTGGCACCCTGGAGGCAGGTGTGGAGGAAGGCTGCCTGGCCGGGGAGCTGGGGGAGCTGTGCCTGAGGGGTAGGCTGGAGATGGGCTTCCTAGATTTTCACTCTGCAATGCGTGTTTGATGAAACCCAGGCGCCAGCCAGCCAATCTCCATGTTCAACTTTCCCCACACTTCCTCTCTCAATCTTAGCTTCCAGGATGAACGTGGTGGCTGGACAGATCCTCATCTGATTGTCATCCAAAACCTCCATGAATCTGTCCACTGCTGCCTGAGACATCCCTACCTAGAGGCTCAGCCAGCAGGGCCTTTGCCTGAACTCCAGGCATCCTGTGCCTGAGCCAGACAAACTGCAAATTGGACAAGCCTTGAACAAGCATATGTACACCTAATATAAAGCGAGCAGTAAAAAATGCGGGAAGGTGATGAAGTATGCAGGAGTCACGGATTAGTGCCTGAGGACAAAAGGCTGAGATGAACTCTGGGATGTTTTTAGAAAGACAAGATCCATATCCAACCCATTCCCAAAGGGCAACTGTCTGAAACAGCTCTTGACGTCCCCTTCTTCTCACCTTCCACAATGGTTGAATTCAGGTTCTCTGCATCTCTTGCCTAGGCAATTGCAATAGCCTTCTTGGTAGGCTCTCTGACGTAATATATACACACACACACACACACATATAGTATACATATATATAGTATATACATATATATGTGTGTGTATATATATACACACACACGCATATGTATATAATTTACTGTGTGTCTGTGTCAGGTACCATAGTAGGCACTTCTGCATATTATCTCATTTACTCCTCTTAACAAGTCTATAGACTGAGTATCATCACCCCCATTTGACAGATGCACCCCCATTTAACAGATGAGGCCTCTGTGGCTCAGATAAGTGATGTGGCTTGCCTGATGTCACACAGCTGGGGTACAAGCACCATGCCATTTCCGGCCACTTGCCTTCCCAGCCCCGCTCCACACTCCACTGGTCTAGTGGTCTTTTTCTGAAAGCAGAAGCGTTTATATCATTCTGTCTCTTAAAGCCTTCGGGGGCTCCTCACAGCTCCAGGATCAGACGCAAGCCCCTTATACAACTTGTGAGGCTTCTTCCACCCTCTTGCTGCCTCCTTGCCACTGACCACACACTTGTACCACAGGAAACTATTTGTAGCTTCCTAAACATGCTGGGACTTTGTGCCCTTCCTCTCTCTGTCCTCTTGGTGTGGGAAGTTCTTTCCGCCCTGCCCCACCCCATACCCCATTTCCTGCACCTGGAGGGATCCTATACAGCTACTCGAGCCCAGCCCTGACGTGGCTCTGCCATCTCTGCAAATCCGTCTCCCACCATCCCCCAGCATGCACACACATGTACACGTGTGCGCACCCACACCCTCTTCTGCTCCTCCAGCCCCCTGCTCGGTGTGAGGGCCGCTGTTGGTGCATCTGTCATGTCTCCTCTTGGCCTCTTCTCTGGCACCTGTGGCTCATCTACTGTATGATGATTGTTTGTTTAGCAGGCGATAGGTCCTGTTAGACTAAACTCTGTGAGGGCAGGATGGTGTCCTTGCGGCCTTGAGATGAGCCTGGCAGAGAGGAGGAGCTCCATAAATATTTATTGAATGAATTGAACAGAGTTGAGTGAACAGAGAGGACCTTGGGACAGGGACAATTTCAGTCACTTCCATGCCCCATCTCGTGGCATGTGCCTGGCACCCAGAGCGTGTGCAGTTAAGGGTGAATGAATAAGGTCAGAGGAAAAGACCGGAGGGGTGGGAGGAGAGTGGTGGGGAGGTTGGCCACAGATTCCAGTGCAGGTCTGGACACAGCTCTGTTCCTTCCGCCAGGGGGCGTGGGAGGCCCAGCCCAGGCCTCCAGACTCCAGTAATTCCTTCCTTTCTTAAAATCCACAGGAGGATCCAGGCGCGCCTGTCCTCCCAGCTACTTGGCAGGCTGAGGCAGGAGGATGGCTTGAGCCCAGGAGTTCGAGGCTGCAGTGCACTATGACCGTACCCATGCATAGCCACTGCGTTCTGGCCTGGGCAACACAGAGAAATCCCATCTCTGAAAAAAAAAATACAAACCCAAATCCACAAGAGGTTGGAGGTTGCTTCCCTCCACTGAAGAGATCAGGAGGCAGCCAGGATCAAAGGGAAGGAACCCACCCAAGGCTGGATTACCCAAAACAGTGGGCTGGGGTCTGGCCTGACCTGCTCTTGCCTGGTGGGACAGGAAGGGATCGGGACGCACCTTGGAACAGGTAGATAGATGCCTGCAGTTGGAGGCTATGATTGGAGCTGTTGGTCTAGAGCTGGGAAAGGGCTCATATTTCTTCATCATCACATCTGAGAGAACTGAGGCCCAGAGATGTCAAATGACCTGGCATCTCAGCCAAGTACAGGCTGGACAGGGAGAGGTGGAATCCGCCCACACACCCACCAGCCTATCTCCTGAGGCTTCAGGCCACTTGGCTCTGTGGCCACTCTACTGGACCCAACTGTCCAAACAAGACAGCTGGGTGATTTTTGTCTAAATTAGATGCCACCAAATATTTGTATTATAAGGAGTTTTTCAAGTGTTGTAGTTTTGTCTTTCACTCTCCTCATGAACAGGTTTGCAAGGGGACCCAGATGAGTGGTGAGAGTGAGAAAATGGAGCAGATAGGAGGTGCAGGGAGATGATACAGGCCAAGGGTGCTGGAGAGCTGGAGCACAAATCTGAATTGCTCTTCCACTGTGGCTGAGCCTGGCCTGCCTGGACATCTTCCTCTGGCCAGTGTCCCTTCTGGGCACTGGGCTGCCATGAAGACAGGCTTTTGGGTGGTGCTGTACACCAGCAGCTGACCTCTCAGGTACTGTCTCTGCTCCTGCTTTAGTGATCTCTGCTGTAGACCTTCCGTCCCTGCCCCTGAGTACAGGCCCAGAAGCCCCACTATCCTTCCAGAGGCTGCTCTATGTTACTTCCTCCGGGGAGCACTCCTTGATTCTGACCCTCTGCCGGGGACAGTCTCTCCCTTCTTTGAGTTCTTATGTTAACTTGTTTATGCTTCTTTCATGGGGTTTTGCCTCTCCCCTTGCATGACTGTACAGAAGTGGCATAGCATGGCCGCTAAGATGGATTCAGGACAGATTCCCTGGGCCCAGATCCTGACTCCACTGTTTACTAGTTGTATTGTGGTGTGACAGTTTCTTGGCTGGGTGTGGTGGCTCACGCCTGTAATCCCAGCACTTTGGGAGGCTGATGTGGGCAGATCACTTGAACCTAGTGTTCGAGACCAGCCTGAACAACATGGTTAAACCCTGCCTGTACAAAAATACAACATAAGTAAAAATTAGCCAGGCTTGGTGATGTGCACCTGTAGACCCAGCTACTTGGGAGTCTGAGGTGGAAGGATCGCCTGAGCCCAGGAGGTTGTGGCTGCAACAAGCTATGATTGCGCCACTGCACTTCAACCTGGGCAACAGAGTGCAACTCTTGTCTCTTTTTTTTTTAAAGAGTTTCTTACCTTCTGTGTGCCTCAGTTACCTCCTCTATAAGATGGGAATAATAAGAGTACCTTTCTTACAGGGCTGATGAGGGTTTTTAATGAATTACTACATGTAAAGTGCTTAGGTCAGGACCTTGTACATGGCAAACACCCTGTAAGTGCATGCTATGATTGCCACTGGAGTGTTTGTGTCTGTGCCTCACCTCCTTATTAAGCCTGTAACTTCTTGAGAATGGAGTCGGCCCCTTTTCCTTAAGGCGGTTTGTGTCCCTCAGGGTCCTGGGGCAGGGCCTCGTGCGCAGCCGGTTCTCGCTGACTGTTTGTAGAATGATGACGGTGCTCGGTGCCCTCTCCCTGCATCTGTGTCCCTGCTGCAAGCCCCTGCAGAGCGAGCCCGTCTCCGTGGCTCAGGCCCTTCCTCCCACAGCCTGAGCCCCAGCAATTTTCCCTGGCAGCTCCCACGTTCCGGACTAACTTTAGGGTTGGTTTCCAGCTGTGGTTGGATTTTTCTGTTTGAAAAATATTTTAAGCAGCTGGTGGGGAAGGGGTGGAGAGGTGGGAAAAGAATAATAAATAAACTTGTGAAAGGAAGATTGTCTAAACAGCCAGGAGCTGCCACTGCCAACAGCTTGGTCTCTGGGCCATGCCAAGGACTGGGGAGCTATCAGGTGGTTGGCGGTGGGGACAGGACACTGTGGTGGCTTCGCAGGCCAAGGAGAAAGACTCTCTGCCTTCACAAGCACTCTCGCGCTTCCTTTCACACTATGCCCTGCGTGACTTTCCAGGATGCAAGAGCTACACGTGGAGAAAGCTAGTTCTGCCGCAGGCAGGACTGAAGTTAGACACTGAAAAGAACTTCTTAGTATCGGAGCCCATCCCTGTAATCCAACTTTATTTCCCCTAAGATCTTGTTTTTCTCCAGAACTCAACTCCTTTTCAGCTCTGATTATATAACACCTCGGCCACCCCCACCTGCCTCCAATGCGCCCATTCAACTAACAGCGCACTTCCTTTCGCCCTTCCCAGTCCTCCAGCGCCCTGCTTTCATCAGCTGCTTCTTTCCTTTCAGCCCAGCTCTGCCACCGAGGCCCTTGGCTTCTTTCTTCACCTCACCGAGGCCCTCGGCTTCTTTCTTCACCTCAGACACCTCCCTCGGTGGGGCTGGGGAGCCCACCCAGACAGAGCAGACCCTGGCTCAGGCAGACTGCCAGGCCCAGAGGCCCAGGGTCCCCCCACACGCAGACGGAGGAAAGGCTCACGCTGCCCTTGTGCAGGCTGGGAACTGTGAAGACAGAGACCCACAGAAATCAAGGATGGGAGAGAAACTAAATCACAGAGTCAAACAAGCTGAGTCAGAGAGACACGGAGCAAGTCAGATGTTGGGGGGAGGGCACTGATGACCACTGGGCAGCTCCCTGGCCAGGCCCTCACGGACATTCCTGTGGCCTCTGATGGCAGGGTGGGCTCAGTCCTGAGGGCTGCCCGATGCCCAGGGTCCAGGGCCTGGGTGGGCAGGAGGCCCCGCCTTTGTCCTGGCTTCTCCTGAGAGCTCCCTCCACCTTCACTGTGGGGAGATTGCCGAGTCCGTGGGCCGATGAAAGGGGGTGATGCCTGTGCTCAGTGGCAGGGTGTTCCTCAAAGTCTAGGGGAACCCATAGCAGGGGAGGAAGGGCTGGGGATGTGGGGGGGGTTTGGGAGGCTGGGGAAGGCAGGGGTCCTTGTCTGGGGCCAGCAAGGTGGGGTGCCGAGGCCCAAGGAAGGGGTTGTGTTGAAGAGTAGGGTGGTGGGTAGTCGTGGAAAGGGGCCTGTCTGGGGTCCAGGGAGCTTTGGAAGGGTGAGGACCACCCCGGGCAGGAATTCAAGAGTGGGGAGATGAGGCCGCTGTCCTCAACAGTCTGTGGGGGAGAGAGACCACGGGAGGTCAGGCTGTTTGGAGTGGACTGACAGCCTCTCAGAAAGTCATCTGCCCTCCTGGGCACCCCCCAGCAAGGAAAACGACATTGGTCTGAATTTATAACTGGAATCTCTACTCATTAGCTGATCCTTGCCATCCAGCAAACTCAGCCACAGCCCTCCCACTCTCTACCTGTTTTCAATTCCCTGGGAAACCAGGCGAAATTGAGAGTCCCAGATGCTCCTCTGAGGGTATGAAGATGGGAATTTGTACTTCCTACTACTACTTTTACATTTATACTGAGCAGGAAAATGTCCAAAGTATTTACTTTTTTTTCTCACTGTGAAACATAGCATATGTATATTAAATACATATGTACAGATTAATAAATAATTATAAATCAAACATCTAGGTTTCCACTGCCTAGGTCAAGTCATAGCATACTGCTGGCACTCTAGAAGCCTTGTGTTCTTCCCTGATCACAACCCCTGCCCCACCCTGAGGGAACTGGGATCCTGAAGTTTGTGTCATCATTTCCTTGTTTGTCTTCTAAAGACTGTAGTTTCTTAGATATTATCATCTTGGAGTTTCACAATCACCTTATTATTCCCATTTTACTGTTGAGGAAACTGATGCTGAGGAAGGTTAAATAACTAGTCCAACACCAGAGAAGAAATGAGTGGCAGAACCAGGATCATGTTTTGGATTGACTGGGTGTTTCCCAGGGTGTTCCTTGGTCAAACTAGAATCCACAGGAAACTCTGGGACAGCCCAGCATTGCAGATAGCACCCCAGTGCCCTAGAGAAGAGGGAGGCCATCTTCATAGCCAGGAGGGGTGCTGTTCACCAGCAATTTTTGACTCTCCTGCCTTTATCAATAGGATCCTGGTTCCTGAGTACCTGGCAAGAAACGGCAAGGCTCCCAGGGAGATGAGTTGGAGGCTGGGGAAGCTAGAGGAGCTGAGCGGACCTGAGATAGGATCAGTGACTTGAGAGAGCCTTGGGCCCTTCCTGACACATGCCAAGGGAACCCAGGATTGTGGGTATGTGCCTGAGCCAAGTGCTGCCCAAGTTTTGCCAGATTCACTAGGTGTGCCCTCCTTGGTGGGCCAGGTGTGCTTGGTGTGTGTGTGTGTGCATATGTGGGTGTGCATGTGTGTGGATGTGGGGGGGTGTGCATGTGTGTGCACATGCATGCGTGTATGTACATGTGTGTGCATATGTGCATGTGTGTGAATGTGTGTGCATGTAGGTGTGAATGTGTGTGCACGTGTGTATGTATGTGCATGTGTGGGCATGTGTGTGTGTGTGTGCGTGTGTGTGTGCATGTGTACCTGGCATGTCCACATCTATCACTGACTTGGATTGTTCCGAACCATTTTCTCTGCCCTCACCTTCTTTCTTTCTTATAAAATCATACATGCTTATTATAAAAATTCATATACAGATGTCTCTCTCAGTCTAAATTATCTCAGATATAATTTCTTTTAACTATTTCATGTTTATCTTTGTATACTTCTTTCAAGTACATTCAAATATATAGTTACTTACATGATTTAGATACACATATCCAAATGTAGTAGTATTAGGTTTATTGTTAACAAAATGGTATCATAATCTACATATCATTTTTCACCTTTTTTTCCCACTTAATAAACCTTGGTCATTTTCTCCACCAGCATCAATGGGTTTATGTCACTTTTAATAGCTGCTAAGAGTACTCCATTAAACAGATGTATCATCATCTGTTTACCTGGGTGGACTCATCACTACGTGCCTATCTCCCCCAGAAGCTGCGAGAATAGGGTGCCAGAGGGGTGGGAGGACAAGGAGACTAGTCAATGTCAGCCATACCTTGGGAAGCAGCCCAGTCTCAGCTGCCCTTTGACATCTTGCAAATGGATTCCAGAACTCTGCTCCCTTACCACCTCTACAACCCCACCCACCCCCAAGTCCATACCTCCAGTCCTCTGTCTGCTGTCCCCCTGCCCTTCTCCCTCTGACCATTGACCTCGGTACAGTGCTATGGGTTTGGGGGTCTCCTGCGTGGGCTCCCTGCTTCCCAGCTCTTGGCCTCTGAGGCTGGCTGATCTCCCAGAAATGGGAGGAACTGGGGCTTGAGGGACCCTGAATTCAGGAGACTCTGTGGAGACAGCCTGGCCTGGCCAAGACAGCCACCCAGGCCGACCCAGGGGAGGCGCCATGCTAATGGAGAGGCTGGTACTGCCCATGCCCACATGGCAGTTTCCTGCTTCCCAGAGGGCATGGGGAATGGGGACTGTGCCAGGTGGGCATGGTGTCCCCACCCCTACACCAATGTCATGGAAAATGTGAAGCCTTGATCTTTGTTCTTGATTGTTCCTCCAACTTTTACAACTGGAAACTGGCGGCGTCTTTGTTCCCACCGGCTTAGGAAGGAGATGTTGAGGGCTGGGGACGGGAGGCAGCTGAGTCAGCAGCTGGAGGTGTTGAACTGGTTGCTTCCTCAGACCAACCATGACCCCTTCTCTCTCACTTACACGCACTCAGTTTACCCATCAACGGACCGTACCTTAACAGCGCTAGTGGGAGAGGGGATGGGAACAGCCTTCACCGTCCTTCCTGGGGAAGCCATCTCCCCTTGCCCAGGATGGACGGCCGGGCTGTCCACAGCCCTGACCCCCACCCCCTGCTCCAGATACCTCTGGCTCCTCTAATGCCCGTGGTAGCAAGCAGTTCCCAACCTGCCTCCTTCCTCAGGGCAGGTCCGGTGTGTCTGTTTACCTCAAGATCCAATTAGAAATTGATGGTAGGGCAACCACTTTGCCAGGTGGCTCCCTCCGGCTGTGTGGGGCCCAGCCTCCTGGTCCTCCCCTGTTCCCTCATGGCCAGAGTTCATGGAAACTTTTCAGGTCACTGACTCTCACCTTCCTTTCCTCCTCAGGAGGGCAGGCCCAGCCCCACTCCCTGCAGCCTGGCCCCTCCTTTCCCTGAAGGCCCTGCTGTCCTGGTGCAGTGTGGAGAAGGGCAGGCCTGGGGACTGGACAGCAGCAGGGCCAGGGTGGTCTGCTGCAGGGGGAGACGCACCTCTGCTTCCTGCGACCTTGGCGGTGAGCCTGGGGACAGGGGTGAGGCCAGAGAGGGACGCAGGGGCCCTGCCCAAAGCAAGGGAGGACAGCGGGACTGAGGCAGAAAGGAAGAGGGCAGTGTGTTCACCCAAAGCCCAACCTGTCACTCAGGGACTCCTAGACGCTGGTAGAAGGCTCCTCCGAGGAGCCTGCTATCCAGTCATGAGTGCAGGTGTGAGGGGTGCGTAGGTGTGTGGGGGGTGCACAGGTGTGTGGGGGTGCGCAGGTGTGTGGAGTGCGCAGGTGTGTGTATGGGTGCACAGGTGTGTGGGGGGTGCGCAGGTGTGAGGGGTGCACAGGTGTGTGTGTGGGTGCACAGGTGTGAGGGGGTGCGCAGGTGTGTGTGGGTGCGCAGGTGTGAGGGGTGCGCAGGTGTGTGGGGTGCGCAGGTGTGTGTGGGTGCACAGGTGTGAGGGGGTGCGCAGGTGTGAGGGGGTGTGCAGGTGTGTGGGGTGCGCAGGTGTGTGTGGGTGCACAGGTGTGAGGGGGTGCACAGGTGTGTGTGGGTGCACAGGTGTGAGGGGGTGCGCAGGTGTGTGGGGTGTGCAGGTGTGAGGGGGTGCGCAGGTTTGAGGAGGTGCGCAGGTGTGTGTGGGTGTGCAGGTGTGAGGGGGTGCACAGGTGTGTGGGGTGCGCAGGTGTGAGGGGTGCGCAGGTGTGTGGGGTGCGCAGGTGTGAGGGTGTGCAGGTGTGTGGGGTACGCAGGTTTGAGGAGGTGCGCAGGTGTGTGTGGGTGTGCAGGTGTGAGGGGGTGCGCAGGTGTGTGAGGTGCACAGGTGTGGGGGTGAGCAGGAGTGAGGGGATGCACAGGTGTGAGGGGGTGCGCAGGTGTGTGGGTGCACAGGTGTCAGGGTGCGCAGGTGTGTGGGATGCGCAAATGTGAGGGGGTGTGCAGGTGTATGGGGTGTGCAGGTGTCGGGGGTGCGCAGGTGTGTGGGGTGCACAGGTGTGGGGGGTGCACAGGTGTGTGGGTTGCACAAGTGTGAGGGGGTGCGCAGGTGTGTGGGGTGTACAGGTGTGAGGGGTGCACAGATGTGTGTGGGTGCACAGGTGTGAGGGGTGTGCAGGTATGAGGGGGTGCGCAGGTGTTAGGGGGTGCGCTGGTGCGTGAGGTGCACAAGTGTGAGGGGGTGCGCAGGTGTGTGCGGTGCACAGGTGTGAGGGGGTGCGCAGGTGTGTGGGGTGTACAGGTGTGAAGGGTGCGCAGATGTGTGTGGGTGCACAGGTGTGAGGGGTGTGCAGGTATGAGGGGTGCGCAGGTGTTGGGGGTGCGCTGGTGCGTGAGGTGCGCAAGTGTGAGGGGGTGTGCAGGTGTGTGGGGGTGTGCAGGTGTGGGGGGTGCGCAGGTGTGTGGGGGGTGTGCAGGTGTGGGGGGTGTGCAGGTGTGGAGGGTGCGCAGGTGTGTGGGGGTGTGCAGGTGTGGGGGGTGCGCAGGTGTGGGGGTGTGCAGGTGTGGGGGGTGCACAGGTGTGTGGGGGGTGCGCAGGTGTGGGGGGTGTGCAGGTGTGGGGGATGCGCAGGTGTGTGGGGGTTGCGCAGGTGTGGGGGGTGCGCAGGTGTGAGGGGGTGCACAGGTGTGTGAGGTGTGCAGGTGTGAGGGGGTGCGCAGGTGTGGGGGTGCGCAGGTGTTTGGGGTGCATAGGTGTGAGGGGTGCACAGGTGTGAGGGGTGTGCAGGTGTGTGAGGTGCACAGGTGTGTGTGGGTGCACAGGTGTGAGGGGTGTGCAGGTGTGTGTGGGTGCACAGGTGTGTGGGGCGCGCAGGTGTGTGGGGGTGCACAGGTGCGTGGGGTGCACAGGTGTGAGAGATGTGCAGGTGTGTGGGGTGCGCAGGTGTGTGGGGTGCGCAGATGTGTAGCCCGCGCTTTGGGGCCGCAGGAGAGGGAGATTTGAGAGAGGATGGCAGTAAAGGCTGCCCCCTGCGGGTGGGAGGGGTGTGGGAGGGGAGCTGGGATCCGGCGCTGGCGCGGTCAGAGAAGGGTGGGCGGTGGTTGGAGGGAGGCAGGGCATTGGCCTTGCTGGATCCCGCGCGCAGGCCTTCTCTGCTGGCGGAGGCTGCGAGGCCAGCCTCTGTCTGTCTGTCCGTCTGTCTGTTCGTCCGGGTGGTGCTCCAGGCTGCAGTCGGAGCAGGCAGTGGCGGTAGGTAGAGGAAATGGGACTTGACAGCCTGGGGCTGAGCGCCTGATCTTTTCTTGGCGATGCTCTGCCTCCCAGGAACCATCGCTTTTGGCTGTGGCCAGGCAGGACTGGGAAGAGCCCTGTGGCCCCTGCAGGTCAGGCCGCTGCACCCCCTACATCCGATCCGCCTCGCTGCCCAAGCGGGACAGCTTATTTGTGTTCCTTCAGATTTTGCCAGTGCCTTTGCACCCCTCTCCGAGAGTTACTCAGTTACCAGTGTTGGTTTTCTATTTCCAGAGCAAAGGCAGGTCCTCCCCTCCACGGCTTTCTCCACCCTAGCGGGGGCTGGGCCTCTGCCTTCCATCCAAGCCTGGGTCCAGGTCCCAGGGCCATGGCTCCCTCGGCTTTGTGGAGGAAGGCGGGCGGGGGGAGGCGGTAAGGGGGGGCACCTGACGGGGAGGGTGCCTCAGCTGTCCTTCATATCTTCTCCTGACCTCCAACCCCACCCTGCTTTCTCCTGGGCCGTTCCCATCAGCATGCTCTACCTCTCATCTCTAAAAGTATCCCTCTCCAGGATCCATCTTTGCTAGTCCATCGCGCTGACGCTTCCACAGCCGTCCTCCTCACAAGAGCAGGGCCACTTGCTGCCTCTACTTCCTCCCTCAGCCCCAGCCACTGCTCCACTGCAGCTCTTCACATGAAACTCGGCCTGAGGAGGGCTTCTGTGCCTCCCACGTCGTCTCCCAGCAGCCTGGACTCAACTGACTCCCCTCCCGAGGCCTTCTCTTTTCCCTTCTGCTCCCTCCATGTGGCGCTGTCCTTCTGGTTCCTTCTTGACTTGTCTGTGATTCCTTCTCAGGCCTCTTGGCAGGTTTCTCTTCAAAGTGACTGGAAAGCCAGTGCTGCGTGGACTTGGTACTGCCATCCCCTCTGCCGTATTTCTGTGGTTTAGACGCCATCTGTATGGTGGCAAACCCCATTCTTCCTCTGCGTTCTGACTTCCAGAAGCAGTTCCCCTGGACACTTCTGTTGGAGGCCTCGCAGACATTTCAACGTAAGGCATCCGGATGACAACCCTCGATCCCCCTCTGCCACCCCCTATCTAACCTGCCTCACCTTCTTCTTTCTAATTGCTGAAGACTGTGGTCCTTGGTGCTGCCTTACCTTTCACATCCAATATACCGTCCAGTCCACCAGATCCCACACAAAATGCACTTGCTTTTCCACCATTCATCTCAATGGCCACCATGGCCCTGGTTTTTCTAAGCCACCATCCTCTCTTACCTGGACTCCACAGTGGCCTCATGACTGGCCTGCCTGCTGCCAACCCTCAGCTCCTCCATTTCAATTTCCAGGAAGTATGAAGAATTGTCTTTTGGGGAAGATCACTTGAGGCCAGGACTTTCAGACCAGCCTGGGCAACATAGCTTGACCTCACCTATTAAAAAAAAAAAAAAAAAAAAATCAGCCAGGTGTGGTAGCGTGCACCTGTCGTCTCAGCTACTGAGGAGGCTGAGGTGGGTGGATCACTTAAGCCTGAGAGGTCCAAGCTGCAGTGAGCTGAGATTGCACCGCTGCACTCCAGCCTCGGTGACAGAGTAAGACCTTGTCTCACACAAACAAACAAACAAACAACCAGAACTGTATTTTAATAGCATTCAGTTCATGATCTCTTTTCTCCTGAAGCTTTAAGTGTGCCCATGCATATGTGCTGTGTGTGTGTTTGGAATGTTACCATAGCCTGTGAGGCCCTGAGTAATTCTGCCCTTTTCCCATTTTCCCAGTCTTATCTTATACCCTTTATCATTGACCAGGTGCTTGAGTCTTTCATTTCCCACTAGTCGAACTTCTTTCCCTACCATAGGGCCTAGAATCCCATCCTCCCCCAGTGTGTGCACGTGCGCACACACACACACATACACACACACACACACACACACTGAACTGGCCCCATTTTCATTCTTCACATCCACCTGTGTGTCATCTCTGCAGAGAAGTTTTCCTCACTGCCCTGTCCAAACCAGCCCTCCTCTTCTAATTTCTATTTCAGTCCTCTATTTAGTTTCTTTTCATAATAGCATGGATTGTACTTAGTAATAATTGTATTTATTTGTTTCTTCACTTTCACCTTTGCTGTTCACTCCAGAATGTAAACTCCACAGGGCAGGGGCTACGTCTGATGTTTCTGTCATTGTAACCCCAATGCTTAGCAGATGGCTTGGCGCTTGGTAGGTGTGCAATAAAAATGTGTTGGATGAGTGAATGAATAAATTAGTGAATGGTCCCAGCTGCTAAGGTCATTTAGGATCTGGTGGGACTGGAAGACAGGTATGGAGGAAGGGAAGACTGTGGTTGGTAGAAAGGCACTGCCTAAGTAGCCTTTCCAGACTTCGCAAATAAAACTACAGGATACCGGTTACATTTTGATTTCAGATAAACAATAATTTCTTTTAGTATAGGTACATCTGACATTCAAATTTAATTGGGCATCCTATATTTTATCTGGAGACTAGGTGAGTGAGGAGGGTGTGGTGGGAGGGGGTCCAGGCCTGATGGAGTAATGGGGCCCAGGGAGTGTGCAGAGCCCTGGGTTCAGGTGGAGCAGTTGTGGAAGCTAATCGGGCAAGAGCAGGGCACATCATCACAGCACACCCGTATGGGACACTCCCAGGGTGATCCTTGGCCCAAGAGAGAAATGAGGGGAAGAGGAAGCGCTGAGAGATGCTGAGAGCTGGGTGGGGCTGGGGGGAGGTGGGTCCTGGGGTGGGGGTGGGGACTCAGGTCCTTGCCCTTTGAAGGTGACAGACAGAACCTGTCAGATGCTTCCTTCTCCATGACCTTCTGACTTGCCAAATTTAGATCAACACATGCATATTGGATACCATAGAATGAGCTGGGCATTGTGCCAGGTACTGAGGGCACAGAGATAAGTGAGACTTGTCCCTGCCCTCAAGTGCTTAGTGCTTGAGCACTGGGCAACATGATGTGGCCCTGGAGGAAGCCATAACCGGTTCCACTGTCCCCCAAACCAAAGTCAGGTACCCTCTATTTCATCCTAAAACAACCCCACAAAGTAGTCATTATTACTGCCATTCCCTAAACAAGGAAATGGGTGCTCAGGTGATTCTGCAACTTAACAAAGGTTACACAAGAAGTCAGGGATGGAGTTGGGATGCAGTCTCCGTTTCTCGTTCCTTGAAGAACTCATCCCAGTTGGAGGGGCACGGCTCTTCAAGCCAGGTCAGGATCTAGTGGGGCTGGAGGAGGTAAGTAGAGGGAGGATTCTCCTGGGCTTGGCAGTACTGCCCTGCAACAAGGGCAGAGCACAGGCTTCAAGGGCCTCTTTATGCTGGGGCCCAGCAGGGCTGCCTGGACGTACAATAGGGAAGGCCATTAGCACATGTCCACTGATGTTCTGATCTTGCCTGCATCTCCATGTAACACGTGTGACATTGAACATATTGTCTACAGCCCTCACTCCTCTGGAGGCTCTAAACCCTGGGGAACATAAGCAGTGTGAGAGAAGGAGCTGGTGAAATGCTAACTCCATCAGGTGCAGTGATTTGCACTTGTAATCCCAGCATTTTGAGAGGGCGAGGCAGGAGGATCATTTAATCCCATGAATTTGAGACCAGCCTGGGCAATGGAGGGAGACCCCGTCTCGACAAAACATAAAAAAAAAAAAGTAGTCAGGCATGTTGGGGAGTGCTGCCTGTAGTCTCAGTTATTTGGGAGGCTAAGGCACGAGGATTTCTTGAGCCCAGCTGGTTGAGACTGCAGTGAGTCGTAATTGTGCCACTCCACTTCTGCCTGGTGACAGAGCAAGAATCTGTCTCAAAATAAACAAACAAACAAACGAATAAATAAATAAATAAATAAAGCTAACCCCACCCTGTTCCCCGAACCTTCAAGAAGCCAATCCTTCTAACTCTGGGGGTGCAGCTGGGCTCATGTTCCTTTGCTTGGAAATCTCTTAAACTAGGTTTGGCTTTGAGAGCTAATTCTTGCCCTCCTTCTCCCTCCAGGAAGGCCAGGACCTGGCTCCATTTTTACTGGTGGACTATCTTGGGCCTCAGAGACCTCTGGGGAGGGAGAGGCTATAATAGCTCACCTTGCTCCCCCTCCCCATGGTCTTCCATGCCCAAGAAGTAGAAACTCCTACCTAACTTTGTCCCTCCCAGTGGCATGTGTGGCAAGTCACTGTAGCCCAGGTCTCTGAGAATCAAGATGACCTTGGAACTTGCTGTTCAATGAATTCTTTTTCTGTCTTTCCAGTTCCCCGTGGCTCTATCTCTTTATTTTCCTTTGCATCATCTCTATGTCATTTCACAATTAGCAGATGCAGTTTGGGTATAGGGAATCCTCTCCTTGGGACCCTCTTAAGACTGACATGTGGGATTTCCTAGCTCTGGATCCAACACCTAACAAGTGAGTCTAAAAATCTACTTTGTGCCTTTTCCCAATAACATTTGATCTAGTTCTTAGGGCTCTCCCTGCACGTGCACACACACAGTCACACATACACACACTTGTACATACATATGCTCTCACCCATGCTTACACACACATTCACATGTACACACTAGCACACGGACTGCTGTCTGTAACACAAGGTGTTGGTGGTGTGTTGGGAAAGGAGCCTCTGTCACTGACAGGGAAAATTCTTCCTCAAGCACTTTGTTGAACAAACACCATGATGGGCCATTTGGGTTGTGGAAGGCAGTCTTTGCATGGAGTGAGCTTTGACTGAAACAGAGATAACCAACATAGGAATTTGTGGGTAAGGGATGGTTAGTTTAGAAGGAGACGAGAGGAAGGAGCCACAACTTGATAGGAGGCTTGAGTCCAAGTAGAATACAATTCCCCATGGTGGGAATATGGGGAGGGGAAAGAGCTGAAAGACTTTTAAGGACAAAGATTATAGTAATCAACATTATGACTGATTCTGTTATGCAGCAAAGAACTGCCCCTCAGTTACTTTCAGTTCTACAGTAGTCCACATGCAGTAGGCACCGCCTGGTCTTTGTGGTAACATCTTAGAGAAATTAAGAAATATGGGCTGAATTACATGTTTGAATCAATGGAGGTGGAGGTGGAAATGTCCACAAGAGGTAAGACATTAAAAAAAGAGATAAAATTCCATACAAGCAGGAACTTAGAGCCAGAAGTGACTGAAAGAAACATAAGCCCAACTCCATTCCCACCTCAAACATTCCTAGAGATATTAGGATTAGATACCCGGATTTCACACCATTTGTGGGATGAATGTCTGAGTACGTATTATCTCATTTCAACAAAGCTGAGTTACATGTAAATACACATATTAAATCACATCTGCGTTCACACTCACATGAGCATTACTTTTCTCTTCATAGAGCATGAATGAAGCTGTGATTTGGCAAGTATCAGGTTAATTTTACAAATGAAAACAGCCAAACCAGAATATTTAGGTTCAAAAATCACCACTGGCCTGAATGATCTGGTTTGGCCATCTATATTTAGCAAGTTAACCAGAAAAGTGCCAAAATCCTGCACTTGTGCTCGCCAGGTGCACTTTTAATCAGGTGGCCTAAATCCTTGCAGATACATAGGTATCTCTCCGCATGTTATTATTAAGTAGATCTCTCCACATATTATTACATCTAATGTATATTTGTAAGCAACTCCATGATTGTCCCAGATTATCTAGGACTGATCTTTCATACTAGGCTGGTTTTCTGCAGCTACCTATCATGTGACTGACCCTAAAAAGGAGGTCATGCTAGAAAAGGCCATTATTGCTTCTGTTCTTGTTATTGTTTCATTCTCTATTAATGCGTGCTCGGAAAATGCAATGAAATTTACTATTAGCCTAAATTGTACATAACTGGCCCGCCAGTTACCGAAAGAAAAAAATAAACACAATCCCAAATATAAAGCAACAAATGTGAAAATAAAGACATAAAGAAATAGGAAGAGAACAGTTACAATGGAAGCCTTTTGAGTCAAAAGAGAGATGTGGGGTTTTACCTTCGTTCTGCTAGGGACTTGTTTTGCAAATGTGTCAGTGTCATCATTTGTCCTACGACAGGGTGGGCCTAAGAGCTTTTGAGAATTGCCTTCCAGCTCTAAAATGCTAAGATGCCCTAAGAGTGTATGACCCAGGAAGATCATCCGGTGCTTACGAGGAGTGGTCTGATATGGTAGAAACAATGCTTCTCAGGCTTTCATGTGCATGTAAAATGCGAATTGCCAGGGGATCTTGTTGAAATGTAGACTCTGATTCATGAGGTCCAGGTTTGCAATTCCGTATTTCTAACAAGCTTCTAGGGTGAGCCAATGCTGCTGGTCTGTGGATCACACATTGAAAAGCAAAGGCATGAAACATATTAGGTCTGGAGTTAGAAGTCCCAGGCCTGTCCCTAGTTTCTTATCTTTGCTGAGCCTCAATTTCCTCTTTTGCAAAATAAAATTAAAAACTAAAATAAAATAAAATAAAAAAGTCTTAAATACATACATTCCGGAGGATGTTGTGAGACTCAAGGGAGATAACGCATTTGAAAGAACTTTATATCATAAAGTGCCTTACAAATGTTTGTTAGGATTGTTTTGAGGTTGCTGGGCTTTGCTGTCAAAGCCTCCTGGTGGCTGGGTGCTGCTGACATGGTGAGTGGGGCTGATGGAGTGATAGCAGCTCACAACCTTGCATCCGTTCCATGGTGCACTCACGTGAAGCTGTTTCTCTGGAAGCTGTTATTTACTGAGCCAGATGCTATGTGTCTCTCCCTCCGCTCTCTGATTGCTAGTCTGCTTGTGCTCCTGGCCCTGACCCAGAGAGGCCACATGGCTTCCAGCTGTGCTGGGGCATCCAGAATGCATTCCTGCTTGTGGGCTCTCCCTTCAGCTGACCACATGCTCAGGGCTGGCCCTGGGTGGGACTCTACATTAGGCAGTTTTCTCTGCCAGTTTTTTCCCTCAGGCAGCCAGTGCCTTCGTGCCTTCCTGCCCCTGTGCCCTCAGCTCACTCCACCCAACCTGCCCCCATCAAATGCTCATGTCAGGAAATCATCTGATATATGGATTCACACCGAGTTAGCAATGCCTGATAAGACTTGGGGTGAACTCTTCACAGGGTACAAAGTCAAGATGGCAGTCAGAACCACAAGGGAATGGCTCAGGGCTAGGTGCCTGGAAAGGGTCACATTTTTGGAGATCCTAGTCTTCAGTGTCCTGGATCTGTATGCCTTACCATTTTCCATTTGCAGCCAGAAACGCTCAAACTTTGCTGTGTTCCTGATCTTGCTCCTGACCCGTATGAGTGTATCTGTGAAAGCCAAGATTAAGTCCTTTGATTTTGTAGACTGATGGGAGAATCTGGCAGGTCCGACTTTCTTAGCCATGAAGATGCTTGGGCACAGCTACCATGATTGATCTGCTTCCTGCATGTGATAGTCATGGCAGCTGAAACTCATATGTGGGACCTGTGTGTCCTGGCACTGAACACCCTCCCTGGCAGCTATAACACTACCCCTTCCTTTCTTGTTCAAGCGAATTTCATCTAAGTAAATGAGAGTATTATTATAAAGATAATTTTGATTTGCTCTGATTATTATTTTTCAAGTTTTCTTAAACTTCGGTCCTTTTCTTTTTTTGAGACAGAGTCTCAATCTGTCACCCAAGCTGGAGTTCAGTAGTGAGACCTCGGCTCACTGCAACTTCTGCCTCCTGGGTTCAAGCCTCCTGGGTTCGAGCGATTCTCATGTCTCAGCCTCTCCAGTAGCTGGAATTACAGGTGTGTGCCACCATGCCCAGCTAATTCTTTTCTTTGTATTGTTGGTAGAGATGGAGTTTTGCCATATTGGCCAGGCTGGTCTGGAACTCCTGACCTCAGATGATCCGTCCGCCTCAGCTTCCCAAAGTCCTGGGATTACAGGTGTGAGCCACCGCGCCCAGCCAACTTTTATTCTTTTCTTAACGTCAGTAACAAATAGCAGCATTTAATTCTTGACTCTCTGTTCACTCCAATATTGGAGCCATAGACAATCTACTCAAGAAGGGGATTTGATTCCATACACCAATCCCACTGAATACCTATTATGTACCAGGCTGCCAACCTTTGAAGATACAAAGATAATTAAGACATGGGCACCACATTGCCAACAGCAAAGGGAGAGGGGGACTTGCCTTCTACGGACATAATATCCTCTAGGCTTTTATCATATCAACAGTACCTCTAGGCCAGGTAGAGTGGCTCACGCCTATAATCCCAGCACTTTGGGAGACCAAGGCAGGAGAATTGCTTGAGCACAGGAATTTGAGATCAGCTAGGCAGCATAGTGAGACTCTGTCTCTACAAAAAATTTAAAAATTAGCCGGATATGGTGGCATGTGCCTGTGATCCCAGCTACTCGGGAGGCTGAGGCAGGATCATTGACTGAGCCCAGGAGGTTGAGGTTACAGCAAGCCATGATTACACCACTGCACTCCAGCTTGGGTGACAAAGCAAGATCCTATCTCAAAAAACAAAACAGAAAAATAGTACCTCTACTTGCCTTTAAGGCTCTTTCTGCCCCTCTTTCATTCCTTTTCCTTCCTAGATAAATCTTGCTTTTTGCTTTTTTAAAGTTTGTCAGGTTTATTAATTCTCTCAGAACCCAACTTTCGAGTTTGTCATTATTGTTTCCTGATTCATTGTTTTGCTTTTTTGTTTCTTTCTACTTTCTTTGAACGTTCTCAGTTTTTGAATTGAAAATGTAGCTCAGTAACATTTAATCCTATTTTCTAATCACATTTAAAACCATACATTTTCCTATAAAAACTATTTTCAGCCTGGCGTGGTGGCTCACGCCTGTGATCCCAGCACTTTGGGAGGCCGAGGTGGGCAGATCACGTGGTCAGGAGATCCAGACCATCCTGGCCAATACAGTGAAACCCTATCTCTAGTAAAAATACAACAAATTAGCTGGACATGGTGACGCGTGCCTGTAGTCCCAGCTACTTGGGAGGCTGAGGCAGGAGAATTGCTTGAACCTGGGAGGCAGAGGTTGCAGTGAGCTGAGATTGTACCACTGCTCCAGCCTGGGCGACACAGCGAGACTCTATCTCAAAATTTTAAAAAAACACTATTTTCACGCATCCACAAATTTTGATGTGTATTGTTTTCATTATTATTTGGTTGTAACAATTTCGTAACCATAATTATATTTCTTTGGTTTAAATCATTTAGGGGAGCACTAGAAGTTTTCCAAATAAATACTTTATCTTCTTGAAATTGAATTTTTATTTCACTTTATTATGGTCACAGAACATATAAACTTTTTTGGGTGTTTTTTGAGAAGTGCTTTAGGATTTACTTTTATAAATATTTTGTCATCTGTTCTTAAAAAAAGTGTGTCTTGTCCATTTTGGGGAGTAAGATTCTATATACATCTAACAACTCAGGACTTAATAAGTTTTGTTCAAATTATTTCTATTCTTATTTGATTTTTAGCTTCTTAAGCTTCTTATTTCTAAAATGATGAATAGAAATCTCCTACTCCGTGTATTTGTTAATTTCTCCTTGTAATTATCTCAATTTTTGCTTAATATATTTCAAGCCTATATTGCTAAATGCATGCAGATTTAGTCTTATGGTATCTTCCTGATATAGTATCTTTAAGTAATGATCTTCTTTATCCCTATAATGCTTGTGGGGTGTTTTTTGTTTGTTTTGCTTTAGACTCTGTTTGTTCTGATATTAATATTGCTACAGCAACCTTTTTTTAAATATCATTTCCGCTAAAAACATTTTTGTGTTGTTACGGATTGTGAACAAAATAGATGGACTTTTTAAATCCAGTCTGAAAATCTCTATCCTTTAGCAGATACGTTATACACACAGTGACTCTCTTAGTATTCCGGGTTTTAAGCTGGAAGTATCCAGAGGAACTGAAGATGTCATTGCCATTCCCAGGAAAATGAACATGAATTATTCTCTCATAATTCTCCTGAGAGAATTGCCTGGGAATTGTCAAATTCCCTGGCCTTGGAACTGACCTCATCTTGAGCTTATTTTACCGTTCTCTTCCACTTCAAGTGCAGTCATCCAGTATGCCACCAGCATCTATTAGCCCTGGACGTGTCCCAGGTACTTCTATTGCCCACTGCTTGGCTCACACAATCCAAAGGAGGATTTTTTTTTTTTTTTTTTTTTTTTTTTTTTTTTTTTTTGAGACAGAGTCTCAAGGTTTTTTTTTGAGACAGAGTCTCATTGCCCAGGCTGAAGTACAGTGGCGTGATCTCGGCTCACTGCAACCTCCGCCTTCTGGGTTCAAATGATTCTCGTGCCTTAGCCTCCTGAGTAGCTGGGATTACTGCCATGCCTGCCTAATTTTTGTAATTTTAGTAGAGATGGGGTTTCACTGTGTTGACCAGGCTGGTCTTGAACTCCTGGCCTCAAGCGATCTGCCCACCTTGGCCTCCCAAAGTGTTGGGATTACAGGCATGGGCCACTGCGCACGGCCATAGGAGAATAATTTACTTGGGGTGTCCATGTCCTTCAGCATGTGGGAGGAATGGACAAAAGAGTTGACTCAGTTCAGTAGTCAACACCCAACTGGTTACTGAACCCCACTCAGTTCAGTAAGCAAAAGTGAGCCCTCTTGGCATCTACAAGTCTGAGCCAACCCTTTGCTCTCCCAGGCTTTATCCACCTGAATCTTCCTCTGTCCTCTTCTCCCTGAGTTGCTGTGGTTTCTCCCATCCCATAGTTTCCTCCACAACCCTCCCGCCTTGCATGCACAGGCAAACATACACACACGTGTGCAGATTCCTATGCTGGCTTCAGTATAACTGGGTAGGGAGGAATTTGCTTTGAAGAGTCTCATTGGCAGGAATGTCTCTACTTTTCTTTGAAGTCAGAAAAGCAAATATTTTTGTTTGGGGAGTAGGCAAGTGGGGAAAGGTGTAGTAAGTGGGGAAAGGTGAAGTGTAGGTAGATACCCTGATCAGGTGAGCTAATGGCATGAGTGGGAGAGATTCAAGCAGCACCATAGTTACTCCGTTGTGAGTCCTATGTTTCCTGCCCATAGCAGGGTTGCGTTTAGAGTCTCCAGCTCTCTTCCCAACCAACCTGAACTTGGACCTCAGAAGAGTAAGCTTGGACTTGACTGGGAGGTGATATCGCTTCTCACATTCCCACCTTAGTGGCTTAGGAGCTTGAAACTGTGGAGGAGGCGTAAGAATCTGTGGTCTGGGGAAGATTGAGGCTGAAAGCCCTGAATGGTAGGAGGCAAGGGCCCTGGTGTTCGTGTAGCACCTGAGGAGTGTGCAGGGAGTGCAATACAGCTACATCAACAGGGGCCTGAGAGACCTTGGGAACAGAAGAGCACACACCTGTTCTCAATGCTGTACTACCTGTTAGCCCAGCAAGAGCTCTCTTAGGGCCTAATCAGATGCCAGGTGAAGTGCAGGGACCCAGGGAAACAGGAGTGACAGAGCCTGCATGTGGGAGTGATTTGAAGGGTGTAATGAAGGGGACTTTTTAGTATCATTAGGGCCATCATCATCACTCAACCACCACTGAACTGTTAGAGTCCAAAGACCAGCTCATCAGAGACTCTCCTTGGGACCGTGGTTGGTTTCCATTCCTTCCTTTCCATTCCATGCCTTTCTGTTGGTGAGAAATGATGGAAAGGATCAGATTTACTTGATAACAAGAGGGTTCTCAGAAACTATAACCTGTGCTTAGGAACCAGACAACCTCATTAAAAATACATGTTCACAAATCATTGACTGAAAATGATACCCTAAACAATGCTCTGTGGCCAATCATCCTAGTTTTCAGTACTCAAGGATAGGGTAAAAGGCAGTACTGGTGTGGGTGGGCGCATCTGTACAGCACTTTCCACTGCTTAAGCTGAGACCAAAGCTTCCACATGTGCTGTTACCTGGAGCAGGAACTCTTTAGCCTTCTCACCTAAAATGGGAACTGGGGCATCTTTTCACTTGGTAAGGTCCTCCTTCACTTTGGTTCATCCCCAAGCATGCTGCGGTATAACCAAGCCACCTAGCACTACCTGGTTAAGGCTGGCCGGGATGGAAAGAACCAGATAAGGATAGCATTCTTGGCCCTGGGAGCAGGGCAACAAGAACTCCAGGTGGGGGGCAGCAGCCCACAGCACAGAGTGGCATGCGTCTTGATTCCAGGATCCTTTTATCCCCCTGGATCTCAGGTTTTCCCCAGGCACCTAGAACACAAACCCAGATCTCCTGATGAACTCTGTGCAGACATCACCCTTGTGTTACCCACTTGCTCAGCTGAGAACAGACTCGAGGTTTGTCTGCAGCATCTTGGAGATGTGGAAGTGCTTTCTGTCCCCCCTTGACTTGCCTTGGGCCCTATCTCCTCTGGTGGGGATGGAAAGGCAAGTTGTCGGGAGCGGAAGGTACATTGAATTCTCAGAGAGCACCTAGATATCAGTCCCACTCAGAGTAGGCAAACAGAGCTCTGGAAGAAAGCATCTCAGCAGCAGTGTGTGGGTGGGTCTCTTCCTCCTCAGCACCCGGTGGTTAGAGTAATTGGCACAATTACTGATTACCACCATGGCAGGTGAGATTGTAATTGGGCTTGGGCTGGGGGTGGGTGGGCAGACCTGAACCTAATGAAGGGGGTTTAGGAAACTGAAAGCTGGCTTGTTGATAGGGAAAGCTCCTGCACCTGGCGCCTCCAGGCGGCAGAATCTGCTCCAGGGAACACCTTGGGGCTTGGAGTTAGGGGCTAGGGCAAGGATGGAGGGGTTGATGGTGGGCAGAGATCCTCAGCTTTTGGTCGCCTGTAGACAGTGCTTTGTCTTTCTGACAATGATACTAATAAACGCTAAGTCACATCTGGCCCTTGGTTTGTCTTTGGACATCAAACCTGGGAGGCTCTGATGATGGCTACCTATTGTCATTCAGGCCCCATGCCCCTACCCACCTCTCCTGCCTTCACTAACGGGTCCAGAGGTCTCGCTGCAGGCTTTGTGCCAAGCTCAAAGGTCTGAGAGCCCTGGGGAGCCATGGAGGAAGTGGTTGGCCTGGGCAATGATGCCTATGTATGCGTCTCGCCTGTGGTCTCAGGCAGGCTGCAGAGGCCACAGGGCAGCATGGTCTTGGGCTCAGCTTCCCCCCTCCCTGCTGGCCACACTGACCTGGGCCTCCCAATCCCATCTTGGTCTAGTGTCCCTGTGTCTGGAGACCCAATGAAGAGGGTCTGATTGTGAAAGTTTGGGGCCAGACTTCTATTGCGGGGGTTTCTTTGGGCTCAAGAGAGAATTTGGGCCACAGGGTAAACAAGTTGAGTTCCTGGGAAGAAGTGCCCTGAACCAGCTGTTTGAGGTTGAAGGAGAGGTCCCATTGTCCTGGGCCAGGCCACACAGAATTATCTGCAGGAAGCAGAGACTGCACTTTCGCCATAGGATATGTACTCCTTTTGCGGCTAACACGTCCTCTGGCTCTTTATTGAGGACTTCAGTCTGCCTCATCTCTGCCCCCAGTCATAGACCTGGTCCTTAATGTCTCACAGGTCTGCAGAAACACCACCTCAGTGAGCCCAGTGGCTGAGGCCAGCTCTGGGGTTGAGCAAGAGATGAGAGATAATACGTAACCTTTTAGAGCCAAAAGGTTGAGAGGAGGCAGGGGGTTGTCCGAGTTGGACAAGGAAGCCTCGTGGTGTCTGTAGCAGGATTTGGGTCACTGAAGGGCTCCATCTGCCCTAATAGCACTAACTGCAGCTCTTCACCAAAATTAATTTTTAAGTGTCCATATGTGACCCAGGTCATGGCAAAGTCAACATCATGCCTAGGCCAATGAGCCTCTTGGTTCCCTTACCTCAGGTTATTCTCTGTTCCTCACTCTCATCTCCCTCTCGGATCCATTCTCACCTTTCTCTGTCCTGTTCTGTGTCCCAGGAGGCTGGCTCTCTGGACTACGTCTGGGTTGGTCAGAAACTTTCCTAGGATCCTTCTAAGCCTAAGGAAGATATTTTGGGAAAAGAATGTCCTTATTTAATGGTGGAAAAAAACCCAGTGTGATTCTTGCTGTTCTAGTAAATTTATCAATCCCCTATAATTTTCTTGACCCCAAAGATAACAAGTTGTGCTCTTAAAGAAGGGCTTAACCACATCCTTCCCTTTTGTGATCTCTTTGCTGCCCTTCTCCCTCCAAAACACAGGCTTACAGACCTGGCAGAAATAGTCAGTCCAGCCCACAATTCCAAGCATGGTTTCCCACCACTCTGAACATGTAGATCCTAAATAGTTCAGACTCCGATCTCTGGGAAGCCCCTAATGTCCCTTGGCCAGAGGCTCCCACAATGACATATGATACCCTCGTTTATTCCTCCAAACCTTCTCCTGTTATGGGAGGTGGCTGTACTCACAGAGGGTCCCTAAATATAAAGGGCCAAGATATGAGCTTCGCTGTCGTGGGAGCCTTTCCTCTTTCAGATCATTCCTTTTTTGGGTACCACTGGCAAGGGTATAGCCATAGCAATGGTGCCAGCATCAAAAGTGGTCTTGGTTGAGTTCATACATGGCCCAGGTCATGGCAAAGTCAATATCATGGCAAGGCCAATGAGCCTGTTGGTTCCCTTACCTCAGGTTATTCTGTATTCCTCACTCCCACCTCCCACTCGGATCCATTCTCATCTTTTTCTGTTCCGTTCTGTGTCCCAGAAGGCTGGCTCTCTGGACTATTCCTCCATGGACTCCCTCACTGAATGGCTTCGGACGGGGTCCAGCAGGGGAGGCACTTTCAGGGGATCCAAGGGCCAGAGGAAAGGGAGGCCAAGTATTCCTTCCTCCTTCTCCTTGCTCCAGGGCCAAGTCTCTGTGCAGTGACTGCAGTTCCTGCCAGGCATCCCATTCTCCATGGTTCCAGCTCTCTCTGGGCTCTGGTTGCTATTTCTTTCCTCATCCCTTGGGCCATTGAGATCAAGGTGGTAATGATTTCCTGACATTCCTACAGTCCATTTTCATTCCCTTAACCTTGCCTATGCCTCTGTCAATTGACTTTTCTTCAAGGTATCTTCATTTGACCCCTCTGGGGTGAATTGTATTTTCTGTTAGGGCCCTGATGGATACATCTCACCTCCTTCATTTTCCAAACAGATAGCACTTGCATGACCACTGGGATCCTTGTGTCAGTGCTCAGAGCTTCACTACCATTGCTGTCTAAATGAAACATCCAGGCTCTGGTCCACTCCATTTCTCCCATTTGTAGACGTCGATTCCACTCTCTCTCCTCATCAGCCAGTCCCTCTGTGGAGAGGAGAGCTGGTGGTTGATGCTGGTGGACTGGGGCAGGAGGACATTGCCTTTGCCATGACTGCACAGCTGTCTTCCCACCATAGCTGTCTCGCCACATTGGCAGGCAGGGCTCCTGGGGATTCTCTTACCTCAAGGGGAAAAGTGCAAATAGTGAAGGGCAAGATGATACAGATAGATAAAAACAGAAATGAAAAAAAGAGAAAAGAAAGACAGATGATATTTCCATGCCAGGCAGGAGGTGATGTAGCTTCCAAGGGGAAGGGGAGGTAGAACATGGTGCTCAAGGATAAAGCCCAAACTCCCTAACACACATGAAAATAAATGACTTCCCACTCTGACTCAAACAGCTTTGTAGACTCTCCATGCCACTCCTTTCCCACTAATACACTGATATGCCTGAAGATACTGAGACCCTTGCTCTCCCCTAAAGTCTCTGAGTGCTCCATATCGTCTTGCTCATGCTCTTCCCTCTGAATAGAAAACCGTTTGCATTTGTTTTCTAGTGCTGTATAATAAGTACCACAGCCTAATGATAAATAGCATCCATGTATTAAGTCACTGCTCTGTAGGCCAGAAGTCCAGGTGGACCCCGCCAGGTTATCTGTTTGGAGTCTCATAAGGCCAAAATTCATGTCGCCTGGGTAGGCTCTTTCTGGAGGCTGTGGGGAAGAATCTGCTTCCAACTTCATTCAGGCTGTTGGCAGAATTCAGTTCCAGTGGCTGCAGGACTGAGGTTCTTGTTTCTTGGCTGGCTGTCACTGGGGTCTCCCTCGAGTCTGTAAAGCCATTCGCATTGCTTCTCCTGTGGTTCCTCCATCTTCAAATCAGCAATGGTATATCAAGCCCTTCTCATGCCTCAAGTCTCTCACTTATTCTTCTATCACCAGCCAAATACAATGCCTGCTTTCACAGGGCTCATGTGATTAGATAAGACCCACCTGGATAATCTCCATTTGCCATATAATCATGGGAGTTAGACCATGGGGTGAAGGTCATGGGGCCATCCTAAAATCTACTTATCTCACTTTCTCTCCTTAGTTCAAATGTTAACCCCTCCATGAAGCCTTCTTGGTCTCTTCACTCAGAATTAACAGCTCTCCTAGAGCTTCACTGACTCTTGACTAGACCTCTTATGATGTATTAATGAGGTATTTGAGAGTAGGAACTGTATGTTTCTCATCTTTGTATCTTCTATTGCACCAATGCCCATCACTTAGTAGGTATTCAATAAACATCTATTGAAAGAAAGGAAGGAAGGAGGGAGGGAGGGAAGGAATGAAGGAGTCAAGGAAGGAGTCAAGGAAGGAAGGGAAGAGAAAGAGGCTACCGAGACCCAAGACATAATGATAAGGACCTGAAAGGTCATCTGGTTTGAAGGGTCACATTTCTGTAAAGATATTGAGGGTACTTGAGGTCAATCCATTTTCTCTTTCCTTCCTTCCTTCCTTCTTTCCTTTCTTCCTTCCTTCCTTCCTTCCTTCCTTCCTTCCTTCCTTCCTTCCTTCCTTCCTTCCTTCCTTCCTTCTTTCCTTCCTTCCTTCCCTCCCTCCCTCCCTCTCTCTCTCTTTCTTTCTTTTTCTTTCTTTCTCTCTCTCTCTCTCTTTCTTTCTTTCTCTCTCTCTCTCCTTTCTTTCTTTTTGACAGAGTCTCTCTCTGTCACTCAGGCTGGAGTGCAATGGTGTGATCTCAGCTCACTGTAACCTCTGCCTCCCGGGTTCAAGCAATTCTCCTGCCTCAGCCTCCCAAGTACCTGTGATTACAGGCACCCGCCCCTATGCCTGGCTAATTTTTTTTATTTAGTGGAGACAGGCAATCTTTCACCATGTTAGCCAGGCTGGTCTTGAACTCCTCACCTCAGGTGATTACCTGCCTCGGCCTACCAAAGTGCTGGGATTACAGGCGTGAACCACTGCACCAGGCCTCAATCCATTTTCTTAAGCTGCTTCCTCCTCCTCCTCCTTCTCCTCTTTCTTCCTCTTCAAACTTGATTTGAAAAAGTTTCAGACTTGGCACTTATTGCTCACCACTCTCAGAGGCAGTACTACTCCCAAGAACTAATGTTTTATAACTTTGTTTCCCAGCAAAGTGCATGATCAATTCAAAAGAGCCAATTCAAGAGGTTTGTCCTCAATAAGTAAGCCCAGTGGTCATTCCTTCTCTCGCAGGGCAGATGACAATAGGACAGACCATGAAGGACAAATTCTGGAGGTATGGGAATGTTTTCAGTTTCAGGCAGATATGAACCAGGCGAGATCCCTGAGTTTAGCACCAAGGTTTTGAGGGGGATGAGAGAAGTCCAACCCTTTTCTATTTGGAAAAATCATACATTTTGATAATAGGTTGTTAGATTTCTTGTCTTTATGCCATCAACTGAGGAGTCGGGGCAATGATCCTATTAATACAATCCTTCTCTTTCTTTAGTAATAAGGCATGGCTAGACACACTCCTTCAGATAAGGCAAGTAGCACCAATCAAGTGGCCCAGCTGGGCCCCATGTGCGGCCCCTCTTGGAGGAGTTCTGAGCTGACCCTTGCTGGTTCTTTTCTCATGTTTCCAGTTTCTGCTTCTTCCTACCCCAGACCCAGGTACGAAAATGGAGATGGGTGACCTAGATAGGGAAATACATTCTTTTCATGCATCAACATTTTTAAAAATGTAATATGTGTATATGGTAAAAAGCCAAGTGAAACAGAAAGATGAGATGAAAAGTAAAAATCTCCCTCAACACATCCCTCACCTGACCCATGTTTCTCTCTCTAAAGCCCATCAGTGTTGATAGTTTCTTACATCTTTTTCTTTAAAAAAAAAAAAAAATGTATCGTGCCTGCATTTTACACTCAATCATAATACCTCTGCAGCTAGTACATGGTTTAATTGGAGGCTTATTTCCGCAAAGATCGTGTTCTCTCCTCTGAACTATTAAGTCAATTTAGAAACATTTAGAAAAGCTATTTTTCAAGCAAATTAAAGTGTTGAACCTGTTTACAGTTCATCCAAGACAAAGACGAAATGTTATTTTAACTCCCCCAAGATAGCAGCTTCCTCTCCCTCCAGCCCATGAGCCTTTCTCGATTCCCAGTTCACCTTTCTCCTGCCCAGGTAAAAGCAGTTAAGACATTTAAAAAGACATATTTGCAAAGGCATATCAGTATCTCCCCCACAGAAGATAAAGTGGACGCAAAAACCTCCTCAGCACGTTCTCAGTCTGTCCTGATTTCAGTCCCTGTTGGGGGTGATAAGTTTTCTGTTTATAAATAAAACTTCAGCAGAAGCAAATGGGTCTAATGCTAGGTACAACTGGAGTGAGAAAGACCTTAATTCAAAGACATGTCTTTTTTTTTTTTTTTTTTTTTTTTTTTGAGACAGGGTCTTGCTCTGTTGTCCAGGCTGGAGTACAGTGGTGTGAACAACTCACTGCAGCCTCTACCCCTTGGGCTCAAGTGATCCTCCTACCTCAGCCTCCTGGGTAGCTGGGAGTACAGGTGTGCACCACCATGCCCGGCTAATTTCTGTATTTTTTGTAGAGATGGGATCCCACTATATTGTCCAGGCTGGTCTCGAACTCCCGGGTTCAAGCAACCCACCTGCCTTGGCCTCCCAAAGTCCTGGGGTTACAGGTGTGAGCCACTGTGCCCAGCCTCAGAGACATATCCCAAGAGAGATCTACTCATCTAGATATTGGGGCAATCTTGGGCAAAATTCTCCATCTACTTATTACTACTTACTTCCAGGATCTTTTCCATTCCCAGCCTCATTATCTATACATCTTTGCTCTGTTTATAGCCTCATGAGTCCTCCCAACTCTCTTATTCTCTAAACTAGCTTTCAGGCAGAATCTAAAATTCATTTAGGTACAAAGTCATGTATAAAACCTAAAGCAGTGTCTCCAAAAGTATGAGCAATGGAAAAATTTCCCACTTGATGCTTCAAGGTATACTTCCAATAGGTTTGGAAAACCCCACACACTATGTCTCTTGCTTGAAGTGTTCCGATACAGATTTGCTCATGGAAGATCCTGAGAAGGTCCTGTATTGAAGAAATCTACTTAATATTGGTTCATCCATTCTTTCAAATATTTACAGAGTTCCTACAGTGTGCCGGGGTTATTCTAGACACCAGACCGATGGCAATGAATGAGATCTATATGGTTTTTAATTTAAATTGGAAGAGCAGATAATGCACAATTACAACTCATAGTTTCAAATAGTGTTAAAGACTGCCATAAAGAGTGATGTGGTAAGGGTGTCTACCTTAGATGGAGTGGGCAGGAAAGACCCTCTCTGGGATGTGACATCTGAGCAGAAACCTGAATGACAAGAGGAGGCCAGTTATGTGAAGATCTGGGAAGAGCATCCCAGGTGGAGGGACTGGCATATGCAAAGGTGCTGAAGCTCAAGTAAACTTTTGCATGTTTGGTGAGACCTGAGAGGTAGGAAGGGGTGAGATCAAACAGGACTTTGTGGGCTACCGCAAGGTGTTTACTTTCTCTATAATAAAATTTCCCAATCTTTTTGATCATGTAACTTTATTTCTGTTATGAAAGTATTTATTAACATCCCATAGAGCTAGTATGCTGTGGAACACAGTTTGCCAAACCAGAGTCAGCAGTATTATCCCTCTCCAAATGTTCGTATCCTCTTGAAGGAATTTGTGCTCTAACGGAGTCAAGCTCTGAAGCTAAATTGCAGACTTCATCTAGCAGATGGGAGAGTATTGTCTTTTCTTTCTTTCTTTTTATTTTTTATTTTTTTTGATTTTTTAAATTCTGAATCACAAAACATGCCTGGGTGGGTCAAAGGTTATTTTAAAACTTTATAAAAGGCTATTTATGTAGATAACTGTTTTCATAAGTTTTAAATATTTTAATGCCAATTTGCTTCTTGACTGTTGGCTTTTTTTATTACATAAGTTCGCAAGTCACTATGGCTGAACGACAGAAAAAGAGGAAGGAGGACAAACAAATTAAGAGTCCTCTGTGTGGGTAAAAGAAGAGCAGGGGAGACTGAAAGTTTTCAGCCATCATCATGGAGTTAAAGATAAAGGCCAGTTATTCCTTATGCTCACTGAAGGACCTAAGTGAACAGGGATGGGCCTCCTAAAAGGAATTGAAATAAGCAATTGGGAAGACCCTCAGGACTAGCAGAAGAATGTGGGACTGTGAGGAATCACTGAAAAAGGGTATCAAAAATTCTGACCCTTCAGCAGCCTTTCAGGATGTGGACGGGCTTCTCATCTGCCTGGGTAAATTTTAGGTTAACTTCCTAGACTCTCATTTTTTATTCAAACCAGTGGAAGTGACAGTATGAGGGTAGGAATCTGGGTGAAGGACCATTTCAGGCTAGGAAAGTTAACAAGAAATCATTTCACTATGAGAGATAACTCAACTCCTGAAGCAAATTTGTAATAATTAAGATTTTAAAAAGTAGTAACTAACGTATTGAGTGCTTTCCATGTTTCAGGCAACCTTCTAGGTGCTTTTTGTGCATTAATTAATTTAATCTTTATGACACCTCTATGAGGTAGAAAAATATCTCTATTATACAGAGGTAAAGTTGGGGATTCAAGTGGTTTAATAACTAGCTCAAGTTCTATAGTTGTTAATTGGCAGGCTTGAGATTTAAACCTAGGTCAGTTTGAGTCCAGAATCATAGATCTTCATTATTATCTTATACTTCCAAAAATGTGGAGGCAAAACGTTGATACTTAACTTGTTGAATTTGAAGGTGATGAAGGGAAAAGGAATCTTTTTATCCTAGGTCTGGATGTAGACTTCTGAACTGATTTTTTTTCTTGTCTTGAGATGAAAAGAACACAAACAGCAGAGCAATAAGAAGACTTGGGTGCTTGTGAGTGGGCAAGATTCCCACAAGAGAAGGCGACCAGGAGTTCACATGAAACATGGAGAGCTTTAGCCTTGGATGACAGGACAGATTTGAAAAATAGAGCCCGAGGCCTGGGAACCCAGAGAGAGGTCCAGGCATCAGCAAATGCAGTCCGGGTAGGGACACAGCAGAGCACATCTGATTGTGCAGCCTCTGGAGGAAGCATGAGTCTAGGAATGGCCAGGAAGGCCAGCGCATGACAACACAAAGGCCCATGCAGACAATTACCTGGAATAACTGGATGAAAAGTGAAAAGACCTTTAAATAAAAACTTAAAACGATAAGTTGGGTGGACTGGATAATCAAGTCAACCTTAGTGAGAAGAAATGGGAAAGGGATACTGCATATTAATTGTTCCCAGTTCACATCCGCCACAGCTATCTGTCTATATGGCTGGCTCCTCAGTATACCTTTTATTTAGCAAGTTCATTATCATTGAATATTGAGGCACACACATGATACACAAACAGGTATACTATGATTGCACACACAGTTAAATATGAATACGAATACTGCAGTGAAAATCCATGTACCTAGATTAAGAAAGGGAGCACACCAGTACAGCAGAAGCACCCTGCATTTTCTCCTCCAACAGCTCACCATTATCCTAAGCTTTGTATTAATCATCCTCTTTATACTTTTGCCATCTGTGTGATTGAGTTTTAGACTAGTAAATTTCCTCAGTGTCTTTGAACTTGTACTTTTCCAGCCCTAAAACTGTCTATGGTCTCTGGGGATGCATGTGAAGAGTACTGAAATCATGTTTAAGAATATTTGGAAATCATTACTTTCTTATAGCACTGAACACTATTTTGGCTCGGGAGAATTTGTATCCCTAAATACTAGACTCTCTAATCTTTCCTGTTTTTAACATTAAATAAACGAAACCATTCTGTGTATATTCCATCACTTGCCTCTTTTCTCAGTTTTATGTTTGTGAGATTCACCCATGTGGATGTGAGTTGTTGTAGTTCTTTCATTTTCCACTGCCATATAGTATTCCATTTCGGAACACACCACAACTTACCTATTCATTATTCCATTGACAAATATATTTTTAAGTTTTTTGGCTATTATAAACAATTTTTAAGTGAACGTTTTGTACCTGTCTCTTGGTGCATGTGAACAACAGGTTTCTCCAGAGTACATAACTAGGAGTGAAATTTTTGGGTTATAAGGTCTGAGCACACTAAACTTCACTAGGCAGAGATAAGCTGTTCTTTATGGTGGGTCCAATTGACCTACCAGATGAGAGTTACGACTGCCCCACATCTCTGCTAAAACTTGAGTTGACTGACCTTTCAACTTGGGAGATGTGAAATGATATCTTGTTGTGGTTTTAATTTGCATTTCCCTGATTACTAATGAGGACTTTCGCCCCTCATATGTTTATGGACCATTTGTTTTTCCTTTACTGTGAAATGCCTACTCAAATCTTCCGCTCATCTTTTTATGTAATAGTTTATATTTTTATGATTGACTCATAGCCATCCTTTATATATCTTTGGTATTGATCTGTTGTTGGCTAACCATGTGGCAATTATCTTGTTTCACTCTTTGGCTTATCTTTTCACTATTTTGTTTTTTTTTTTTTTTTTTTTTTGAGACAAAGTCTCACTCCACTCACTCTGTCAGCCAGGCTGGAGTGCAGTGTCACAGTGACGATCTCAGTTCACTGAAACCTCTGCCTCCCGGTTCAAATGGTTCTCTTGCCTCAGCCTCCTGAATAGCTAGGATTTACAGGTGCCCGCTACCATGCCAGGCTTATTTTTGTATTTTTAATAAAGATGGGATTTCACCATGTTGGCCAGGCTGGTCTCAAACTCCTGACCTCAAGTGATCTGCCTGCCCCGGCCTCCCAAACTGTTGGGATTACAGGTGTGAGCCACTGCACCTGGCCATTGTCTTTTTATAGCAGAGATTCTCCACTGTGATATAGTCAAATTGGTTAGTCTTTCGGTTTACTCCTTTTCTTTCTTGCTTAAGAAATCCCCCTTTTAAAACATTCAATAAATTTTTATTTTAGAATAGTTTAAGATTCATAGACAAGTTGAGGCCATGCCTCAACTGCTGGCTCATGCCTGGAATCCCAACACTTTGGGAGGCTGAAGTGGGTGGACTGTGTGAGCCCAGGAATTTGAGATCAGCCTGGGCAACATAGAAAGACACTGTTTCTGAAAAAAAAAAAAAGTTGCAAGAGTATTAAAGATAGTTCTTATATACACTTCACACCTAGTTTCCCCTGTTGTTACATCTTACATCATGATGGTGCATTTGTGACAACTAGTGACCAAATATTGCTGTATGATTATTATCTGAAGTCCCTGCTTTATTTGCATTTCTTTAGCTTTCCTGTTTTAGGATCCCATCCAGGACACCACATTATATTAGCCATCACGTCTCCTTCGGCTCCTCTAGACTGTGACGGTTTCTCAAACTTTCCATGTTTTTTATGATCTTGGCAGTTTTGAGGAGGACTGGTCAGGTATTTTTTAGAATGTTCTTCGACTTGGGTTTGTCTGATCTCTTTTTCTCATAGGTACACAGGAAGTATGTGTTTTAGGGAAGAAGACTACAGAGGTAAATTGTCATTTTCATCATATCATATCAAAGGTATATGCTATTAATGTTAACTTATCACCAATAATGTTCACCTTGACCACCTGGCTGAGGTAGTGTTTGCTACTTCTCCTCGCTATAAAGTTACATTTCTCACCCTTTTCCATACTGTGCTTGTAAAAGGAAATAACAGTATGCACACCACACTTTCAGAGTAGGAAATGATGCTCCACCTGCTTGAGTGGGTTGGTATCTATGTAAGCTGTTTGAAATTCTCCTATAGAGGGGATTTATCTAATCTCCCCTACTCATTTGCTCATTCAGTCACTAACTGATATTTATTTGTGTTTATCATGAATATTGATTTATGAAACATGGGTGGTAGAAGCAAGTTTTCACTATTGGAGAGGGAAGTTACAGAAAAGCAAGAAAACAAGGCTAGAATGAACCTTGGGGTTCTGGATGACAGTTAAAAACATTAATACGCACTCATGAACTATGTTGCCCAGGTTGGTCTCAAAATCCTGAGTTCAAGTGATCCTTCCACTTTTGCCTCCCAAAGTGCTGGGATTACAGGTATGAGGCACCAAGCACAACCCTTTAACTTTTTCTTTTTTTCTGAGACAGAGTCTCACTCTGTCATGCAAGCTGTAGTGCAGTGGCATGATTTTGGCTTACTGCAGCCTCAACCTCCCAAGCTCAAGTTATGCTCCCACCTCAACCTCCCAAGTAGCTGGGACCACAGGTGTGCACCACCACACCTGGCTAATTTTTGTATGTTTTGTAAAGATGGAGTTTCACCATGTTGCCCAGGCTGGTCTCGAAATCCTGGGCTCAAGCGATCCGCCTGCCTCAGCCTCCCACAGTGCTAGGTTTATAGGCATGAGCCACTGCACCCGGCCCTAACTTTTTAAAATAGGATGCTTAGCATATTAATTTTGAACTTTAAAAAAAATGAATGTAAACATTCACAACTGTAGCACGTGGACTCTAAAGCCTGATTTCCTGAGTCCAATTCCTAGCTCTGCTACTTCTAGCTGTGTGACTTCAGTTAGCTTTTTTGTGCTTCAGTTTCCTCATATATACCTGCCTCAAGGGTTGTTATGAAAATTAAGGCTGGGTGTGGTGGCTCATGCCAGTGGTCCCAGTGCTTTTGGAGGCTTAGGTGGGTGGATCACTTGAGCTCAGAATTTCGAGACTAGCCTGGGCAACATGGCAAAACTCTGTTCTACAAAAATACAAAAATTAGCCAGGCATGGTGGCACATGCCTGTAGAGGCTGAGGTGGAAGATCGTTTGACCCCGGGGGGGTTTACATTGCAATGAGCTATGATCACTGCACTCCAGCCCAGGTAACAGAGTGAGACCCCATTTCAAAAAAGAAAACTTAAATGAGTAAAACATGGAGAGTACATAAAACAATGTCCGCCACATAGTAAATGCTAAGCAAGTGTTAGTATTATACACATCCCTCTAAGTACCATTTTAGTTGCATCCATAAATTTCAATATATAGTATTGTTATTATTATATTCTGAGTATTTTCTCTTTTACTCTATAGTTTATTCTTCAGAAATACATTCTGGTTGGAAAGGGTTTTTCCTGGACTCTTTATTATTGACTATTGTGATGTTCATCAGTATTTCCAGTTCTCCTCCCTTCCTGGACCTATGAAAGGGTTACTCACTGACCCCTGAAGTTAGTTATGGCTAAGCGGCTTACTCTGATCAATTAAATACATACAATTAAATGCTTTCACTACAGCATGTGATCTTCCATGCTCTTTCCCTTTCCACAGGGATTGGGGAAATACATGTTGACATGCAAGTGCCAGCAGTTCAGACTAGGCTAGAACACTGAGAACCAGGTGGAGAGCAGCTGCCCTGGAGGGCTGTCTGCATGTTGAGCAACGTATAAACCTCTGTTGTGTCAATCAAGCTACTCAAGTTTTGATGTTATTACCACAGCATCACCTGACCTATCCTGTTTGACATTATTTCTTTTTAGGTAAATTGGGGTCTAAGGATACAGTCAGGATGAAAGCAATCCTTTAAATTTGTTGAGAGTAGCTTTATGGCGGAACATGTGGCCAATTTTCCTAAACATTTACACACATTCTATGTAGCGTTTGAAAAGAATGTTCTCTAATTTTTGTATGTTATGTTCCTTACATGAATATTAAATCAAGCTTGTTAATTGTCTTTTCTATCCTCACTCATTTTTTGTTCCCTTAATCTGTCACTTCTCTAGAGTTGTGTGTTAAAATCACTCATTATAATAATGAATTTCTCCTGTTATCATACTGTCACTTTGCCCCATACTTTTAATATTGTGTTATTAAACGTATACAAATGTAGAATTATTTTAGCTTCCTGGTTAATTGACTCAATAACATGCATTTGAAATTTTAAAAACCCAATCTATCTTCATTCTTTAATAGAACATTTACTTAATTATAATTTATTATATTTATTGACATATTTTGATTTATTGCTACCACCATCTTAAGTGCTTTGTCTTTTCTATTTTTCTTTAAATATACCTTCATTGACCTCTTTTTTCCCCTTTACTTGGTTTGAAATTATATACTCTACACGTATTTGTTTTGTTTCTTTGTTTGTTTGTTTGTTTGAGACTGAGTCTTGCTCTATCCCCCAGGCTGGAGTGCAGTGGCATGATCTTGGCTCACTGTAACCTCCACCTCAGCCTCCCAAGTAGTTGGGATTACAGGCACGAACCACCACACCTGGCTAATTTTTGTATTTTTCAGTAGAGATGGGATTTTGCAGTATTGGCCAGGCTGGTCTCAAACTCCTGGCCTCAAGTAATCCACCTGCCTCGGCCTCCCAAAGTGTTGGGATTATAGGCGTTAGCCATCGTGTCCGGCCTCTATATCTATTTGTGATGATTTTCCTAGTTATTTTTATATTCGTTCTTACCCTAATAAAGTCTGTAATTAATCAATACCTGCACCTGCCTCCTAAACACTACAAAGATTTTGGAATACTTTAACACCAATCTGTACAACCCAGATGATTTTAATATCTATTCTTTTAGTTCTAGCCTTTCCTTACCACACATAAATATTGGTTAGGTAAATGCTAACCAATATTAACCATTTAAAACAGTAATTATGACTTTTAAGCAGAAGGAAGATGATCTTAGAATAAAGATATTCGTCATTCCTTCTTGCATGTCAGATGGTCAATCTAAGATCATTTTCCTTCTGCTTAAATTTTTTAGAATTTTCTTTAATAAAAACTCCAAAAATTCTTCAGAATTTTCTTTAATATCTGTTAGTTGTAAATGCTCTCAATTTTTATTAGAACATATTTTTGTTAAGCTCTTATTTTTAAAATATAGTCCCCCTAGATATAAAATTCTAAGTTCACAGTCATTTTCTTTTAGCACCTTGAAGATACTGCTATATCCTTCTCTCATGTGGCCCCATGATTGCTGTTGAGAAGTTAGTCATAGTCTATTCACCATTCCTTTGTAGATGATCTTTCTTCTTAGTAGCTTGCTTTTTTTTTTGAGACGAAGTCTTGCTCTGTCACCAGGCCGGAGTGCAGTGGTGTGATCTCGGTTCACTGCAACCTCCGCCTCCCAGGTTCAAGTGATTCTCCTGCCTCAGTCTCCCAAGCAGCTGGGACTATAGGCATGCACCACCACGCCCAGCTAATTTTTGTATTTTTAGTAGAGACAGGATTTCATCATGTTGGCCAGGATGGCCTCAATCCCTTGACCTTGTGATCCACATGCCTCAGCCTCCCAAAGTGCTGGGATTACAGGCATGAGCCACCGCACCTGGCTCTCCTTAGTAGCTTTCAGTCTTCTCTTTTTTTCTTTGGTGTTTTGTTTCTCATGATGTTCCCAGATTTGAATTTCTCTTTATTCATTTTGTTGGATTCACTGTGCTTCCTAAAGCTAAAGATTCATGTTTTCCACAATTTCAGAAATATCTGAGTTATTGTCTTTTTGAATATTACCTCTTCCTCATTTTTCTATTTCCTTCTGGAACTCTATTTAGGAACAATTCAATTTTCTTACTTTCTCCTCTGTACTCCTTAACCTTTCATATTTCTATGGCTTTGTCTTTTTGGTCTACATTCTAGACAATTTTTTCTGCTCTAGCTTCCAGCTTACTAATGTTTTCCTCAGCTATGTCTAATCTGCTGTTTAATCTACCCACTGAGTTTTAAGATTCAACCCTGGCTGGGCACGGTGGCTCATGCCTGTAATCCTAGCACTTTGGGAGGCCGAGACAGGTGGATCATGAGGTCAGGAGATCAAGACCATCCTGGCTAAACAGTGAAACCCTTTCTCTACTAAAAATACAAAAAATTAGCCTGGTGTGGTGGCGGGTGCCTGTAGTCCTGGCTACTCGGGAGGCTGAGGCAGGAGAATGGTGTGAACCCGGGAGGTGGAGGTTGCAGTGAGCCGAGATCGCACCACCGCACTCCAGCCTGGGTGACAGGCGGAGACTGTCTCAAACAAAACAAAACAAAACAAAAAGATTCAACCCTTATTACTTTTTATTTCTAGAAATCCTTTTTGGTTCTTTTCCGAGTCTTCTTAGTGATCTATATAATCTCTTGTTATCTGCCCATTTTTGGAACTTATCTTTTATTTCTTTAAACCTATTAAAATTAGTTACTTTATATTATATCTGAGAATTTAAATATCTGAATCTTTTGTGGGCTTGTTTCTGCTGAATCTTACTCATTGTGCTTTATTTTCACGTGTTTTGTGACTTTGACTGTGAGCTGTAATTATCTGTGAAATTTCATCTGTGGCAAATCTTTGAATACTGGGGTGATGTCCTGCAGAGATTTATTTTTGTATTTATTTTGTAGAGATGGAGTCTCGCCTTATTTCCCAGGCTGGTCTTGAACTCCTAGGCTCAAGCAGTCCTCCCACCTCAGCCTCCTAAAGTGCTGGAACTACAGGCATGAGCTACTGTGCCTGGCCAGAGAAGATTTATATTTGATTCCACTAGTTATCTGAGTAGTAATAACCTGGGATCATTTTAAATTAAATTTTATGTTTGAGAGTGTTTTTTTTCTTTAATCACATAACATATAAATTTGGACTGCAAATCCGGATAGACACCTTGTGGCTGTGAATTTTAAGGGGACATTTATTAGTTTTCCAACCATCTGGAATGGCCCAGCCCAGTTTCCCTGCTGTCCTCTTCTTTGTACAGGTTTATTTCTCATTCTCCTTACACAGAGAGTCCTGGAGCCCAGCTTATGCAGACTGATCTTTATCTCCCGTCCCCATGCCCTGCAAAGCCATTAAAGTGAAAGAAAGCTCAAGGTTCCCAGGGTTCTACAGGAACTCACCAAGTGAAGGTGAACTTTGGTCCTGGATTACCGACCTGTCTTCCTGTTTTCGCTTCATTTTGAGTTCTGCAGATTTCTTTCTTTGGTGCCAGCCTGGTGATAAATTTAAGCTTTTAGAAAATTATTGCTTCAACTGGGAGGATCACTCAGGGTGCCTAATCCACTCTACTATTAGAAATGAAACATCTTCTTCAAAGCTGAGTTTAAGATGAAGGTAATGCTATCTTGACACATCTTTGTCAGTTGTTCTGGTTCCAACACCATTTGACCCTAAATGCCCTCTACTTAAAGGGTGTATGCTGTTTGGGAGAAAGAAACATGGCAATAAATCCTTAATTACTACAGATTAAATGTCAACGGATCATCTAATGCAGTAAGATAACAAGAGATTAGAGGGAGACTACTAGTAACCACAAAGCAAGAATTGTGTCTCCTCACATTCAGAGCTTTGATAAGGAAGTAAACCAGCTGTAGGCACCAAATCAGCCTTTCTATTGGCCCAGATTGCACTGCTACAACCGACAGTGTAGACTGTATCAGTCCAAAGTTTAAGACTCCTGGAATGGGGGGGAAAGATCGGTAAGGGAAAGGTGATGTCAAGACTCTTGATTCTCTAGGGCTTCAGCCCTAAATATGGCAGAAATGATTGAATTTCTTCAATTGTCTCCAAGAAGCAACAGTGGGAATTTTGACATTGCCTCTGGGATTCACTTGTAATTCCTATCAAGATTAAGCATAAGATTCCTGGGAAGAAGAAAAGAGGACAGGGAACTGGGATATCATTGAGATTACTTCAAAGATATAGAAAAAAGATTCAGAGGCCAGGCGCGGTGGCTCATGCCTGTAATCCCAGCACTTTGGAAGGCCAAGGCAGGAGGATCGCTTGAGCTCAGGGGTTTGAGAACAACCTGGGCAACATGGTGAAACTCTGTCTCTACAAATAAATACAAAAAGTTGGCTGAGTGTGGTGACGCACACCTATAGTCCCAGCTACTCGGGAGGCTGAGCTGGGAGGATTGCTTGAGTCTGGGAAGTCGAGGCTGCAGTGAGCTGAGATCACACCACTGTACTCAGCTTGGGAGACAGAGTGGGACCCTGTCTTGAAAAGAAAGAGAAAAGATTCAGTTGTTGTGATGCATTGTTCTAGGTCCAGCACATGACCCAGAATCTCCATCCTAGCGCTGCCAGGAACCAACAGTGGGTGTTTTCATGTCTGGGCACCTGAACTACTTGTTTAAATGTTCTTTCTCACCCCTTTTCACCTAGGTTTTAGGTTTCACTGCAGGGAAAGAAAGGGAGAATGTCAGGGACAGTACTGGAAACTGGGATGTTGACCTCTTACCTGAGCAGGTCCAAGTCATAGACTCATTGACCATCAGCTCTCCATGGCCCTTAAGCTCCACCACTCAACAGACGAGGATCCTGCTGATGAATAAGGAGCAGAGGTAAAGGAGGTGAACGGGGGAGCAGAGGGAGGATGGAAGAGGGCTCTAAGAGGGAGAACTTGGCTTGTCTGCATAGAGCAGAAGGATGGGGAGAGGGAGTTAAAAGGGTAAAATGGTCAACTGAGGTGAGGCCCGTGAAGAAGGGATGAAAACCCTCTTCATCACGTTCTTTGGCCTCTTCAACACATTCTTTCTGGACTTGGTAGTGGCCACTCAGAGTTCTGCCTGCTGAGGTTCCAGGAACCCCAACTGAGGGGCGGCTCTCCTGGAAATAGGGGTTGACGGGAGGTCTATGGTGGTGGCCAGGTGAAGAATTGAAAGGCTCCTCTCCTAATGACCCAAAAGTGGCCAACACACCCTCTCCTGCAGATACCATGGCCAGGAGAGCCTGTCCTGTTTGTATGTCTGGTTTAATCTGATCAAAGACCTGTGGCATTAGACCCTTGGTAATCCCAGACCCAGAGCACCATTTGAATTCTACTTGGATCTTGTCTTAGATTCTACTTAAATAAGCTAGGTAGGTCAAAGAATTTAGCTTCTCAGCCTTCAGTTTCTTCAGCTGTCCTGAAAAGGATCTTGGCCACCAAATAGTGTATGGAGCCCTTGTTACACATACAGCACTGTCTTAGGCACTGGTGGATACAAAGACACAGTGCTCACCCTAAAGGAGCTTCTGACCCAGCTGTCACTATGCCATCCATCATCCAGGGGTCATCTTTGCAGGGGACGGCCCAGCTCCTCATGCTGCCCCTGTGGGGAGGGTCACTCTGAACATCACTTTCCCCATTCTGTAAAATGAGAGGAATAAAATTCCTCTCCACATTGTGGAGTCAGTCTCTCGAGAATGCTTCATAGACTAGATTATTTTAAGTGAGCTTTTAATGGAACTATCACACACACAGAGAAAAGTGCACAAATGCTAAGTGTAGAACACGGTGGTGAATTATCATAAAGTCAACACATGTAGGTGTCCACTACAGCTCAACAAATGGAACATGGTAGAATGTGACCACTGCTGTGGAATCCCCTCCTATTCTCTCCTAGTCATTATCTCTGGCCTCCTTCCCAGAAGTAAGCACTCTTCTGGCTTCTAACCCCAGAGATTCAGAGACTAGATTTTAAACCGAACAACCTGTAAAATAATATGAGTTGGTAGATGCCAAGCAGGGCACTGTCACAGAGAATTGTGATTCTAATTTCCTGAGATCCTCTTTACTCTGGGGCTGCAGATCCACGGCAGATGTTTCTGGGAGCACTTTGGGAAGTTGTGAGGCATCCTCCCAAATAATTTGAGCATCTATTGCAAGAGCCGGAAGGCCAGACTGCAGCGTGGAGAGTTAATCCAGGTGTACAGCATTGTGGATATCAGCATCCTGCCTTCCACGATAATCCACAAATGCTACCTGGATCTGCTCACGCCACCAGGGCATCGTCAGGCCCTCCTCACGTCCCTGGTGTGCTCATTAGCTTGCTGCATGGAGCTGCTTAAAGAATTGATGTACCTTTTGGTGGAAGTGGACAATAGAAGTGTAGACGTCTTCACTATGATAGGTGTAAGCTGCAGCAAACTGGCCAGCAAACTGGCTCTGGTACCAAACAGAAGGACTCCTGGAGCTGCCTGAGAGGGGCCTTCTTAAGAAGGAAGCAGCCTGGACCTTTGCTAACTGCATTGATCCTAGCAGCCTCCTCACGTGATTTTTAAAGTACCAATTGCTGCTTATAAATGGCTTTCAAAAAGCAATCTGAATACAATCTTTAGTTGAAAGAAAACACAATTTTTCTGCAGTACAAACCACATTTCACATATCCTCAAGCCTTCACCTTCATCTTTACCCTCAAAAAGGGACTATAAATCCCATGCATAACCCAGGCGTGGTGGCTCATGCTGGTAATCCCAGGACTTTGGGAGGCCAAAGCAGGTGGATTGCTTGAGCCCAGGAGTTCAAGACCAGCCTGTGCAACATAGTGAGACTCCATCTCTCTAAACAACAACAGAAACGCCATTCACCTTTTGTAATCAAGAGATAAGGCCCCCAAAGGACAGAGTTCTTCCTGGATATGGAATACAGTTGGCATAAAGCACAAAACATTATCTTAAATGCTTTACTCTAAAAATTTCAAATGCTCCTGACTGGGTAGCCCTGGTGCAAACAGCTCCCACTGTTGGGTCTGACTCTGTGCCCCCACACAGCAATGGGCAACCCAGATCTCAGAGAGTTTGCAGACCTCCTGAGAGACATAGTAGCTATACCCTTGGCAATTCTTTCCAGTTAATTCTCTTCTAGATCTTGTGAGATGGATTTGCCTCCCTTTTCCTACTTATCAAAAGAGGAAGTGGCCTGTTGGAGGCAATCAGTAAAGGCTTCATGATACCAATATCTCATAAGACCCTAGGGTCTGGAAGTCAACGGTTCTCTCAGCTGATCAGAGATGCCCACCTCAAGTCAAGGACCTCCAAGAAATTAGGCTACGTCTAAAATATTTTGGGCAAAGGGCAAAAATAAATTGGGTCTGTGTATCAGAGGCAAAGCCATTTTAAGAATAGGTGACGGTATAGCTGATAGACCTACAGATATTTAAAAACATCACAGTCAGGCCAAGCACTCCCTTTCCTTTTACCTCTCATATCCCCTTCCTTTGCTCCCTCCTTCCACCCTAATCAGAAAGATGTGAAGTAATATATTGTTGAAACTCCAGGGGCCATGACAGTTTTAAGGGGCTTTGCTAATTATTACGTAGAATACTTACTATGCACCAGGCACAGTGCTAAAGGCTTTATATAGGCTATTTCACTTAATCTCTTCAACAACCTTATGAAGTCAGCAACTCTATGACTATTTTTATCCCCATTTTACTGATGGCAAAACTGATGTTCAGAGAGATCAAATAATTTGCCCAACATCATTCAACCAATCAGAAGCAGTCCAAGTCCAAGCTCTTTACCACTACACTATAAACTTGAGTTGCTGCCCCCACTCTCCCTGTAGTTTAAATCCCTGGAGCCTTGCAGAAATGTGATAGGGAAGGCTGGGTGTGGTGTCTCACACCTGTAACCCCAGCACTTTGGGAGGCCGAGGCAGGTGGATCATTTGATGTCAGGAGTTTGAGATCAGCCTGGCCAACATGATGAAACTCCATCTCTACTAAAAATACAAAAAAAAAAAAAAAAAAAAAAAAAAAAAAAAAAAATTACCTGGGTGTGGTGGCACATGTCTGTAATCCCAGCTACTAGGGGAGGCTGAGGCAGGAGAATCGCCTGAACCTGGAGACAGAAGTTGTAGTGAGCTGAGATCATGCCACCGTGCTCCAGCCTGGGCAACAGAACGAGACTCTGTCTCAAAAAAAAAAAAAAAAAAAGGTGGACAGGGACGTTGTCAGGTACATGGAGATTACCAATCCAATTCCTTTCTATTTCAAATGTAGGGATATTTCAAACCCAAGTGTAGATAGGCCCAGCTAAAGACAAGGCCCCCAGCCAGACTATACTAAATACAGAAGCTACAGCTCCTAGAGTGAGACTTTCCAGAGAGGAAGAGAATGCAATGTGGTGTCTCTGAGCCAGTCTGTCTAGTTCCTGTTCCTAAGATGAATGTTTCCATGGAATTGAAGTCACTCATTACTGTTGATGATGAATCTCACCCTGTGTAGTGTGACTTCAGATATTAACTAATGATAGTACTTTGAAGATAATAGTAATATATGGGATCACATTTTTTTTTGCAATAGGGTTTTTAAATTAAAAACATTTACAGACAACTTCTTGGCTGTTGGACACATGGATGATAACAAAGCAACACACCACCACTATCATGCAGTCCACAGTAAATCCAGCTGGAAGTGGAGGTGGGCACCCGAAACAACAGTTTTAACAATGGCAACATTTTTAACGACACAGGACAATGAGGCAAACACAACCAAAAGGGCAGCCATGCTTGGTAGTACGTTTGTCTCAGGCCAGAGGTCAAAGGCAAAGGAGAAGGGCTGTCAACAGCCACATCGTTCTGGAGTTGGGGCCCCAGGGGAGAGTTGTTTAACGCATTCCTGGGCTGCTTACGGAATGTCCTTCCTGTTCTTCTGGAGAAACAAGCAGGCATGCCCAAGATGAGGCTTGTGGGGCTTCTGCTCATTGCTGTGAAGGAGGTCATTGCCCAATCGTCTTCCCTGAAAACTTTCCTCTGGGGATGGGGAGCCTCTTTCAAAAATAATCAGCTTTTCTCTACTGACCTATTCAACTGTAATGTGACACTAACTCCATTTTCACCTGCTCCCAAGATACTGACTCCCATGCCATGGAGCCCCTCCATTTATCTCCACCCCTGGGGTCCTCCACAAGACACTCTTCCCCAGAAGAGCAGAATAAGAATTCCCCAAAGGCATTGGGAATGAGGCTTGCTTCATCTCCCTACAAGTACTTAATCTTGGTGGTTGCAAAACCCACAGCCATAGTTAATCATAGATGGGAAAGGACACTGAGCCTCTAGTCTATTTTGCTGGTCTCTATGGTTGAGGTTGGGGCTTGGAGAAGAGTCATCATTGTTTGCTTGGATTTGGACAGGAGCCCAGCAAATACCTAGGAGCTTGGGAGAGAGTTCTGAGCTGTGTTTGGTTGGAGGTGCAGGTGGGAGTTTAAACCTTTCTCTGTTCGGCCTCTAGGCTCTACTTTACCATGCCAGCAGACACTGTGTGCGGGCCAGCAGGCTGGCAGCCTGGGGCTCGAAGATGTGGGAGCAGGTGGGAAAGACAAATGCCAAAAGCCCCGAGGAAGAAGACATGAGCTGGGCTACTGGGAATGGAGCCCTGGAGCCAGATGGATTTGGAGTGAATAACTGGCGGTGCCCTACTCTTTCTAGGGCAGGCTGGGTCTGTGTGCATTCACTTCTCATGGCATTGCACAGGACTCCTTGGAGCTGTTCTGTTCTGTTCTGTTCTGGAGCAGTCAAGATTTCTGAGGTGCCATAGGCATCTTGAGGCTAAATGAACTCCCCAAACCTGGAAAATACTTGAGAGTGGTAATATATCAGTTGAGTAAAGGGCACAAAAGCAAACATTGGGTGGATACATTCTGCCTCAGTGACCTAACCCTGACCATATACTCTTGGAGGTAGAATCACCAGAATCATCATGTATCCCCTGCAGGGTTCTGAGGGTGCTACATGTAAGCCATTGATGGTCTCTCAAATGTATTTCTGTGAATCTTGTGTTCCAGGCTCTAAATGAGGGGGCTCCTATGGTGAGAGGGACTTGTTCTGCCATTCAGAAAGGCAAGATTCCATCAATTCCCTGGATGGAGTCTTCTGTCAGTTGGCTACTCAAATAATAAAGTCAGCCTAGCCCATGATCTAGGGCAGGAATTTTTTTTTTTTTTTTTTTTTTTGATAAGGTCTCACTCTGCTGCCCAGGCCTCAAGCATAGTGGCATGATCATAGCTCACTGCAGCCTTGACCTCCCAGGCTCAAGCGATCCTCCCACTTCAGCCTCTCAAGCAGCTTGGACTACAAGCACACACCACCACGCCTGGATAATTTTTAAAGTTTTTGTAGAGATAGGGTCTCACTATGTTGCTCAGGCTGGTCTCAAACTCCTGGCCTCAAAGTAATCCTTCCACCTCAACCTCCTAAAGTACCGGGATTACAGGCCTGAGCCACTGTGCAGGGTAGGATTTTTAATACTATATTTTGGGTCACAACCCATTAATGTGTGGTGAAGTAAATTTGGTGGATCCCAAAAGGAAAGAAGGAAAGAAGGAAGGAAGGAAGGAAGGAAGGGAAAGAAGGAAGGAAGGAAGGAAAAGGAATGAAAGAGGGAAAGAGGGAGGGAGGAAGGAAGGAAAAGAGGATAGAGAAAATAATAGAAAACATTGTAGAACATCTTTTGTAGCAGGAAACTTATATATATTCCTGAGTAAACTAGGTCACAATAAAAACCTATTTCTTATTATGGGTTGCAGTTAAAAATTTGAAAACACTGTCCTGGGAAGACCCCTTGGTTTGCTTTCATTGCTACAGCTTCTTATATTTATTCATTCTATTTTTACCATCTTGAACATAAATAAGGACAGTCATCCTGGATCCTTTTTGTCTTAACAAGGGTTAGGAAATATAAAAGAATTAATCTTTCTGAATTTAATGTGTGTTTTTAAAAAATCTCTAAAACAAGGGAACAAACTGAAAAGATGGTCTGGTCCCTTCTGTCTTTCTAAGTCCATGCCCATATCTCTCAGGATGTTCTCTGGGTGTTTACTGAAGAGAGGCTTCCATTCAGTCCCACTGTGCCCATAACCATAAAATATTTAAGGGGGAAAAATGGCCCTAAAAAGGGAAAAACAAACAGTTAGATGGGAGTGTTCCAGAGAGAGCTCAAAGGGCACATTTTTACCTGCAGAGCAGTCTTTAGGCAGCTCAAAAAACCTCTGTCCATGGGGACAGGGTCTCTGGGAGCCTCACAGGGACAAAGTGACCCACTCAAGCTCTGACACAACAGCAAGAGGTGCAGAGAGCATCAGCCAGCCTCGAGGACAGTGGCCAGGCTGCAGAAAAGGGAAGCCCAGAGATGAGGACAGGCTGCAGTCCTATGGCCTGACTGTAGCCACAGCTGCCCAGGCCATCCCCAGGAACCTAGAGCCTGGCAGAGAGGTCAAGAGACCAGGCCCTGCCTTTCTTTGGAGTCTGTGGAATGAAATGCACAGGAATGAAATGAATGAAATGAAATCCTCAGCCTAGCGCCTCTGGAATCTTTCCATCAAAGTCAGATGCACCTGGAAGGACCCTTTTGTTTTTACACAGATTTTTGAGTCTATAGCACTAGAGCAGGGTATCTAGCACACCACCAGACTTGGCTAATATTAGCCAAGCAAGTGCTTACTAGATATTCCCTGATGTAATTTGGCAGAGATGAGTACTGACAAAAAACAATCTGTACATCCCAATAAAGACCACTACCCATCCCAGGGATAAGTGAGAATATGAGAAATGTTAACTTCAGGGAAAAGAAAAATTAACGTCTTCTGCACAGGTTCTGGTACATGGTTTATAGAGAAGTCAAGATAGAGGAATTTAAAACTATTAACTCTGTAGTGCAGGAATGGTGCTTGTCATCAAGGCATCAAGAGAACATGGTGTGGGACAGCAACCTCCCTTTCCAGTTGTATACCTGGCTAGGGAGAAGTAGGGTCCAGAGACAATTATGGATTACAACAGAACACAGGAGAAGTGAATCTCATATGATCTTGCTTTTCTACTTTCACAAAATAAGCCTCCTTCTAAGAACAAAACAGGCAAAAAAAATCTATCTTTGTTCAATGTAAATACCAGATGGTTCATTATCAGGTGCAGAATCATGCAATATAGACAATGCATGCGCTGCAAAGACCAGAGAATTGACAGTTCCTTTCAGCCTGGAGATGTTGGAAAAGCCTGATGGAACAGGCACGACCTGAAAGAGGAGAGGATCTGGAGAGGTGGATGAGAGAGAACAGTTAAGGTATTGGGGAAATATGAGAAGAGCATGGTTAGAGACAAGGTGATGGGGCTGATGATGGCATGGGCTGGGGACCGTGATGACATCTATAATCTTGCCAATCTGCCAAACGCAGAACCTCTGAGTTCTCCAACTCTGTGAAAAGTGCATGCATGGAAACAGTTTTTTGTTTTTTAGAGGCAGCATGAAACAGTGGGATGTGCAGAGAGAAGACCTGGGTCCAGTAGCTCTGATACTCCTCAGCTGTAAAAACCTTGACAACTCTGCACATCAGTTGTACAACGGAACATTATTTTTTACTCTTCATGTCTGAAAAGGCTGTGATAAAGATCAAGTAAGATATTCCAAAGAATTCTTTTTATACTAGAAAGCAGTTTACACATATGAATTACAAGTACCTCTCCTCCAACAAAGAGCTGTGAAAAAAGACTGTCAATTACTATGGAATACTTAGTAAGCATCCACCATCTTTTGATAAGGTTTATTTGCAAGATGTCAGGCCAATCAAGCACCACAAAAGTGACTTCTGAGTGCTCAACCTCTTTCAGAGGCTCATGGGACTTCCAGAGAATGTCCCAAGGTATTAGCAGTTGGAAATTTCCTCTTATGCTTTTCTTCCCACAAGAATCACCACTAGCTTTCCCACGATGCTTTGGGCAAGGGAATTCTTCCTATTACTTTCATTACGGGTAGAGAATCCATCCATCAGACTGGCAGGACCTCTAAAGGGGCACTTCATCTGTTTCTCAGAATAAATGGTCCATTCCCAAGTTCAGTCAAAGATTGTGCCTCTCTTCTGTCTTTTGTTTAAGTCTTCTCAGAAAGTTTCCATGATACCTCCATAATGAACTGTTTCAGCGCTTAACAAACTTCACTGTTGGAGGTTCTTCCTTCTGTTTAATCTCAGTCTATTTCTTTTAACCCCATTATTGAGTTGTGAGGGGCTGGTTATCATGTAGTCCAGCATGGCTGTCTCAGAAATGGTTCAGAGACCATTGCACCGGCAGATTTGCTGGGCTCTAGCACTAGTCCTTCATTGATTAGCTGAGTCATGTTGGGCATATTACTTAACCTTTCTATGCCTCAATTTTCCACCCTTTCATCTTGTCCCTCTGAGCCACGGTTTCCTCCTCTGTAAGAGGCGAATAGCAGTATCTTCCCTGGCTAAAAGAGGTAATCCACTGCTGGATGATTTTGTGGGCATTTCTATTCCAGAAGATTATGTTGTAATTGCTATTTATTTATACACTCTCCCACTGCACAGCGAGTTCTTAGAAGAGGGAACCCCAGCTTTTTCAGCTGTCCTCTAGTAGCTAGAGCTGTGCCTATCACGTAGTCAAGGGAAGCAGAGAATAACTTTTAGCCAAAATTTTCTGTGGTGAATTTTCCACAGTCATCCACAATTCCAGGTCTCGGGACGTCCTCTTTATCTTTTCCCTTCACGCCGATGCCATGGAGAGGAAGGGGGAACTGGGGACCAGGGACCAGGGAAGCTGAGACTCAGCTCCCTTGGGTGAGATTCGCGACAGACCGGGAACGTGGTAAGCCGCGGTCGCTGCCAAGGTAATTTCGGGTGGGAGCGATGATGCAACTCCGGTTTCCACTTCGGCCGCTAGGGGTCTTTTACCCTAATCTGTGGGAGCAGGGTGAGCTTCCTGGCGTTCTGCAGCAGTAACAGGATAGCGAGCGGAGCCCGGGATTTCCCACCCGTGCGGAGCTAGCCGCCGGTGCCAGTTGGCAGGCGCCCCCCAGCGTCCCGCGGACGACGAAGTCCTGGCCGGGTCAGCCCAGGAGGAGGGGACGCACCTGGCCCAGGCGTCCGCAGCAGGCTGGGTAGAACCACTGCAGGAAGGGTGGGGGGCTGCATCCCCGATTAACGCAGGCTGAAGCGGGAAACCACACCTATAAACATTGACAACTCTGTCCCACAGAGGGCAGAAGCGTGCCTTGCACTATGGACGACAGTCGATGAAAGTTTCACGAGGTAGAGTCTTTAAGGCTACAGCGTGCCCTGTAGGGTGGTTGATTCCAAGTCAAGATGGTTGCAGCGCCAACCGAGCTCCTGGCAGGAGAAGACTGGACCTGTGGGCGGGGCGGAGGGCCGGGCCGGGGCCGGGGCGGGGCCTGATCGAGAGGCGGGGCCAGGTGCTGGGCTGTCTCTGCTTGTCAAAAGGCGGCAGCAGAGCCGTGGGCGCCGGGAGCGCGGAACAGCTTGTCCAACCCGCGGCCGGACCAGGTGCGGACCCGGGAGCAGCGGGGAAGGGGGTTTCAGGATAGGGACTCGGTGTCGGGGCGTCGGGGATACCAGGGCCTGAGAGCCCGGGTGCGAGCATTAGAGTCTAAGTCCCAGCGGTAAACTTGGCGACTGAGGTCGGGGCTGTCGTGCCATGAGGCTGGGACACTAAGGGGCACTGAGGTTTGAGAAAGGTGAAGTTCGTGCCAGGCTGGCGAGTGGAGCGGCGACATCCTCGGTGCTTAGGCAGCTTAAAGGAGAAATGCTCCGCTAGCACAGTGCTCAGCACTTGGGCAATAAGAAGCATTTGTTTCCTTCCTCTGTTCGGGAGCCTTGGCATGGAGTGGAGGAATAAGAAAAGGAGCGATTGGCTGTCGATGGTGTTCAAAACTGCTGGAGTGGAGGGCGTGTAGCCTTATTTATTTTCTTACAGGACCCAGGTATGGTCCACCTGTGATGGTGGAGTTGGGTCTTTTAAGTAATTTTTTTTTTTCTTTTTAACTTTTCTTTGAACTACCAATGAGTTTAGACCTAATTGGCCCTAGTTTTTCAGGACAGCCTGTCAATAGATGTTCAGAGGAACTCAGGGGCAAGCATTTAAATGAGGAAGAGGCTCAAGGAGTAGTTTCTGTTTGGAAAGTGAGGTGCCCTGCATCTGTGGTGGTGGTGAGGAAGATTCAGAAGTATCTAGGAGGGAACAGCCTGTGATCTCCAGGGCCAGTGGACAACTGCCCCTCCTCTTCACCCAGGGACCAGAGTCTGAGACCCAGCCTGGGCTGGGGGAGCCTTGGGTCTCCAAGTCCAGGCCCTTCTGGCAGCTCCTCCTCCTCCTCCTCCTCCTCCTCCTCCTCCTCCTCTTGTTCCTCCTCCTTCTCTATGCGTGCGGTGAGTGAGTCAGCCTCCTGTCTGGGCTCAGTTGAAGCCAAAGGGGCCAGAGCCCAGGCAAGCAGTTGGGCAGGCATTTTCTGAGCATTGCAGAAACTTCTGGGCAGAGTTTGGCTCTGCTCCAACTACCTGCTGGAAGGTGGTCTTCCTCATGGGCAGGGGCTCAGATACCCAACACAGCAGTGGTTATGGAATGGCTATGGGATGATTCTAGCAGGAGGTGACTGTGAAGGGATGGTGGCTTTATGATAAATCTACATCTTGTCTTTCTCCTAGGATCAGGAGGTACATCCCAGCACTGCAGGCTTTTCCAGCCCTTCATTCCATTTCTGCCTAGTGGTCTCATTAGCGGCCTGTCTCTGCTAGTGAAAGGGGTGAGCAAAAGAAATCGGGAAAGTCTGGGGCCAGAGAAGTCATGGTGTTGGCAAAGAAGGCTTTAACCAAGGCTGGGGATTGGGGGTGGTTTGCTGAGGTAGAGATGGGTTATCTGAACACTGGAGCCTCAATTCTATGAACTGAGAGTGTTGTGTGTTGAGAGACCTTCTGCTGTCCCTTCCCTGTCCAAGTGCTGGAGGGAACTGTGGGTCTTTCTGAAACAGTTTCAGGACTGGCATGCAGCCAGACCAGGAGGTAGCAAGACTGTACATTTCTCCCTGGCTTTTGTTTTGGGTGCTAGAAATCGTTGAGCAGAAGTAGCCCTCCCTGCAGAGTCCATGGCCCCCACTCAGTAGCCTCTCTGGACCCATTTGAGAAGAGTCCTGGGAGGCCACTCCGGCTGTGGGACTGACTCAAACTGCAAAAAGCTGGGGAATTCACAGTCTGTGCTCTGGCTGGGTCCCATGGCTTCGGGTTTGGCTGGTCCTGATCAGCTGTGACTTGGACCCTTACCAAGCTAAAGGAGGAACTAGAAAATGGGGTAAGAAAGGAGGGAAAAAAATGAGAGTTAGAAAGCCTTTCCAACCCTTTGCTCCTCTTCAGCAGAGGCCATCAGACTTTGTACAAACATTATGGAAGGTCGGGTGCTGTTTCGGGTGCCCTGATAATTTACGTTTATGGTTTCTCAGTAGTATCCCCTATTTGACCTCAGAACTGATCTCTTTTGTAACTAAGTCCCAGAGGAAACTCCAAGAGGACCTCCTGGACCCCTACACTCTACCCCCAGAACAGATAGCAGGTGTCCAAAGCCCAGGCTGTGAACGGAGAAAGGCCTGGGGCCGAGTGGGCTGCATCAGGTGGCTACTACATCAAGTGGTTATCTAAGACAGGAGAGGGAGTTCCCATTGTTTGATTCCTTACCCCACATCCTAAGGAGGCACCGCTGTCCTGGCTGGGATGGGCATCTGGAATCTCTGTTAGAAACTCGCTGTTGCCTCTGCAGCAGTCAGGTCCTAGAAGCCAGAGAGCCAGAGACAGGAGGACCACCTAGATGACATTTGGTGTATTGCTGAATAAAGAATTACAGTGCTCCAGCTTCCATTTTTTCCCGCTGCAATTCTGTTTTGGATGCAGGTAGAGGAAAGTAAGGAATTGACCAGATTTGATTAAGAGCCTCTTGTGTGCCCAGCATGACTCCAGGCCCTCTGAGGGATGGCAGAAAGCAGAACCCACCAGACTAGGCCCCTGACTCCAAGACAATTTGAACCCCAGTGTGGGAAGCAGTTCTCAGGCTCCCCTTCCACTATTGTCCAGTTCTGAGAGGATCCAGCTCGGCTGAAGCCAGCCTGGCTGCCACTCTGGGTCACCAAGGCCTCGCTTGTTGTTCTGCTTCCCTCTGATTTGTCCCTAACCTTTTCCTGTGTCAGTGCCCTCCTGGATATGCTAGAAAGAGGTCCTGCGTAATGTATCTTGCAAACTGGGATACTTATGAGAGTGAAAGGGGATGCCATGCATGGTTATATCAGGACAATGGACATAAACCCAAACTCTCCAGGGAAAAATGGAATATTAATCATCCTGGTGATCATCACTCCAAACTCAGCAGAAGTCACAGCAGTGATGAGGGGATGATGAGGTTGGGAGAGGCTTAATGCTCAAGGGAAAGCAGGGGTAGCTTAATTCTGAGGACAGACCCCAACACCCTAGACTGCTCCCTGGTGTTATCAGCCAATTCTCGTCTTTTCCCTGAGGGCAGCACTGCTCCCAGCCACCCTGTCCTCCTGAAACCCAGCCCACCACTCGTGTGACTGGCCTTCACCCTTGACTTGTGACTGGCCTCACCTTTGGTTTTCCTGCCCCACCCCGACCTCAGATAGGGACAGGAAGGTCTGCCAGCTCCTCTTCAGCTTCCCCTGGGGAAACTGGGGTTCATAGTGGAGCCAAGACTGGGCCTCACGTTTCCTCTTCCTTCTTCCTCCATATCTGCAGCCTCCTTGTTTTGCTCATCCAGCTTCCCAGACCTCTCAGGACCACACTATCCCACAGAAAGTCTGGCTGTAAAGCAGGTAAGCAGCCAGGAAGGCAAGGGTAGGCAAACCTTGCCCGCTCTGATAAAGGACATAGGTCGCCTGTAATCAGGTTCCGGGGAAACGATAAGCAAAGTGGAGGCCAAAGCCAGGGAGAAGCTGCATTGCAGGAGACATTGTCAGTTCCCCAGGACGCTAGAGTTTGCCTCTTTGGTCTGGTCTGACTGTTGGGGAAATGGTCCAGGGTGGGGACAGGTTGTTCTTGCTCAATTCAAGTGACAGGCATTGATGGCAGTGCCTGTATCCTGCTGTGGTGACATGTGGAAGAGAAACTGTCCTGCCTTCTGAGTCCTGGGTCCTCATGGCCCAGGTGTAAAGGATAGGCTCCCGAGAGGTCCAGCCTCTGGGTGATCAGGCATAGGGGTGGAGGGAGCAGAGCCGCCACGATGACTCTCAGTTACTCTGCCAGGAAGGAAGTCATTCTCATTGTCAACAAATGAAAAGGGCAAGTGAAGATCTCTTGGGAAGTCATGTCTTTGAAGTGACTTGTGGGGAAGGGAGGTGGTGAGACCCCCACCCCAAGGCTGGCTGGGGGAGGATGGGGCTGTCTCGTCGACAAATAGCAGGAGTGGAAGGCAGAAGCAGTCAGTACTCTGTGAGTCGGAATGTGTGTCATGCTTTTGCAAACCTGCCCTGCAGGTCCTGTGCCAAGGAATAGACTAAGCAGTGTTCCCAGAACCAGATGCCATACAAAGTCCTCATTCTGCACAGGGGAGAGTCCTGATCCTGAGCAGGGTGTGGGCAGCTGCAACCCGCGGGAAAGTGTAGTCTGGGCAGACTCGGTGGTTGGTTCCTGAGAAACTGCTGCCTCTCACTGGCCTTCTGATGACAACCTGAAGCTTGGAGGTGTTATGCAAGGTGGGACATTCCAGGCACTGTGGAATACCCATGAGGCCCAAGGCTTTGCTGATGACACATCCAGTGTGTGCCATCTGCTGGTGCTGGAGTTGTAGCTTCAGCTACTTACTGAGCAATCACTTGGTAACAGGTGCTGTGCTACGTGCCTCCCAGACCTACCACTAGGTCTTGTGAGGTAGGAACAAGTTACGTTCTCTTTACAAATGAGGAAATGGTGTCTCCGTTAGGTTCGTCAACATGCCAAGCTGTCATAGCCTGTGAGGACGAAAGCCAGGACTCCCTCTCAGGTTTGCAGAAGCCCATGCTCTTAACCTGCATGGAACTCTCCCACCTCTGCCTTCATGGGATGGCCACAGGGCACTAGTGCCCTGTCTTGCACATTATAGGCCTGCAATAAATGTTTGTGAGCTGCAGGGTTAGATGTACTAACTAGTTTGAACAAGTTGACCTGAGAGCAAGCTTGGACTGCCCAAAGGTTACTCTGGGGACAGTGGCCTCTCAGAAGGAGGCTCCCTGTGCCAGCACTTTTAGATCTTGGTGCCTCTCTGGCAGTCTCGGTCACCTTACTTAGGTTAAGAATAGCAAACAAGAACCCAAGGGAGGTAGGACTGTGCAGAGAAATTGTATGGAATCAAATATGACTCTAATAGTCTGGAAGGCAAATAGGAAACAATCTTTCAAACAAGCCTCTTTATCGAAAACCTACTATGTGCTGATTGTCCCACTGGCCAATGGGGAGCTATTCTCACTTTGCCTACCTTTTCCCTCTCCTGGCTATCCCTTAAGGACTCCTGAACCTAGCCCAGCTGGAAGGAGAAACGGACTCTAGCCTCCTCTGATAGCCTCATGCCAGGCCCCGTGCTGATTGCTTTACTTGTCTCCTTCAATCCTCATAGCTTCTCTCTAGGGTAAGTACAGTTATCCTCTCCAGCAGGCATAGTGGGGAAACCAAGGTCTAAAGAGATATAGTCACCTGCCCAGGGCTGCAGAGTCAGCCTGTAACCACTGCTTTACACAGCTTGCCAGCCCTGGGCCTGGCCATACAAACTGCTCTGTCAGAGCCTGGAGACAGAGGTCACAGGAAGAGAAAATGCTCAGCCTGCCCCACCCCCTGTGGGTCCCAGGGTTCCTTGGTAGATAACTAAAATTTTAGGTAGTGCTGTTAGAAGCTAGCAGCCTGGCAGAACAGGAGAAACCCAGGGTCTGAGTTAGACTCTTAGGTTCAAATCTTGGCATGATCACTTTGTAGCCTGTGACCTTGGGCAAGTTTCTTAATATCCCCAAATCTCAGTGTCCTTACCTGTAAATCGGGTATAATAATAGCTCCCTTGTAGGGCTGTGTGAGGATTAGGTGATGTAAGTCAAGTGCCTGGCACACAGTAGGCCCTTGAAAGGCATGTGTATTCAGTACACATGGGCCAAAAGCCTACTGTGTGCCAGGTACTACTCAAGACACTGGGAATTTACAAGTGGGGAAAAAAAGACTCTTGCACTTCTTTTCAAAATTTCTAGACCAGAAGCCTGTCCTTGTGAGGCCCGTTTAGAACTCAGGAATGGCTGTCCTGGCACCTGACTAAACTCAGATTTGGCAAATTGATTTCTCTGTCATTTGTTAGCTGATGAGCTTGTGAAGGTTACTTAGCTTCTCTGCAACTTGGGTTCTTCAATTCTTTTTTGTTCATTTTAAAAACTGTGATATATCATATACACAAGATTATATGTTTATGTATATATGTAAGAATCCTATACCCTGAACCTACCACCCAAGTTAAGAGTGGAGCATTCGCAGCACCTTAAAAGCCTCCTCTGCCTCTCCCCATTTGCGTTCCCCCTCCTTACTCCCCAACCCAAAGTGAATTTCGGTTAATTGTCTCCTTGCTTTCTTTGTAAGTTATCATTTTTGTATGTTTTACAAAACACTATATTGTTTCATTTTACATGGCTTTGGAGTTCACATACATGTGTATTCTCTGTGATGCACTTCTTTGAGTTAATATGAGTTTTCTGAGGTTCATCCATGTCGATGCACACCACTGCAGTTCATTAGTTTGCACTGCTGTATAGTATTCCATTGGAAAAATACACCACGATTTGTACCTCCTCCTCTCACTGATGGACATTTGGGTTGTTTCCAGTTGAGCTATTACGATAGGACAGTACTGCTAGGGGTGTACATGTTATACTTGTCTTCTGGTGCATGAGAAACTCACAAGAATTTCTGTAGGGCACATACCTAGGGTTGGAATTGCTGCCTCCCATGGAATTCTATGTTCAGCATTGCTATAGGGTGCCAAACAGCTTTCCATAGTGGTTGTTCCAAAAAACACTTTCAGCAGTGGTTGAAAGTTTCCATTGTTCTCCATCCTTTCCAACACTTGATATAGGCTTCATTTCTAAAATGAAAAGGTTGTATTAGATGAGTTTCTACAGTTATAATGATTAGCTATAAGAGTTGTATTATTCATGACCTAGGGACCCAATTTCTGGCTCACGTGTGTGCCTGTCTGCTGCACTGTGCACAGGTGACCACATACATGCCACAGCCTGACTCTGAGAGCTCTGTGCTGGGCCTCTATGTACAGTTGAAGCCCTTCCTCTCTGGGCTTCCATCAGCAGTGCTTGAGGTATCCCATGGTTCTACATCCTCCCCAACACTTGGTGGTCTCCTCAGTTCAACCAAGAGCCTGGTGTCAGCAGTGAGCCGATACTATGTGCTCAATTAATACCTACTGAATTGCATTTTCGTAAGTGGATCAGGAGGAATATATATTTTGAGAAAAGGACATGGAAGTGTAAGAACCATGAGTCTGGCTGCTAATCAAAGCACACAGGGCTGGGGCAGTGATGGATTCACATCTGTCCTGGGCTTCTTGATCATTTAAGGGCTCCAGTGAGATGGGGTGAAGTTTAGTAATCTCTACTGGCCATCTCTTCAGAGTCTGGCCTTGTTCTTTGGCCTTTTGACTTGTTTAACCTGAGAAGCAAGGGGTAGCTGGAGGGTTAGGGTGGAGGCAATAGAGACGATGCCATGGGAAAAGGAGTCAAATGCCTGTAGAGAGTCCCTTTCCCTTTGAAGGTCGAATACCCTGCTGGGGCTACTGGGGAAAAGTGTTGACCACACTCACCATCCTGGTAGCCACATAAACAGCCAGATACTCACCACCCAGCCACCCACAGGACAAAGGAATGTGGCTGGCTGGACAGTTGCATGGGCCACCTCAGCCCTCAACTTTGTAATTACCTATCCAGTCTGTGCCTGTCAGCTCTGGGCAGGCAGGTGCTTCTGCCCTGGGCCTCGCCTTGGCTCCCAGACCTGTGCTGGGATCAGGGACAGGGTTCTACCTTCTTCAGCCATCCCTCCACCCCAGTTCCACCCAGTGTCTCTTTCTATACCAACCTTTGGCCTTTGTGGTTACCATATTATGTAATAGCTGACAATCGTAATAATCAATGGTTATGATAACTCACTATGTTCCAGGTACTGTGTTCAGTACTTTTCATGCATTTTCTCATTTATGCCTCTCAATAATCCTGTGAGGCTGGTAATATTATACCCATTTTACAGAAGAGGAAACCAAGGTTCACAGAGATTAAGAGGCTAAATTCCTTGCCCGAAAACATTGAACTGGTAATATTATACCCATTTTACAGAAGAGGAAACCAAGGTTCACAGAGATTAAGAGGCTAAATTCCTCGCCCGAAAACATTGAACTACTAAATCAGAACCAGAATTTAAATTCAGGCTTAAGTCCAGAATGCATGTTCTCTTCCTCACTTGCACATTGCCTTTCCTGCAGTATCCTGGTCATTCAGCTCAGTCTTCCCTCCTCTCCTTCCTGTCTAGGAGGGCTGGAAAAAACGCAGCAGGTGGTACGAGGGTGAATGGGGCAGTTCCAGTCTGGTCAGGGAGATGCTGGAAAACACCTTCGGGGCAGAGTTCTTTGTTCCAAACGGCTCTGAATTTCCAGACTTCTGCCAGGGGCAGGAAGTGACTTCTGCCCAGCCTCTTTGGCAAGCACACCCATATCTTGGGTGCCATGATGTTAAGAAGTGGGGGAGGGGCTGCCTCAGGTAAAATTCCATTATAATGAACTCCATTTGAGACCTGACCGGCTTTGTTGAAATCACGTGCACAGTCTGGGAAACTGGAAATGGAGTGGAATTAATTCGAGGTTGGGTGTCCTTTAGCGAAGCCCCCCGAAAGGTTTGGAGCCTAGAAGGAGAAAAGAATCAGATCCACCCCCGGGTCCTCCTGAATGCCAAGCTCCTGTGTGGTCCTGGGCAGGGCTTGTGGGGAGAGCTCTGTGCGTAACTCCACCTGTCAGTGCTGTGAGTGTTCCATCGTCCATTCCCCCCACTCTACTGCGAGCCCCAGGAACAGGTCTGAATCCTATCTCTGAAGTGCCCCTGCTCCACACAATAACTAACATGTCACGGATATACTCACTAGATGGTTTTTGTCTGTAGACCGGGTCCCTGAGCAAGAAAGGAGGGTTGAAGGGCAAATTGTTTTGTGTTGTTAAATCATCTTCAAAAACTGGGCTACAACTCAGATGGATTCTCCTTAGTCATTACAGCAATTGTGTGCAATAATAAGCACTAACGTTTACTGAGCAGGTACTACGTGCCAGGCACTGTACTGAGCACTTGACGTGATTATCTCATGGACTCCTCACAGACTATGCAGTAGGTGGTGTTATTTTTCTCATTTCACAGGTGAGGAAGCAGAAGCTTAGAGAGTGCATTTCATTGGTTCTGGTTGCACAGCTAGTGGTAGGGAGAATCCAGCGTTGGGCACACCCAGGCCAGCTGCCTCCAGAGCCTGCACTTCCAACCGTGAGCTCCGCTGTCACTGTGGGCTGGTCAGGGGGCCAGGGCCAGGTGGGTCATGAGCGAGGCTGGAGGGATGCAGACCCTATGAGATGGACTGGAGGACGCACGCTGGTTGATAGGAACAGCCTCTTTTGGCCCAGCAGGCTTCCAGCAGGAGCTTCGGCCTGGTGTGGTCAGATTACCCAACTTTTTCATAGAAAACTGGACATTCAGAATTTTTTTTCAAAAATGTAACCTCTTGATTTATAAAACATTGACAGCCAATTAAAAAAATGTGTAATCACTGTTGGTGATGGGGGAGGATGGGTGGCAAACAGCACACATCACAGTCGGGTCTGCCCTGCAGGCTCCACTGCATCCTCTGGTAGTTTCTTTTCACAGGTGACTGTTACACAGTGGGATGGGAAAAACCCTGTTCATGTAGAATTCCTTACTAATGTACTAGAAGGTACCCCTCCCAGCGTGTGATAATAGCTTTATAATACAGAGTGTTTCTTCCTTGTGAGTTAGAAAGAAACCTTTCAGAATAAGATATTCCAAGAATACATTCCCCTCCCTTCCTTTCTCCCCTCCTCCTTCTCTGCCTCCCAAACTCTGTCTTCTCAGGAAGGTATTTCCCTGTAGGTATTAGAAGAAAAGTTGTGTGAGAAAAAATCAAAAGGAAACTAACAGAGGATAAAGTCTTAAGGCAAAAAATAAAAAATAAAAAAATAAAAAGTAGAAAGTTTGGGGGTGGGCTTTGTAGACAATGAATGAATGGATCATGCTCCATGCAATCGTTCACGGTGTTTTTTCACAGCCTTCCCCTTTTTACCTGAATTTATTCCTCCTCCTTTCCTATTCTTAAATACCTGGAAAAATAACAGTAAGGCAATAGCTAATATTTTTATAGAGTGTAATTTTACAGTGTAACAATTTTTATAACATATTTAAAGTATTTATCTCAGCTGACACAAGAGTCTTATAGAACCTCCTTTTGGAGGCTTGGTAAAGTAGCAGTGTTTTCTTCTTCTCCCTTGCATTCTGTAAGAGCTGTAGCCATGGAGGATGGAAACCCCTGACTCCTGTGGGCCTTCCCTATCCTGCCACCCTCATGCCCCATGTGGATCCACAGGTGGAGGCAGGTGTGGCAGGCAGTTACCTCTATAAAATCTGGTGCCAGCAAGAGTGCGGGAGTGTACATGGAAAGGGCCCTAAATGGATAGTGGCCCTAGTTAGTGACCCGAGGCCAGCCTCCCCTGCCCCACTGTGCCTGTCACTCTGAGCTATGTTCCGAAAGCTGGGCAGAAAATAGCTCACTGGGGGAATTATTTTCATCTCTGTTAAAATTCAATCCTGGGCTACAGACCAGCCTAGCTGCAGAGTTATTTTTCAGGTCAGGGGGAATTCTGGGAAAAGTAAGGGCGGGGCAGTGAAGGGAAGCAGTGGGCATCTCCCCCAGGGACGGAGATGGACCTCGGCCACTGACATCCTCCCTAGGATGCTACCTGTCTGCAGCTCACCTGGCAGCAACTCCAACTGACCTAGTGGGGCCCAGTCAGAGGAAATGGGATTTCACCCACAAGTCCTTTAATGGAACCTAGGTTCTGAGTAACATCAAATTCCTTCTTGAGGGGTGTTTGCTCTGCCAGAAAGAGTGTTGAGTGCAGGGAGTGGAACTTCTGCCAGCTGGTTCAGAGGCCCGGTGGGTAGCAGGCCGGCCTCAGGGCAACTCGGGGGCTGCAGAGAGCTGACCACCTGGAGGGAAAGAAGTTGCTCCTCTAGGGAAAGAGGTTGTTCCTCTAGGGACCCTGAGTTTAGCTCCTTCGCTGTCCTGGGGCAGCATTTATGGAAAGTACTCTGTGGTTTAAATCTGTTCTGTCTTTGCCCCCTGGCTACCAAAAACAAAGAAGAGGGAGATGACCAATGGGTAGGGCTGGGGAAGGGGAATCCTAACTTGGTTAGGGTTCAAGGGTTAGAACAGAGGCAGCTGTTTCCTACCACTTTGTGGCCCTGGGGAAGAATACTCCAGACAGATTCTGATATTTGATCTGAAACATTGAACCAAGAGGATTAGCTTCAATTAGAGCTCTGAGGGTAAGACAAGGCTTGTGTCATGTTGGCCAGCAGTGAATTTGGACAGCCAGACTCAGGATATGGACTGGCATGTGCCTATCTGCATATGAGATGTTCCACACCCGTCGGTGGTGCGTGTTTTCTGTGAGCATCATGTATTTTGCCTGATGCCCTTCCTTAGACAAATTCCTGGCAACGAGCAATTAACCTTGTTGACCAGAACAGAGTGGGCTGAGTGGACTGGTGGAGGCAGGTTTGAGGATCCTGCAGCTATGGGCAGCTCACCTCTCTCTGTACCCATCAACCATATCTGGCCACGCTGGACAGACGGAGGAATTAAGTAAGGATTGCACTGATGATATGGCAGCTGAGTTGTTCACTAACCTTCCTTCCATCTGCCCTTATTGAATCATTTGTTCTTTCTTTTGATTTTCTCCCACAAAACCTTTTTTTTTTTTTTATTTCTATTCAGCTAGGCTGAATTTTTCAGGTCTCTCTCCTTTACCTCTCCCTTCTAGCTCAACTACTGATGGTCCTATTCTTCTCAGGGTTAAGGATCTCCCTGACAGGCTATGGGGGACAGTGGCTTTGTGTGTACCCTGGCTGGGACTTCAGCTGTGCTGCAGAAGAGGCCTATGCATAGCTAACCTCTCAATGAAACAATGAGAGAGGCCCTGTTGTTATTTTCTTCACAACCCTCTAGGTGGATTCAGGTTGGAATGGGGATCTGAATGGGGTCTGAAAGTCTTCAGTTTCAATAAATCGTGGCAATAATTTAAAATTCCTGATATTCAAGACTCACTGGGTTTAACTTGAAGAAGCAGAGAAAAGAGTGGAATGTACTTCCTACAGGCCTTTGACATGAGTGTGGTCAGTTGGTGCTTTTCTTCCTGGCGCCCTCTCCCTCTCTCCAGCCATATTGAATGAGTTTCTCTGTCCCAAACATGTTCTTTCCCTTTCGTTCTCAGCCTTTGCGTGTGCAGTATCCTCTGCCTGGAGTGCTCCTTACGCCTCTTACCACTACCACGTTAAACTCCTCTGCTCCTTCCTGTCTCCGTGGAGAGGTTGAGAGGGGACCGCCTCCAAAGAGCCTTCTCTTCTCTTCTCTCACTAAGATGAGGCAGAGGCTTTCGCATATGCTCCCTTTAGACCTGGCACTTACCTGGATTGTAGGACGTGTCGTACTGAATTGGAGGTTCCTGTTTGTCCCCCATCCCCAACCCCTAATCCTCAGTAGACTGTAAGCTCCCAGAAGACAGGGTCTATGTCTTGCTCACCACTGCGTCTCTCACTTCCAGTACAGGCCTTTCCGTGTGGCTGGCACTTAAACATAGGCAGCGTCCCCATCAGAGATAAGGCAGCAGAGGCCATCAGAGACCAAGAAGAAATGCTGCCACATCCCATCCCTGGCCCTCCAGGGTTGTCCCCAAGAGGGACCCTACCCAGAAGGATGGCCAGAAGCCTGACCAAATCGCTCTGGAGAAGCTCGTTAGGGGGAGTCATTCAGATCAGAAATGAAGGAGTGGCCGATGTCACCTTGGGGTGCCTGCTGCTGCCCTTGAAAGTGAGTGGGAACCTCCCACATGGCCCAGGTCCCGAGAAGCTGCATGAACACTGTACGGGGGAAGTGTCCACCCCTCACTAATAACCCAGAAGTTGGAGAGGATATGTTTGGGCAAATCAGCCCTGTACGGGACCGGAGCTGCCTGGTGGAGAGTTAACCCAGCCCTGCCCATCTCAGAGGACCCTGAAGATCCTTCCCTGATTCTGACACAGGCTTCAGAATATATCCCAGGATAAGTGAATGGCCTTCCCAGGCCTTTAAGAGCTGGGGCAGCCAGGAGTCCAGGCCCACTGAGCCAGAGCCCACCCCATGTCTAGGTGAAGTGGAATGGTGGGGCCATTCTTCTGCCAGGGCTTCCACAGTTCTCACTGCCAGCTCCTGACTCCAGCCCCTCAGCACCCACCTCAGCCTTCTCCTGAGTTCTGCTTTCTGCTGCAGGTGGCGGTGGGTGGGAATGGGTGGTGGTAGTGCCGCTGCCCTGGCAACAGTCAGAGGGGCATCCTGGAGGTAGTCAAGCTTCAGGTCCCACTACAGTGATAACAGTTGCAGGTACAGGACCAGCACTTGATAATGGGGGAGGTGGGGGACGGAGGTGACACTGGGTGAGAAGCGACAGGAAGGACGATGGGTATAAGGGTTGGTAATCAGTGACAACTTGAGAGCCACAGGCTTTATCTTTTACGTGGAGGAAAAGTCTAGATTTGTACCTCAGCTTCTCTGATTGTTAGGGGAGAGATTAGAACAACTCACATCTCCTCATCCCAAGAAGTTTTGGAAGAGTTTTAGAAGCCACAGACAGTGGGAGGGGTGGTCAGTTTTTTTCCCAGCTCAGCAAAATTGTGGATTTCTGGGCAGTGTTTGTTTGGGGTAGAGCTTTTGGGACTGAGAAGCAGGCATCCTGCCCTTCACAGCACCTCTATGGGGCCTGAAGATCTTCTCATTTTCCTGGATTCTCCAGTGATTATACTAAAGCCAGGTACAGTTCCAATAAAGTTAACATATAAAGCTTATGGTGTGCCAGGCACCCTTCTGAGGGCTACTCAGAGATCAGCTCATTTGATCCCACACAAGACCTGAGACTCAGGTATTATCATGTCCCTATTTGTAGATGAGGAGACAGGAATGGGCTCTGGGGGCATCTGAACAGTGGTCAGGTGGCCAGGGGCATAGGCTGGCCCAGGTAGCTGGACAAAGGCAAGGGGTCTGATCCCAAGGATCCCAAATATCTCGGAGCTGGTAGGACCTGGGGTTTGGATACTGATCTTTGACACAATGCTGGAAGAGTCTGAGTGATTCAGAGATCATGTTGGTCCCAGAAGGAAAATAAGGAGGATAAGCCTGGCCACCCTGGATAGGGGTAGGTGGTTGGGCCTCAAAGAGGTTTACCTGAGCAAGAGTGGCTCAGACCTGGGCAGGCTACTGTCCCCAGGAGCACCCTCCCTGCTCGTCGGGTCCCTCTGCCCCTCCCTCCTGCACATGTCACACTGACCACATCTGTAGACATCTTGAGTTGTAGCTGCAGATGGGGACCAGTGGCTTCCATTTTCATTTTAGCCATTTTGTCTCCTGCACCCTCTCCCTTCATACAGTCTAGTCAGAATAGCACTTCTAGGGCACAGGTTCTCAGTCCAAGCTGTGGGAAAGCTCCCCTTATCCAAGAGAGTTTAAAAGTAGTGACTTGGGTTTTTGCGAGTGTTTTGTTTAGTAAGGACTTGTGGGGAGGAACCATGCTAAGCCATAACCAATGAGGAGAAGCAAGACAGCCTGTCTGCCCCCAGGAGCCAGTCCTCCGCTCTTCTGCAGTCAGGTCACTGACTGGAGGCTCTGGTCATTCCAGTGGAAGAAGAATGTAACCTGCATGGTAATATGACAACTGTTTCCTCCCTGACCCCAAAGGAGCTGGCTCTAGAAGGTTGGGATCAGTCCTGAATATACTTTATGTGTTAGATTTAATATATATATATAAAATACATGTGTGTGTGTGTGTGTGTGTGTGTGTGTGTGTATAAAAAATGCAAAACAATAACCCCTCCAGGGTTTCTCGTGGCAGTTGAAATAGTCCCACATGTGGTCATCAGAAAATAAGCCATTCCTCATACCAATATGGGGTAAGCTCCTTGACCTCTGAGGGGCAGGAGTGCTTCCTGCTGTGTGTTTTAGAATCCCTCCCTGCTTTGTTTCGTGGCAGTGAAATGCCTTGTGGCCCTGTCTAAGTGTGTCTTTCACGGATTTTTGAATCATGTTCTAGTTGCTTGGACCTGCCACATGGGCCCAGTGTTCATTTGAGCATAACTGTACTAAATCCTTTTTCCAGATCAGTATAATAAAGGAGTGATGTACAATTAAAAAAAAAAAAAAAAAAAGAATGGTTCAGGCCTATGTGGACTCAGGCTGAGGGTCCCAGCATTAAGATAGATGCTTAGCCTGGAGGGAAGCACGCAGCCACACTGGAAGCCGGGCTTGGGAATGGCTTGGAAGCAGCCCTCTTCTGCTGTCTTGAGTTGCTTTTTTGTTTTTGCTTTTATTTTTAGAGAAAATCTCATTTAGCCATCAGCTGCACTAACACTAGCAGTAGTTCGGGTCTCCCCAAAGAAGGGCTGGACCTATTCTCTCTCTTTGGGTCTGCCCAGTTTCTATTTCTTGGTCTTTAAGTCACTGAACAAATAGCCTCCTTGTCTCATCAACTTTTCCCTGTAGCAGATATCCTTGGGAAGTACTCCCATGTTAGTGTCCCAGGAAAATTCACCCAGAGTAGAGAAAGCTCAGGCCAGGCATATCCCACTTCCCTCTAAAGTACTCCCTGTCTTGAGTCCTTATTCATGTCTCTGGCCATGGGAGCTAAAGCCAGGAGCTGGAGTTGGTCAGGCAGGAGCACGTAGGTGATCCTAGCGACTTTTTTGTTTCTCTGTGTTGATTGTAAGGATGTAGTCAGTGCTGGTGGTCCTGCTGCAGTCTGCATCAGGCCTCCTACAGGGAACTCTCAGCCCCAAAGGGAGAGTACACACCTGTTTCCATGGCCCATTCCTACCCCACACCACACTCTTGCCCTGAAGCTACTCAGGCAGGTGATTGGGGGTCCTGGACTAAGCCAGGGTGGAGATGAGAAAGTACACTTCCTTACTGTGTGGCCTTGGATATGTCACTTCCTCTCTGATTACCTCAGAGGAGACTGAGAAGAGACTGAGGCCATCAGAGAGGAAGTGACATGTCCAAGGCCACACAGTAAGGGAGTGTACTTCTCTTCTCTTGTTTTTATTGACTTTCTTAGAATTTTTTCTTTTTATTTGTAGTTGACACATAATAATTGTACATATGGAATACAGAGTGATATTTCAATATGGGTACACAATGTGCAGTGATCAAATCAGGGCAATTCGCTTATCTATTACCCCAAACATTTATCATTTCTTTGTGTTGTGAACATTCAAAATCCTCTGTCCTAGCTTTTGGGGAATATAAGGTAAATTATAGTTAACCACAGTCACCCTGCAGGGTTGCAGAAAACCAGAATCCATTTTTCCTGTCCAGCTTTACTTTTGTATTTGTTAACCAACCTCTCCCCATTTTCCCCTCCATGCTACCCTTCCCAGCCTCTAAATACCCATGGTTCTACTTGTGTGGCCTCCATTTCTTCAGCTATAAAACCAGAGAGATTAGACTGCAGCTTCTAAATGGGCCAGTCCCCTATGCGTCACCGGCCACTCTCCAGCATAGCCTGCCTGTTACCTGGAGAGCAGTAATCAGCCCAGAAATCTTGTTGACAAAGCTGAGGGCAGAGTTTCCACTGGAAAAAAGCAGCTTGCGGGAAAAATTGTTGATAAGAAGTGGAAATCTATCTAAGTAAGCCGTGTATCTCCTGCCCCACTGCCTGAGGCCTCATGGGCTCCCTGCTCTGAGTCCTGCCACGCTCCAAGAAGCTGCTAGAGCTCCCCAGAGCGGCATTGGTGAATGAGAGTGTGTAGCCTGGTTTCCATGGAGTGACCCATGAGCCCTGTGATATGGTTTGGCTGTGTCCCCACCGAATCTCAACTTGAATTGTATCTCGGAATTCCCACGTGTTGTGGGAGGAACCCAGCGGGAGGTAATTGAATCATGGGGGCCCCTCTTCCCACGCTATTCTCGTGATAGTGAATAAACCTTACGAGATCTGATGGGTTTTAGCAGGGGTTTCCACTTTTGCTTCTTCCTCATTTTTCCCTTGCCACCGCCATGTAAGAAGTACCTTTTACCGTAGTAATGAGGCCTTCCCAGCCATGTGGAACTGTAATTCCATTTAAACCTCTTTTTCTTCCCAGTCCACATATGTCTTTATCAGCAGCTTGAAAATGGACTGATATATCCTGATACTGTAGGGGGTGTCAGTCCATGGCTTTTAGCAGATTCTCAAAGGTGATGCATAGTCCCAAAAGGGTTAATGAAGAACAAGCTTCAGGGGTAAACTCCTTCCTGCAACTCCGGTGTCATCAGCCACTGAATTTCCCATCATTCAGTCAGTCATGACTGGTGAGCGTCTTAAACGTTCTTAGAGGTGTTTAGAGCTGTGTTTCTGGGACCCAGCCTCCTCTGGAAAGAGCCAAGTGGCAGACAGAGGAGGCGGCAGCCCTGCTGGGAGCACATCCAGCACTCACGCTGCTCCACGGGCCCTTTTCGTGGAACAGACGCTGTTCTCTCCAGGTGCAGGCCACAAAGGCAGACGCTGTCTGTGCTACCACCTTACTCACTCTTCTTATGGGGATCATGATCAAACCTGGGAAGTTGACGGGGTCTAAATCAA